>NC_090370.1:11972456-12572456 GCF_035084215.1 Heptranchias perlo
CCTGTCCCACACCAATGTGGTTGATGCACTGCCTATGATTAGGGCAAATTAGGAGTTAGGGCTTTCATTGCCTGTGATTAGGGCAAATCAGTACATTACCAGGGAAGACTATGGAAATGATCAGTACGAATGAGTTCAAGGGACAACTCGATGTCTTTCAGGAGGGGGAAGGGCTTGACGGATGTGGTGAGGCTGCGGGTCGGTGGGGTTAAAATCAATCAAAAATGGACATGTCTGTCGGGCCTATTGGCCTTCGTCCCACTTACGGTTCCGTTCCCTCTTCCTGAATTCTCCTCATCTTTTGAAGGGGCTGCTTTGAGTGCTTGAGACATCCGGTTTTTGTGAGCTGTCCTTTCCCTTCAGATTCAGTTGCCCGGTCTTAAAAGCACAAGCAACTGGCGATGCGCAAGGCACTCGACTGCCAGCTTACCACAGCTACCTACTTGGTAGGGTTGCCAACCCTCCAGGATTGCCCTGGAGTCTCCAGGAATTAAAGACTAATCTCCAGGACACTGCTGCGAGCAAAACCCAGGGAGAAAAATCATAGGGGCTTTAAAACAAAAACGGTGTGCCTTTTAAAAAAATTTTCTTTGAACACTTTTGTTTATTAGTCATAAAAATATTGGAGTTGGGAAAAACGGCTGTTTGACTGACAGACAAGAATCATCCAATTGGATAATGTTCACTTTCTGATTGGCCGTGGGAAGGCGGGGCACCGTGAGGACGGACGTGTCGGGCGACCAATGGCGGGAGAGTGGGGTGGGGGCGGGGCAGTTGGAGGCGGGAGGTCATGTGGTGAAACCTCCAGGAATACGTCCAACCAGAGTTGGCAACCCTTATTACTTGGTGTCTTGGCAACAGAATGATCACAGCGGGCTCTTGCAGGAACAGAGCCTGGCCCCAGTCTCCTTAATGGGGCGAGAATGTCACTTTAAATGAACACCCTCATTAACAGAGTACCCACCGACTGATGCCTGTTGTGTCCAGTGCTGTGGACACTAATGCCATTGGGTTCAAGGTTAAGTTCAAACATTAGTGCCAACAAGAAGGGCTAAATACAGTGTCGTCAGTCATCCAGTGCTACAGTCGTCCAGGAGGGTTCTGGCTGTACAGCTAATACTCGGGAGCGCTGGCATGTCCTGTACCTGCTGACTAAAAAGCATCGTGGCTTGCATTAGACGGGATTCAATGGATAAATGCTCCTCTTGCTGAATCGTGCTGAAGGGAGTCGACCCTTTCCTGGCCTGTCGGCTCCACTCATGTTGCATTTTAATATCTTATTGTTCAAAGGCACGGAGGCAGGCCTGACACGGCCCTGAACCACATTGTCAAAAGTGGCTGTATTGTTTCTCCCGAGCAATGGATTCTCTGTACAATGGAATTCATACAAAGAAATGGTGGGTATGTCATGCAGGGAGTTCATGTACAAAGGACCATTTGGGGAATTCAGAGGAGTAACGGATTTAATGGCCAGCTGCTTTCGATTGACCTCAAATGCCAATCCCTGACTCCCAGATCAGTGGATTATCACGTCCAAGTGGCCACTCTAGACAGTGAGTGCCGGAAGGCTATTCGAATGTACGAGGCATCGCAGCTGAGCCCGATCTTAGCCCCCTCCAATGCCCACAGGCACGCACCTTCCAGCAAAGGCGGGGGAGGGCGTGTCACCGGATAGCGGTCAGGAGCAGGGACTCGAATTGATTTTTCCCACTCCTTAGCCCAAGGATACTGAGGCCAAATGCAGCCCGCCGACCCAGCCTGAGATAAGCTGACTCAACAGAGGCCGGGCACAAGAGATTGTTTCTCAAGCTAACACTGGCACAGCTGTTGCAGCCCACATCCATACTGGTTACTCAGAGGTGAGTGTTCAGTCACATGATACTGGGTGCATGGAATCTATTGTCATCTGACAATAAACACATTGGGGAAGATTTCGGTGATCTCCGTCTTGGTTGGAAAGTTATTTTTGTGCTCATCAAGTTGCGAGGGAATGGGCCAGTTTTGTATTCCAGGAACCAGTGCTGCATCAAACACTCCCAGGTCAGGTATTGTGTAGCTAGATACAGAGTAAAGCTCCCTCTACACTGTCCCGTCAAACACTCCCAGGTCAGGTATTGTGTAGCTAGATACAGAGTAAAGCTCCCTCTACACTGTCCCATCAAACACTCCCAGGGCAGGTACAGCACGGGTTAGATACAGAGTAAAACTCCCTCTACAGTGTCCCATCGAACACTCCCAGGGCCGGTACAGCACGAGTTAGATACAGAGTAAAGCTCCCTCTACACTGTCCCGTCAAACACTCCCAGGTCAGGTATTGTGTAGCTAGATACAGAGTAAAGCTCCCTCTATCCTGTCCCATCAAACACTCCCAGGTCAGGTATTGTGTAGCTAGATACAGAGTAAAGCTCCCTCTACACTGTCCCATCAAACACTCCCAGGGCAGGTACAGCACGGGTTAGATACAGAGTAAAACTCCCTCTACACTGTCCCATCGAACACTCCCAGGGCAGGTACAGCACGGATTAGACACAGAGCAAAGCTCCCTTTACACTGTCCCATCAAACACTCCCAGGACAGGTACAGGGTTAGATACAGATTAAAGCTCCCTCTACACTGTCCCATCAAACACTCCCAGGGCAGGTACAGCATGGGTTAGATACAGAGTAAAGCTCCCTCTACACTGTCCCATCAAACACTCCCAGGGCAGTTACAGCACGGGTTAGATACAAAGTAAAGCTCCATCCACACTGTCCCATCAAACACTCCCAGGGCAGGTATAGCACGGGTTAGATACAGAGTAAAGCTCCCTCTACACTGTCCCATCAAATACTCCCACGGCAGATACAGGGTTAGATACAGAGTAAAGCTCCCTCTACACTGTCCCATCAAACACTCCCAGGTCAGATACAGGGTTAGATACGGAGTAAAACTCCCTCTACATTGTCCCATCAAACACTCCCAGGGCAGGTACAGCACGGGTTAGATACAGAGTAAAACTCCCTCTACAGTGTCTCATCGAACACTCCCAGGGCAGGTACAGCACGGGTTAGATACAGAGTAAAGCTCCCTCTACACTGTCCCATCAAACACTCCCAGGGCAGGTACAGCACGGATTAGACACAGAGTAAAGCTCCCTTTACACTGTCCCATCAAATACTCCCACGGCAGATACAGGGTTAGATATAGAGTAAAGCTCCCTCTACACCATCTCATCAGACACTCCCAGGGTAGGTACAGGGTTAGATACAGAGTTACGCTCCCTCTACATTGTCCCATCAAACACTCCCAGGGCAGGTGCAGCACGGATGAGACACAGAGTAAAGCTCCCTCTACACTGTCCCATCAAATACTCCCACGGCAGATACAGGGTTAGGTACAGAGTAAAACTCCCTCAACATTGTCCCATCAAACACTCCCAGGGCAGGTACAGCACGGGTTAGATAGAGAGTAAAGCTCCCTCCACACTGTCCCATCAAACACTCCCAGGGCAGGCACAGGGTTAGATACAGAGTAAAGCTCCCTCTACGCTGTCCCATCAAACACTCCAGGGCAGGTACAGCACGGGTTAGATACAGAGTAAAGCTCCCTCTACACTGTCCCATCAAACACTCCCAGGGCAGGTACAGCACAGGTTAGATACAGAGTAAAGCTCCCTCTACACAGTCCCATCAAACACTCCCATGGCAGATACAGGGTTAGATCTAGAGTAAAGCTCCCTCTACACTGTCCCATCAAACACTCCCAGGGCAGGTACAGGGTTAGATACAGAGTAAAGCTCCCTCTACACCATCCCATCAAACACTCCCAGGGCAGACACAGCACGGGTTAGATGCAGAGTAATGGTCCCTCTACACTGTCCCATCAAACATTCCCAAGGGCAGGTTTAGCACGGGTTAGATACAGAGTAAAGCTCCCTCTACACTGTCCCATCAAACACTCCCAGGGCAGGTACAGCACGGATTAGATACAGAGTAAAGCTCCCTCTACACTGTCCCATCAAACACTCCCAGGGGCAGGTACAGCACGGGTTAGATACAGAGTAAAGCTCCCTCTACACTGTCCCATCAAACACTCCCAGGGCAGGTACAGCACGGGTTAGATACACAGTCCTGTCAAACACTCCCAGGGCAGGTACAGCACGGGTTAGATACAGAGTAAAGCTCCCTCTACACTGTCCCATCAAACACTCCCAGGGCAGGTACAGGGTTAGATACAGAGTAAAGCTCCCTCTACACTGTCCCATCAAACACTCCCAGGGGCAGGTACAGTATGACTGGTGCAGTGTAAAGCTGCCTCTGTTCTGCCCCAACAATGTACCTCAGCTGCAATCTCAGATATGACATTTCCATTTCCCACACCATATGTACCTGAGCCAATTACTGCCAAACTCAGGGCACTTTTGCATTGTGGCACTACACCCACATGAAACTGGGTTGAGATTGTCTCAACTCATTTCATGTAGGACACTTCCAGTCAGCAGAGGTGAGAGACTTTCATCTCATCGGTCTGGGCTAGATTATTTCCCAGGTTTCAGAGATGAAAGGACACTGCGCCCTTTTGAAAAAGTATTTCATGTCCCCTTTCTGCCGCCTGGTCTCTGTCTCGTTATACACATGGACAAAATACAAAGCATGACAAACTTGACCAGTGATTAAATTGTACTGATTTCCCACTCCTGGTGTCGGTGAGGTTTAATCATTGGGTGAGTTTGGCTTGCTTTGTTTGTACTAAAATAAAGACGAAGAACTTGCATTTATATGGCGCCTTTCACGACCTCAGGACCTCCCAATGCACTTTACAGCCAATGAAGTACTTTTGAAGTGTAGTCACTGTTGTCATGTCGGAAACGCGGCAGCCAATTTGCACACAGCAAGATCCCACAAACAGCAATGAGATAAATGAGCAGATAATCTGCTTTCAGTGATGTTGGTTGAGGGATAAATATTGGCCAGGATACCAGGGAGAACTCCCCTGCTCTTCTTCAAAATAGTGCCATGGGATCTTTTACGTCCATCTGAGAGGGCAGACGGGGCCTCAGTTTAATGTCACATCCAAAAGACGGCACCTCCAATAATGCAGCACTCCCTCAGTACTGCACTGGGGAGTGTCAGCCTAGATCATGTGCTCAAAGGATGAGGAACTTCACTTATGTGGAGAGACTGGAGAAGCTGGGGTTGTTCTCCTTAGAGCAGAGAAGGTTAAGGGGGAGTTAATAGAGGTCTTCAAAGTTATGAGGGGTTTTGATAGAGTAAATAAGGAGAAACTGTTTCCACTGGCAGGAGGGTCGGTAACCAGAGGACACAGATTTAAGGTAATTGGGAAAAGAACCAGAGGGGAGATGAGGAGAATTTTTTTACGTTGCAATTTGTTATGATCTGGAACGCGCTGCCTGAAAGGGTGGTGGAAGCAGATTCAATAGTAACTTTCAAAATGGAATTGGATAAATATTTGAAGGGGAAAAATTTTCAGGGCTATGGAGAAAGAGCAGGGGAGTGGGACTAATTGGATAGCTCTTTCAAAGAGCCAGCACAGGCACGATGGGCCGAATGGCTTCCTTCTGTGCTGTCTGAATCTATGACTAAGAGGATAGGCTGGTGGCCTGCTCCCAACCCTTCACCAATGCTGCTTTCTACTTGCCCGTTGTGAGGTACAAGAGATTGGCTTAGGATGACTTTTGATTTTTCATCTCTGTCATGAGAGAGTGCCTGGCTTCCACTCTGTGTTCCCCCACCCACCCCCGGCCAGGTTGGCCAAGCAGGTGACTGCAATTTTTTTGAAAAGACACCAGGACGTCCAGTAAGTTTGGCCTGTTTCACATTTAAGCCTATTTGCCAGTATCAAAGGCACCAGCTGAGAATGGTAAGGCTCACAGTAGTAAATCGAGAATAATGGGACCTTCAGTCAACTGGGCTGGCAGCTGCCCCAGAAGGCTCCCGTGAACTTCAAAAAAGCAATGCTAAACGTCGGGGGAGCAGAGAGGGCGAAGACTTCAACACCGGCAGAAGAAGAACCAGAGACTGCATTCAGAACACCCCCAGTTGGCAAACTCAAATTTAGGGGGTGCAGTGCAGATGCGCCAGAATGATACCGGGGCTAAAAGGGTTAAATTATGAGGACAGGTTGCATCGACTCGGCTTGTATTCCCTCGAGTGTAGAAGATTAAGGGGTGATCTAATTGAGGTGTTTAAGATGATTAAAGGATTTGATGGGGTCGATAGAGAGAAACTATTTCCTCTGGTGGGAGAGTCGAGAACAAGGGGGCATAACCTTAAAATTAGAGCTCGCCCGTTCAGGGGTGATGTCAGGAAGCACTTCCTCACACAAAGGGGAGTGGAAATCTGGAACTTTCTCCCCAAAAAGCTGTTGAGGCTGGGGGTCAATTGAAAATTTCAAAACTGAGATTGATCGATTTTTGTTAGGCAAGGGTATTAAGGGTTACAGAACCAAGGCGGGTAAATGGAGTTAAGATACAGATCAGTAATGGTCTAATTGAATAGCGGAACAGACTTGAGGGCCTGAATGGCCTACGCCTGTTCCTATGTTCCTAAATACGAAAATACTTTGACACTGGGAGGGCTCGAATTCTCGAAAGCCTCTGAACAGCGTGAAGTTTCAGCAAATCAGGTAAAATAACACGGGAGCAGAAAAGATCAGTAACTCTTAAAGGGACCACAACCAGAAGGAGATTTAAGAGTTGAGCACCTAAGAAGTTAAGGGTTCAGTGAAGAGGAACTAAAGTGAAAGAGAACACCTGTGTGAAGTAGATGACAAAATAGGACTTCCCGAAATAAAGCAAATTAAGTAACACCCGAGGGAAGGAGAAAGTAAAACAAAAACAACTGAGGGATGGAGAAACTAAAAAATGAGCAAGAGACAGAAGGAAAATCAAAAGGGAGCACCTGGGATTTAAAAAAGATAAATCAAAAGGGACAATGGGAGAAATATAGCAACAAAAGGGAAACAGTCAGGAGAAGGGAAACTAAGGTGGAGACCATGAAGTGTTCTTGCTGTTCACAAATGAGAAAGGAAGATTTAATAGAAGGGTGAAGACATACATACAAAAACTCTGGAATTCACTTCTGGGGTTAGTGGTTGAGGCAGAAACTCTGTCAACATTCAAGATTAGACTGGATCGGTGGATGAAGGAAAAGGGGATGAAGAGAGATGGGAATAGGACGGGTAAATGTGATTTGGACTATTTGGTCACGTGGAGGGTAAACACCGACACGGACTGGTTGAGCCGAATGAATCATAGAATCATAGAATGGTTACAGCACGGAAGGAGGCCACTCGGCCCAGTGAGTCCATGCCGGCTCTATGCAAGAGCAATCCAGCTAGTCCCACTCCCCCGCCCTATCCCCGTAGCCCTGCAAATTTTTTCCCTTCAAGTATTTATCCAGTTCCATTTTGAAGGCCATGATTGAATCTGCCTCCACCACCCCCTCGGGCAGTGCATTTCAGATCATAACCACTCGCTGTGTAAAAAAGCTTTTCCTCATGTCACCTTTGGTTCTTTTGCCAATCACCTTAAATTTATGCCCTCTGGTCCTTGACCCTTCTGCCAATGGGAAGAGTTTCTCTCTATCTACTCTGTCTAGACCTTTCATGATTTTGAATACCTCAATCAAATCTCCTCTCAATTTTCTCTGTTCCAAGGAGAATAACCCCAGCTTCTCCAGTCTATCCACGTAACAAAAGTCCCTCATCTCTGGAATCATTCTAGTAAATCTCTTCTGCACTCTCTCTAAGGCCTTCACATCCTTCCTAAAGTGCGTTGCCCAGAATTGCACGCAACACTCCAGTTGTGGCTGATCCAGTGTTTTATAAAGGTTCACCATGATTTCCTTGCTTTTGTACTCTATGCCTCTATTTATAAAGCCCAGGATCCCGTATGCTTTTTTAACCCCTTTCTCAACCTGCCCTGCCACCTTCAACGATTTTTGCACATATATCCCCAGATCTCTCTCTTTTCCTGCACCCCTTTTAGAATTGTACCCTTTAGTTTATATTGCCTCTCCTCGTTCTTCCTACCAAGATGTTGGAATGGCCTGTTTCTATGTTGTAACTTCCATGAGCTAAGCGATTCCACAACCAACGGATCAGATCAAAGCTCTGCAGTCCTGCCACATCCAGTCGTGAATGGTGGTGGACAATTAAACAACTAACGGGAGGAGGAGGCTCTGCAAACATCCCCATTCTCAATGATGGCGGAGTCCAGCATGTGAGTGCAAAAGACAAGGCTGAAGCGTTTGCAACCATCTTCAGCCAGAAGTGCCGAGTGGATAATCCATCTCAGCCTCCTCCCGATATCCCCACCATCACGGAAGCCAGTCTTCGGCCAATTCGATTCACTCCACGTGATATCAAGAAACGGCTGAGTGCACTGGATACAGCAAAGGCTATGGGCCCTGACAGCATCCCAGCTGTAGTGCTGAAGACTTGTGCTCCAGAACTAGCCGCGCCTCTAGCCAAGCTGTTCCAGTACAGCTACAACACTGGCATCCACCCGACAATGTGGAAAATTGCCCAGGTATGTCCTGTCCACAAAAAGCAGGACAAATCCAATCCGGCCAATTACCGCCCCATCAGTCTACTCTCAATCATCAGCAAAGTGATGGAAGGTGTCGTCGACAGTGCTATCAAGCGGCACTTACTCACCAATAACCTGCTCACCGATGCTCAGTTTGGGTTCCGCCAGGACCACTCGGCTCCAGACCTCATTACAGCCTTGGTCCAAACATGGACAAAAGAGCTGAATTCCAGAGGTGAGGTGAGAGTGACTGCCCTTGACATCAAGGCAGCATTTGACCGAGTGTGGCACCAAGGAGCCCTAGTAAAATTGAAGTCAATGGGAATCAGGGGGAAAACTCTCCAGTGGCTGGAGTCATACCTCGCACAAAGGAAGATGGTAGTGGTTGTTGGAGGCCAATCATCTCAGCCCCAAGGCATTGCTGCAGGAGTTCCTCAGGGCAGTGTCCTCGGCCCAACCATCTTCAGCTGCTTCATCAATGACCTTCCCTCCATCATAAGGTCAGAAATGGGGATGTTCGCTGATGACTGCACAGTGTTCAGTTCCATTCGCAACCCCTCAGATAATGAAGCAGTCCGAGCCTGCATGCAGCAAGACCTGGACAACATCCAGGCTTGGGCTGATAAATGGCAAGTAACATTTGCGCCAGATAAGTGCCAGGCAATGACCATCTCCAACAAGAGAGAGTCTAACCACCTCCCCTTGACATTCAACGGCATTACCATCGCCGAATCCCCCACCATCAACATCCTGGGGGTCACCATTGACCAGAAACTTAACTGGACCAGCCATATAAATACTGTGGCTACAAGAGCAGGTCAGAGGCTGGGTATTCTGCGGCGAGTGACTCACCTCCTGACTCCCCAAAGCCTTTCCACCATCTACAAGGCACAAGTCAGGAGTGTGATGGAATACTCTCCACTTGCCTGGATGAGTGCAGCTCCAACAACACTCAAGAAGCTCGACACCATCCAAGATAAAGCAGCCCGCTTGATTGGCACCCCATCCACCACCCTAAACATTCACTCCCTTCACCACCGGCGCACTGTGGCTGCAGTGTGTACCATCCACAGGATGCACTGCAGCAACTCGCCAAGGCTTCTTCGACAGCACCTCCCAAACCCGCGACCTCTACCACCTAGAAGGACAAGGGCAGCAGGCGCATGGGAACAACACCACCTGCACGTTCCCCTCCAAGTCACACACCATCCTGACTTGGAAATATATCGCCGTTCCTTCATTGTCGCTGGGTCAAAATCCTGGAACTCCCTTCCTAACAGCACTGTGGGAGATCCGTCACCACACGGACTGCAGCGGTTCAAGAAGGCGGCTCACCACCACCTTCTCAAGGGCAATTAGGGATGGGCAATAAATGCCGGCCTTGCCAGCGACGCCCACATCCCGTGAACGAATAAAAAAAATTTTTAAAAATGTATTTCTATGTATAGCTGTCTGTTAATCAGTAAGCTTAAAGACAGAGTGACGGCCTTAGAGAGAAAGGTACAAGAACTTACAGAGGGAGAGAGAAGGGAGGGGATTTTTGAGGGTGAGTGGATAGTCATAATTGAAGGTAGTGGAAAGTGAGTCATCTCAGCTTTGTGGTTATGGCCAGGCTAAGGTCAGAGTGAACCTTCAGGGATTGGAGCTGAGGAACAGTACAGTCAGGAATACCATTGTCATGACAAAGGAACAATTGCTGAAAGAAGGCAAAGACATGGAGATGGTGGATGAATTAAGGTTTATAAAAGATGGAAGATATGTGGGAACCCCTTTGATGCTACCCAAGAGATTACAGTAGCGAATGGACACCAGGCACTGTCCAACACTGTAGAAGGATACAAGGTCCCAGAAGTAAAGGTACCTCTAGTTAGAAAACCAAAGAGAACAGCTTGGACAAAGATGCAGTTTCTAGGTCACAAAGAGATTGTAGTCATAAGTGATTCTTTGCTAAGGCAAGTGGACAGCCATGTATGTCGTAAAGACAATACCCACAGGATGGTAGGCTGTCTACCTGGAGCAAGAGCAGTACATATTGAGGAAAGATTAGAGAAGTTAAGAGGCACAGTAAGTTGTGTTGATGGGAGCAGGAAGTTACAAAGGGACATGGACAGGTTAAATGAATGGACAAAACGGTGGCAGATGGAGTTCAATGTGGGGAAATGTGAGGTCATTCACTTTGGATCCAAGAAAGATAAATTGGAATATTTTCTTGATGGCAAGAGATTAGGAACTGTGGAGGAGCAAAGAGATTTGGCTATTCAGGTACACAAATCACTAAAAGCTAGTGCACAGATACAAACAGTAATCAAAAAGCCTAAGGGGATGTTGTCCTTTATCTCGGGGGCTGGAATACAAAGGGGAGGAAGTTTTGCTTCAATTGTACAGAGCCTTGGTCAGAGCCCATCTGGAGAACTGCGTTCAGTTCTGGGCACCGCGCCTCAGGAAGGATATATTGACCTTGGAGGGGGTGCAGCCCAGATTCACCAGAATGATAACAGGCCATAAAGGATTAAATTATGAGGACAGGTTGCATAAACTTGGCTTATATTCCCTTGAGTTTAGAAGGTTGAGGGGTGATCCAATTGAGACAGTTAAAATGATTAAAGGATTTGATGGGGTAGGTACAGAGAAACTATTTCCTCTGGTGGGGAATCCAGAACAAGGAAACACAATCTTAAAATTAAAGCTAGGCCATTCAGGAGTGAAATCAGTTAGCACTTTTCACACAAAGGGTAGTGGAAGTGTGGAATTCTCTCCCCCAAAAGGTTGTGGGTGCTGGAAGTCAATTGAAATTTTTTAAAACTGAGATTGACACATTTTTATTAGAATTCAGGAGAAACTTCTTTACCCAGAGAGTGGTGAGAATGTGGAACTCGCTACCACAAGGAGTAGTTGAGGCGAATAGTGTAGATGCATTTAAGGGGAAGCCAGATAAACACATGAGGGAGAAAGGAATAGAAATATATGCTGATAGGATTAGATGAAGTAAGGAGGGAGGAGGCTCGTGTGCAGTATAAACACTGGCATAGACCAGTTGGGCCGAATGTCCTGTTTCTGTGCTGTAAATTCTATGTAATTCTATGTAATAAGAGTCTCAAGGCAGGTAAATGGAGTTAAGATAGAGATCAGCATCAGAATGGCAGAACAGGCTCGAGGGGCTGAATGGCCTACTCCTGCTACTACGATACTGAAGGGAACAGGTAGGGGCCCAATGGTAGTCCATGTAGGGGTAAATGGCAAAGGAAGAAACATAGGGCCCTTAAAAGACACATATATAAGGAACAGCTCAAAATTCAAAGATAGAGGATGCAGAGTAATGTTCTCTGGTACACTCCCAGTGTCTGGGAAAGGAAGGGAGTTCACCAAAAGAATTGAGGAGGTAAATGAGTGGCCAACGGCACAGTGTAAGAACAACATGCTACCTTCATAAATAACTTGGAATCCTTCCAGAATAAAAAGGACTGGTACAGGGGAGACGGGCTACACTTAAACCAAATAGGGAACCAAAAGACATGTGAGGGACAATAAGACAGCAACGGAAAATCATTTAAACGAGACAGATTGTGGGAGGGTGGGAGGGGGAAGAGGGAAGAAACCATTTCCTTATTGAGACAGATGATAGAGTAGAAGGCAGAGAACAGATAGGTAAGAAAAGATAGAATGGACAACAAAAGGAGGCTTTGTAGCCCGAGAGGTCAGGGACATCTGGGAGGTAAACAAAGTTGATCCCGTGGGGAGGTAGAAAGCTACAAAATGAACTATTTTGGGTAGACATCTCTAATGCCAAGAAATCAAAGCTAACACCGGGGGTTAGGCAGTCGACTGCCAGGTCAGTAAAGGAAGGATAACATGATGAAGTGATAGGAAGGACACGTGAGAACAGGAAAGTTACTTTATTGGGAGACTTCAATCAACCAACTATACAGTGGGGAAACCCAAGTGATTTAGAGTCAGGGTCGGTAGATGTAAAGCAAGATGCTGCCACTGGACCCAGAACATCAAGAGACACACGAGGCACTGCCCATCTTGATCTGGTATTTGTAGGTGGCCCAGAAAATGTACATGAAATGGAAGCTGTAGCTCCCCTGGGGGTCAGTGACCCATGGAGTGATAATGTTTGGCACGATCTGGGAGTCCGAAATAACTAAGGCCAGCAGCTAGGCAGATAATTTTAAAAGGGCAACATTTAATGAAATGAGAGAACAACTAAAGCAAATAGATTGGTGGAGGTTGTTCAACAACACGTCTGTAGAAGACAAGTGGACCGCCTTTAAAGGTATAGTGCTGAGCATACAGGATAAATACATTCTCAAAACCAACAAGCTCAGATTAAACAAGCGTGATCCTTGCAAACAACAGCAAGAGGGCAGTCAGCTCATCGCCAACCAATTTAGTGCAGGGGTCCTGAAACAGGGATTAGGCCCCTCATTTACATATGGAAGGGGCCTAACATCGGTTTCAGGCGAGCGCCATGGGCAGTCGCCTATGCCAATATGGTGGCGCCTGGACCCCTGGCACTGATTGGGTGCAGGACGTTGCCCAAACATCTGAAAGGAGATCTTATCAAGGTACATAAGAGAACGGAAAAAGTTAATGCAGAATATTACTTTATATTAAATTGCTGGTGGAGATCAAGGGGACTCAGGTGTTTACATTTAGAAGAGATATCAGGAAAGAGTGATTAATATGTGGGAATAAAATTCCAGGAAGAATAGGGGAGGCAGAAAACACTGGAATCATTTAAGAAACAATTGGAGGCTAAAATGGGAGGCAGGGGGCATTATGATCTCTCTGGAAGGATGGACTAAGATGGTCCATCCATCATCTGCTCCCTCATACATAATTATCCTATAATCTTATGAACAGGTCCATGTTGAGCACCACTTGGAGGAAGCACTGAGGGTAGCAAGGGCACAGAATGTACTCTGGGTGGGGAACTTCAGTGTCCATCGCCAAGAGTGGCTCGGTAGCACCACTACTGACCGAGCTGGCCGAGTCCTGAAGGACATAGCTGCTAGACTGGGCCTGCGGCAGGTGGTGAGCGAACCAACACGAGGGAAAAACTTACTTGACCTCGTCCTCACCAATCCACCTGTCGCAGATGCATCTGTCCATGACAGTTTTGGTAGAAGTGACCACCGCACAGTCCTCGTGGAGACGAAGTCGGTCTTCGCACTGAGGACACCATCCAATGTGTTGTGTGGCACTATCACCGTGCTAAATGGGATAGATTCAAAACCGGGCATCCATGAGGCGCTGTGGGCCAACAGCAGCAGCAGAATTGCATTCCAGCACAATCTGTAACCTCATGGCCCGGCATATTCCTCGCTCTACCATTACCAACAAGCCAGGGGATCAACCCTGGTTCAATGAGGAGTGTAGAAGAGCATGCCAGGAGCAGCACCAGGCGTACCGAAAAATGAGGTGCCAACCTGGTGAAGCTACAACACAGGACTACATGCATGCTAAACAGCGGAAGCAACATGCTATAGACAGAGCTAAGCGATTCCACAACCAACGGATCAGATCAAACCTCTGCAGTCCTGCCACATCCAGTCGTGAATGATGGTGGACAATTAAACAAGTAACGGGAGGAGGAGGCTCTGCAAACATCCCCATCCTCAATGATGGCGGAGTCCAGCACGTGAGTGCAAAAGACAAGGCTGCAGCGTTTGCAACCATCTTCAGCCAGAAGTGCCGAGTGGATGATCCATCTCGGCCTCCTCCCGATATCTCCACCATCACAGAAGCCAGTCTTCAGCCAATTCGATTCACTCCACGTGATATCAAGAAACGGCTGAGTGCACTTGGTACAACAAAGGCGATGGGCCCTGACAACATCCCAGCTGTAGTGCTGAAGACTTGTGCTCCAGAACTAGCCGCGCCTCTAGCCAAACTGTTCCAGTACAGCTACAACACTGGTATCTACCCAACAATGTGGAAAATTGCCCAGGTATGTCCTGTCCACAAAAAGCAGGACAAATCCAATCCGGCCAATTACCGCCCCATCAGTCTACTCTCAATCATCAGCAAAGTGATGGAAGGTGTCGTCGACAGTGCTATCAAGCGGCACTTACTCACCAATAACCTGCTCACCGATGCTCAGTTTGGGTTCCGCCAGGACCACTCAGCTCCAGACCTCATTACAGCCTTGGTCCAAACATGGACAAAAGAGCTGAATTCCAGAGGTGAGGTGAGAGTGACTGCCCTTGACATCAAGGCAGCATTTGGCCGAGTGTGGCACCAAGGAGCCCTCGTAAAATTGAAGTCAATGGGACTCAGGGGGAAAACTCTCCAGTGGCCGGAGTCATACCCAGCACAAAGGAAGATGGTAGTGGTTGTTGGAGGCCAATCATCTCAGCCCCAGGACATTGCAGCAGGAGTTCCTCAGGGCAGTGTCCTCGGCCCAACCATCTTCAGCTGCTTCATCAATGACCTTCCCTCCATCATAAGGTCAGAAATGGGGATGTTCGCTGATGATTGCACAGTGTTCAGTTCCATTCGCAACCCCTCAGATAATGAAGCAGTCCGTGCCCGCATGCAGCAAGACCTGGACAACATCCAGGCTTGGGCTGATAAGTGGCAAGCAACATTTGCGCCAGACAAGTGCCAGGCAATGACCATCTCCAACAAGAGAGTCTAACCACCTCCCCATGGCATTCAACGGCATTACCATCACCGAATCCCATACCATCAACATCCTGGGGGTCACCATTGACCAGAAACTTAAATGGACCAGCCACATAAATACTGTGGCTACAAGAGCAGGTCAGAGGCTGGGTATTCTGTGGCGAGTGACTCACCTCCTGACTCCCCAAAGTCTTTCCATCATCTACAAGGCACAACTCAGGATTGTGATGGAATACTCTCCACTTGCCTGGATGAGTGCAGCTCCAACAACACTCAAGAAGCTCGACACCATCCAAGACAAAGCAGCCCGCTTGATTGGCACCCCATCCACCACCCTAAACATTCACTCCCTTCACCACCGGCGCACTGTGGCTGCAGTGTGTACCATCCACAGGATGCACTGCAGCAACTCACCAAGGCTTCTTCGACAGCACCTCCCAAACCCGCGACCTCTACCATCTAGAAGGACAAGAGCAGCAGGCACATGGGAACAACACCACCTGCACGTTCCCCTCCAAGTCACACACCATCCCGACTTGGAAATATATCGCCGTTCCTTCATCGTCACTGGGTCAAAATCCTGGAACTCCCTTCCTAACAGCACTGTGGGAGAACCGTCACCACACGGACTGCAGCGGTTCAAGAAGGCGGCTCACCACCACCTTCTCAAGGGCAATTAGGGATGGGCAATAAATGCTGGCCTCGCCAGCGACGCCCACATCCCATAAATGAATAAAAAAATAGGCCATTCATCCCAACTGGTCTGTTCCAGTGTTTATGCTCCATGTGAGCCTCCTCCCACCTCTCTTCATCGAACGCTATCAGCATATCCTTCTATTCCTTTCTCTCTCATGTGGTTATCTAGCTTCCCCTAACCACTCTCTGGGTCAAGAAGTTTCTCCTGAATTCCCTATTGGATTTATTAGTGACTATCTCATATTTATGGTCTCCTCGACAAGTGGAAACATTTTCTCTGCATCTACCCTATCAAACCCTTTCATAATCTTAAAGTCATCCCTCAGTCTTCTCTTTTTTCAAGAAAAGAGCCCCAGCCTGTTCAGCCTTTCCTGATAGGTATAACCTCTCAGTTCTGGTATCATCCTTGTGAATCTCTTTTGCACCTTCTCCAATGCCTCTATATCCTATGATATCACACAGGTTTCCCCATATGATTCCCCGACTCAGTCATGTTGCTGTGCAGAGGGGAAGCACTTTGCCTACAACACGAATCAGAAGGCGGGCGAGTCAATTTGACTGCTGCTAGCTGGTAGGCTGGCATCCGCGGAGGGCCGTGACCAAACACGCTGCTCGTTCTTTTGCTTCGGGAATGGTGCATTGGTCCGGAGGAGCATAAAGAGGAGGGAATGAACTGACAAAAGAGGTAGGGACAATAAATGTACCTGTTGTAAGATGTGCTCACTCTGCACCTACATGGTTCACCTCTTTGTGCCCCAGCGCTTGGAAGGATTTGGTGAATTGAAGCAGAAACCAGTGGAGAGGCTGTCCCTTCATGTGTGTCAATACTGCTTTTTGCTTCCCAATGATTGAAGTGGTTCAGGCCAGTTCAACCAGAAACAAATGTGGTCAGGGGCTGTACTTTGCACGGTAACTGTGAGGTGGGAGGGTGGGGGAACTACTATGGAGACATAACACACAGAAATCAGTTAATAATTCACCTTGCATCATCCTGTTAGGGTATGCAGCTTTATGGCCGGGGTACTTTGTGATCAAATGTCAGACCCTAACCAGTAGTGAGTGTTCTAATTAACAAAAAAATTGGTGGGCCACATTTATTATTGAAATATGTAAAGATGGGCTTTATTTTGAATGTACAACACGCATAAAAGCAGCTTATGCTATCCCAAATTTTTGTCCCTCCTTTCCTGAAGGTGTTGACTCTCGTTGAGGTACGTTCTACAGGCCCCCAGTGGCCTACCGTTAGCTCATCCAAATGGCCATTCTCCATGTGTGAGCCCAGACAGCGAGTATCAACCGGCTATTCAACCATGGGCCAGCATCGCACATGAGCCTGTCCTCACCAAATATCCACACATTCCAGCAGAGAGGAAGAGTTACTGGATAGCGTTCAGGAGTAGGAATCCTGAATGAATTTCCCCCTCTCTAGTTGAGGAACGCGGAGGCCAATTTTAGCACTCCCACTGCCACCTCCCCACCCGCTCTCCCCCCGATAAGAGCACTTAGTTCAGTCCAGACCAGGAATGGATCTTGGGACCTTGCTGGGCAGTGACTATATCCAACCAAGAGATTCAGAGAGCTAAATGCCATTGTTTTAAGCAAAATATATGCAAGTCTGAGTCGGGATGAATTAGATTAAACAGGTCTGAGGCTCTGAAACAGCTTTCAGTGGGAGACTTGGGCGTGAGGGTCAGTGCGCCTGATTCCTGGCACTCCTGATTCTCCGACTTGTGCCCACCTGTGCCAGGAGTAGAGCCTTGCGGAATGGGCTCTCAGAAGGGTTTCATTTCTGACTGACACCTTTGCACTGAGTTCTTGCCTGTGCTATTTAAATCGAATCGCTAATCCTGCTGCGTTAAAATAGCACATTCAGGAAGTTTAACACAAACTTAATAACCAGTGTGTTAAGAAAAGACAGAGAGGAAACTATAACCTGGGTGTGGAGTTATTTCCCGAATAGGGGCAGTGTCTTCATGAATGGAGGCTGGTTAGGTACCAGAGGAGATGTACGACACACATGTACTCTCACCCCAGAATATTTAGACCAAGGAGCTCCTACCTCCAACTGACCCACGACCTGTGATTCTGGAGACTGCATTTCACAAGGGATGCCATCACTCAGTTATGCCATATGCCACAACCAGACCTATTACCCACCTCCACCATAGACACCGCACTGCCAATACCAGTAAAGGTCAGCACTGCCCTGAATTTTTATGCTACGGGGTCATTCTGCGGCTGGAGTCATCACTAACATGACTAAATTGGCTCTGCGCAGATGCATCAAGCAAGTCACTGATGTATTGCTTCCAAGAGCACCCTCCTCATGGACAACCAGCAGCAACTGATTAGATTTAAAGTGATTCTGTTAGATTTAAAGTGACTGGTAGAAGGATCAGAGGGGAGCTGAGGAAAAATATTTTCACCCAGAGGGTGGTGGGGGTCCGGAACTCACTGCCTGAGAGGGTGGTAGAGGCAGAAACCCTCAACTCATTTAAAAAGTACCTGGATGTGCACCTGAAGAGCTGTGACCTACAGTGATATGGACCAAATGCTGGAAAGTGGGATTAGGCTGGGTGGCTCATTTTTGGCCAGCGCGGACACGATGGGCCGAATGGCCTCTTTCTGCGCCGTAAATTTTCTATGATTCCATGATTCTTTCTATGATTCAACACGACCTGTGGCAAGATTCACCAAATTCCTCGGAGCCATAGATTGCACCCATGCGATCGCTTCATTAATTCCACCACCTGGTCTCCACAGGGGAGGACTCCAATCTCTGAATGCCAGATGCATTTCTGGCAACCTGCCAACAGAACGGACAATCAGGGGCTACAGGCCTGCAATTTTCAGACCAGGGCTTCTCGCAAGCGTCACTCCTCACCGAGAGTGCCTGGTCAGGGAACAAACCCGCGCACAGATGAACTTTAGTGCAAACAAAATTTGAATCCCAAAACATTCTTTGTGTGTGCCTGCTGTTTCTCCCCTCCATGCTTGGCCCTTTAATCTGGTGCAGGCATTTAAATCCTTCTGCAGCAGAATATTCCCTCTCTCTCCCCCCCCTACAGTTGCAAGCCCTCAATTGGAGTCAGGAAAACCACCGGGAGCCCACCAAGTTTGCCGAGGTCAATGCTGGTTCAGTCAGGTCCTGCCCCAGCACACTACTGGCAGCAATTAGGTCTAGATAGGGAAATCAAAGCTGTAACTTAAAAAAAACTCAGGTGAAGCTTACAGAATGGGCGTGTAATTGGCAAATTAATTTTAATATGGATAAGTGTGAGGTGGTGCATTTTGGTAGGAAGAATAAGGAGGCCACATACTCCTTGGAAAGTAAGAGTCTAAATGGGGTAGAGGTGCAAAGGGATCTGGGGGTGCAGATACACAAATATACTGTGGATGATACCAGAACTGAGAGGGTACAACTATCAGGAAAGATTGAACAGGCTGGGGCTCTTCTCTCTAGAAAAGAGAAGACTGAGAGGTGACCTGATAGAGGTTTTGAAGATTATGAAAGGGTTTGATAGGATAGATATGGAGAAGATATTTCCACTTGTGGGGGAGTCAAAAACTAGGGGCCATAAATATAATAAATCCAACAAGAAATTCAGGAGAAACTTCTTCACCCAGAAAGTGGTGAGAATGTGGAACTCGCTACCACAAGGAGTAGTTGAGGCGAATAGCATAGATGTATTTAAGGGGACGCTAGATAAATACATGAGGGAGAAAGGAATAGAAGGATATGCTGATAGGGTGAGATAAGTAAAGTGGGAGGAGGCTCGTGTGGAGCATAAACACCGGCACAGACCAGATGGGCTGAATGGCCTGTTTCTGTGCTGTACAGTCCATGTGATTCTATGTGAGGGCCAAGGCCCACAGTGCAGGACAATACCAAGGCTGAAAAGAGTAGGAGAGAGAACGATGATGTAAATAAGGAAGTAGTGGTTAGATTACACCGAGCTTGGGCATTGAAAGCCTGTAGTCTGTAGGAGGGTGGGAAGAATGAGGGAGGTGAGAAGTTCCACAGGTTTGAGGTCCTGGGAAAGAATGAGTTAGAGTAGGAGACGGGGCGATGAGCCTTGACTTCAACACCGTGAGGATACAGGGCGGAGAATGAGTGTGGAGGATGGATGCACTCCTTAAAACCTACCTCTTTGACCAAGCTTTTGGTCACCTGTCCTAATATCTCCTTATGTGGCTCGATGTCAAACTTTGTTCAACTTAACCTTCTGTGAAGCGCCTCGGGATGTTTTACTACGTTAAAGGCGCTATATAAATGCAAGTAGTTGTTCTTGTATTTGGAGGTTCGGGGGAATGAGAGGAACGTTCAATGGAGCACAGACCACAGAAACATTGATATAATAGAGAGAGACAAGGAAGGTTTGCGATGGAGAGAGGTTACAGGTGAGAGAATCTATCAGATTGAAATTCAGGCTTTATTTCGAATTCCATTCACTGATCAGCAAGGGGTAATCGACACTCTTCTGCTCAGGTGAGCAGCTGAAAAGGAAACAGATTATGGAGTAACATCAGTGTGTTTATCACGGACGAGTTATTGAGCTGATTTTATAAATACAAGTTTAGGTTTGTATTTCGCTTCCAAGAGTCAAAACTCCCCAGGGTGTAATGCAAACTAGAGGAAAGTGGAGTGAAATTGGTCTCAGGCCGTAGCGCAAAATGATAGAATTCATGTTGCTTGTTTATAATATTGACACACTTTCTATACATAAGATAGGCACAGAGAGACTAGGCCCTTGGGCCTATTTGATCCCATCATCTCAGAATGCCAACCAAGCATACAGCGACAAAGGCAAAGTTGCTGTGGTACAAAATTCCTTCTGAGGAAGTCAGCCAGTGAATGTGACAGCTGGTGTGACACTGTGAAGCTTGCAGGACAGTCATCTGAGAGGTTACCGACTGGAACTGGCAACCTCTCAGACCACAATCACAAAACTGAAGTGCTCACGGAGGCACGGACAGGGGGCATACCCAAAATCTTCCCTTTAAAAGACTGGCACCTTACCATTTGGCTACCTTGCCTTCTCCATTGAAGGGCAAAGTCTAATTTGGTAGTTTCCAGAAATGAGTGAGATTTGGGCAGTTTTATTAGTTCTATCTGTGCACGAGGATAGTTAGTAAAACTGGTCTGCCTTTCGTAACCTGTTGTTACCTCCAGACTCGACTATTCCAATGCTCCCCTGGCCGGCCGCCCATCTTCCACCCTTCGTAAACTTCAGCTCATCCAAAACTCTGCTGCCCGTATCCTAACTCGCACCAAGTCCCGTTCACCCATCACCCCCTGTGCTTGCTGACCTACATTGGCTCCCGGTCCATCAACGCCTCGAATTTAAAATTCTCATCCTTGTTTTCAAATCCTTCCATGGCCTCACCCCTCCCGATCTCAGTAAGCTCCTCCAGCCCTACAACCCTCCGAGATCTCTGCACTCCTCCAATTCTGACCTCTTGCGCATCCTTGATTTTCATTGCTCCACCATTGGCAGCCGTGCCTTCAGCTGCCTCGGCCCTAAGCTCTGGAGTTCCCTCCCTAAACCTCTCCGCCTCTCTCTCCTCCTTTAAGACACTCCTTAAAACCTACCTCTTTGACTAAGCTTCTGGTCACCTGACCTAAGATCTTCTTATGTGGCTCGGTGTCAAATTTTGTTTGATAATCGCTCCTGTGAAGCACCTTGGGACGTTTTACTACGTTAAAGGCGCTATATAAATGTGAGTTGTTGTTGTTGTTATTGTTGTTGTTGTGCCTCTCCAATATCTACCTGTGTGTGAGAGTGTGAGACCAGCCACTGCTTAGAGACTTGCTGAAAACACGTTAGATTGGGTATACTTCTGCCATTGTGATTGTTGCCCAAGTAGCTGTCAGCCACGTCTAAAGTCCCAACGACAAGTATAACAGTGAGGCTCCATCAATTCACGGCCTGTAAACAATGTGTTTAAAATCATAAGATAATAAGATGAGGAAGGCCATTCGGCCCATCGGAGTTCATTCTCCAGAAAGACCCTATATTCCATCCATTGCTGCATCGAATTGTTTCTTAAATGATTCCAGAGTTTTTACCTCCACTATTCAATCCGAGAGTCCATTCCAAGTGTTGTTCACTCTTTGTGTGAAGAAGATCAGTCCTCAATTTGACTTTTACTAGCTGAACCTGGGTCCCCTTGTCCTACTCTCACAATTCAAAGTAATATTATGGGTTGACTATTTCTATACCTTTACCAATCTTGTATACCTCCACAAGATCACCTCTCAGACACCTCCTTTCCAGGCTGAAAAGCCCAAGTCTCTCCTCATACCTCAGACCCCTGACACCAGAGATCAGCCTCTTGGCCAATCTCTGCACTGCCTCCAGCTCTTGAATGTCTCCCTTGTTTCTCGGCGACCAGAGCTGGACACATTATTCGAGGTGCGATCTTAGTTAAATCCGAATCCCAGTGGTATAGAATCCTAACTGTGCTTTCCATTGTCTTGAGCAATTCCTGAAGGAACAGGAGCGAAGCTGGGTGGAGAAAAGTTGAAGTAACACATGAAAACAAGCCAAGCAAATTCAATAGCACGCAACGCACTTTGAGAAAGTCTCACATTTTTGAGAGCTCGCTACTGTTTTTCCACATTGTCTCACTAAATTCAATACATCAGCCTTTGAAAAACAGCAGGAAGACTTCGATGCTGAATGTCAGGTTTTCTTTCTATCATTTCACCCACAGAAAAGGTTTGTATACATTTCTAAGAACAAGAGTCATGAGGCCCAACAAACCTCTTATTTTTTCACAGATGAAACCCACCTACCAGCTGCCTTATCATATCCCTCAATCCTTTCTCTCTAATTGTGCCTTGAACTCATTTACACTGTTAGCTTCAGTAGCCTTCCCTGGTAACTTATTCCACAAGTCTGTTGAAAAAGTTTAATGGCCCGGAAATTGCGCTGAGCAGCAAACGAACCTTGCCCACCACTCGTTAGTTATAAACTCACCTACAAACGATTCAAGGGCTTCTGGGCGGCAATTTGCTTCAATGGTGAGCTGCAAAACGTACAGCGTTCTTTCCCGGGCTTCTGTGAGCTGTGAGATCGCTTTGTCCCCTCAAGCAATCATCTTGAAGCATCCTTGACAAACCGCGCAGAGTCAGAACCAGGAAGTGAAAACTACAACAGTGAATTCACTGTAAAATCAGTTAGAGAAAGCGAAATAAAGAGAGGGTAAGAAATATCGAATTAAAAGACACAGATCAAAGAGACAGAAAGAAAAAGTTAAAAAAAAATAACTTTTTTTTTATAAATGTCCAACAACATTTCAGAATTAATGAGGCTCCACATTTTTAAAAGTTAATTTTCAGCGCCAGAGAGATTGTTTGGCAGTCATTAATACTTACCATGCTGTTAAAAGTTAGTTTAGACCTAAAAAACCTAGAGTACCTTTTTTATGGCGAGATTAGTTCGTTTCCAGCTGGGCAGCACTGCAAGTTTTATGCTGGTTCATTCATTCGCCCGGTGAGATCTCTTTAACGCGAAGCTTTCAAACGAGCAGGGCAAATGGGACAGCAATTTCCGGATTTCCGCGTTTGACTGCGCGTGTGCGCTCGTCAGAACTTGCTCTTCCATTTGCCCTGAGGTAACGGTGAGCGCTGTTCGCCTTACTGTTATTTCATAAGCAATTTACGGGCCATTATGTCCGAATAAACACTCGTGATGGTGAGGTAATAACTAGCTGCTTTATTTCCAGACCCTCTGGAATATTCTGTCAAAGAATAACAAAAGGAATACAAGAGTGTAACCCAGGGCTCAGATCTTGGACCCCTGGCCCGATCCCCAACCCCGATCCCTGACCTCCAACTTCACTTACCCGAGGGCGCTGCGATGCCAGCAGTGGCTCAATCTTGGTTTCCTCTCTGCCGCTGGTTGTTTGTGCCATGCCAGCTCTATTGAAATGAGGCCTGAGGCCCAATATCGGGAGCGCCTCGGGCCTCACCATTCAAGTGTGGGGAATGGATCCTGTGCCCCCCCGCACGCCCAAAAGTGGGCCAGCCCGAATTTCTCGGCCCATGAGTCTAATGGCGCCACCCCTGAGCTAAAGAGCAATACACACAAACTTCCTGCAATTACGCTGGTTCAAAACGGGTGTAAAATTAAGCCCAGGAAACAAAGTCATTTTCCTGGTGTCTTATTGCGATTTTTTTGAGCGTTTTTAATTGGAAGAGGAGTGCCTGCTGAATGGAGTAGGAAAGGACCATCTGGAGAAATATATCAATTGGGAGAGACCCCAACCCCCACCTCCCTAGAAATGCATCATCCCTTGCATGTGAGAGATGAGGGATATTTGAAAGGATGTGTACAATTCTAAATTTACTGGCTCTATTCCTTAACTGGAATGGTCTCATGGGTAGTCCGAGTTCAAATCAACTATAGAAAGAAAGACTTGCATTTCTATAGCCCCTTTTACAACCTCAGGACGTCCCAAAGCGTTTTACAGCCAATGAAGTACTTTTGAAGTATAGTCACTGTTGTAATGTAGGAAATGCGGCAGCCAATTTGCGCACAGCAAGATCCCATAAACAGCAATGAGATAAATGACCAGATAATCTTGATGTTGATTGAGGGATAAATATTGGCCCAGGACACCGGGGAGAACTGCCCTGCTCTTCTTCGAAATAGTGCCATGGGATCTTTTACATCCACCTGAGAGGGCAGACAGGGCCTCGGTTTAACGTCTCATCCGAAAGGTGGCACCTATCATATAGTATGATAGTATCATAGTAGGTACAGCACAGGAGGAGGCCATTTGGCCCATCGTGCCTGTGTCGGCTCTTTGAAAGAGCTATCCAATTAATCCCACTCCCCTGCTTTTTCCCCATTGCCCTGTAAATTTTTTACTTCTGACAGTGTAGCTAATAGCTATTTGCTATTAAGCACTTTTTCTTTTAAAAAAAAGAAGGAAAATTAATTGGAAAATGCATGCATCTGAATGTTGGGGAAGAACAGGATCGGGTTCAGCTGTGATGACTGCTGCTGGTGAATAGCCTGCCAAGACTCACCAGCTGGCTCATACATGAAGAAGGGACACTTAGTGAGGTGACCACACAAGCCAACCCAAGAAAACTAGCAAAAAACTGACTAACAGCTTCAAAAAAAGGTTGATAGTGGTCTCAAAGATGGAGGCCTAATACCTCCTGCAGGACGAGTTAGGCCTCCTGCTTTGTAAATTTTCCCTTCCCTGGGTCTCTTCATTAAAGTTGCCAGTTTCCGCAATATCATCTGTATCACCACTTAGTAACTCAGTAGGATGAGGATTCCAACTTCTGGTTAGTTCACAAGATAAGTACAGATGACAAAGGCCATTTGGCCCATCTTAGCTCGTTTATCTGAAGAGGCCTTCAGTCTCCCTGTCACGTCATCCAGCCGTCTCACCAATGACTCCAATAGTTTTGCCACCCTACCTGGAAGTCCAATCTGATTGTTGATTGCTCTTTCTGTGAAGAAGAATTTCCAGATACCAGTCCAAAACTTGCCTTTCATCAGCTTGAACCTGTGTCCCCTTGTGCTCTTTTTACGGCATGGCTTGAAGTAGTGCTTCAGGTTTGCCTTATCTATACCAATCCAATCATATATACCCCAACGAGGTCCCCTCTTAGTTGCCTCCTTTCATAGTGGAAGAAAGGAAAGAATTTCATTTCTATAGTACCTTTCACATCCTCAGGATGTCCTGAAGTGCTTTAAGGTCAAGGAAGTACTTTTGAAGTGTAGTCACTGTTGTAATGTAGGGAAGAGCGGCAGCCAATTTGTGCACAGCAAGATCCCATGAACAGCAATGAGATAATGACCAGATAATCTGTTTTTTTTAGTGATGTTGGTTGAGGCATAAATATTGGCGAGGAAGTCCCCCCACTGCTCTTCTTTGAAATAGTGCCATGGGATCTTTTACATCCACCTGAGAGGGCAGACGTTTAACGTCTCATCCAAAAGACAGTGGGCGCTAAATTGGGCCTTGTAGTGCCCGTTGTTTCGGCGCTACACGGCCCCTCCAGCATCCAAGATGGCGTCTTGGATGCACACGTACGTTTCCTGCGTGACGTGCGCCAGACGCCATCTTGGTATAGGAGTTAGCGCATGGGCTAACCCCGAACGCTGGAAGCATGTGAAGTAGGGAGAAAATGGCTGCAATCAGTGTGCAACGCTGATTTAAAGTGATACACACAATTTTGGACCTTAACGCTCAACTCAACGCTCAGTCTTATCCCCGACCATTTAAACGTTTCTTACAGTGCCTGAAGGACCCCCCCCCACCAGCGCTATTTAAAGGGCCATGCAGGTGTTGCAGGTTAGTTGCTGGATTATTGCTTCTGGCTGCTGGTGGAGTAGGAAGTGTTTTTTAAAGCTCCCTATTCTTATTGAGAGTTCCTACTCTACTTTTGAGAGTGCTTTAGCAGGTATTGCCTTACGGGTCGGAAAGTTACAACTCTGGTGGAACAACATTTCTGCCAACCATGGGCGGTCTGCTAGGGCTCCCACTGGGCATTGAGCATGACAAGGAGCGTGCAGAGAGGCCACACCCAGCAGGTCAAGCTGCGAGGAGACGGAGGACGAGGAGGCACAGTGCACTGAGCAGGAGGCCCTACCCAATGAGGGTCTTCAGGGATCAATTCTCTTAACTCAACATGACCGAGGAGGATTGCATCCGACGCCCAAGGTTCACCAAGGAAGCCGTGACCGAGATCTGTCAACTGGTGCGGCCACAGAGCAGGGCGAGGACAGCATTGCCTGTGGCTGTGAAGGTCACCATGGCACTGAATTTCTACGGCTCAGGAGCATTTCAGGACTCTGCTGGTGACACGTGCAACATCTCGCAGTATGCAGTGCACTGCTGCATAAGAGAGGTCACAGACACACTGCACCACATGAGGAACAGGTTCATCACCTTCCCTCTCGACAGAGACAATCAGAACGAGTGAGCACGGGGGTTCGCCCGCATTGCTGGCTTCCCCATGGTGCAGGGTGCCATGGACTGCGCACACATTGCCCTGCATGCCCCGCATATCAACTCGGCCGTCTTCCTCAACCGAAAGGGCTTCCACTCCCTCAATGTGCAGCTGGTGTGCGACCACACGCATTGGATCATGGAGGTCGATGCCCGCTACCCTGGGAGCAGTCACGACGCCTTCATCATGCGGCAGTCCAACGTGCCAGCTATCTTTCACCCGACTCGGCACGTCAAAGGCTGGCTACTGGGCGACAGGGGCTATCCCCTCACACCGTGGCTCATGACACCGGTCAGGAATCCATGCACACGTGCACAGCAGGCCCATAATGACAGCCATGCTGCCACACGCAACATCGTGGAGCACACCATAGGCCTCCTCAAACAACGCTTCCGCTGCCTGGACTGGTCTGGAGGAGCCCTGCAGCACTCCCCTGAGCGGGTGGGCAGATTTGTGGTGGTCTGCTGCACGCTGCACAACCTCGCCATCATGAGGGACCAGCCTTTACCACCAATGACTGCAGGAGATCCTGAGCCAGAGGTGGGGGTGGAGGAGTCTGAGGTGGAAGAGGAGGAGTCTGAGGTGGAAGAGGTTGAGGAGGAGCAGGGGGAGGAAGAGGCTGAGGAGGAGCAGGAGGAGGGGGTGGAGCCGGAAGAGGAGGTGGAGGAAGACGCAAGGGTGCAACAGGAACCACACGCCTTGTCTGCAAGGGCTGTGCGTGCTCGCCTGATCCGTGCCCAGTATCAATAATTGGAACTACATCCCCCAACTCACCAACAGTCCTACATTCCCCACCTTTCCCCTCCCACAAGACAATCAAATCGCCCTCCATCTGATTACACATTGGTGTCCCTCTCAGCTCATTGCATGAATAAAAACCACCACCAAATGCAAAATCAAGCTCTCATTTATGGATTAACAAATGAAAATATGCAAACATAACAGAACTATTCACCCTTGTGCATTCCCTTAGTGCCTGTTGTCCGTGTGCCTTTACCTATCCTAGTGCTCCTATGAGGTGCTTCCCCAGTGGCTGGAGCATGGGTGGTGGGAGGCTGCTGGCTTTCAATGGAGGAACTTCCAGATGGCCTTGGAGGACGACCTCGAGCAGCTCTGGGTCTGGAGGGCCCGGCTTCAGACTGCGCCATCTCAGCATGGGCTGCAGCAGTCTGGCCTGGCTGGCCGACAGGCAACAACAGGGGCACTGGCGGAGTGGCAGGAGTGGGAGCAGGAAGGCTGTCATCCTGAGAGAGGACAGCAGGTCCGACTGCCATGGCGCCACTGCCACTCTTCCGGGGCGGCGCCTCAGTAATCCTGGTGATCAGCTGGAGAACGGATTGCTGGAGTGCTGTGATGCCCTGGAAGCCCCGTTCCACAGTGGTCCCCAGAGCCACGATAGCAGCGGTCTGAGCTTCCAAGGCAGCAGTCTGAGATCCAAATGCAGCAGTCAGACCTTGGATGGCAGATGTTTGTGCTGCAATGGAAGCTATGACATCGGCCATCAGACGTTGCATCATGGTGGGTTCCACAGGTGTGCTGATGGAGGTGACCTCCCGTTCCATGTGGGAAAGGATGGGCTCCCAGCTCTGTGCAAAGCCCTGCGCCAAGTTGGAGCTGGACTCCTCTATGCCCCTTCTCATGTGCAGGCTTTCTGGCAGGTTTTCCAGTGCCCCAAGCATTTGTTGGTGTACACCCATCAGCCGTCTTCTGTAGCCTGGCCCATCGGAGTCCTCATCTGACTCCTCTGCAGCAGAACTAGTGAGCGACCTCACCCTCCGGTGAGCTGGCACCTGAGGTATCCGTTCCCCCCGCCCCGGCTTCTGTGCACTTGTGCTCGGTGTCTCACCACGTGCCGATCCCTCCTCTAACCCAACCTCTAAAGGACGCGCAGAGTCAGTCTCTGAGCTGGTGGAAGCAAGTGTCAGATCGAGTGACGGTGTGGCTTCAGTGTCCCCCTCCTCCTCCCCCTCCTCCTCCTCCTCCTCCTCCTCCTCCTGTGCTGCCACGTGTTCTTGGGTATTTGCAATGACAAAGGGAAACAGGTTGAGTTGTGGAGTGGGGAGAGGTGCAAGTAAGAGATGTGTGCTGGCAGCATGTGCAGCACATGAGTCAGAAAAGATTATGGGAGGAGGGAGATGTGAAAAAGGAGAAGGATCATTAGATATGCAGAGACCCCCTTGACTGAGACCTCCAGCGCGGCACGTTGTAATGGCTGCAGCGACGTCCCGCCCAATGATCCGCAGCACCGCAGTGGGGGGTGAGGACGTGTAGACATGCCCGTCCAGCCTCAGGTCCCTCCTGCTGCTGGGTGTTATACACCACCTTCTCCTGCAAGACAGAGGACATTGTGTCAGTGAGTGTCCTGCAAAGTGTGTGGGTGATGTGCCTGTCATGGTCGAATAGCTGCCAGTGTGTGTGACTTGTGAGTGGTGGTTGTGTGGCCCGCAAGTGTGGTACTATGTGCGCGTGAGATGCAGCATTGCGTATGGATGGCAGTGTTTGTTGGTGGGTGGGTGGGTGACGGGAGGTGTCGTGCGTGGAGTATTGGTGCAGTTGGTAGGATGTGCCACTTGACACTTGCATTCGCTCACCTTGACCACTTGTGTCAAATCATTAAATTTCTTGCGGCACTGCACCCACGTGCACGGTGCAATGCTCCTCGCATTCACCTCCTGCGCCATGGCCTGCCAATGCCTGCACAGCTGTAGACTAGACGGTCTCCGGCCACCCTACGGGTACATGGCTGCCCTCCTTTGGTCCACCCCTTCCACCAGGGCCTCCAGAGCATCGTCGGAGAATCTCGGTACCCGCTCTCTTGCTGGTGCAGCTACTCGTGATGCCATTCTCCCTTCTTCTACTTGGCTGTGTATCTGCCATTGGAAATGTGCCTGCACCTTTAAGTAGTGCAGGCTGCTGATGACGTGCGCTGTCCACGCCCCATTTCCAACTTCCTCATTCTCCGGGCAGCCTCTCAGCAGCGAGGGCTGCGCTTGCTGCACGAAGATTTCAGGGTAAGTAGCAGGCGGCACAAAGTTCACATGCTGGTTGCGTAGGGTCCATTGGGCACAGGGTGGTAACGCATCCCGCTACCATCGCCCAGAACGGACCCTTATCCAATTTTTCCCCCAGTACCTCCAACAGCGCAGCACTGGGAGTGTCAGCCTGGATTATGTGCTCAAGTCTCTGGAGTGGGGCTTAAACCCACAACCTTCTAACTCAGAGGCCAGAGTGCTACCATTGAGCAAAAGGTAGCACCAAACGTTGCCCTCATATTTCAGGCTGCTGACACAAGGGATCGGCCTTGTTGCTCTTCTCTGCACAGCCTCGTTAATCTGGTTAAACTAAGTATTGAAAACCCGCTTTGGCTTAATTTATTGTCATTGTACCACGTGAAAGTGTACCAGAGTGACTGTTTGATGTAACCAAGTGTGGTTAATTGATATGAATTGGGAGTACTGTGCACAGCTCCAAACCCCATTCAAGATATCACTTGAGTTAGCCTTCATGTTGTCACTAAGGAGCACATTCTATTAGGGGTAACTTCAACCTAACCCGCCCGGCGGGAAACTAACATGATCGGATCAGCTCCCCGTTTCATATATTGAAGTCAGTGGAAAGTAATATCGGGCGGGCTGTAAAACAGGCGGCAAGTCCGATCGCGTCAGTTTCCCGCCAGGCAAGTTCGGTTAAAATTACCCTCCAAAATGTCTGCTCCCAGACTCTATCTGACCAGTGGGTTTAAAGCCTAAAACGGAAACAGAGGGAGAACGAGATACACCAGCGAGCTGACAGAAATCTTCCTTTATAACGCTTGGGATTCAGTGGCAATTCAGATCAAAGCATTTCCTTTTTAACGGCAGAGAAAGGGTCAATTCTGGGTAACAGGAGGCTCTCTCACTTTCTTTGGGGCTGCAAACTGCAGGAGATGGGGTGGGGAGGAAGTCCAGCAGAGACAGGGACAGGGAGGAGAGGCTGAGTCTTCTGCTGGAGACATTGAGCTATCACGTCAATAAGCCACGCGATCCAAAAAGTAATTTATAAAGCAGTGACACTGACTTCCTCAGGGTCATCTGTAAAGCCGTGAACTTTTGACAATCTAAACACATCAATTTAACTCTTTCAGGACTATGAGCGTTATGGTCATTTTTATTTTTGATGGGCATTTCTTTGTAACAAATAACAACAGATATATTATACCCCAGGGAACTGAGTGCGTGCAACATGACAGAACTTAATACTTCCAAACTCAAGGACTGTCAGTGATACCTAAAAGTAATGACTATGTGCTTCACAGACAGTAAAAGGAAATCATTTAACCTGGAAACTGTCTCCTCAATGTTACTTATTCATTGAGTGCAGAAAGAGAAGAGCATTTTTGTTTGACTTCCTGTAAAGTGAACAGTCTGCTCATATACCCTCTTTTGCAATCATTTTATGCAATAAAATGGTAAGTCTGGCCGGCTCCTTTGGAACATCTCCAGTCCCCGTTATTGCTTGTCCTATCTGAACTAAATGGCATGTTTCTTTCCGCTCTGTGTGATTAATAGCTCATCTCTAACCTAACTGTCAGAACTCATGTTCTCTCGTTCTTCAAGCAATTTACCACATCGCAGAACCATAGCAGTTCAGAGCACAGAAGGAGGCCATTCGGCCCATTGAATCTGTGTCAGCTCTTTGACCGGTAGCAATCCAAATCAAACCCCACTGCTCCCCTCTCTCCTCCTAACCCTGTATCAATCCAAAACTAATCAAACTGCCCCGCTCTCTCACCATAGCCCGGTATAAATCCCAAACTAATCACACTGCCCCGCTCTCTCACCATAGCCCTGTATCAATCCCAAACTAATCACACTGCCCCGCTCCCTCTCCATAGTCCTGTATCAATCCCACACTAATCCCACTGCCCTGTTCTCTCACCATAGCCCTGTATTAATCCCAAACTAATCCCACTGCCCCACTCTCTACCTATAGCCCTGCATCAATCCCCAAACTAATCCCACTGCCCCACTCTCTCCCCATAGCCCTGTATCAATCCCCAAACTAATCCCACTGCCCCACTCTCTCCCCATAGCCCTGTATCAATCCCCAAACTAATCCCACTGCCCCACTCTCCCCATAGCCCTGGATCTTTCTCTGTTTCACATCTTGGCAGTTGTAAATTCTGCCAATGTGCGAACTGGAGGGAATAAGCTAATTTAGAATTGCTACATGTTAGCAACATTAACACAGCGGGAAGATCCCCTCTGTCTACTGTTCCAATGAAATCGTAAATAAAGAAAGAAAAAAAAACGACATTTGTTCTGTATTCCTTGTTGCGAGGAGGTACGAAGCTCAGCACGATGCTGTGCTAAGGAGGAGAGTCACTGAGAAATATCACTCTGATTTTCACCAGAGGCTGTCGTCATGGTAGCAGGAGACTGTCTCGCCGAAGTGGAGGTCATGGTCAGCCTCGATAGCTGTCGATATAAGGAAGGCGATCGGGAGAGCAGGTCTCATGTAGTTAGCCTACTTTCTCGCTGTGAGTTTTGGGCTGATGCGAGGTGAGGGATGTTAGCACTGGGGAACGAAACACTTTCTATTTCGGACACCAGGTTCAGAACTGGTGCTAATCGCCCCTGAATGATCAAGTGCAAATAGTACCCAACTGTACGGCCTAAGCTCATTTGAATAATTGTTCACAACGCCAGGTGTAAACTCAGATGGGTCCAGAGAAGACACTATTAGAGGGAGAGAATCATTTCTTAAGGGGCTGGGGACAACTCACATGTGATGCCACCAGGGGTCTGCTGGTATAGTCCCTTTTGGGAAGAGGAGCCTCCATCAACACATCTGTTAAAGCAAAGTAATGTCACCTCTCTCTGTTGACGCAGGGGTGCGGGCACAAGTGGGAGGGCATGGAGCACCTCTCAGGCTGCCCGACCTGCCTAGCATCTCTCCTTAGGTCCTCCTCTTTCACGGAGCATGTCATCTCAGAGGATTCCCATTGATAAACCCGCTGGTGCCAGTACAAACTAAACAATGGGCGCAAAGACCCGTGAAAGATCTAAGTGCCAGCAGAGAGAGAAAAAAAAACAAATTCATATCAAGGGTCCAGAAAAGGCCTCGGAAAACTTACCTTTAACATGTGTGGGCTTTTTAAATGCCCTCCTACCTGAAAGGTCCACCTCAAAGCCCTCTACCCACCAGAATTCCAGAGCGTACTGGGGACTTGGATTGAGATGCTCATTTCACCAAGACCTTGACAGCCACCAAACAGGATATTTATTAAATCCTTCTAAGTTGCTTCGGCACAACAAAAGTCTTAGGAAAAGAAAATAGCTTGAAAACAATTTCCCCTCAGACGGAGTTATTAATTTGCACACCAGACAACAAAATACTTCATCATCCGAGCTGAACTCCTCTGTGCCAAGTGGCAACAGGCCAGGGCAAATCCGTTAAGGGCAGAGTGAATGCAGAAATCCTTCATTCTGGGAACAATGAAGCTTCTATGTATAACTGTGCAGTGCAGCCTCCCTGAGGTAGGATTAAACCTTTAAGACGTGCAAGCAAAGCCGGCACAAGCAGCCCAAACCATCAGATAAGAAGTCGTCGGAACAATACCAGGAAAGAGAAGACTGCATTGCTCGAAGCTGAACCACCCTGGCTTTGAAGAGTAGGCGGCAGTACAGAAGACCTGTCTCGACTGCAGGCCACTTTATGTGTTAGACATTAGTAAAAAGCGATGGGTACTGAGCTAAACAGTGGCAGTATACTCGCCTGAGTCAGAAGGTTGTGGGTTTGAGCCCCACTTCAAGATTTGAGCACAGAATCCAGGCTGAGGGAGTGCTGCATTGCCAGAGGTGCCCTTCTTCAGACGAGATGCCAAACCAAGCTCTTCTTGGCTGGTGCGGGTGGATTTTAAAGATCCCATGGAACTATTTGAAGAGGAGCAGGGACGTTCTCCTGGTGCCCTGGACAACATTCCTCCCTCAACCAACGTCACCCAGAATAGATTAACCGGTCCTTCATCTCATTTACCGTTTTTGAGATCTTGCTGCCCTCTCAGGTGGATGCAAAAGATTCCACGGCACTATTTTGAAGAAGAAGAGGGGAGTTCTCCCCGGTGTGCTGGCCAATATTTATCCCCCTTGAGTATAGAAGATTGAGGGGTGATCTAATCGAGGTGATAAAAGGATTTGATGGGGTAGATACGGAGAAACTATTTCCTCTGGTGGAGGAATCAAGAACAAGGGGGCATAATCTTACAATTAGAGCTCGGCCATTTTGGAGGGAAATCAGGAAGCTCTTTTTCACACAAATGGTAGTACAAATCTCGAACTCTCTCCTCCAAAAGGCTGTGGATGCTGGGGGTCAATTGGAGCTTTCAAGACTGAGATCGATAGGTTTTTATTAGGTAAGGGTATCAAGGGATAGGGAGCAAAGGCGGGTAAATGGAGTTGAGGTACAGATCAGCCATGATCGAATTGAATGGCGGAGCAGGCTCGAGGGGCTGAACGGCCTTCTCCTGTTCCTATTGCTCCTATGTTCCTGAGCACCAAATCCCATCCATCCGGTTCGGTGGGTTGTCTGTTGTTGAGTCTCTGACCGAAACGCCGGTAGGGTGGGGAGATTGCTGAGCCAGGGAGGGGTTTGAACAGAACAGTCAGCTGCGACTTTTTTCCAGCCAGATGACAGGTTAATCGGGACAAATCGGTATCCACCAAGTTGTCCCAATTAAATCGTTTCACGATTGGAATGAGTGGAATTCTCTAATCAGAGTTATACAAGTGGAGTTCATCAACCCTGCCCAGTGGTTTAATGGCTAAATGCATCACATGGGCTGGTGTTGCGCCATACGGAAACGGGAAGCTCCCAGATGCATACTGGCAGGCTATTTGACTGTGGAGAGAATTATCACTCAGATTTTTTTTACATAGAATTATCATAGAATGTACAGCACAGAAACTGGCCATTCAGCCCAACTGGTCTATGCCAGTGTTTATGCTCCACATGAGCCTCCTCTCTCCCTACTTCATCTCACCCTATCAGCATATCCTTCTATTCCTTTCTCCTTCATGTGTTTATCTAGTTTCTCCTTAAAGGCATCTACGCTATTCACCTTAACTACTCTCACTTCATAGTGGTGGCATGAAGGTGTCCGTTCTTTAAAGATGCTTTTACATCTTACAGGATTCTTCATTCGGGACAGTAATCTCCATGCATTGTCCGCCCACTTTTACACTCTGAATTAGCACTGCTATTAGTACAGAGACCCGAGGCAGGACGTTCCTCTATTTCCTTGCCTGAGTACTGGGATTGGGTGGAGGCCAGAATCTCAGGCAGTGAGACCCCCTGACTTCAGTTCCCTGCCTGCCTTTGCCTCTGTTTCAGTTTGCTAGTGTCACTTCTACCAGAGATGCCCCCCACCCCAAATACAGGCAGGATGCATTTAAATGAAGTGTACCTACAGAGTGATAATATGCGTTACCTTTTCTCTCATCATCACTTGATAACGCTGGGCACTAATCATGCCAGCCCTGAATGGGCATCTACTGTTACTAGGCGATGAGCTCTTGGCCACAGCGGACACTTCAATCAAGAGAGGGAAGATGGAGGTGGCTACCCTTATCGATGCGATTTTTGCGGCATTAGTGGAGGCAGCTGGATGGAAAACTGTGGCCTTGCTGCCTGGAAGCTGCTGCAGGTGTTGGAATCCTGCAGCCACAGCCACTTCCTGCCACCTCCCCCCGTGGTAGGGATACAGGTGTTAACCGTGGCTCAGTTGGTAGCACTCTTGCCTCTGAGTTATAAGGTTATGGGTTCAAGTCCCACACCAGAGACCTGAGCACATAATCTAGGCTGACACTCCCAGTGCAGTACCGAGGGAGTGCTGCACTGTTGGAGGTGCCGTCTTTCAGATGAGACGTTGAACCGAGGCCCTGTCTGCCCTCTCGTGGTGGATGTACAACATCCCTGGTACTGTCTCAAAGAAGAGCAATGGAGTTCTCCCATCAAACACCCCAAGACTATTGACTGAGATTGGCCATGTGTCTGTAGGGTTTCAATCAAACCTCAAATATCAGCTCTTTGGCGTGGAGGGGGTTGTTGGAAGTGATGAGTTGTCCAAACAGGTAATCTTTCCTAAACCATAATATAGCTGGGTAATATAACAACAAGGGGCTTGCATTAAAAACACTTCACAGTAGGGTACCCTTCCCCTTTAAGGACATCAATTATGACATCATTCTTTGTGTGTGAGCCTGGACAATGAGATATTTTACCATGGAGGTCACCACAATTGAGCCTAGTCCTGTTCATTTGCTTAACAGTAGTTGGCACAGTGGGACACCACAATATGGCAGCACCTTGGGGTGCCATAGGTTTGGTGCGATGAAGGTTTGAAACGTCACGCCACTGAGTTCCAGATCTCAGCTGGGCTGCTGTAGCAAAGTCCCATGAATAAGCCAGGCATTATCCCAGAACGAGGAAGGAAAATCAAAGTTGGCAGGTGTGTGGGTGGGGGGGGGCTGGTGCCATTGCTGGGTTCCTCTTGCGCATCTCCTACCAATTGGGTCAGAGCAGGAGTAGCAGAGGTCTAACAGGAGGCCACCTGCTTGCATGCCTTTCTGGCTACCGCTCATGTGTGGCCCTCAGAGACCTGGGAGTGTAAAACGGAAGAGGTTTATCCAAAGGTGAGTGAATGTCTGTCTGTGCTTCAAAGAGGTGTCGAAACCCATTTAACTTTCTGCTTTCAAGATTCTGCAATTTTCTAACGGGTCAGGTCACGTACACTACGAAACTATGGCATCATCCTCCCAGGCAGCACCGAAACCAACCACCGATACATTAGGCACAAATACACTGTGCACATCAGTCAATGTCTCATAACAATGTCAAATGGAACAGAGGGAAACCGGGAGCCAAGATTCAGGAGACTGATATAAAGGGTCATTTATAATAGCAATCTCAGTGGCGAGGGTGAACATATTTAATTTATGGCACAGGTCTATTATTAAAAAGTCAATTTGTGAACGATCTAATTTATTTTGGTGGAAACCAAGCAGGGAACGAGATGATAGTCATCCGCTTTGTTCAAATGGGTCATCCAGGCGAGTGAGGATAGCTGGCACATGAGTCCCTTTCTGCACCACTCAGGTGTGGTTCCTGGCAGGTTGGCCCAGGAAATGGGTCTACCAGCTTTTTCTGGAGATGCCCAAAGCCTGGACTGGACCCTCTTTAAATGACTGGATGGAAAATCAGGAGCAGATTGTGCCCAGGTTTTGTGATAACGATTCCACCCCTTTAAACTCTTACTCGCCCTGGCACTTGGAGAAGGAATTCTCCCCCAGCGCTCTATTTGTGTGGAGGGCGATGAATGTTAGCTTTGGGGGATGGAGCACTTTTCTGGGTCAGGTATACCAAAGCCAGTTCTGGAGTAACTCTCTCCGCAATGCCTCAGCAACAACAAGGAAATTTCCTCTGCTTGCTATGAGTTGGCGACATCCCCTGGCCTGATTCTGCGATTGGGCGCTCCCAGCGAAGAGTGGCACTCACACGAGGCGCAGGCCTGGCAGTGGTGGGCCCTGCCACCTCCCGGCCTGCGCTCGCTGGCAGGGCCCAATGGCAATGCCGCCCCGCCAGAGTCAGTTGGGAAATGGCGCCTGGGTCCCAGTGGAACAGGAAGACTAGATTCACAGAAGAGATGGGGAAGCCAGCTGTGAAAAGGACAATGGCTAGGAGGTCCAAAGTATTCAAAACTGGCTTTAGTTTCCGACAGCCACGCACCAGGAAGGAAGTTGAGAGGAGGTGTGGCTGTGGATTGGCGTTTCCAAGAATGAATGAAAGAAACTGATGCGAGATCAGTTTCCAAGAATTAAAAAGAAATAAGAAAATGGTTCAGTTACACCAAGAAACCCATCCTGGGGAATATTTATTCAACCAGGAAGGAAGGACAACAACCAACAGAGGACCTGAGTAGCTGAGGGAGCTCCTGGGATCTAACAGAAGGATGGCTCAGCAATATTTATAGGGGCCGTCAAAAACTGATGTGGGAGCCTCCACTGCTGACTCTGGGGACGATCCTCCCAAAGGACATGTCTCCTTAATATTGAAAGGGTCTGAGCACACAGATATTAAAAGATTGGCTCCGTTGGTTGGCAAATAACGAAAAAGAGAACATCGACTCTGTATTATCATGAAGGGGGGAAGTTGGGAGAAATTTATTCACGCAGAAGCTTATTAGAACAGGGAGTGTTTTACCCCAAGTGGCGATTGAGGCAGAGACTGTAACTTCGTGTGAACGGGAATTGGATAAGTGTTTGAAAGGGATACAGGGAAAGGGCAGGGAAATGGGATTGGAGGACTCAGCTCCATTTAAAGAGCTGGCATTGGCACAATCAGCCTTCTGTGCTGTCCTTTCTATGATCTTTGTTGAATATCTTTCAAAATTCTAAAGGTGATGTACTGCATTGGATATACCTGACAGGTGTGGTCTTGCACACATTGCAGACCAGGAAAGCCACCAGTGGCATTGAGTCATTGTTGCCTAGTCAACTGTCTCTCTCAGAAAAATGAACAAAACTACAAGCCGTCCACGACAGTGCATCTGTCCCCTTCCGAATGGAGGTGGGGATGCCACTGCAATCGTCTCCCTGTTTCGGCATCCTGCAATCCCAGGTCGGATATACCCTGGCTAGACGCAGAGTGAAGCTCTCTCTACTCTGCCCCCATAATGTGCCTCGGCCCTTCCCTCAGAAGAGTGCCCCTTACTACACCAGGGTGACATTTTTCTATGTCCCACTCCAACCATCTTGTGGTTTCTCTCAGTGAATTTGCTAATTCAGTGGCAAATTAGAGATAGTGTTGTGTTTACTTCCACCTCCATAACATCGGCTGTCTCCGCCCCTGCCTCAGCCCATCTGTTGCTGAAACCCTCATCCATGCTTTTGTTACCTCCAGACTCGACTATTCCAATGCTCTCCTGACCGGCCTCCCATCTTCCACCCTCCATAAACTTGAGCTCATCCAAAACTCTGCTGCCCGTATCCTAACTCTCACCAAGTCCCGTTCACCCATCACCCCCTGTGCTCGCTGACCTACATTGGCTCCCGGTCCAGCAACTCCTTGAATTTAAAATTCTCATCCTTGTTTTCAAATCTCTTCATGGCCTCGACCCCTCCCTATCTCTGTAACCTCCTCCAGCCCTACAACCCTCCGAATCTCTGCAATCTCCAATTCTGGCCTCTTGCGCATCCCCGATTTCCATCGCTCCACCTCTAGAGAGCCTTCAGCTCTCTAGACCCTATGCTCTGGATAGTCCCTCCTTCCATTGGATGATGTCGCCGAGGGGCAGCTTGTAGATGAGAAATAGGAGGGGGCCAAGGATAGATCCTTGGGGGACTCCAGAGGTAACGGTGCGGGAGTGGGAAGAGAAGCCATTGCAGGTGATTCTCTGGTTACGACTAGATAGAAAGGAATGGAACCAGATGAGTGCAGTCCCACCCAACTGGACGATGGAGGAGAGGAGTTGGAGGAGGATGGTGTGGTCAACTGTGTCAAAGGCTGCAGACAGATCGAGAAGGATGAGGAGGGATAGTTTACCACAGTCACACTCACATAGAATGTCATTTGTGACTTTGATAAGGGCCGTTTCAGTACTGCGGCAGGGGTGGAAACCTGATTGGAGGGATTCAAACATGGAGTTGCGGGAATGATGGGCACGGATTTGTTAGACGACAACCACTTCCTTGGAGACTTATCTTAATTTTCACAGTTCTATCTCACTGTCTGTTGCCTGCAAATGTCACAGCTCCTGGGATTGTAGGATGCAGTGGTTGTGAGAGGCGGGTGGGAGGGCTGGGATTCGGGGTGGGATTTGATGTGGGACGCAGTCCTGCCCCTTTTTTTCTATGTCATGACATTTCGCCAGAGCTGGGGACCGGCTGCTCCATGCGGAGATCATCCGAAGAGGTGGGAGTGGCTTAAATGATATCTTCAGTCAAAAATCCTGCCAGTTCCTCCTCAAGTGCCCCGATTACGAAGTGCCAGGCTTGAGTGCCAGGCTTGAGTGCCAGGGTAAGTTCCTAGTGGAAGGGGAACTCAAACAAGGCTGCAAATGCCAGCTTCTAACAGCAATCGATCACTCCGAGATCGACTGCTCTGAAATCGATCGCTCTGAAATCGATCGCTCTCCTGTTTGGAAGGCGTCAACTTTAAAACCGCAATTTCTTTAAAAATTCCTGATTGGCAGGCCCCCTCATGGAGCAGGGAGGTAATTCCTAGCTCCCCATGGGGCACATGCCCAGGGAATGCTGGAACTGACACGGGCATGTAAATGACCCATAACCCAAGGTCAGGGGTCAGGGCCGAGGCAAATTGGCAGGAAGATGTCCCACTTCCAGTGGCGGACTGAGACCATCGGAATTTCGGGGCCCATGTGTTTAAAGAGAGTGTCTCACTTTTGGGATCAATTTAAACAGGAATCTCAACATTGAGAGCCCTTTCACAGAGAGAATCTCGCATTGAGATTCCTTTTTCAAATCGTGATTCATCTTTTGGCATCTACTTCACCATTTAGGGTACGGTAGCATAGTGGTTATGTTACTTGGACTAGTAATACAGAGGCCTGGACTAATAATCTATGAGATATGAGTTCAAATCCCACCACAGCAGCTGGGGAGTTGAAACTCAGTTATCTAAATAAAAATCTGGAATAAAAAGCTAGTATCAGTAATGGTGACTATGAAACTACCGGATTGTTGTAAAAACCCATCTGGTTCACTGCCGTCCTTACCCGGTCTGGCCTATATGTGACTCCAGACCCACAGCAATGTGGTTGATTCTTAATCACTCTCTGAAATGGCCGAGCAAGCCACTCAGTTCAAGAAGGCGGCTCACCACCACCTTCTCAAGGGCAATTAGGGATGGGCAATAAATGCTGGCCTTGCCAGCGACGCCCACACCCCATCAGTTACAATATTTGATGAATATTGCGCTTTAACTGCAGAAAACTGATGGCATCATCTGGGAAGCTGTTGGAGGAGATAACAAGCCTGACCATACAAGGGAGCTGAAATCAAGGCACACCGTGGGATTTAAATTCCGTTGCTGGATTAGAGGGGACGTGAGGAAAAACTCTTTTACCCAGAGGGTGGTGGGTGTATGGAATTCACTGCCCGAATTGGTGGTAGAGGCAAGGACTCTCAGCTCTTTTAAAAAGTACCTGGACCTGCACCGAAAGTGCTGTAAGCTGCAGGGATACGGACCGGGTGCTGGAAAGTGGGATTAGAACCTGGTTGTTCTTCGAGCTGGCGCGGACACGATGGGCCGAATGGCCCCATTCTGTGCTGTATCGTTTCTACGGTTCTATGGTGTCCGGTTAACGGGGGTTTAGGAGAAATCATTTGCGCGACTGCGTTGAAACAGCACACAGTGGAATTCAACATAAACGCATTAGCCAGTGAGCTGGCAGGAGACTGAAACCCTCTCTGTGTTACCGACTGTACTGGTTGGGAGCAAGTCCCTCTCGCAGAAACAGAACTCCTCCGCACTGGCTCCTGGTGACCTCATTAGCACTCACCGTTCAAAGATTAATCCAGATGCATTTTTTTTTAATACAAGAGGAAACCGTAACATTTTCAACTAGTTCGTTCTGATAGTAAGACTTGAGATCACAGCTGGATGGACAGCGTAAAACTTTCCCCACTGCAGTCATCACGGAGACTGAGCAGCTTTCGAGTGCTAACCTTATCCATCATCACCATCTGTATTCATGAAGGGCAGAAATGTGTTCCAATTGGCTGGAGCCAGCTATGTCAGTCACTGAAGCAAGGGCCAGTTAAATCTGTCCACCGCCCATATGCAACTTACTGTAGCCAGGTATTTACTGCAGGTACAGAGAGAAGGGACTACACTTCGCCTGATCAAAGGCAACGGTCTGGAGTGTTTCTTGCAGACTCATACTCCAGGAATGTTATAAATGATAAACGCCTTCAGGAAGTCTCTCTCTTGTCGCTCCCTGTGTTTCCATAGGTTGGAGACACTCACAGGAAAAAGCAGAGAGGGACTGACGGATTTGTACAAATAGGAGCCCACTCTCTCTCTCTTTCTCTCTCTCTTTCTCTCTGTGGACTCAGCAGAAGGTCTCAGGGAGGCAGAATGAGCGGGGTGGCTATCTATCGCTCCATTTACACAGAGGACCAGTTCGACCAGCACTTCAGCAGGTCCAAGGAAGAAGAAAGAGAAGGGGAGAGCTTCCAGCAGAAAGCCAGGAGGAGCTGTGCCTGCTCGGGGAACGCTTGGAAACGCTTCTTGAAAGAACGGTTACCTTTCCTCACCTGGCTGCCCAGGTACAAATTCAAGCAATGGCTCATTGGGGACATCATCGCAGGCGTGACTGTAGGGATCATCCACATCCCACAAGGTAGACAACATCTAATCATTATACCTCATTATTTAAGGTAGAGAAAGTGCAGCTCTGTGACCATTTCAGCATAAACTCGGTCCCATCCCATTTTTTTAGCAACACTTTGGAAATCAAGTTAATTCGAACTGCAAAGTCAGGTGGCGGTTGACTTAACGGCGACGGTGATGGCGCAGAGTGTTGGAGCTCAGTAGTTGGTGTAAACGTGGGTTTGCGGTCTCACGTGCTGCGCTCCCGCTGTCACCGCGGGGAGACGCCGAGCGTAGGCCGGGCACTTCCGTGGAAGCGGGAGAGGGGAAACTGGAGGGAGCGTTGTCACGAGGTTAACGTTTCCCCCTCTCTGAGTTGGCCAACTTCAGAACAGAGGGCTGGGAGGAGGTCAGTCAGCTGGCACAAGGAGAAAAGGAAAAAATTCACATAAGGAGAGAGCTCAGAAGAGAGAAGGTGAATGTGGCGGATCAGATATTGCACTAAAACGTCTTAGGGACGGTCAGCCTGGCGAGGCGATCAAGGCGGATAAAATCAGTAATATTAAGAGGGAGCTGGACATGCCTTTGTTGAGGACCTTGATTGAGGGTTATTGGTAGCGACTTGTGTACTCCTTAATTGAACTTTGGGGCTGGCCAGGTGGGCCTTTTCCGTCCTGTGAATTGCTAGATTGGGGAAAATAAAAGGAATCCTCACCCTCAGCAGCAGACAAAAAAAAATCCCACTTCATTATATTTGGTGACAGTTGATATGAATATTAATGAATATTTACTGTGCGTTCCATGAGAGGAGTGCGCACATGTGCAGAGTAATCGATTGACTATACTGATGCAAGGTGCAATGACACGTGTATGAGCACAGGGCCAATTGAAGCAGGTCTGAACTGCACTGCCCGACAGAACACGTAGTCCCACCCCTCCTTCCCACTTCCCAAAACACTTGAAAGAATGCATTGCTGGGAGCAGTACAAGCATATCACACCTGGGTTACACAGCCGGTGCCCACTTTCAAGATCGCATGGACAACTTTTCACATGTCCACTTTTGATTACATTATCATTATCTAAATGGCCCTCCGTCCGATGACCCAGTGATGGCAGGATCAGTCTTGGGAACCATTCACGACAGTAAAATAACAACATCACTTATTTCTGGTACATTTCTATTTTCACTGTTAACATACAAGCATGTAGGGGTTTCATTTCCACTGCTGGCGTACTGGTTTATCGGTTCACATGAAATCCTTGTTCTAGTACCAATTGTTAACCAATTTTTTAATTTGTTCTCGGGATTTGGATGACACTGGCAAGGCCGGCATTTATTGCCCATCCCTAGTTGCCCTGAGGAGGCAGTGGTGGGCCTTCTTCTTGAACCTGTACAGTCCTTGTGCTGATGGTGATCACACGATGCAGTCAGGTCGCGACTTCCAGGATATACGCCCAGCAGCAATGGGGGAACGGTGCTAGATGTCGAGCTCAGGATGGTGCGCGACTTGGAGGGGAGGTTGGAGATGTTGGTGTTCCCACAGCATTTCTGCTCCTGTCCTTCTCGATGGTAGAAATCATGGGGGAGGGAGGTGATGTCAAAGTAAGAATGGATAGCACCCTGTAGATCATAGTGTAGTCACAGTACACTGGTACTGGAGGGGGTGGACATCAAGATCATTCATTTAAAACAGCTTGATGATTGCATTTACACAACGTGCAAAGGAATTAATGCAGCTGGATGACATTCAATCTTCACTCACTACACTCCCGACATGAGATACATTCTTCACTCACTACACTCCCGACATGAGATACATTCTTCACTCACTACACTCTCTACATGAGATACATTCTTCACTCACTACACTCCCGACATGAGATACATTCTTCACTCACGACACTCTCTACATTAGCTACATTCTTCACTCACTACCCTCTCTACATGAGATATATTCTTCACTCACTACACTCTCTACATGAGATACATTCTTCACTCACTACAATCTCTACATGAGAAACATTCTTCACTCAGTACACTCTCCACATGAGATATATTCTTCACTCACTACACTCTCTCCATGAGATACATTCTTCACTCACTACACTCTCTACATGTGAAACATTCTTCACTCAGTACACTCTCCACATGAGATATATTCTTCACTCACTACACTCTCTCCATGAGATACATTCTTCACTCACTACAATCTCTACATGAGAAACATTCTTCACTCACTACACTCTCTACATGAGATACATTCTTCACTCACTACACTCTCGACATGAGATACATTCTTCACTCACTACACTCTCTCCATGAGATACATTCTTCACTCACTACACTCTCTACATGAGCTATATTCTTCACTCACTACACTCTCTACATGAGCTATATTCTTCACTCACTACCCTCCCTACATGAGCTATATTCTTCACTCACTACACTCTCTACATGAGATATATTCTTCACTCACTACACTCTCTCCATGAGATACATTCTTCACTCACTACACTCTCTCCATGAGATACATTCTTCACTCACCACACTCTCTACTTGAGATACATTCTTCACTCACTACACTCTCTACATGAGATACATTCTTCACTCATTCCCTCTCTACATGAGCTATATTCCTCACTCGCTACACTCTCTACATGTGATAAATTCTTCACTCACTACACTCTCGACATTAGCTAAAATCTTCACTCACTTCACTCTCCACATGAGATATAGTCTTCACTCACTACACTCGCCACATGAGAAAAATTCTTCACTCACTTCACTCGCTACTTGAGGGACATTCTTCACTCACTACACTCTCTACATGAGATACATTCTTCACTCACTGCACTCTCTAAGTGAGGTACATTCTTCACTCACTACACTCTTTAAGTGAGGTACATTCTTCACTCACTACACTCTCCACAATAGATACATTCTTCACTCACTACACTCTCTACATGAGATACATTCTTCACTCACTACACTCTCTAAGTGAGGTACATTCTTCACTCACTGCACTCTCTAAGTGAGGTACATTCTTCACTCACTGCACTCTCTACATGAGATATATTCTTCAGCCACTACACTCTCTACATGAGATTCATTCTTCACTCACTGCACTCGATACATGAGATACATTCTTCACTCACTAAACTCTCGACATGAGATACATTCTTCACTCACTACACGCTCTCCATGAGAAATATTCTTCACTCACTACACTCTCCACATGAGATACATTCTTCACTCACTACACTCTCCACATGAGATACATTCTTCACTCACTGCACTCTCTACATGAGATATTTTCTTTACTCACTAAACTCTCTACATGAGATACATTCTTCACTCACTGCACTCTCTACTTGAGGCACATTCTTCACTCACTACACTCTCTACATGAGACACATTCTTCACTCACTACACTCTCTTCATGAGAAATATTCTTCACTCACTACACTCTCTACATGAGATACATTCTTCACTCACTACACTCTCTACATGAGGTACATTCTTCACTCACTGCACACTCCACATGAGATACATTCTTCACTCACTACAATCTTTACATGAGATACATTCTTCACTCACTACACTCTCTCCATGAGATATATTATTCACTCACTACACTCTCTCCATGAGATATACTCTTCACTCACTACACTCTCTACATGAGGAATATTCTTAACTCACTACACTCTCTACATGAGATACATTCTTCACTCCCTACACTCTCTACATGAGATACATTCTTCACTCACTGCACTCTCTCCATGAGACATACTCTTCACTCACTACACTCTCTACATGAAATATACTCTTCACTCACTACACTCTCTCCATAAGAAACATTCTTCACTCACTGAACTCTCGACATGAGATACATTCTTCACTCACTACACTCTCTACATGAGATATATTCTTCACTCACTACACTCTCTACATGAGAAACATTCTTCACTCACTAAACTCTCGACATGAGATATATTCTTCACTCACTACACTCTCTACATGAGATACATTCTTCACTCACTACATTCTCTACATGAGATACATTCTTCACTCACTACACTCTCTTCATGAGAAATATTCTTAACTCACTACATTCTCCACATGAGATACATTCTTCACTCACTGCACTCTCTACATGAGATACATTCTTCACTCACTACACTCTCTACATGAGATACATTCTTCACTCACTACACTCTCTACATGAGGTACATTCTTCACTCACTACAATCTTTACATGAGATACATTCTTCACTCACTACACTCTCTCCATGAGATACATTCTTCACTCACTACCCTCTCTACATGAGATATATTCTTAACTCACTACACTCTCTACATGAGATACATTCTTCATTCCCTACACTCTCTACATGAGCTATATTCTTCACTCACTACACTCTCTACATGAGATACATTCTTCACTCACTACACTCCCGACATGAGATACATTCTTCACTCACTACACTCTCTACATGAGATACATTCTTCACTCACTACACTCCCGACATGAGATACATTCTTCACTCACGACACTCTCTACATTAGCTACATTCTTCACTCACTACCCTCTCTACATGAGATATATTCTTCACTCACTACACTCTCTACATGAGATACATTCTTCACTCACTACAATCTCTACATGAGAAACATTCTTCACTCAGTACACTCTCCACATGAGATATATTCTTCACTCACTACACTCTCTCCATGAGATACATTCTTCACTCACTACACTCTCTACATGTGAAACATTCTTCACTCAGTACACTCTCCACATGAGATATATTCTTCACTCACTACACTCTCTCCATGAGATACATTCTTCACTCACTACAATCTCTACATGAGAAACATTCTTCACTCACTACACTCTCTACATGAGATACATTCTTCACTCACTACACTCTCGACATGAGATACATTCTTCACTCACTACACTCTCTCCATGAGATACATTCTTCACTCACTACACTCTCTACATGAGCTATATTCTTCACTCACTACACTCTCTACATGAGCTATATTCTTCACTCACTACCCTCCCTACATGAGCTATATTCTTCACTCACTACACTCTCTACATGAGATATATTCTTCACTCACTACACTCTCTCCATGAGATACATTCTTCACTCACTACACTCTCTCCATGAGATACATTCTTCACTCACCACACTCTCTACTTGAGATACATTCTTCACTCACTACACTCTCTACATGAGATACATTCTTCACTCATTCCCTCTCTACATGAGCTATATTCCTCACTCGCTACACTCTCTACATGTGATAAATTCTTCACTCACTACACTCTCGACATTAGCTAAAATCTTCACTCACTTCACTCTCCACATGAGATATAGTCTTCACTCACTACACTCGCCACATGAGAAAAATTCTTCACTCACTTCACTCGCTACTTGAGGGACATTCTTCACTCACTACACTCTCTACATGAGATACATTCTTCACTCACTGCACTCTCTAAGTGAGGTACATTCTTCACTCACTACACTCTTTAAGTGAGGTACATTCTTCACTCACTACACTCTCCACAATAGATACATTCTTCACTCACTACACTCTCTACATGAGATACATTCTTCACTCACTACACTCTCTAAGTGAGGTACATTCTTCACTCACTGCACTCTCTAAGTGAGGTACATTCTTCACTCACTGCACTCTCTACATGAGATATATTCTTCAGCCACTACACTCTCTACATGAGATTCATTCTTCACTCACTGCACTCGATACATGAGATACATTCTTCACTCACTAAACTCTCGACATGAGATACATTCTTCACTCACTACACGCTCTCCATGAGAAATATTCTTCACTCACTACACTCTCCACATGAGATACATTCTTCACTCACTACACTCTCCACATGAGATACATTCTTCACTCACTGCACTCTCTACATGAGATATTTTCTTTACTCACTAAACTCTCTACATGAGATACATTCTTCACTCACTGCACTCTCTACTTGAGGCACATTCTTCACTCACTACACTCTCTACATGAGACACATTCTTCACTCACTACACTCTCTTCATGAGAAATATTCTTCACTCACTACACTCTCTACATGAGATACATTCTTCACTCACTACACTCTCTACATGAGGTACATTCTTCACTCACTGCACACTCCACATGAGATACATTCTTCACTCACTACAATCTTTACATGAGATACATTCTTCACTCACTACACTCTCTCCATGAGATATATTATTCACTCACTACACTCTCTCCATGAGATATACTCTTCACTCACTACACTCTCTACATGAGGAATATTCTTAACTCACTACACTCTCTACATGAGATACATTCTTCACTCCCTACACTCTCTACATGAGATACATTCTTCACTCACTGCACTCTCTCCATGAGACATACTCTTCACTCACTACACTCTCTACATGAAATATACTCTTCACTCACTACACTCTCTCCATAAGAAACATTCTTCACTCACTGAACTCTCGACATGAGATACATTCTTCACTCACTACACTCTCTACATGAGATATATTCTTCACTCACTACACTCTCTACATGAGAAACATTCTTCACTCACTAAACTCTCGACATGAGATATATTCTTCACTCACTACACTCTCTACATGAGATACATTCTTCACTCACTACATTCTCTACATGAGATACATTCTTCACTCACTACACTCTCTTCATGAGAAATATTCTTAACTCACTACATTCTCCACATGAGATACATTCTTCACTCACTGCACTCTCTACATGAGATACATTCTTCACTCACTACACTCTCTACATGAGATACATTCTTCACTCACTACACTCTCTACATGAGGTACATTCTTCACTCACTACAATCTTTACATGAGATACATTCTTCACTCACTACACTCTCTCCATGAGATACATTCTTCACTCACTACCCTCTCTACATGAGATATATTCTTAACTCACTACACTCTCTACATGAGATACATTCTTCATTCCCTACACTCTCTACATGAGCTATATTCTTCACTCACTACACTCTCTACATGAGATACATTCTTCACTCACTACACTCTCTACATGAGATACATTCTTCACTCACTTCACTCTCTACATTAGCTAAAATCTTCACTCACTACACTCTCTACATGAGCTATATTCTTCACTCACTACACTCTCTACATGAGATACATTCTTCACTCACTACACTCTCTACATGAGATACATTCTTCACTCACTTCACTCTCTACATTAGCTAAAATCTTCACTCACTACACTCTCGACATTAGCTAAATTCTTCACTCACTACAATCTCTGCATGAGATACATTCTTCACTCACTACACTCTCTCCATGAGATACATTCTTCACTCACTACACTCTCTACATGAGATACATTCTTCACTCATTCCCTCTCTACATGAGCTATATTCCTCACTCGCTACACTCTCTACATGTGATAAATTCTTCACTCACTACACTCTCGACATTAGCTAAAATCTTCACTCACTTCACTCTCCACATGAGATATAGTCTTCACTCACTACACTCGCCACATGAGAAAAATTCTTCACTCACTTCACTCGCTACTTGAGGGACATTCTTCACTCACTACACTCTCTACATGAGATACATTCTTCACTCACTGCACTCTCTAAGTGAGGTACATTCTTCACTCACTACACTCTTTAAGTGAGGTACATTCTTCACTCACTACACTCTCCACAATAGATACATTCTTCACTCACTACACTCTCTACATGAGATACATTCTTCACTCACTACACTCTCTAAGTGAGGTACATTCTTCACTCACTGCACTCTCTAAGTGAGGTACATTCTTCACTCACTGCACTCTCTACATGAGATATATTCTTCAGCCACTACACTCTCTACATGAGATTCATTCTTCACTCACTGCACTCGATACATGAGATACATTCTTCACTCACTAAACTCTCGACATGAGATACATTCTTCACTCACTACACGCTCTCCATGAGAAATATTCTTCACTCACTACACTCTCCACATGAGATACATTCTTCACTCACTACACTCTCCACATGAGATACATTCTTCACTCACTGCACTCTCTACATGAGATATTTTCTTTACTCACTAAACTCTCTACATGAGATACATTCTTCACTCACTGCACTCTCTACTTGAGGCACATTCTTCACTCACTACACTCTCTACATGAGACACATTCTTCACTCACTACACTCTCTTCATGAGAAATATTCTTCACTCACTACACTCTCTACATGAGATACATTCTTCACTCACTACACTCTCTCCATGAGATATACTCTTCACTCACTACACTCTCTACATGAGGTATATTCTTAACTCACTACACTCTCTACATGAGATACATTCTTCACTCCCTACACTCTCTACATGAGATACATTCTTCACTCACTGCACTCTCTCCATGAGACATACTCTTCACTCACTACACTCTCTACATGAGATATACTCTTCACTCACTACACTCTCTCCATAAGAAACATTCTTCACTCACTGAACTCTCGACATGAGATACATTCTTCACTCACTACACTCTCTACATGAGATATATTCTTCACTCACTACACTCTCTACATGAGAAACATTCTTCACTCACTAAACTCTCGACATGAGATATATTCTTCACTCACTACACTCTCTACATGAGATACATTCTTCACTCACTACATTCTCTACATGAGATACATTCTTCACTCACTACACTCTCTTCATGAGAAATATTCTTAACTCACTACATTCTCCACATGAGATACATTCTTCACTCACTGCACTCTCTACATGAGATACATTCTTCACTCACTACACTCTCTACATGAGATACATTCTTCACTCACTACACTCTCTACATGAGGTACATTCTTCACTCACTACACTCTCTACATGAGGTACATTCTTCACTCACTACAAACTTTACATGAGATACATTCTTCACTCACTACACTCTCTCCATGAGATATATTCTTCACTCACTACACTCTCTCCATGAGATATATTCTTCACTCACGACACTCTCTCCATGAGATACATTCTTCACTCACTACAATCTTTACATGAGATACATTCTTCACTCACTACACTCTCTCCATGAGATACATTCTTCACTCACTACCCTCTCTACATGAGATATATTCTTAACTCACTACACTCTCTACATGAGATACATTCTTCATTCCCTACACTCTCTACATGAGCTATATTCTTCACTCACTACACTCTCTACATGAGATACATTCTTCACTCACTACACTCTCTACATGAGATACATTCTTCACTCACTTCACTCTCTACATTAGCTAAAATCTTCACTCACTACACTCTCGACATTAGCTAAATTCTTCACTCACTACAATCTCTGCATGAGATACATTCTTCACTCACTACACTCTCTCCATGAGATACATTCTTCACTCACTACACTCTCTACATGAGATACATTCTTCACTCACTACACTCGCTACTTGAGGTACATTCTTCACTCACTACACTCTCTCCATGAGATACATTCTTCACTCACTACACTCTCTCCATGAGATACATTCTTCACTCACTACACTCTCTACATGAGATACATTCTTCACTCACTACACTCTCTCCATGAGATACATTCTTCACTCACTACACTCTCTACATGAGATATATTCTTCACTCACTACACTCTCTACCTGAGGTACATTCTTCACTCACTACACTCTCTACATGAGATACATTCTTCACTCACTACACTCTCTCCATGAGATATATTATTCACTCACTACACTCTCTCCATGAGATATACTCTTCACTCACTACACTCTCTACATGAGGTATATTCTTAACTCACTACACTCTCTACATGAGATACATTCTTCACTCCCTACACTCTCTACATGAGATACATTCTTCACTCACTGCACTCTCTCCATGAGACATACTCTTCACTCACTACACTCTCTACATGAGATATACTCTTCACTCACTACACTCTCTCCATAAGAAACATTCTTCACTCACTGAACTCTCGACATGAGATACATTCTTCACTCACTACACTCTCTACATGAGATATATTCTTCACTCACTACACTCTCTACATGAGAAACATTCTTCACTCACTAAACTCTCGACATGAGATATATTCTTCACTCACTACACTCTCTACATGAGATACATTCTTCACTCACTACATTCTCTACATGAGATACATTCTTCACTCACTGTCGAGGGTTGTTTTTCAAACTGGATGCCTGTGTCCAGCGGTGTGCCTCAGGGATCGGTGCTGGGTCCGCTGTTATTTGTTATTTATATTAATGATTTGGATGAGAATTTAGGAGGCATGGTTAGTAAGTTTGCAGATGACACCAAGATTGGTGGCATTGTGGACAGTGAAGAAGGTTATCTAGGATTGCAACGGGATCTTGATAAATTGGGCCAGTGGGCCGATGAATGGCAGATGGAGTTTAATTTAGATAAATGTGAGGTGATGCATTTTGGTAGATCGAATCGGGCCAGGACCTACTCCGTTAATGGTAGGGCGTTGGGGAGAGTTATAGAACAAAGAGATCTAGGAGTACAGATTCATAGCTCCTTGAAAGTGGAGTCACAGGTGGATAGGGTGGTGAAGAAGGCATTCAGCATGCTTGGTTTCATTGGTCAGAACATTGAATGCAGGAGTTGGGATGTCTTGTTGAAGTTGTACAGGGCATTGGTGAGGCCACACTTGGAGTACTGTGTACAGTTCTGGTCACCCTATTATAGAAAGGATATTATTAAACTAGAAAGAGTGCAGAAAAGATTTACTAGGATGCTACCGGGACTTGATGGTTTGACTTACAGGGAGAGGTTAGACAGACTGGGACTTTATTCCCTGGAGAGTAGGAGGTTAAGGGGTGATCTTATAGAAGTCTATAAAATAATGAGGGGCATAGATAAGGTCGATAGTCAAAATCTTTTCCCAAAGGTAGGGGAGTCTATAACGAGGGGGCACAGATTTAAGGTGAGAGGGGAGAGATACAAAAGGATCCAGAGGGGCAATTTTTTCACTCAAAGGGTGGTGAGTGTCTGGAACGAGCTGCCAGAGGCAGTAGTAGAGGCGGGTACAATTTTGTCTTTTAAAAAGCATTTGGACAGTTACATGGGGAAGATGGGTATCGAGGGATATGGGCCAAGTGCAGGCAATTGGGACTAGCTTAGTGGTATAAACTGGGCGACATGGACATGTTGGGCCGAAGGGCCTGTTTCCATGTTGTAACTTCTATGATTCTATGACTACACTCTCTTCATGAGAAATATTCTTAACTCACTACATTCTCCACATGAGATACATTCTTCACTCACTGCACTCTCTACATGAGATACATTCTTCACTCACTACACTCTCTACATGAGATACATTCTTCACTCACTACACTCTCTACATGAGGTACATTCTTCACTCACTACACTCTCTACATGAGGTACATTCTTCACTCACTACAAACTTTACATGAGATACATTCTTCACTCACTACACTCTCTCCATGAGATATATTCTTCACTCACTACACTCTCTCCATGAGATATATTCTTCACTCACGACACTCTCTCCATGAGATACATTCTTCACTCACTACAATCTTTACATGAGATACATTCTTCACTCACTACACTCTCTCCATGAGATACATTCTTCACTCACTACCCTCTCTACATGAGATATATTCTTAACTCACTACACTCTCTACATGAGATACATTCTTCATTCCCTACACTCTCTACATGAGCTATATTCTTCACTCACTACACTCTCTACATGAGATACATTCTTCACTCACTACACTCTCTACATGAGATACATTCTTCACTCACTTCACTCTCTACATTAGCTAAAATCTTCACTCACTACACTCTCGACATTAGCTAAATTCTTCACTCACTACAATCTCTGCATGAGATACATTCTTCACTCACTACACTCTCTCCATGAGATACATTCTTCACTCACTACACTCTCTACATGAGATACATTCTTCACTCACTACACTCGCTACTTGAGGTACATTCTTCACTCACTACACTCTCTCCATGAGATACATTCTTCACTCACTACACTCTCTCCATGAGATACATTCTTCACTCACTACACTCTCTACATGAGATACATTCTTCACTCACTACACTCTCTCCATGAGATACATTCTTCACTCACTACACTCTCTACATGAGATATATTCTTCACTCACTACACTCTCTACCTGAGGTACATTCTTCACTCACTACACTCTCTGCATGAGATACATTCTTCACTCACTACACTCTCGACATGAGATACATTCTTCACTCACTACACTCTCTACATGAGATACATTCTTCACTCACTACACTCTCTACATGAGATATATTCTTCACTCACTACACTCTCTACATGAGGTACATTCTTCACTCACTACACTCTCTACATGAGATACATTCTTCCCTCACTGCACTCTCTACATGAGAAATATTCTTCACTCAGTACACTCTCCACATGAGTTATATTCTTCACTCACTACACTCTCTACATGAGATACATTCTTCACTCACTGCACTCTCGACATGAGATACATTCTTCACTCACAACACTCTCTACATGAGAAATATTCTTCACTCACTACCCTCTCTACATGAGCTATATTCTTCACTCACTACACTCTCTACATGAGATACATTCTTCACTCACTACACTCTCTACATGAGATAAATTCTTCACTCACTACACTCTCTACATGAGCTATATTCTTCACTCACTACACTCTCTACATGAGATACATTCTTCACTCACTACACTCTCTACATGAGATACATTCTTCACTCACTGCACTCTCGACATGAGATACATTCTTCACTCACTACACTCTCTACATGAGATACATTCTTCACTCACTACACTCTCTACATGAGAAATATTCTTCACTCAGTACACTCTGCACATGAGATATATTCTTCACTCACTTCACTCTCCACATGAGATATATTCTTCACTCACTACACTCTCGACATGAGATACATTCTTCACTCACTACACTCTCTACATGAGATACATTCTTCACTTACTACACATTCTACATTAGCTAAAATCTTCACTCACTTCACTCTCCACATGGGATATATTCTTCACTCACCACACTCTCTACTTGAGATACATTCTTCACTCACTGCACTCTCTACATTTGCTAACATCTTCACTCACTACACTCTCGAAATGAGATACATTCTTCACTCACTACACTCTGTACATGAGATACATTTTTCACTCACTGCACTCTCTACATGAGATACATTCTTCACTCATTCCCTCTCTACATGAGCTATATTCCTCACTCGCTACACTATCTACATGTGATAAATTCTTCACTCACTACACTCTCGACATTAGCTAAAATCTTCACTCACTTCACTCTCCACATGAGATACATTCTTCACTCACTGCACTCTCTATGAGAGATACATACTTCACTCACTGCACTCTCTAAGTGAGGTACATTCTTCACTCACTACACTCTCTCTACGAGATATACTCTTCACTCACTACACTCGCCACAAGAGAAAATTTCTTCTCTCACTTCACTCGCTACTTGAGGTACATTCTTCACTCGCTGCACTCTCTACATGAGATACATTCTTCACTCACTACACTCTCTACATGAGATACATTCTTCACTCACTACACTCTCTACATGAGATACATTCTTCACTCACTACACTCTCTACATGAGGTACATTCTTCACTCACTACACTCTCGACATGAGATACATTCTTCACTCACTACACTCTCGACATAAGATACATTCTTCACTCACTACACTCTCTTCATGAGAAATATTCTTCACTCACTACATTCTCTACATGAGATACATTCTTCACTCACTGCACTCTCTACATGAGATATATTCTTCACTCACTAAACTCTCTACATGAGATACATTCTTCACTCACTACACTCTCTACATGAGATACATTCTTCACTCACTGCACTCTCTACATGAGATATATTTTTCACTCACGACAATCTTTACATGAGATACATTCTTCACTCACTACACTCTCTCCATGAGATATATTGTTCACTCACTACACTCTCTCCATGAGATATACTCTTCACTCCCTACACTCTCTACATGAGCTATATTCTTCACTCACTGCACTCTCTACATGAGATATACTCTTCACTCACTACACTCTCTACATGAGATACATTCTTCACTCACTACACTCTCTACATGAGATACATTCTTCACTCACTTCACTCTCTACATTAGCTAAAATCTTCACTCACTACACTCTCGAAATGAGATACATTCTTCACTCACTACACTGTCTACTTGAGGCACATTTTTCACTCACTACACTCTCTACATGAGATACATTCTTCACTCACTGCACTCTCTACATGAGCTATATTCTTCACTCGCTACACTCTCTACATGTGATACATTCTTCACTCATTCCCTCTCTACATGAGCTATATTCTTCACTCACTACACTCTCCACATGAGATATATTCTTCACTCACTACACTCTCTACATTAGCTACATTTTTCACTCACTACACTCTCTCCATGAGATACATTTTTCATTCACTGCACTCTCTCCATGAGAGACATTTTTCATTCACTACACTCTCTGCATGAGATACATTCTTCACTCACTACACTCTCTACATTAGCTACATTTTTCACTCACTGCACTCTCTACATTAGCTACATTTTTCACTCACAACCCTCTCCACATTTGACACATTCTTCACTCACTACACTCTCTGCATGAGCTATATTCTTCACTCACTGCACTCTCTACATGAGATACATTCTTCACTCACTACACTCTCTACATGAGATATATTCTTCACTCACTACACTCTCTCCATGAGATACATTCTTCACTCACTACATTCTCTCCATGAGGTACATTTTTCATTCACTTCACTCTCTACATGAGATAAATTCTTCACTCACTACACTCTCTACATTAGCTACATTTTTCACTCACTACACTCTCTGCATGAGATACATTCTTCACTCACTACACTCTCTCCATGAGATACATTCTTCACTCACTACACTCTCTACATGAGATACATTCTTCACTCACTACACTCGCTACTTGAGGTACATTCTTCACTCACTACACTCTCTCCATGAGATACATTCTTCACGCACTACACTCTCTCCATGAGATACATTCTTCACTCACTACACTCTTTACATGAGATACATTCTTCACTCACTACACTCTCTACATGAGATACATTCTTCACTCACTACACTCTCTACATGAGATATATTCTTCACTCACTACACTCTCTACATGAGGTACATTCTTCACTCACTACACTCTCTACATGAGATACATTCTTCACTCACTACACTCTCTACATGAGATACATTCTTCACTCACTACACTCTCTACATGAGATACATTCTTCACTCACTACAGTCTCTACATGAGATATATTCTTCACTCACTAAACTCTCGACATGAGATATATTCTTCACTCACTACACTCTCTACATGAGATACATTCTTCACTCACTACACTCTCTACATGAGATACATTCTTCACTCACTACACTCTCTACATGAGATATATTCTTCACTCACTACACTCTCTACGTGAGATACATTCTTCACTCACTACACTCTCTACATGAGGTACATTCTTCACTCACTACACTCTCTCCATGAGATACATTCTTCACTCACTATACTCTCTACATGAGATACATTCTTCACTCACTACAGTCTCTACATGAGGTACATTCTTCACTCACTACACTCTCTACATGAGATACATTCTTCACTCACTACACTCTCTGCATGAGATACATTCTTCACTCACTACACTCTCTACATGAGATACATTCTTCACTCACTACACTCTCTGCATGAGATATATTCTTCACTCACTAAACTCTCGACATGAGATACATTCTTCACTCACTACACTCTCTGCATGAGGTACATTCTTCACTCACTACACTCTCTACATGAGATACATTCTTCACTCACTACACTCTCTACATGAGATACATTCTTCACTCACTACACTCTCTACATGAGATACATTCTTCACTCACTACACTCTCTACATGAGGTACATTCTTCACTCACTACACTCTCTGCATGAGATATATTCTTCACTCACTACACTCTCTACATGAGGGACATTCTTCACTCACTACACTCTCTGCATGAGATACATTCTTCACTCACTACACTCTCTACATGAGATATATTCTTCACTCACTAAACTCTCGACATGAGGTACATTCTTCACTCACTACACTCTCTACATGAGATACATTCTTCACTCACTACTCTCTCTACATGAGATATATTCTTCACTCACTACACTCTCTACATGAGGTACATTCTTCACTCACTACACTCTCTACATGAGATACATTCTTCACTCACTACACTCTCTACATGAGGTACATTCTTCACTCACTACACTCTCTCCATGAGATACATTCTTCACTCACTACACTCTATACATGAGATACATTCTTCACTCACTACACTCTCTACATGAGATACATTCTTCACTCACTGCACTCTCGACATGAGATACATTCTTCACTCACTACACTCTCTACATGAGATACATTCTTCACTCACTACACTCTCTACATGAGAAATATTCTTCACTCAGTACACTCTGCACATGAGATATATTCTTCACTCACTTCACTCTCCACATGAGATATATTCTTCACTCACTACACTCTCGACATGAGATACATTCTTCACTCACTACACTCTCTACATGAGATACATTCTTCACTTACTACACATTCTACATTAGCTAAAATCTTCACTCACTTCACTCTCCACATGGGATATATTCTTCACTCACCACACTCTCTACTTGAGATACATTCTTCACTCACTGCACTCTCTACATTTGCTAACATCTTCACTCACTACACTCTCGAAATGAGATACATTCTTCACTCACTACACTCTGTACATGAGATACATTTTTCACTCACTGCACTCTCTACATGAGATACATTCTTCACTCATTCCCTCTCTACATGAGCTATATTCCTCACTCGCTACACTATCTACATGTGATAAATTCTTCACTCACTACACTCTCGACATTAGCTAAAATCTTCAATCACTTCACTCTCCACATGAGATACATTCTTCACTCACTGCACTCTCTATGAGAGATACATACTTCACTCACTGCACTCTCTAAGTGAGGTACATTCTTCACTCACTACACTCTCTCTACGAGATATACTCTTCACTCACTACACTCGCCACATGAGAAAATTTCTTCTCTCACTTCACTCGCTACTTGAGGTACATTCTTCACTCGCTGCACTCTCTACATGAGATACATTCTTCACTCACTACACTCTCTACATGAGATACATTCTTCACTCACTACACTCTCGACATGAGATACATTCTTCACTCACTACACTCTCTACATGAGATACATTCTTCACTCACTACACTCTCGACATAAGATACATTCTTCACTCACTACACTCTCTTCATGAGAAATATTCTTCACTCACTACATTCTCTACATGAGATACATTCTTCACTCACTGCACTCTCTACATGAGATATATTCTTCACTCACTAAACTCTCTACATGAGATACATTCTTCACTCACTACACTCTCTACATGAGATACATTCTTCACTCACTGCACTCTCTACATGAGATATATTCTTCACTCACGACAATCTTTACATGAGATACATTCTTCACTCACTACACTCTCTCCATGAGATATATTGTTCACTCACTACACTCTCTCCATGAGATATACTCTTCACTCCCTACACTCTCTACATGAGCTATATTCTTCACTCACTGCACTCTCTACATGAGATATACTCTTCACTCACTACACTCTCTACATGAGATACATTCTTCACTCACTACACTCTCTACATGAGATACATTCTTCACTCACTTCACTCTCTACATTAGCTAAAATCTTCACTCACTACACTCTCGAAATGAGATACATTCTTCACTCACTACACTGTCTACTTGAGGCACATTTTTCACTCACGACACTCTCTACATGAGATACATTCTTCACTCACTGCACTCTCTACATGAGCTATATTCTTCACTCGCTACACTCTCTACATGTGATACATTCTTCACTCATTCCCTCGCTACATGAGCTATATTCTTCACTCACTACACTCTCCACATGAGATATATTCTTCACTCACTACACTCTCTACATTAGCTACATTTTTCACTCACTACACTCTCTCCATGAGATACATTTTTCATTCACTGCACTCTCTCCATGAGATACATTTTTCATTCACTACACTCTCTACATGAGATACATTCTTCACTCACTACACTCTCTACATTAGCTACATTTTTCACTCACTGCACTCTCTACATTAGCTACATTTTTCACTCACAACCCTCTCCACATTTGACACATTCTTCACTCACTACACTCTCTGCATGAGCTATATTCTTCACTCACTGCACTCTCTACATGAGATACATTCTTCACTCACTACACTCTCTACATGAGATATATTCTTCACTCACTACACTCTCTCCATGAGATACATTCTTCACTCACTACAGTCTCTCCATGAGGTACATTTTTCATTCACTTCACTCTCTACATGAGATAAATTCTTCACTCACTACACTCTCTACATGAGCTACATTTTTCACTCACTACACTCTCTGCATGAGATACATTCTTCACTCACTACACTCTCTCCATGAGATACATTCTTCACTCACTACACTCTCTACATGAGATACATTCTTCACTCACTACACTCGCTACTTGAGGTACATTCTTCACTCACTACACTCTCTCCATGAGATACATTCTTCACGCACTACACTCTCTCCATGAGATACATTCTTCACTCACTACACTCTTTACATGAGGTACATTCTTCACTCACTACACTCTCTACATGAGATACATTCTTCACTCACTACACTCTCTACATGAGATATATTCTTCACTCACTACACTCTCTACATGAGGTACATTCTTCACTCACTACACTCTCTACATGAGATACATTCTTCACTCACTACACTCTCTACATGAGATACATTCTTCACTCACTACACTCTCTACATGAGATACATTCTTCACTCACTACAGTCTCTACATGAGATATATTCTTCACTCACTAAACTCTCGACATGAGATATATTCTTCACTCACTACACTCTCTACATGAGATACATTCTTCACTCACTACACTCTCTACATGAGATACATTCTTCACTCACTACACTCTCTACATGAGATATATTCTTCACTCACTACACTCTCTACGTGAGATACATTCTTCACTCACTACACTCTCTACATGAGGTACATTCTTCACTCACTACACTCTCTCCATGAGATACATTCTTCACTCACTATACTCTCTACATGAGATACATTCTTCACTCACTACAGTCTCTACATGAGGTACATTCTTCACTCACTACACTCTCTACATGAGATACATTCTTCACTCACTACACTCTCTACATGAGATACATTCTTCACTCACTGCACTCTCGAGATGAGATACATTCTTCACTCACTACACTCTCTACATGAGAAATATTCTTCACTCAGTACACTCTCCACATGAGATATATTCTTCACTCACTGCACTCTCTACATGAGATATATTCTTCACTCACTACACTCTCTACATGAGGTACATTCTTCACTCACTAGACTCTCTCTATGAGATATACTCTTCACTCACTACACTCGCCACATGAGAAAAATTCTTCACTCACTTCACTCGCTACTTGAGGTACATTCTTCACTCACTACACTCTCTACATGAGATATATTCTTCACTCACTACACTCTCTACATGAGATACATTCTTCACTCACTACACTCTCTAGATGAGATACATTCTTCACTCACTACACTCTCTTCATGAGAAATATTCTTCACTCACTACACTCTCTCCATGAGATACATTCTTCACTCACTACACTCTCTACATGAGGTACATTCTTCACTCACTACACTCTCTACATGAGGTACATTCTTCACTCACTACACTCTCTACATGAGGTACATTCTTCACTCACTGCAATTTCCACATGAGATACATTCTTCACTCACGACAATCTTTGCATGAGATACATTCTTCACTCACTACACTCTCTACATGAGTTTTATTCTTAACTCACTACACTCTCGAAATGAGATACATTCTTCACTCACTACACTGTCTACTTGAGGCACATTTTTCACTCACTACACTCTCTACGTGAGATACATTCTTCACTCACTGCACTCTCCACATGAGCTATATTCTTCACTCGCTACACTCTCTACATGTGATACATTCTTCACTCATTCCCTCTCTGCATGAGCTATATTCTTCACTCACTACACTCTCTACATGAGGTACATTCTTCATTCACTACACTCTCTACATGAGATACATTCTTCACTCACTACACTCTCTACATGAGATACATTCTTCACTCACTACACTCTCTGCATGAGATACATTCTTCACTCACTACACTCTCTACATGAGATACATTCTTCACTCACTACACTCTCTGCATGAGATATATTCTTCACTCACTAAACTCTCGACATGAGATACATTCTTCACTCACTACACTCTCTGCATGAGGTACATTCTTCACTCACTACACTCTCTACATGAGATACATTCTTCACTCACTACACTCTCTACATGAGATACATTCTTCACTCACTACACTCTCTACATGAGATACATTCTTCACTCACTACACTCTCTACATGAGGTACATTCTTCACTCACTACACTCTCTGCATGAGATATATTCTTCACTCACTACACTCTCTACATGAGGGACATTCTTCACTCACTACACTCTCTGCATGAGATACATTCTTCACTCACTACACTCTCTACATGAGATATATTCTTCACTCACTAAACTCTCGACATGAGGTACATTCTTCACTCACTACACTCTCTACATGAGATACATTCTTCACTCACTACACTCTATACATGAGATACATTCTTCACTCACTACACTCTCTACATGAGGTACATTCTTCACTCACTACACGCTCTACATGAGATACATTCTTCGCTCACTACACTCTCTACATGAGAAATATTCTTCACTCAGTACACTCTCCACATGAGATATATTCTTCACTCACTACACTCTCTACATGAGATACATTCTTCACTCACTACACTCTCGACATGAGATACATTCTTCACTCACTACACTCTCTTCATGAGAAATATTCTTCACTCACTACACTCTCTACATGAGATACCTTCTTCACTCACTACACGCTCTACATGAGATACATTCTTCACTCACTACACTCTCGACATGAGATACATTCTTCACTCACTACACTCTCGACATGAGATACATTCTTCACTCACTGCACTCTCTACATGAGATACATTCTTCACTCACTACATTCTCTACATGAGATACATTCTTCACTCACTGCACTCTCTACATGAGATATATTCTTCACTCACTACACTCTCTACATGAGATACATTCTTCACTCACTACACTCTCTACATGAGATACATTCTTCACTCACTACACTCTGTACATGAGGTACATTCTTCACTCACTGCACTCTCCACATGAGATACATTCTTCACTCACGACAATCTTTACATGAGATACATTCTTCACTCACTACACTCTCTCCATGAGATATATTCTTCACTCACTACACTCTCTCCATGAGATATACTCTTCACTCACTACACTCTCTACATGAGGTATATTCTTAACTCACTACACTCTCTACATGAGATACATTCTTCACACCCTACACTCTCTACATGAGCTATATTCTTCACTCACTGCACTCTCTACATGAGATATACTCTTCACTCACTACACTCTCTACATGAGATACATTCTTCACTCACTTCACTCTCTACATTAGCTAAAATCTTCACTCACTACACTCTCGAAATGAGATACATTCTTCACTCACTACACTCTCTACATGAGATACATTCTTCACTCACTACACTCTGTACATGAGGTACATTCTTCACTCACGACAATCTTTACATGAGATACATTCTTCACTCACTACACTCTCTCCATGAGATATATTCTTCACTCACTGCACTCTCTACATGAGATATACTCTTCACTCACTGCACTCTCGAAATGAGATACATTCTTCACTCACTACACTCTCTCCATGAGATACATTCTTCACTCGCTACACTCTGTACATGAGATACATTCTTCACTCACTACACTCTCTGCATGAGATATATTCTTCACTCACTACACTCTCTACATGAGGTACATTCTTCACTCACTACACTCTCTGCATGAGATACATTCTTCACTCACTACACTCTCTACATGAGATACATTCTTCACTCACTACACTCTCTACATGAGATATATTCTTCACTCACTAAACTCTCGACATGAGGTACATTCTTCACTCACTACACTCTCTGCATGAGATATATTCTTCACTCACTACACTCTCTACATGAGATACATTCTTCACTCACTACTCTCTCTACATGAGATATATTCTTCACTCACTACACTCTCTACATGAGGTACATTCTTCACTCACTACACTCTCTACATGAGATACATTCTTCACTCACTACACTCTCTACATGAGGTACATTCTTCACTCACTACACTCTCTCCATGAGATACATTCTTCACTCACTACACTCTCTACATGAGATACATTCTTCACTCACTACACTCTCTACATGAGGTACATTCTTCACTCACTACACGCTCTACATGAGATACATTCTTCGCTCACTACACTCTCTACATGAGAAATATTCTTCACTCAGTACACTCTCCACATGAGATATATTCTTCACTCACTACACTCTCTACATGAGATACATTCTTCACTCACTGCACTCTCTACATAAGAAATATTCTTCACTCAGTACACTCTCCACATGAGATACATTCTTCACTCACTGCACTCTCTACATGAGAAATATTCTTCACTCAGTACACTAGTCAAAAATAAGAAGGAGGCATATGACATGCATAGGCAGCTGGGATCAAGTGGATCCCTTGAAGAGTATAGAGATTGCCGGAGTAGAGTTAAGAGAGAAATCAGGAGGGCAAAAAGGGGATATGAGATTGCTTTGGCAGATCAGGCAAAGGTGAATCCAAAGAGCTTCTACAAATACATAAAGGGCAAAAGGGTAACTGGGGAGAGAGTAGGGCCTCTTAAGGATCAACAAGGTCATCTATGTGCGGAACCACAAGAGATGGGTGAGATCCTGAATGAATATTTCACATCGGTATTTACGGTTGAGAAAGGCATGGATGTTAGGGAACTTGGGGAAATAAATAGTGATGTCTTGAGGAGTGTACATATTACAGAGAGGGAGGTGCTGGAAGTCTTAACGCGCATCAAGGTAGATAAATCTCCGGGACCTGATGAAATGTATCCCAGGACGTTATGGGAGGTTCGGGAGGAAATTGCGGGTCCCCTAGCAGAGATATTTGAATCATCCACCGCTACAGGTGAGGTGCCTGAAGATTGGAGGGTAGCAAATGTTGTGCCTTTGTTTAAGAAGGGCGGCAGGGAAAAGCCTGGGAACTACAGACCAGTGAGCCTGACATCTGTAGTGGGTAAGTTGTTAGAGGGTATTCTGAGGGACAGGATCTACAGGCATTTGGAGAGGCAGGGACTGATTAGGAACAGTCAGCATGGTTTTGTGAGAGGAAAATCATGTCTCACGAATTTGATTGAGTTTTTTGAAGGGGTAACCAAGAAGATAGATGAGGGCTGTGCAGTGGACGTGGTCTACATGGACTTCAGCAAAGCATTTGACAAGGTACCGCAAGGTAGGTTGTTACATAAGGTTAAATCTCATGGGATCCAAGGTGAGGTAGCCAATTGGATACAAAATTGGCTTGACGACAGAAGACAGAGGGTGGTTGTCGAGGGTTGTTTTTCAAACTGGATGCCTGTGTCCAGCGGTGTGCCTCAGGGATCGGTGCTGGGTCCGCTGTTATTTGTTATTTATATTAATGATTTGGATGAGAATTTAGGAGGCATGGTTAGTAAGTTTGCAGATGACACCAAGATTGGTGGCATTGTGGACAGTGAAGAAGGTTATCTAGGATTGCAACGGGATCTTGATAAATTGGGCCAGTGGGCCGATGAATGGCAGATGGAGTTTAATTTAGATAAATGTGAGGTGATGCATTTTGGTAGATCGAATCGGGCCAGGACCTACTCCGTTAATGGTAGGGCGTTGGGGAGAGTTATAGAACAAAGAGATCTAGGAGTACAGATTCATAGCTCCTTGAAAGTGGAGTCACAGGTGGATAGGGTGGTGAAGAAGGCATTCAGCATGCTTGGTTTCATTGGTCAGAACATTGAATGCAGGAGTTGGGATGTCTTGTTGAAGTTGTACAGGGCATTGGTGAGGCCACACTTGGAGTACTGTGTACAGTTCTGGTCACCCTATTATAGAAAGGATATTATTAAACTAGAAAGAGTGCAGAAAAGATTTACTAGGATGCTACCGGGACTTGATGGTTTGACTTACAGGGAGAGGTTAGACAGACTGGGACTTTATTCCCTGGAGAGTAGGAGGTTAAGGGGTGATCTTATAGAAGTCTATAAAATAATGAGGGGCATAGATAAGGTCGATAGTCAAAATCTTTTCCCAAAGGTAGGGGAGTCTATAACGAGGGGGCACAGATTTAAGGTGAGAGGGGAGAGATACAAAAGGATCCAGAGGGGCAATTTTTTCACTCAAAGGGTGGTGAGTGTCTGGAACGAGCTGCCAGAGGCAGTAGTAGAGGCGGGTACAATTTTGTCTTTTAAAAAGCATTTGGACAGTTACATGGGGAAGATGGGTATCGAGGGATATGGGCCAAGTGCAGGCAATTGGGACTAGCTTAGTGGTATAAACTGGGCGACATGGACATGTTGGGCCGAAGGGCCTGTTTCCATGTTGTAACTTCTATGATTCGAGTACACTCTCTACATGAGATACATTCTTCACTCACTGCACTCTCTACATGAGAAATATTCTTCACTCACTACACTCTCCACATGAGATATATTCTTCACTCACTACACTCTCTACATGAGATACATTCTTCACTCACTAAACTCTCTGCATGAGATACATTCTTCACTCACTACACTCTCTACATGAGATACATTCTTCACTCACTACACTCTCTACATGAGATACATTCTTCACTTACTACACATTCTACATTAGCTAAAATCTTCACTCACTTCACTCTCCACATGGGATATATTCTTCACTCACCACACTCTCTACTTGAGATACATTCTTCACTCACTGCACTCTCTACATTAGCTAAAATCTTCACTCACTACACTCTCGAAATGAGATACATTCTTCACTCACTACACTCTGTACATGAGATACATTTTTCACTCACTACACTCTCTACATGAGATACATTCTTCACTCATTCCCTCTCTACATGAGCTATATTCCTCACTCGCTACACTCTCTACATGTGATAAATTCTTCACTCACTACACTCTCGACATTAGCTAAAATCTTCACTCACTTCACTCTCCACATGAGATACATTCTTCACTCACTGCACTCTCTATGAGAGATACATTCTTCACTCACTGCACTCTCTAAGTGAGGTACATTCTTCACTCACTACACTCTCTCAAGAGATATACTCTTCACTCACTACACTCGCCACATGAGAAAAATTCTTCACTCACTTCACTCGCTACTTGAGGTACATTCTTCACTCACTACACTCTCTACATGAGATATATTCTTCACTCACTGCACTCTCTACATGAGATATATTCTTCACTCACTACACTCTCTACATGAGATACATTCTTCACTCACAACACGCTCTACATGAGATACATTCTTCACTCACTACACTCTCGACATGAGATACATTCTTCACTCACTACACTCTCTTCATGAGAAATATTCTTCACTCACTACATTCTCTACATGAGATACATTCTTCACTCACTGCACTCTCTACATGAGATATATTCTTCACTCACTACACTCTCTACATGAGATACATTCTTCACTCACTACACTCTCTACATGAGATACATTCTTCACTCACTACACTCTGTACATGAGGTACATTCTTCACTCACGACAATCTTTACATGAGATACATTCTTCACTCACTACACTCTCTCCATGAGATATACTCTTCACTCACTACACTCTCTACATGAGATACATTCTTCACTCACTACACTCTCTACATGAGATACATTCTTCACTCCCTACACTCTCTACATGAGCTATATTCTTCACTCACTGCACTCTCTACATGAGATATATTCTTCACTCACTACACTCTCTACATGAGATACATTCTTCACTCACTACACTCTCTCCATGAGATACATTCTTCACTCCCTACACTCTCTACATGAGAAATATTCTTCACTCACTACACTCTCTACATGAGATACATTCTTCACTCACTAGACTCTCTACATTAGCTACATTTTTCACTCACAACCCTCTCTACATTTGACACGTTCTTCACTCACTACACTCTCTGCATGAGCTATATTCTTCACTCGCGACACTCTCTACATGAGATACATTCTTCACTCTCTGCACTCTCTACATTAGCTAAAATCTTCACTCACTTCACTCTCTACATGAGATACATTCTTCACTCACCACACTCTCTACTTGAGGTACATTCTTCACTCACTACACTCTCGAAATGAGATACATTCTTCACTCACTACACTCTCTCCATGAGATACATTCTTCACTCACTACACTCTCTCCATGAGATACATTCTTCACTCGCTACACTCTGTACATGAGGTACATTTTTCACTCACTACACTCTCTACATGAGGTACATTCTTCACTCATTCCCTCCCTACATGAGCTATATTCTTCACTCACTGCACTCTCTACATGAGATACATTCTTCACTCACTACACTCTCTCCATGAGATACATTCTTCACTCACTACACTCTCTCCATGAGGTACATTTTTCATTCACTTCACTCTCTACATGAGATAAATTCTTCACTCACTACACTCTCTACATTAGCTACATTTTTCACTCACTACACTCTCTCCATGAGGTACATTTTTCATTCACTTCACTCTCTGCATGAGATACATTCTTCACTCACTACACTCTCTCCATGAGATACATTCTTCACTCACTACACTCTCTACATGAGATACATTCTTCACTCACTACACTCGCTACTTGAGGTACATTCTTCACTCACTACACTCTCTCCATGAGATACATTCTTCACTCACTACACTCTCTCCATGAGATACATTCTTCACTCACTACACTCTCTACATGAGATACATTCTTCACTCACTACACTCTCTACATGAGATATATTCTTCACTCACTACACTCTCTACATGAGGTACATTCTTCACTCACTACACTCTCTACATGAGATACATTCTTCACTCACTACACTCTCTACATGAGATACATTCTTCACTCACTACACTCTCTACATGAGATATATTCTTCACTCAGTACACTCTCTACATGAGATACATTCTTCACTCACTACACTCTCTACATGAGATATATTCTTCACTCACTACACTCTCTACATGAGATACATTCTTCACTCACTACACTCTCTACATGAGATATATTCTTCACTCACTACACTCTCTACATGAGATACATTCTTCACTCACTACACTCTCTACATGAGATACATTCTTCACTCACTACACTCTCTACATGAGATATATTCTTCACTCACTACACTCTCTACATGAGGTACATTCTTCACTCACTACACTCTCTACATGAGATACATTCTTCACTCACTACACTCTCTACATGAGATATATTCTTCACTCACTACACTCTACATGAGATACATTCTTCACTCACTACACTCTCTACATGAGATATATTCTTCACTCACTGCACTCTCTACATGAGGTACATTCTTCACTCACTACACTCTCTACATGAGATACATTCTTCACTCACTACACTCTCTACATGAGATATATTCTTCACTCACTACACTCTCTACATGAGGTACATTCTTCACTCACTACACTCTCTACATGAGATACATTCTTCACTCACTACACTCTCTACATGAGGTACATTCTTCACTCACTACACTCTCTCCATGAGATACATTCTTCACTCACTATACTCTCTCCATGAGATACATTCTTCACTCACTACACTCTCTACATGAGGTACATTCTTCACTCACTACACTCTCTACATGAGATACATTCTTCGCTCACTACACTCTCTACCCGATTTACATTCTTCACTCACTCCTGACTTTGAGTTACATTAATTCTGAGGATTGGAACTTTTCCGCGTTTCAGGCTCCTGGTTTCAGCTTCATGTCCTCGCAATTCAGGTGGAACAGATGCGGAGTAAAGCTTCCTCTACTCTATCCCACAGCTTACCACAGTTCCAGCCTCAGAAATGGACAGAGTTTCTCGAATAGTGTGGTAATATTCCATTTCCCGTACCAGATATCTTCATGTCTTCATGATCTGGCTTTACAGTTTAAAGTGATGCTTCCTGCTTTGACACTTCCACCAATCGGCTGAAGTTACACATTGGAAAGTTTCCACTTCTGTCGCAAATTTGTACTTTTTGTCCGATGTACCTGTACCCACAATTGACTGCACTCTGACTGCCCAAAGCCAATACATCGAGACCCTTTCCAACCAACACAATGAGGGAAATCTCTTCCCCTCAGTCTGAGCTCGTGTTCAAAGCGGATCCCAGAGGTGTAAGGCCAATGTTTCGTCCACTTGGGCACTTGATTTCCCCCAACCCTCCTCCCATTAAGTGGATCAGCTGCACTGTGTAATTGTTTTTTTTAACTCTTTATCTCTCGCCAGGGATGGCCTTTGCACTGCTGACCTCCGTGGCGCCAATTTATGGACTCTACACCTCCTTCTTCCCTGTCATGTTGTACATGCTGTTTGGAACCGGACGGCATGTGTCCACAGGTAAGGTTTTTTTCCCACGATACATCCTGGCTGAAGTTTATGTCCTGAGAGACCATCCCAGGATTGTGGGGAAGGCTGTTACACCCACCTTTTCTACAGCAGATTTCAAAACCCGATACACCCAGGAGTAGGACCAGGAGAATCTACTCCAGTATCTGCATGCATTTAGCTCCCACCTTCATCACTGCCATTCACAAAAAGAGGTTTCTCATTATCTCATCAGGCTGGCTGCCGATTTCTACATCACCTTGTGTGAATGGGCAGGCCTGGGGCTCCATTACAGCTGGGAGGTAGAACAAATAGAACATTAAGTGATATAAATCATGGCCAATGTGGTCTCCTGGACTGGTTTTGATTGCTGGGAGGTGGGGTTGTTGTGAATTGCCCTCAGCAAGGCGCTTCATAGGGTTTGCACAAATAAAATAAAATCTCTTTTCATGATTGTAGGGCATCAAACTAGTGGAAGTATAAATCAGACCCACAGCATAGATAGGCTCTATTCTGGTGCCAATATGGATACTTAAGGAGGAGACAGATTCACAATTCTATTGCCCACACTCTCACCCCTGCAAGAATGAGGTTAATGACCAGTTCATCTGTTTTGTTGATGTTGGTGAAGGGATCAGTGTTTGACCAGGACACCGAGAGAAACCCCCAGCTCTCCTTCAAAACAGTGCCATGGGATCTTTCACTCCCATCTGAACAAGCAGGTTTAACGTCTCATCCAAAAGACGGCACCTCTGACAATGCAGCACTCTCTCTGTGTTGCATTGCAGTGTTACACAAGCCGATGTGCTCCGGTCTCTAGTGGGGTTTGGAACCCACGCCCTTCTGACTCAGGTGAAAGTATTTCCAATGGAGCCATCTAAAGGCTTTGCGTTCTGAAGTAAAGAGAAAACTAAGCATAAATTGGAGGGCAGAGTGAGCGCTGGGTTTGCTTTCTGAATCAGTATTGGTAAATTGCCACTCTTTATTGTTGAGAATATGCTCTCCTCTTTCCAGGTACCTTTGCTGGGATTAGTTTGATGACTGGTTCTGTCGTCGAGCGCTTGGTTCCGCGTCAAATGGGGTTGAACATAACAAATCTGGAAGATCCAGAGCTAGAGAAGCAAAGGATATCCATCGCATCAGCAGTGACCTTTCTCTCGGGACTTATGATGGTAATTGTTCTGACTGTTCCTTTTATTTTCTGTTCTCCCTTCCTCTCCTGAAAGTGCTGTGTCTTGCTGGGGTTCAGTTCATCGGGCTCCAGGCATCCTCCTGTACCCCGCACAAGTGGCCAAACTGCGCAGGTGAGGCCGAGCAACGAGAGTTAGCAGGCCGGTCAAACCATGGGGAGGCATCACAGCCCCGTTCTTCCCTGATGTCTATGTGTACGTACTTTCCAGCAGGTGTCACTATGGATCGTGACCAGAGGCGGGAGCCAATTGCCGACTGTTCACCTCCCTAGCCTTGGTAGTCTGATGCCACTTGGAGTCGCAGACTGAGGTTAGCTAGCTCAGCACAGATCGGGATTGAAGATGGGACCTGTATGGTCCAGTAGCACAGAGCAATTATTTACTGAGCCTACAAGTGGAAATATGGTTCAAAATTAGAAAATAAATTGGCCAGGAGTGTTGGTGCTTCTATTTGTTTATTTATTTTCGCTTTAAGAATTGTTTCCCAGCAGTTTGTGCTCTCCAGATACAACAAATTTTGAGGCCTAGATTTTGTAATATTTTAAATTTGGTTAATAAGCCAAGATCCTGTGGAAATTTGGTTCACATTGGCGCTCTTACCCAGAATGCATCACATCAAGAAGGAACAATTAAGCCCTCATGAGGATTCTGGTCCTGAAATTCCCGAGGGATTCTTCTGGTCTTCCACCAGAGTTACGACAGGAGACTGGGGGAGTCCCCACGGAATTTCAGAGCCTCTGTTTCAAAGGGAAAGTAATTCATTCCATGCGATGCACTTTGAGAGGTTTCTGAGAGATGACACACTATATAAGTGCGATTTTGTTTTCCTTCTTTCTTGGTTCGCTCCAAGTTATGCATCAATTTTGGTGGAAAGGTGACAAGCAACCTGCTCCCAGTCCTCTGCCAATGTCAACCTGAAACTGTCCACCAGCATGTCTGATAGAGCGACCTCCGATGATATTTCCTCCCTCCCTGTGAAGAACAGTCTAGTCCCCAAATGGCTTCTCTCAACAGTCGACTTGGCGGAGATTGGAAACTCATGTGGAGGATTATGGGGGCGACCAGGACCAAAACCATCCCCTATCATTCCATGATGCCAGATCTCAGCACTCCAATGCACCATAACCCCTGTGCTGCAGAAGTCCAGTTTATTAAATAAAGTGAAGTTCTGCTTTAAAATATGCAGAATTCTTCCTTCATTGTGTATGTATTTAACCCTGAAACTTCTCCGTGAATCAGTGAACCTGCGTGTTCCTACTGCTATCATGGTCACGAAGTCTGAGGATTCAATCTGTTCAGGCTATTCTCTTTCTGTTCCAGATCTGTATGTTTGTTCTGCGGCTGGGATTCTTTTCCACCTACTTGTCTGACCCAATCGTTAAGGCGTTTACCAGCGGCACTGCGTTCCACGTCACCATCTCCCAACTCAACACCATGCTCGGACTGCGGCTTCCGCGCTTCACTGGACCCTTCACCATCTTTAAGGTTGGCATTTATGCTCAGAGGACTATGTCGGGTGAATTTCCTCATTTGCCTGGCTGCTCTGGAGGTGGGTAACTGCCCTGACTCAGTGTGCTACCTCCATCCTTGCGGCTTGCAACTCCTCCTTCAGAGGAGAGTGACCTTCTGTGCTGCACCTCCAGGATGTCCTCTGCAAATAGCGGAGTTTGCCCCACGTTTTCAGATATTACATAGAATTACAGCACAGAAACAGGCCATTCAGTCAAACAGGTCTATGCTGGTGTTTATGCTCCACACGAGCCTCCTCCCCCTCTACTTCATCTAACCCTATCAACATATCCTTCTATTCCTTTCTACCTCATGTGTTTATCTAGCTTCCCCTTAAATGCATCTATGCTAGTCGCCTCAACTACTCCTTGTGGTAACGAGTTCCATATTCTAACTTTTCTCTGAGTAAAGACGATTCTCCTGAATTCCTTATTGGATTTATTAGTGACTATCTTATATTTATGGCCCCTAGTTTTGTACTTCTCCACAAGTGGAAACATTTTCTCTACATCTACCCTATCAAACCCTTTCATTATCTTAAAGACCTCTATCAGGTCACCCCTCAGCCTTCTCTTTTCTAGAGAAAAGAGCCCCAGCCTGTTCAATCTTTCCTAATAGGTATAACCTCTCAGTTCTGGTATCATCTTTGTAAATCATTTTTGCACTTTCTCCAATGCCTCTATATCCTTTTTGTAATATGGAGACCAGAACTGTTCACAGTGCTCCAAGTGTGGTCTAACCAAGGTTCTATACAAGTTTAACATAACTTCTCTGCTTTTGAATTCTACTCCTCTAGAAATGAAACCCAGTGTTTGGTTTGCATTTTTAATGGCGTTGCTACTTTTAATGATTTGTGAATATGTATGTACGTGCAATCAAATGTTTGCACAGCAGGCGGTAAGTTTTCTATGAACAACCTCTGCTCCCCTTTAATCATCATCAGCAGCCCTTTAAAAGCTGCTGCCCGGACAAATTTCCTCTCCCCCCCCCCACCCCATGCCTATTTTTCTTGCATAGGGAACCTTTTATAATGAGAAGGAGGGGCTAATCTCCCCAAATATTGGCGATGCCAGCCTATTTCTGGCATGGGCACTGCCCCAATTTTGCCAGTCCTGTAAAATCAGCGCAAATCGTAGAAATATGATTGCAATCTCCTTACCTATCCGACCTCATGAGGCTCAATGCCTTTCAGAGACCACTTCCTTTCAATTCAATGGTCTGCGTTTCCATGCAGTTAACTCTTTTCCCTGGGAGGGCCAGGCACCTTTTGTGCCCCTCGCCCCTCCTATTGCACTCCAGTTCCGCAGTACAGATTAAGACAGGGTGGTTTGGAACACTGAAATTCATTCACTGCTCTTTGTGAGTACGTTTGGCAGTGTCAAGCTTGGAATCTTTGGGGCAGGTAAGCAAAATCAGCAAAAAGTGCCACCCCTCCCAGCTCAGTGCCACTCACTAACTTTTTGTTGAGGGTCATAATGCCTTGTTCGAGGACCACCGTCAGATATGTTGTGATATACTGTACCATGAAGTGATAGGACTGCCCACCACAAGCTCCTGATTTCAATCATGCGATTGGCCAAATGGAAAACGGCCACTTCCCCACAGAAAGACAAGAACCTCGAAGAAGTAATAATTTGATTAAATGGTTCTATTTTAACAGGGGCCCTCTCACTCACTGGATGGAAGCAGGAATAACCCCTGATAGGATTTCTTTGCTTTCTGTAGCTGGAGAGCAAGGAAAGGAGAGGGAACGGTACTGAATGCCAGCTCGGGCAACGTCCCACAGCCCGATAGGCCACAAGTAGATAGATAGAGGTATTCAAAATCATGAAAGTTCTAGACAGAGTAGATAGAGAGATACTGTTCCCATTGGCGGAAGGGTCAAGAATCAGAGGACATAGGTTTAAGGTGATTGGCAAAAGAACCAAAGGTGACATTTGGAAAAACTTTTTTACACAGCGAGTGGTTAGGATCTGGAACCCACTGCCCGAGGGGGTGGTGGAGGCAGATTCAACCATGGCCTTCAAAAGGGAACTGGATAAATACTTGAAGGGAAAAAAATTGCAGGGCTACGGGGATAGGGCGGGGAAGTGGGACTAGCCGGATCGCTCTTGCAGGGAGCCGGCACGGGCTCGACGGGCCGAATGGCCTCCTTCCGTGCTGTAACCATTCTATGATTCTAAATGGAGCCTCAGGGGCTTTTTGGGGCGATTTTCCGCATATCAGGAAGTTGTATGCCCCCAGCCCGTGATCTTGTTGACCACATTGGATGGGAAATCACGACTTGGGGTACGGACTTTCCTGATAGGCTCTGCTGGCATTTTTCGGGAGCGGCAAGGTGGAAAATTCTCTGAGGATGAAGGGGAACTGGGCTTCAAACGGACCACATTATGAGGGCCATTAGGAGGCTAGTTATCTGGGACCAGGTCACCTTTGTGTACCCTCTTGGTCAGGGAATGGTTCACAGTGTGGGGAAAGTAAAAGAGAGCAGGGGGGGCAGTCTTTTAAAAGAAATTGTATCAGGTAAAACAGAAAGAACGAAGGAAATGTTTCAACTGACTGAAATGAATGAGAGCACTGTCTTTTTTTCCCCCCCAGACACTGGCATCAATACTTGGAGCTCTCTCCATGACAAACATTGTAGAGCTGATTATTTCTTTGATTTGCCTCAGTGTGCTCATTCCAACGAAAGAAATCAATAGCCGTTTCCGACAGAAATTCCGGACCCCCATCCCCATCGAGATCATCATGGTAAGGGAACAACAGCAGGTGAGGTCAGTCACTGGCCCAAGGCTCCATTGCTTACTTATTCCCGAGGGGAAGGATAGAAATTGATGCAAATTGATCCACTCGTGTGGGATTCCACAGCTTCAGAATGAAAATGTACAGCACAATGCACCAAAATCACTAGTCCTATTTGGAGGGAAGCTGGAATCATGAGTGTAACGTGTGCATGTTAGAAATAAACATAGGAACAGGAGGAGGCCATTCAGCCCCTCAGGCCTGACACACCATTCAATGAGATCATGGCTGATCTGTATCTTAATCCCATTTTCCCCGCCTTTGCTCCATATCCATCGATACCTTCACCTAAAAGAAATCTACCAACCTCAGTCTTGAAAGCTCCAATTGACCCCCAGCATCCACAGCCTTTTGGGAGAAGAGAGTTCCAGATTTCCACTACCATTTGTGTGAAAATGTGCTTCCTGGTTTCCCTTCGATAAGGCCTAGCTCTAATTTTAATATTATGTCCCCTCGTTCTGGATTCCCCCACCAGAGGAAATAGTTTCTCCGTATGTACCTTATCGAATCCCTTAATCATTTTAAACACCACAATTAGATCACCCATCAACCTTCTCTACTCAATGGAGTACAAGCCTAGTCTATGCAACCTGTCCTCTTAAATTAACCCTCGAAGCCCCTTCCCCACAATCGCACACAGAACCCTATTAGAGTGTTATCCTTTCACCTGTGGGATCCGGCCTCCAATCCACCTCAAACAGGTATGTTTAAGAATGTCTCCCTTTGCAAGCTGGCACTTATGCTGCATGAGGTTGGGTGGGGTCACTTCAGAGAAGATAACAGCAATTCCTATAGAATGCTTCGCACGTACAGAGAGACATCTCAAAGTGTTACAAGGTGACAGCAAAACAGTGCTGATTTCAATCCACTTATTACTTTGATAATGTCAGCTGATATATTCAAATCACCTTATCCAGTCTGCCCCGTCCTAAAGCCAGAAGTTGTAGGACTTACAGTTTTTGCGCTAGATTTTTTTTAAAAATGCCTTTATCTGGAGTTCAACAACAGAGACCAAATCCGAGGAACGCCCTCTACTAGAACAGTCATTCCAAACCATTCTATCAGCTGTCCATTCATCAAGGTCCCAATGTGTACAAGTCCACAACACAGTCATTTTCAAATTCAGCATTCAGATGCAGGAGGCTACAAGAAGTTGGATGGACAAATTCAGTAGTAACCCTCCTGAGTCACGCTCCTGTCAATACGTCTGACTGCTATAGGTAATATCGCCATCACTTCTTTCTTTCTTTCTTTCTTATTCCTTTCTCTCTATTTTTCTCTGCCATTCTCTCTTTCCGTCTTTTTCTTCTTTCACTCTTTCTTCTTTTCCCTTCTTTATTTCTCTCTCTGTCCTTCTTTCTCTCTCTGTCTGTCTGTCTCCCTCCCACTGGAAATTTCCTCGGGGATTCTTCCAATCGGCAGCTGTAACTTTGCCAGATCTTTAGAAACTCTGTTTACGCGGCTTATCTGGTGCGCCCGCCAATCTTCTGCTGAAGTTATAGTGGCTGATTGGGAGGAGTACAAGGAAATTCCTGGCATCTGTGTCTCTCTCTATCTCTCTGTCTCTCTGTCTCTGTTTCTCTCCGTCTCTGTCTCTCTGTCTCGCTCTCTCGCTCTGTCTCGCTCTCTCGCTCTGTCTCTGTCTCTCTCTCTCTCTGTGTCTCTCTCTATCTCTCTGTCTCTCTGTCTCTGTTTCTCTCCGTCTCTGTCTCTCTGTCTCGCTCTCTCACTCTGTCTCTCTCTCCCTCTCTCTCTGTGTCTCTCTCTATCTCTCTGTCTCTGTTTCTCTCCGTCTGTGTCTCTCGCTCTATCTCTCACTCTGTCTCTCTCTCTCTCTCTCTTTGTGTCTCTGTCTGTCTCTGTTTCTCTAGTTGGCTTTCTTGCTCTGTCTCTATCTCTGTCACTGTCTCTGTCTCTGTCTTCCTTGCTCTGGCGCTCCCTCTCCCTGTCGCCCTCTTTTTCACTCTTTCTCTTTTCTGCCTGCCCCATCCTTCCACTTAATAAACTCACAGGACTTTTCTCCTCATTGCCTAAAATATTTTAACAACACAGTGAAAGCTGTTCCCATTATCAGCTATTTTCGTCCAATTTAGTCGCCAAGTAATCTGCCAAGTTACAAATGATTCTATTTTATAAGCTATCATTGTCTGATCATTTAAAGGTGTAGCACATGTCACAGAGCTCAGCGAACTCAAACATCGAATGGCCACTCACGTGGATGCTAACTTTACATTTTTAAATATTCGTTTGCACTGGTTAAAAAATAGCCTTTCCTCCTCATCTTAAAGAAAAAAAGATCTTGCATTTCTATCACGTCTTTCATGGCCTCAGGACGTCCAAAAGTGCTTTACAGCCAATCATGTATTTTTTGAAATGTAGTCACTGTTGTAATGTAGGAAACGCGGCAGCCAATTTGCGCACAGCAAGATCCCACAAACAGTACTGTGATAACGACCAGATAATCTGTTATAGTGATGTCGGTTGAGGGATAAATATTGGCCTGGACACCGAGGAGCACTCCCCTGCTCTTCTTTGAAATAGTGGCCGTGTGATCTTTTACATCCACCTGAGTGGGCAGACGGGGCCTCGGTTTAACGTCTCATCCAAAAGACAGCACCTCTGACAGCGCAGCACTCCCTCAGTACTGTACTGGGAGTTTCAGCCTAGATTTTGTCCTCAAGCCTCTGGAGTGGGACTTGAACTCATGACCTTCTGACTCAGGCAAGAGTGCTGCCAACTGAGCCATGGCTAAATTGAACCTGCAAATCAAGTAATGTTTTACTGGCCTCTGATCTATTTCTATTGAGATGTGTTGAATATACAAAGTTCTGATCATTTGAAATGAATAAAAGTATCAGATTTAAACGGGCCACTTTGCTTCTCAACAGGTTATAGTGGCCACTGCGATCACCTTTGCTACGTCCCTTGACGAGTGCTGCAATGTCCAGATAGTGGGACATATCCCTGCAGGGTGAGTTCACCTTTCTCAAGAAGATTAAAACCATAGTAAGGAATGGTGTGCGACAGTTACCACAAGTGACATGTGTGAACAGTTGTGAGTTGGGTCTCGCGACTCCTGCTCAGTGGGTCCTTTTGCCTTGAGGTAAACGTTCCAGCTTGCAAGCGACGTATGATTGAAGGTTCTGGATCATCGAGCTGAATCAGTTTGCCAGGGCACAAAATTTTTCTAGTCGGGTCCCCTGGCAATCGCACATGATTCATTTAGGCTGTAGTTCCAGGTCTGAGACTGGGAGTTCGGCCTCCAGTCAGGTAGTTGCCCATTTACATGGCCCGGCTGGAACTCCTACTTTCCTACCCTTCTGTTGAGGAAGGGCTGCAGTCTAATCCAGGACCTCGATATGCCGGGTCCTGGCCATCCCTGGCAGTTTCCACAGAGGCCTTGTTGGGAGTACAGCCTGCGACCGCCCCCAAACAAGGTCAATGGGGTAAGGAAGGGACATAGCCAGGGGAGGGGACTCCCAGACCAGGAGTTTCCATGTCCCCGGCCTAACAGGACATTGGCGGATGTGGAACTCATCTGAGAGTCCTGGCCTGGGACATGACCTGGATCCGGGCGTTGGGCAGCAGATCCTGGACCTAGCACCCTAGGCTGCCATTTCCAGCCTCCTTTGGGAGGCAGGCACCCCACCGTTATTTAAATTAGATGACCTTCTCCTGACCCCGTGAACTTTGGCAGGGTCAGTGCTAGAGGTCATCAGCGAGCAGATCCCAGCACTTATGCTAGAATCAATGCTCTGTGTATTTTGAGGCCTAAATGCTTTAAGTTCTTGGGCGGCAGTCTACACATTTAAATTAACTGGAAACTATTTCACAGCAACACTAAAGTTGCAGTATAAATGCACCCTTAAACTCTTTGGTAAAGGATCACATATATAGAATGGGCGTGTGTGGGTGTAGAAGTTCCTGGAATGTCTCTCACCCGCAATAATTCCCTACCAAGCTGATCTCGAAGTTACGCGGCAGATCAGGAAGTTTATTTTGTCGGAAGCATGTGGTACAGGGACTGTAACAGTCAACATGCCTCTGCGTGCTGCTCCACCAAGTCTATCTAATGTGACCTCAGCATTCAACTGCTGGAAGCCCATTTGATGGGTGGTTTCAGTAGCTGCAATACCAGAACAGTAGACCTCCAACCGAGAGGTCCAAGTTCAATTCCCCAACTCGGTGGCCTTTGTCAGTTATGACACAATTGTCTGGGGGAGGCCGAAAAAAAATACACGGAAAAGGTGTCCTTTTAGACACTGCTCAAGTCCAAGGCACTTGTAGGTCAGGTACTCAAGGTAGTCATGGAGATACACATGGGCTGCGCCCTGCTCTCAAAGAGAATGAATAGATTGAAGGGAAGGCAGCCTGGGAGGGGCAGAGGAGGACATGTTTAGGCGCCAGGTTCTTATCGCGATGGCTTTGGATAGAGTTAGATCCTCGTTTTATAAGATGGTGGTAGTTTAAAGAAGCAGCTGACGTCAGAAATTGGAGGCACAGGCAAAGTACCTTCTTGGCACCCACAAAGTTTCTATATTTTACACCTCACCAAAGGCTGCCCAGCGCCAAGTTGTAATGTTGACAGGACAAGCCACATTGGGGGTGAAACAGGCGATGGCCAATCGGTGGACCGTTTCCATTGAGGTCCATTGCGGTGTAGAACGGGCGGCCGATTCGCTATCTCTCGTTACATCCTGACGCTCAAGACCAATTTCACCCCCCATTAACGGAAGAAATCGCTGGAAATGATGGATCGGAAGTCTTTGAGCATCAGTCTGAAGAGGAAGGGTGAAAGGCAATATATTTGCAGCCAATACCTGGGTGGGTTCCATTTAGCTTCTGACACCTGCATCTGAACTTAAAGGGGACACCAACAAAACTTGATGAAAGGTCTTCGACTTGAAACGTTACCTCTGTTTCTTTCTCCACAGATACTGCCTGACTTTCTGAGCTTCTCCAGCATTTTCTGTTTTTATTTCAGATTTCCAGCATCCACAGTATTTTGCTTTTGACCAACAAAAGTTAAACTGGTGTCTTTTCACCTTCTCTGTTAATTGTCTTGATCCATCTCAAAAGGTCATGAAATAACCCATTGTCTGCATTTTCTTCTCAGATTCCCAAACCCTCAGTTGCCAGCCTTGGGGAGCATCCCAAACATAGTTGGAGACACGATGGCGATTACCTTTGTTGGCTACGCAGTGTCTGTATCACTGGCTATGATCTATGCGGACAAGCACAGATACAAGATTGACCCCAACCAGGTCCGTGACTTCAAAATGCAGACTATCCCTTGAAAGGCCATAGGAGTATTTTCGTTTCACAAACCCCTAATTCGTAGCTGTGTGTGGACAGGTCTCAAGAAAAGGCACATTCTCTCACCTCAAAAAAAAACCAAGGGTGCCGAGGAGGTCTAACCCACAGAAAATATAGGATCCATTTCTTCCCTCCAGTTTTCTCCTCTCCTTAAGGTGCTGACCCATGACGGAGAATGCTTCTTCAAGTGTGAGCTGAGTTGGTGACTTTTGGCAGACTATTTTCCCATTTAGGGCATCATAGGGGAGCTCAGTTTCGTCCTCACTTGATGTCCACACATACAGGAGTCACTGGGTCATAATCAGAAGCAGGAACGTTGGCTGGTGTTTCCCCTCCAGAGCATAGGGATGCTGAGGTCAATTGTAGTTTGAGCTACTAGCACTCCTAGTTGAGATCTGCTAACTCAGCATAGACCAGGGATCAAATTAATCTATCTGGCTTAAACCCACAAGGTGGGGGGGGGCAATTTCTTTATCAATTGAGCCATTGGGGAAGCCTAAATTGGAAAAGAAAGTTAAGTGCTGATCGCATTTGAAGTGCGTTCTAGTGCAATGGACTCTGCAACCTTCCGAGTTCACTTGCCCAATGATTCCCATTGGAACCACAGCAGTTGGGATTCAAATGTTGTCGACAAATTATCCTTCCTCGAGGCTTTAGCTGTGCGGATCCACGCAGCCACTGGATGGATATTGTCAGCAGCTTCAGTGTTTCGTTTCTGCCCCATGTCCAGACTGCTGTGGGTACAAGCCATAAGCTTGGAGATTCACACTCGTCCCGAATACAGATCCGAATAACTGTACAGGACAGGAATACCATTGCTGGGTACTTATCCATTGCTGTCCTCCTTGCCTCTGTTATAGGAACAGGAGGAGCCCCTCGAGCTTGTTCCGCTGATCATGGCTGATTTGTAGCTTAATTCCATTTGATCCATATCCTGTGATACTGCATTCAGTTCTGGGCACCGCACTTCAGGAAGGATATATTGGCCTGGGAGGGGGTGCAGCGCAGATTCACCAGAACGATACCAGGGCTAAAAGGGTTAAATTATGAGGACAGGTTACATAGACTAGACTTGTATTCCCTCGAGTATAGAAGATTAAGGGGTGATCGTATTGAGGTGTTTAAGATGATTAAAGGATTTGATGGGGTCGATAGAGAGAAACTATTTCCTCAGGGGTGATGTCAGGAAGCACTTCTTCACACAAAGGGGAGTGGGAATCTGGAACTTTCTCCCCCAAAAAGCTGTTAAGGCTGGGGGTCAATTGAAAATTTCAAAACTGAGATTGATAGATTTTTGTTAGGCGAGGGTATTAAGGGTTACAGAACCAAGGCGGGTAGATGGAGTTAAGATACAGATCAGCCATGATCTCACTGAATGGCAGAACAGTCTCGAGGGGCTGAATGGCCTCCTCTTGTTCCTATACTCTTCCTTACCCAACAAAAATCAATCGACCTCAGTCTCAAAAATGTTTAATTGACCCAGCCTTGTGCTACATTACCAGTCATTGCTCACCTGGGAAACCAAAAATTGGACAAATTTCCTCAGGGCTTCTCCTGCTCCGCTGGCGTAACTTTAGCAGAGGTTTGGCGCAGACCCTGTTTCTAGGCGTTGACAGGGTTTCCGCCGATCTTCTGGTGAAGTTACGGCAGCAGAGCATCAGAAGCCCAGAGGGAATCCATCCCCTTTTTAGTCAATGACCTTAAATACCAGTTAGGGCCATTACTGTATCAAAAGTGACCGATAGGTACAGATTTTGTTTCCCTCCTACCAGTTACATCTCTAATATTTTCTTTCTGTGGTCATTTCTTAGGAACTGTTGGCTCATGGGATTTCCAACACCATCTCCTCCCTTTTTACCTGTTTCCCAAGTTCAGCTTCACTGGCGACTAGTAATATCCTAGAGAGTGCCGGCAGCTACACTCAGGTAAGAGTATTACCGAAGGAACCACGCAGGAGTACCGCGGTGTTGTGTTGGATTGCTCGGCTGTGCCGTGATACTCCACCGTTTAAAGCTTAGATAGGGGAAAAGAGAAAGTAAGCACAAATTGAAATCAAAATAGGCTTTTGTTCAAGGGAAATTTCACAGGTCCTCTGGAGTGAAAGGACATGAGTTCATGACTCCAGGGTGAGTTGGCAATCTCAGCTGTGGCATCGCCGGGTGGTGGCAAATGGGTGGTAAGCAATTTCCTACTGTGCCGGAGACATTGGCACAGGCTGGGGAGCAGGTAACCTGGGGCATGGCCCAGTGGACTTAAAAGAGGATGAGAATTGTGGACACGTATAAATATCACAAAAAGAATTATGGGTCAAATGTATAACCTGGCAGCTAATAATTAAAAAGGATAATAGAATGTTGGCCTTTATCTCAAGGGGGCTGGGAATACAAAGAGGTGGAAGTTATGTTACAGTTTAGTTCTGGGCACCGCACCTCAGGAAGGATATATTGGCTTTGGAGGGGACGCAGTGCAGATTCACCAGAATGATACCGGGGCTAAAAGGGTTAAATTATGAGGACAGGTTGCACAGACTAGGCTTGTATTCCCTCGAGTGTAGAAGATTAAGGGGTGATCTAATTGAGGTGTTTAAGATGATTAAAGGAGTTGATAGGGTAGATAGAGAGAAACTATTTCCTCTGGTGGGGAAACAAGGGGGCATAACCTTAAAATTAGAGCTCGGCCGTTCAGGGGTGATGTCAGGAAGCACTTCTTCACACAAAGGGGAGTGGGAATCTGGAACTCTCTCCCCCCAAAAAAAGCTGTTGAGGCTGGGGGTCAATTGAAAATTTCAAACCTGAGATTGATAGATTTTTGTTAGGCGAGGGTATTAAGGGTTAAGGAACCAAGGCGGGTAAATGGAGTTAAGATACAGATCAGCCATGATCTAATTGAATGGTGGAACAGGCTCGAGGGGCTGAATGGCCTCCTTCTGTTCCTATGTTCCTATGTTGAGCTGTGGCATCGTGGGGAGGTGGCAAATGGATGGTATGCAATTGCCTACAGGGCAGGAGACATTGACACAGGCTGGGGAGCAGGTAAACTGGGGCATGGCCCAGAGGACCTAGAAGAGCATGGGGATTGCGGACATGTATAAATATCACAAAAAGAATTATGGGTCATATTTATAACCTGGTGGCTACTATGCTGGAGTGGTAGATTCCCTGAGTTAAGATCCCAAGGGATTGGATGAAATGGCCAATTATCAGATTGCTCTTTCACCATTGGAACCTGGATTGGAATATAGCCCAAGCTAATGTGCTGAAAGTCCCCTTTCTCTTTTGGTTGTAAAGATCCTACGTGAGATGTGTTTGTGCACTCGCAACCGAGTTCCTATTAGGCTGTGGGCCAACAGCATAAAACTGCTCCTAATGTAGCACTAACTTGGAGATCTCATTTACACAGGTCACAAGGATGGCTGGTGTTGGATACAGCATTCATTCAATAGGGACGAGGTTGGGGTTAGGACATGCTGTTGGGGCATCGTCACAGCTGGCCGGGGACTGCCTGATTCTGATGTTGGGTGCCCTAGGAATTGAGAAAGCATTCCATTCCCCTCCACTAACATCCTTCACCTTGATGGATACAAAGATTCAGCAAGGGGAAAAAAGCCTCAGTTTCACCAGGCGCTCAGGCAAGAGTTACCCTCGCGACTCCAAGGACTAGGCATCAAGTATAAGTGTGGAGATATTAATAGACTTGATTATCCCACCTTTCTACCAAAGACAGTAATATGGAGGGAATTAACTTGTGGGGGCAGAGGGGGGGGGGGGGGGGAGTTGGAGAGAAGAAAATATAGAAAGTGTTGGAAGAAAATAAAATCTCGGTAAAAAGAAAAAAAGACTTGCATTTATATAGCGCCTTTCACGACATCCCGAAGCACTTTACAGCCAATGAAGTACTTTTTTGAAGTGTAGTCACTGTTGTAATGTAGCAGCCAATTTGCACACAGCAAGGTCCCACAAACGGCAGTGAGATAATGACCAGATTATCTGTTTAGTGATGGTGATTGAGGGACAAATATTGGCCAGGACACCAGGCAGAATTCCCCTGCTCTTCTTTGAATAGTGCCCTGGATCTTTTATATCCACCTGAGAGGGCAGACAGGGCCTCAGTACTGGCACTGGGAGTGTCAGCCTAGATTATATAGAGTGGGGCTTAGAACCCACCACCATTCTGATATTAGAGGTGAGTGTTCTACCAACTGAGCCAAGGGTAAGGTAGATGGAAGTTATCATGAACCGTACTTAACTCACTTTTCCATTTTTATTTTGCAGCTTGCTGGCTTTTTTACTTGTCTGGTAGTCTTGGTGGTGCTCCTATTGATTGGTCCCCTCTTTTACTTCCTGCCCAAGGTGAGCGAAATAACCAAATCAATATTTTGCAGAAAGCGTAAATCTGCTTCGATCACATTGCCACAAAATGCGTTGCAATTATTTGTTTGTATAGTTCACTCACGATCTGACAAATATTCTCGACCTCAGGGTGTGCTGCCATGGAGAAATCCATCTGTAACAGTGAATTTTAGTCACCGCTGGAGAGGGAGGAAGTGCCATTAGTTCTTCTTTCTGCAATGCATTTTTGGGAAGAATTACATAGAAGGACCCCATAGTGTAAAAGTTCAGGGTGGTTGTGACAGCCATTGGTAGTGTGGTGCCTGTGGAGGTGGGGTTACAGCAAGTGGCATAACTCAGTGACGGCCTCCTTTGTAAAGTGAAGCCTCTGTGAGCATTGATCCTGGGTCAGCTGGAGAGAGCAGCACCTCTGCCTGTATATCCTGGAGGGGAGGGGAGGGGAGGGAGGGTAGGTGCTGTGCACCTGGGTTACTGTCTGACCAGCCTGGCCTCCCTCCATCACTCCAGATCAGCCATGATCTAATTGAATGGCGGAACAGGCTCGAGGGGCTGAATGGCCTCCTCCTGTTCCTACGTTTCGATGCTCCTCCTCCTCCTCTTCCAGAGAGCAAGAATACATGGGAATTCCCAATGGGAAACCCATAGTGGACTCTTTAGAAATGGGGGGAGGGGAGGAGGAAATATGGTTCCTGCAGCAGAAGGCCCGAAGGTAGATGGTGAAGGGGCTGTCAGCAGGAGAAATGCAATAGCAAAAATCAAAATTGATTGAGAATAAACTTTTTGTGGCTACTTGCAAAGTACCTGTTAGCCTTTTAAATCCACATGCCCTTCTCTTTAGCACTTAGCCACACTGGACACCCATTTTATGGTAACTGAGGTGCTAATGATGGAAAGTGGGACATTATGATGTTACCATGTCATTACTGTCTTATTCAAATATGTCCGCCCATTTAGCCTTCCATTGGAAACGATGGTGGATAATTGGGTGCTAAACGGGTGGGGATTGAACAGGACGCGAGATAATCATGGGAAAATCTGGGCCTAAGTGTGTTTACATGAGAATTTGTTAATCTGGGCCCTGGAATTTCGTGCGGGTTCTTCAGCTGTAACGTGTGGAACCCACCAAGGACACAGGGGAGACTCAAGGAGTGCCAGGTCTCTGCCGTTTCTGGGCATTCCCACATTGCTTTGTAAAGGGCGGGATTTCCATCTGGGGTGGGAGCTCCCTAAATCAGGGTTTCTTTTTTTCCTGATGATAACCTCTTCACCATTAGTTTGACAGTGCCTGTTAGGCAGGTGTGTGAGAGCAGCCTAGGGTGACTCTCCCCCATTATGGTTCCCTTGTCTGCCCAGCTGAGATAGAGAATTCACCGGCCTGAATTCTCCTCTGAATTACTGCCCATTTTAGGGCTGTAAACAAAGGAAAATGTGTTCTTATAGGTTGCTGCCTCAAATCTGACACAAAAAGGTGCACTGGAAATCTCCTCCCAAAAGAACCTCCGTTTTCCCTTTTAGGCCCGCCACAAGCCCGTTCCATCACATTTAAACGGGGGTCAAGGGAGCAGGGTTAACCCCTCCGACCCATTCCCCTCCATTTCCACCCCCAACCACCATATCAGTGGAGGTGTGAGTTGCTGCAAGGTATCCCTGAGGTGGATACCACACTGAGGAGGCCATTTTGTGTGCTGCGATTGAAGGTTGGTGTTTCTTTGCCTCCCTCCTGTGACAGAATTGGAGGGGACCTTAAGGAAGCGGGTTTATTGCCTCTCTGGAGAGGCAGTGACCTATGAGCCCCCTCCTCGCTGCCCACTGGTGTTGGGCACAGGCTCAGATATGCTACAGGTTGGTGGCATTACAGAGTTTTGGATGAGCAAGCCCAGATAGCAACACATCCTGTGACAAGGCCAAGACCCGAACAGATTTCATAAGCAATATCTTTGACCTGGAGGAAATCTATGGAGTTGAAAGAGAAGTTGAGGGTCAGTACAAGTTCAGTCAAGTGGAGACGAGGGACGAAACTAAATATGTCTTTATCTGTGGACATTTCATTCAAATATTAAACATAATTTTCTTGTGGGAAACGGAGTCCAATGTAGATCGGAGGTAATGTTAATAAAAATGACTTCTCTTCTCAGGCAGTGCTGGCCTGTATTAACGTCACCAGCCTGCGCCAGATGTTCCTCCAGTTTCAGGATCTTCCAGAGCTTTGGAGAGCCAGCAAGATGGACTTTGTAAGTTGTTCAAACTGGCCTGCGTTGTATGACTTTGTTATGTAGCAGTCCCACTTTAAGAGGTCCAATATTGCGATTTATTTTTGGCTTGCAAGCTCCATTTTGGCTCCACTTTGGGAGGAAAAATAAAAAAGCAAAATATTATTTGAACGGAGAAATACTACAAAATGCTGCGGTACAGAGGGATCTGGATGTCCTCGTACATGAAACACAAAAAGTCAACATACAGGTGCAGCAGGTAATCCGGAAGGCAAATGGAATATTGCCCTTTATTTCTAGGGGGATGGTGTATAAAAGCAGGGAAATCATGCTACAACTGTACAGGGTGCTGGTGAGACCACACCTGGAGTACTGCGTACAGTTCTGGTGCCCTTATTTAAGGAAGGACATACTTGCATGGAGGCAGTTCAGAGAAGGTTCACTAGGTTGATTCTGGGTATGGAAGGGTTGTCTTATGAGGAAAGATTGAACAGGTTGGGTCTATACTCATTGGAGTTTAGGAGAATGAGAGGAGATCTTATTGAAACATACAAGATTCTGAGGGGACTCGATAGGGTAGATGCTGAGAGGATGTTACCCCTCATGGGGGAATCTAAAACTAGGGGGCATAGTCTCAGAATAAGGGGTCGCCCGTTTAAGACGGAAATGAGGAGGAATTTCTTCTCCCAGAGGGTCGTGAATCTTTGGAATTCTTTACCCCAAAAAGCTGTGGAGGCTGAGTCATTGAATATATTCAAGGCTGAGTTAGACAAATTTTTGATCAGCAAGGGAGTCAAAGGATATGGGGAAAGGGCGGGAAAGTGGTGTTGAGATAAAAATCAGATCAGCCATGATATCATTAAATGGCGGAGCAGGCTCGAGGGGCCGAATGGCCTACTCCTGCTCCTATCTCTTATGGTAGCAATCGGGAGCAGGTTGAATTTTGGCCTCCTCACCTCAGGGTTGGTTGTAGCACCCCCTATCGCGGCCTAGGTAACAATCAACTAACTCAACACAGACCAGGGATTGAACTTGGACTCTTCCTGGTCTCTACGGCCCTGTAGCACACAAGGTGACCACTTTACCGCGCTCCATAACTGTTTGATCTTCCTTAATCCCCACTGTCCTTTTTCAGATGGTCTGGGTTGTCACGTGGCTGGCTGTAATCACGCTCAACGCGGACCTGGGACTTGCTGTGGGGGTTGTGTTTTCGATGATGACTGTGATCTGTCGCACTCAGAGGTACCATAATCAGTTACTGCAGCACAATTAGCTCCAGATACAACAGCGAGCAGGTCACTCGCAATCAAACCTGACCTTCTCTGGGTCCCTTGCTACTGAAGTCGGTTCAACTCTGGCTTATATACATTGTTTGATATAAGGGTAAATTCACCAATCCCATGCTGTCAGTGCTCGAAGAGTGCATCGGGTGGAGAACCAGTCTTACAGTAGTGTAGGAGTCAGATTTTACCTGTTTTACACACCAGCTAGAATGTAATTCAGTATTTTGAATTAATTGTTCACAGATTTTGGGTCTTATATCCAGCAGCATACGTAAATGTTATCTGGATGTCCAGTGCCCAGTAAAGGTTCCCATCCATGCAGCTCTGATACTTAACTTCAGGTCAGGAGACCAGCAGGAGTTAGGACTTCGGGTCCAGGAGACCAGCAGGAGTCTGGGCTTTGGGTCCAGGAGACCAACAGGAGTCAGGGATTTGTGTCTAGGAGGCCAGTAGGAGTCAGGGCTTAGGATCCAGGAGACCAGCAGAAGTCAAGGATTTGGGTCCATGAGACCAGCAGGAGTCCGGACTTTGTGTCTCGCAGACCAGCAGGAGTCAGGGATTTGGGTCCATGAGACCAGCAGGAGTCTGGGCTTTGTGTCTAGCAGACCAGCAGGAGTCAGGGATTTGGGTCCATGAGACCAGCAGGAGTCTGGGCTTTGTGTCTAGCAGACCAGCAGGAGTCAGGGATTTGGGTCCATGAGACCAGCAGGAGTCTGGGCTTTGTGTCTAGCAGACCAGCAGGAGTCAGGGACTTGGGTCCATGAGACCAGCAGGAGTCTTGGCTTTGTGTCTAGCAGACCAGCAGGAGTCAGGGATTTGGGTCCATGAGACCAGCAGGAGCCTGGGCTTTGTGTCTAGCAGACCAGCAGGAGTCAGGGACTTGGGTCCATGAGACCATCAGGAGTCTGGGATTTGGGCCCATGAGACCAGCAGGAGTCTGGGATTTGGGTCCATGAGACCAGCAGGAGTCTGGGATTTGGGTCCATGAGACCAGCAGGAGTCTGGGATTTGGGTCCATGAGACCAGCAAGAGTCAGGGATTTGTGCCTAGGAGACCAGCAGGAGTCAGGGCTTAGGGTCCAGAAGACCAGCAAGAGTCAGGGATTTGTGTCTATGAGACTAGCAGGAGTTTGGGATTTGGGTCCATGAGACCAGCAAGAGTCTGGGACTTGTGTCTAGGAGACCAGCAGGAGTCAGGGCTTCGGGTCTAGGAGACCAGCAGGAGTCAGGGCTTCGGATCTCCATTATGAATGATAATCAAGATTCCACTGTGTATAACTTGCTTCAGAGTCCCACATTTCAAAAAAAAAGTTCTTCAATTGAAATATCATTACCAGAATTTTCTGACAGTGTGCTAGCCAATCAGCATCTTAGATTTTATTGACCCATGTCCAGTTGCATTTTAAATGGACATTGTTGCATTCTAGTGGCCGGATGGAGAATTTCAGGCAGGTTTTCCTCACAACTAACATTAACTCAGTTACTGTCAATAGAAAGCTTCTACTGCCTCTCAGTGCTGATTGTAAACAATTTTACAACACCAAGTTATAGTCCAGCAATTTTATTTTAAATTCACAAGCTTTCGGAGGCTACCTCCTTCCTCAGGTGAACAGTGCTGAGTTTAACCATCACATACTGACCAGGACCTTGCAAGCATTGAGAACAAGCTTGTGTTTTCCAACATGGGTTTCAAGTGAAACGAAAAGGCTTTACGTTGTGCATTTTTAAAGCTGAATGTTACAAAATATGATCAGACAAATTGGATGTGGCACTTCTTAACTCGCAGCATTTGGGAATTTTTTTTAAAATCAAATTTTTCTTTTGGTGCTGAAAGATCGCTTGTATCTTCGAGATTTAATATTTCACCATTTCAGGCCATATTTTTCATAAGAGGAACAGTCAGGGGTGAGCAAAGGCCATTCACTTGTCTCCAGCTCTGATATATCTTATACAGCATGTAGGACATGGTGCATTGTGAGAGTTATTCACAAGAGTGAAAGACCTATGGGTCTTCATAGAAGTTCTCATTGGAACCATAGAAGTTTACAGCATCGAAGAGGCCATTCGGCCCATTGTGTCTGTGCTGGCTCTTTGCTAGACCAATCCAAAACCAATCCCACTCTCCATAGCCCCGTATCTTTCTCTGCTTCAAATACTCATCCAATTTTCCCTTAAAAGGTCTCTGCCTTAACCACTCCTTGTAGCAAAGCATTCCATACTCCAATAACTGTCTGCATATAGAAATGTCTCCACACTTCTCTCTTCACTGTCTTAGTAATAACTGAATCTGAGGATAGTAGAAATAAGAAAACAAATTCTGATGTTACCAAAGACACGTGATTGGAATGGAGATATTTGTTTAAAAATATTTTCCACCAATCTGCTCTCATAGGAACAGCAGGAGGCCATTCAGCCACTCGAGGCTGTTCCGCCATTCAGTGAGATCATGGCTGATCTAAATTTTGATTCCATCTACCCGCCTTGGTTCCATATCCCTTAATACCCTTGCTGAACAAAAATCGATCAATCTCAGTTTTGAAATTTTCAATTGACCCCCAGTCTCAACAGCTTTTTGGGGGGGAGAGAGTTCCAGATTTCCACTCCCCTTTGTGTGAAGAAGTACTTCCTGACATCACCCCTGAACGGCCCAGCTCTAATTTTAAGGTTATGCCCCCTTGTTCTGGACACCCCACCAGAGGAAATAGTTTCTCTCTATCTACCCTATGAACTTGTCTTTCTATGAACAAGTGCTACTTCTCTTGTGTGGAACATGTGATCTGTTAATGTACTTGTATTATACCAAGAGCTGCATTTACACTGGGGGATTACACTCAGCATTGGTCAAGGTCTCTCCGACCATTCCATATCACCTACCAAATTTCTAGCTCAAAGCACACATTGTGGTTTTTGCTTGGAATGGAAAATGACCAGTGATTCAGCTGAGCATTTTTGCCTGTGTCATTCCAATTGCATTGCCCTGCAACTGCATTTAACTGTATCCAACATTCAAATGGAAGAGTTCAGTCTCATTGAGCTTCTTTGTAAATCTCAACAGTTAGGTCGTATTTAACATGGGAATTTGAACTGTTTTATGATGTACCGCCACTCTTAAAATTCACAGAATCGTTTTACTTACATGTGACACATTCTGTTGAACTAAAAAAATACTTCGGATTCATCTGTAAAGAAAGAACTTGCATTTATATAGCGCCTTACACAATCCCCCAAAGCGCTTTACAGCCAATTAAGTACTTTTGAAGTGTAGTCTCTGTTGTAATGTAGGAAACGCAGCAGCGAATTTGCGCACAGCAAGGTCCCACAAACAGCAATGTTTTAATGACCAGATGATCTGTTTTAGTGATGTTGGTTGAGGGATAAATATTGGCCAGGGCACTGGGGAGAACTCGCCTGCTCTTCCTCAAATAGTGCCACAGGATCTTGTCCATTCACCTGAGAGGGTAGATGGGGGTCTTGGTTTAGCGTCTCATCCAAAAGGCAGCACCTCCAACAGTACAGCACTCCCTCAGTACTGTCAGCCTAGATTTTGTGTGCTAGTCTCTAGAGTGGGACTCAAACACACAACCTTCTAACTCAGAAGCAAGAGTGTGATCCACTGAGCCACAGCTGACACCTGTACTGTAGACTAATAGACTAAATCAAATTTGTCTTGCTCTGTCACAAATAGTCTAAAATAATGGACACTAATAGGCTGCAGTCATAAATATTGCAAAAGGGGTAATAAATTCATTCCTTTTGAAATGTAACCACTAGCTATTCAGTCATAGTTGCTTAATGAATTATAAGAGAGACTGATAAATGTAAAAAAAAAGTGGCACTCTTCGGAACAAGTAAGTTAATAGCAGAGAACATCAGTGTGAGGTCACCTCACCTTGATTTCAATGAATGCAGCAGAGTTTTTGAGCTCTCCTTCACCGAGCTGAGCTTCTGACCCCATATCTGCTCCAACACCAAGACCATCTACTCCAACCTTCGTAACATCGCCCATCTCCGCAACTGCCTCAGCTCATCTGCTGCTGAAACCCTCATCCGTGCCTTTGTTACCTCTAGACTGGACTATTCCAATGCTCCCCTGGCCGGCCTCCCATCTTCCACCCTCCATAAACCGAGCCCGCATGCAGCAAGACCTGGACAACATCCAGGCTTGGGCTGATAAGTGGCAAGTAACATTCGCGCCAGACAAGTGCCAGGCAATGACCATCTCCAACAAGAGAGAGTCTCACCACCTCCCCTTGGCATTCAACGGCATTACCATCGCCGAATCCCCCATCAACATCCTGGGGGTCACCATTGACCAGAAACTTAACTGGACCAGCCATATGAATTCTGTGGCTACAAGAGCAGGTCAGAGGCTGGGTATTCTGTGGCGAGTGACTCACCTCCTGACTCCCCAAAGCCTTTCCACCATCTACAAGGCACAAGTCAGGAGTGTGATGGAATACTCTCCACTTGCCTGGATGAGTGCAGCTCCAACAATACTCAAGAAGCTCGACACCATCCAGTACAAAGCAGCCCACTTGATTGGCACCCCATCCACCACCCTAAACATTCACTCCCTTCACCACCGGCGCACAGTGGCTGCACTGCAACAACTCGCCAAGGCTTCTTCGACAGCACCTCCCAAACCCGCGACCTCTACCACCTAGAAGGACAAGAGCAGCAGGCACATGGGAACAACACCACCTGCACGTTCCCCTCCAAGTCACACACCATCCCGACTTGGAAATATATCGCCGTTCCTTCATCGTCGCTGGGTCAAAATCCTTGAACTCCCTTCCTAACAGCACTGTGGGAGAACCTTCACCACATGGACTGCAGCGGTTCAAGAAGGCGGCTCACCACCACCTTCTCAAGGGCAATTAGGGATGGGCAATAAATGCCGGCCTCGCCAGCGACGCCCACATCCCATGAACAAATTTTAAAAAATTTAAAAACTTGAGCTCATCCAAAACTCTGCTGCCCGTATCCTAACTCGCACCAAGTCCCGTTCACCGACATCAGCTCCTGGCCCGGCAACACCTCGATTTTAAAATTCTCATCCTTGTTTTCAAATCCCTCCATGGCCTCGCCCCTCCCTATCTCTGTAACCTCCTCCAGCCCTACAATCCTCCGAGATCTCTGCGCTCGTCCAATTCTTGCCTCTTGTACATCCCCGATTTCCATCGCTCCACCATTGGCGGCCGTGCCTTCAGCTGCCTAGGCCCTAAGCTCTGGAATTCCCTCCCTAAACCTCTCCGTCTCTCTACCTCTCTCTCCTCCTTTGAGACGCTCTTTAAAACCTACCTCTTTGAGCAAGCTTTTGGTCACCTGCCCTAATATCTCCTTATGCGGCTCGGTGTCAAATTTTGTTTGATAATCGCTCCTGTGAAGCGCATTGGGATGTTTTACTATGTTAAAGGCGCTATATAAATGCAAGTTGTTGTTGTTATGTTGCTATAACAACTGTTACCATGCAGAAAAATGCTGATTTTCATGAATAATTGAACCAACACGTTATGCTTCCACGAGCATGCTTCGTGTCGAATCCTAGCTATGCCTGGTTTGGAGTTATGTTTGAAGTTCACTTTTGCACCTAATTCCTTTTAAATGGTAGAATACTGTATCGACTGGAACTCGAATGCTGCACAGGCTGATGCTTGTGTTACAAAAGTTTAGCCATGTACCTCATCATTAATTTTCCTACTTGTTAGAATTCATTATGACAGACTATACCTACATGGTACAATATTTCAGCTACAATGAGTGACAGTCAAGAGCTGATGTTAGCCATTGGCTCCACTTATGAGCATAATTCAGATGAGATGTTAAACTGAGGCCCCGTCTGCCCTCTCAGATGGATGTAAAAGATCCCCATTGCACTATTGGAAGAAGAGCAAGGGAGTTCTGGCCAATATTTATCCCTCAACTAACATCACTAAAAAACAGATGATCTGGTCATTATCACATTGCTGTTCGTGGGATCTTGCTGTGCGCAAATTGGCTGCCGCGTTTCCTACATCACAACAGTGACTACACTTCAAAAAATTACTTCATTGGCTGTAAAGCGCTTTGGGACGTCCTGAGGTTGTGAAAGGTGCTATATAAATGCAAGTCTTTCTTTTCTTTACAATACTGGAAGGCAAACTCTGTCTCGCTTCAAACTATTATGTTTCTGTATTATCTTTTCATATGAAATTTTTAGTAGGCCAAGTATTGTGAATTTAGCTTTGCTAGCTGCTCCGGAAAGGAATTCTTTTGTCGTACCTCAGAGTTGGATGAGAGAAAGTGAAAGAGCTCCCATGTTGCACCATGGATGGTGGTTGTGTTTGTCATAGAGCAGCACCCAGGAAAATACATATTTTTGCAAATTTATTTTGGTAAATCTTTGTTCTCACAAGGTGAGGGATGTTAATGCTAGAGAATGGGACACTTTCCATTTCAGATATCACAAAGCCCAGATTCAGAGCAAGGCTCTCTCTCCCGTGCCCTAACAATGTGCCTCAGTTCCAATTGCCGAAGGGTGCCCTCGACTGCACCAGGGTGGCATTTTTTCCCATTCTGTAGCCTCTGAGATTGGCAATTGAATGTAAATTCGGGTCAGTTCGTAGTATTGTCCCACACTGTGTAAGAAATGCCCAAACTCACTTCAACTGGGGCCTTTGTAGCGAGAGGAGATTGTCATCCCGTCAGTCTGAGCTAGATTTGACCCATGCCCCAGAAATGAAAGGGTAGGAGTACCAAACGACTGTGCCAACCAGTGCCCCAGAAATAATTGTTGACCCCTGCATTAGTGAAGATTAACAGCAGGGGGCGCTGTCGGTGAACTTTACCACCACGGAAACGTCAACTGCCTGATAACATTTCATTCTTGGCTTTACAGAGCTGGCTGTTCTGTGCTGGGCCGAGCCTCAAACACTGAGATTTACAGACCTGTGGAGAAGAACAGTTTGGTAAGTCATAGGAACGTCAAGTCCTTACGGTCCTTGCTGAGTGTCAGAGCTAAGGGAGGCAGGACAGATTAAGCAGTGTCTGTAATGACGGGAGACAGTGCCCGTAAATCACAGATGATGGCGCAGTTCCTTTCCTCCCACAGTGTTTGCTATAATGGTAATAATGTTCAAGCAGTAAAAATGTTCTTTTTTTCCCCTCTCCATATTCCCCCCTGTTCTCAATTGGCTGATATTGGGGTACAGTTTCATGGGTGCCGGGAGGCCTCTGGTACCTCATCAAAGTGGCCATTTTTCACATATGATCCCGAATAGTGAGTATCAACCAGTAATTCGACCATGGAGGGCATCACAACTGAGCCCAAACTTGTTCTCTCCTGACGTGCATAGACATACAGGTGTGTGCACAAAACACACACACACATACACACACACAAACAGACACGCACACAAATTTTTCACCACAGGCCACTGGATAGTGATTGGGACTGAACACTTTGCCTCATTTTCCGCCTCCCTAATCTAGGTGGACTGAGGCCAAATGTAGCCCCAGCTGAGATCAGCTAACTCAGCACAGACTGTGGAATGAAACAGGGGCCTCCCGGTGGTCTCTATGGGCCCGTACCACACTGGGCAGTGCATTCCCCCGCTGAGTGAGTGGAGGTGCTAAATATCAAACATTTATAAAAAAAACATTTTAAAATTCTCCGGAAACACTATCCATGGCATTGGCTGTGGTGGCTTGGCACCGCCATCTTTGACGCTTGCAGTCAGCGGACATATCTGCTGCAGAAGATATTTGCTTGCAAGCAGGAAATCTGTTGCAATGTAAAATGTTCCAAACTAGTGCATACATGTAATTTTGGGTTGGTTCCTCAATGGATGAGAATCAACAAAAAAGAGTAAGAAATTGGTGAAAGGGTGCCTCGACAGGCTTGGTATGTTGAGGTTACCTGTGCCCGGGCAAGGTGGGATGCCAGTGCATGCCCATGCATTCCTACGCAGTGAGTTTCTAAGTTCATCAGAGTGATCAGAAGCAGGAACGCTGGGTGACCTCTCCCCCCACCCCATCCTCCCACCCCATCCCCCCAACTCCCTACCCCACCCCACCCACCTAGCCCAGGGCCATTATCGCCAATCAATGCATCTTTACCACAGGCCTAGCTGAGATCAGCTAAATCAGCATAGACCTGGGACTTTCCTGATCTGTACGGCCCAGTATCTCTGTGGGTGGTGAAATTGGATATGGGCAGGGGATGTAAAACAGGCTGAATCGCTTTTGCTGACTGATTTCTCATCCTTGTTTTCAAATCCCTCCATGGTCTCGCCTCTCCCTATCTCTGTAACCTCCTCCAGCCCTACAACCCTCCGAGATCTCTGCGCTCCTCCAATTCTGGCCTCTTGCACATCCCCGATTTTAATCGCTCCACCATTGGCGGCCGTGCCTTCAGCTGCCTAGGCCCTAAGCTCTGGAATTCCCTCCCTAATCCTCTCCACCTCTCTCCCTCTCTCTCCCCCTTTAAGACACTCCTTAAAACCTACCTCATTGACCAAGTTTTTGGTCACCTGTCCTAATATCTCCATATGTGGCCCGGTGTCAAATTCTGTTTGATAATCGCTCCTGTGAAGCATCTTGGGACATTTTACTATGTTAAAGGCGCTATATAAATGCAAGTTGTTGTTGTTGTTGTTGTTGTTGTTGTTGTTCCACACACCTGATATCCAGCTCTATTGAAATCAATGGCATTAGATATTAGGCGGGGCGTATAACAGGCCACTGATCCGATCCTGCCCGGTTTGTGTCCCCCCGCCCATGTCCAATCCTCCCCCCCATCCCCCCCACAGTGATCCTGGTCCTTCGGGGAAGTCCCTGTGGTGGAGAATTTCACACACAGGGGCAAGAAGCTGGGTTACTTTAAACTTTCAGGAAATAAGACGTCATCTGAGCTGCTTTGAATGACAGTTACACATTTATCCCCACCATCTACGGTCTTTTCCACTTTTGTTTTTTTATCTTTCTCGCTGCCTCCCAGTCTGTGGATGTAAAAATATACCCTGTCCTTCTGTCACGATGCACCTTGTCCAGTTAAACCGGACAACACTCCTGTTGTCTGGCTCGTTTATGTCAATTCTGTCCCAAGTACTCCAGCTGCTCTCATTCCATTCCAGTGCCATGAAATTCCCGGTCTGAAGATATTAGCTTACAACGCTCCCATTTACTACGGAAACAAAAACTTCTTCCGGGATGCCATGACAAAATTAGTTGGATTGACTCAAGAGAAGATCAAAAAGAGGGAAAAGTCAAAGAAAACATTGGAGAGCGTCAACAAGATGGCCATTACCACCATTGTACGTCTACTTATGTTTCCTTTCTTGTCTGTGTACGTGTTCTGTTTGCATATGTGTGCATCTATATTTGTGCATGTATGTATATGGATGTATGCATGTTTGTTTGTGTACGTGTGTACAGGTTTGTGTGTGTATGTGTATACAGGTATGTGTGTACAGGTTTATGTGTGTATGTGTGTACAGGTTTGTGTGTGTATGTGTATGTGTGTACAGGTTTGTGTGTGTACGTGTACACAGGTTTGTGCGTGTATGTGTATGTGTGTCTGTGTGTACAGGTTTGTGTGTGTACATGTATACAGGTTTGTGTGTGTACATGTATACAAGTTTGTGTGTGTATGTTTATACAGGTTGCTTGTGTGTGGACAGGTTTGTTTCTCTGTTATGTACATATACATGTTATTTGTGTGTGTGTATATATTTATCAATGTTATAGATCATTCTGGGCCTGGACAAAATAACATATCCCTACCTTGGTTCCACCCAGGTTCACTTTCAAACACTCAGTGGTTAATGGCTGGTCAGGTTCAATGTAAGCGTCTTTCTGCATTACCCCAATGGAATCAAACTAATTCACCCAACGGGTATCAGACGGTGAATCAAATAACTGGATTTTACTCTCTGTTCAGCAAGGTAATAGGATACAGTACTGTGGAAAGGAACAACCTACTGTTTCAGGCAGTGTCCCCATCAAACACTCCCAGGGCAGGTACAGCATGGATTAGATACAGAGTAAAGCTCCCTCTAAACTGTCCCATCAAACACTCCCAGGGCAGGTACAGCATGGATTAGATACAGAGCAAAGCTCCCTCTACACTGTCCCATCAATCACTCCCAGGTCAGGTACATGGTTAGATACAGAGTAAAGCTCCCTCTACACTGTCCCATCAAACACTCCCAGGGCAGGTACAGCATGGATTAGATACAGAGTAAAGCTCCCTCTACACTGTCCCATCAAACACTCCCAGGGCAGGTACAGCATGGATTAGATACAGAGTAAAGCTCCCTCTACACTGTCCCATCAAACACTCCCAGGGCAGGTACAGCACGGGTTAGATACAGAGTAAAGCCCCCTCTACACTGTCCCATCAAACACTCCCAGGGCAGGTACAGCACGGGTTAGATACAGAGTAAAGCTCCCTCTACACAGTCCCATCAAACACTCCCAGGGCAGGTACATGGTTAGATACAGAGTAAAGCTCCCTCTACACTGCCCCATCAAACACTCCCAGGGCAGGTACAGCATGGATTAGATACAGAGTAAAGCTCCCTCTACACTGTCCCATCAAACACTCCCAGGGCAGGTACAGCACGGGTTAGATACAGAGTAAAGCCCCCTCTACACTGTCCCATCAAACACTCCCAGGGCAGGTACAGCACGGGTTAGATACAGAGTAAAGCTCCCTCTACACAGTCCCATCAAACACTCCCAGGGCAGGTACAGCACAGGTTAGATACAGAGTAAAGCTCCCTCTACACTGTCCCATCAAACACTCCCAGGGCAGGTACAGCATGGATTAGATACAGAGTAATGCTCCCTCTACACTGTCCCATCAAACACTCCCAGGTCAGGTACATGGTTAGATACAGAGTAAAGCTCCCTCTACACTGCCCCATCAAACACTCCCAGGGCAGGTACAGCATGGATTAGATACAGAGTAAAGCTCCCTCTACACTGTCCCATCAAACACTCCCAGGGCAGGTACAGCACGGGTTAGATACAGAGTAAAGCTCCCTCTACACTGTCCCAAAAAAACACTCCCAGGGCAGGTACAGCACAGGTTAGATACAGAGTAAAGCTCCCTCTACACAGTCCCATCAAACACTCCCAGGGCAGGTACAGCACGGGTTAGATACAGAGTAAAGCTCCCTCTACACTGTCCCATCAAACACTCCCAGGGCAGGTACAGGGTTAGATACAGAGTAAATCTCCCTCTACACTGTCCCATCAAACACTCCCAGGGCAGGTACAGGGTTAGATACAGAGTAAAGCTCCCTCTACACAGTCCCATCAAACACTCCCAGGGCAGGTACAGGGTTAGATACAGAGTAAAGCTCCCTCTACACAGTCCCATCAAACACTCCCAGGGCAGGTACAGCACGGGTCAGATACAGAGTAAAGCTCCCTCTACACAGTCCCATCAAACACTCCCAGGGCAGGTACAGCATGGGTTAGATACATAGTAAAGCTCCCTCCAAACAGTCCCATCAAACACTCCCAGGGCAGGTACAGCACGGGGTTAGATACAGAGTAAAGCTCCCACTACACTGTCCCATCAAACACTCCCAGGGCAGGTACAGGGTTAGATACAGAGTAAAGCTCCCTCTACACTGTCCCATCAAACACTCCCAGGGCAGGTACAGTACGGGTTAGATACAGAGTAAAGCTCCTTCTACACTGTCCCATCAAACACTCCCAGGGCAGGTACAGCATGGGTTCGATACAGAGTAAAGCTCCCTCTACACTGTCCCATCAAACACTCCCAGGGCAGATACAGCATGGGTTAGATACAGAGTAAAGCTCCCTCTACACTGTCCCATCAAACACTCCCAGGGCAGGTACAGGGTTACATACAGAGTAAAGCTCCCTCTACACTGTCCCATCAAACACTCCCAGGGCAGGTACAGCACGGGATAAATACAGAGTAAAGCTCCCTCTACACTGTCCCATCAAACACTCCCAGGGCAGGTACAGCACTGGTTAGATACAGAGTAAAGCTCCCTCTACACTGTCCCATCAAACACTCCCAGGGCAGGTACAGGGTTAGATACAGAGTAAAGCTCCCTCTACACTGTCCCATCAAACACTCCCAGGGCAGGTACAGGGTTAGATACAGAGTAAAGCTCCCTCTGCACTGTCCCATCAAACACTCCCAGGGCAGGTACAGGGTTACATGCAGAGTAAAGCTCCCTCTACACTGCCCCATCAAACACTCTCAGGGCAGGTACAGCACGGGGTTAGATACAGAGTAAAGCTCCCTCTACACTGCCCCATCAAACACTCCCAGGGCAGGTACAGCACGGGGTTAGATACAGAGTAAAGCTCCCTTCACACTGTCCCATCAAACACTCCCAGGGCAGGTACAGGGTTAGATACAGAGTAAAGCTCCCTCTACACTGTCCCATCAAACACTCCCAGGGCAGGTACAGGGTTAGATACAGAGTAAAGCTCCCTCTACACTGTCCCATCAAACACTCCCAGGGCAGGTACAGCATGGGTTAGATACAGAGTAAAGCTCCCTCTACACTGTCCCATCAAACACTCCCAGGGCAGGTACAGCACGGGTTAGATACAGAGTAAAGCTCCCTCTACACTGTCCCATCAAACACTCCCAGGGTCAGGTACAGCACAGGTTAGATACAGAGTAAAGCTCCCTCTACACTGTCCCATCAAACACTCCCAGGGCAGGTACAGCACGGGTTAGATACAGAGTAAAGCTCCCTCTACACTGTCCCATCAAACACTCCCAGGGTCAGGTACAGCACAGGTTAGATACAGAGTAAAGCTCCCTCTACACTGTCCCATCAAACACTCCCAGGGTCAGGTACAGCACGGGTTAGATACAGAGTAAAGCTCCCTCTACACTGTCCCATCAAACACTCCCAGGGCAGGTACAGCACGGGTTAGATACAGAGTAAAGCTCCCTCTACACTGTCCCATCAAACACTCCCAGGGCTGGTACAGCACGGGTTAGATACAGAGTAAAGCTCCCTCTACACTGTCCCATCAAACACTCCCAGGGCAGGTGCAGCACATTTCCTTTTCCCAAACTGGCTCTCCAGGGGTTGAGTGAAGTAGGACATTAGTCTCAATTAATGTACCTGAATAAATTATTCAATGGGAAGAGGAGAATAATCTCCTACAGGCTTCTACAGGCATGTAAACAGTAAATGGGTGGTAAGAGGGATGGGGCTGATTAGGGATCAAAAAGGAGATCTACCCATGGAGGCAGAGAGGATGGCCGAGGTACTAAATGAGTACTTTGCATCTGTCTTTACCAAGGAAGAAGATGCTGCCACAGTCACAGTAAAGGAAGATATAGTTGAGATACTGGATGGGCTAAAAATTGATGGAGGTACTGGAAAGCCTAGCTGTACTTAAAGTAGATAAGTCACCCAATCCGGATGGGATGCATCCTAGGTTGCTGAGGGAAGTAAGGGTGGAAATTGCGGAGGTACTGGTTATAATCTTCCAAACACCCGTAGATATGGGGGTGGTGCCAGAGGACTGGAGAATTGCAAATATTACACCCTTGTTCAAAAAAGGGTGTAAGGATAAACCCAGCAACTATAGGCCAGTCAGTTTAACCTCAGTGGTGGGGAAACTTCTAGAAACGATAATCCGGGACAGAAATAGCAGTCATTTGGACGAGTGTGGATTGATTCGGGAAAGCCAGCACAGATTTGTTAAAGGCAAATCGTTTTAACTAACCTGATAGAGTTTTTTGATGAGGTAACAGAGAGGATAGATGAGGGCAATGCAGTTGATGTGGTGAATATGAACTTTCAAAAGGTGTTTGATAAAGTACCGCATGGTCGGCTTATCATCAAGATTGCGGCCCGTGGGATAAAGGGGGCAGTAGCAACATGGATACAGAATTGGCTAAGGGATAGGAAACAGAGAGTAGTGGTGAACGGTTGTTTTTCGGACTGGAGGAAGGTGTACAGTGGTGTTCCCCAGGGGTCAGTGCTGGGACCACTGCTTTTCTTGATATATATTAATGACTTGGACTTGGGTGTACAGGGTGCAATTCCAAAATTTGCAGATGACACGAAAATTGGAAGGGTAGTGAACAGTGAGGAGGATAGTGATAGACTTCAAGAGGATATAGACAGGCTGGTGGAGTGGGCGGACACGTGGCAGATGAAATTTAACGCAGGAAAATGCGAAGAGATACATTTCGGTAGGAAGAACGAGGAGAGGTAATATAAACTAGAGGGCACAATTCTAAAAGGGGTGCAGGAACAGAGAGAGCTGGGGGTATATGTGCACAAATCATTGAAGGTGGCAGGGCAGGTTGAGAAAGTGGTTAAAAAAGCATACGGGATCCTGGGCTTTATAAATAGAGGCATAGAGTACAAAAGCAAGGAAGTCATGATGAACCTTTATAAAACACTGGTTCGGCCACAACTAGATTATTGTGTCCAGTTCTGGGCACCGCACTTCAGGAAAGATGTGAAGGCCTTAGAGAGGGTGCAGAAAAGATTTACCAGAATGATTCCAGGGATGAGGGACTTTAGTTACATGGATAGACTGGAGAAGCTGGGGTTGTTCTCCTTGGAACAGAGGCGGTTGTGAGGAGATTTGATAGAGGTATTCAAAATCATGAAGGGTCTAGACAGAGTAGATAGAGAGAAACTGTTCCCATTGGTGGAAGGGTCAAGACCCAGAGGACATAGATTTAAGGTGATTGACAAAAGAACCAAAGGTGACATGAGGAAAAACTTTTTTGCACAGCGAGTGGTTAGGATCTGGAATGCACTGCCCGAGGGGATGGTGGAGGCAAATTCAATCACGGCCTTCAAAAGGGAACTGGATAAGTACTTGAAAGGAAAAAATTTGCAGGGCTACGGGGAAAGGGCGGGGGAATGGGACTAGCTGGATTGCTCTTGCATAGAGCCGGCATGGACTCGATGGGCCGAATGGCCTCCTTCCGTGCTATAACCTTTCTATGATTCTATGAATATCAAGAATAATGGACTTTGTGGCCTGATCACCACGTGAGAGAAAAACCTGGTTTGTAAACCATACAAGTGTTGTCGAAACTGTATGACATTTCTGGGTATAATTCATTGCTTTTATCTTGCAGGAAAACGGACTTGTCTGTCCTACCTATTCACCAGACAAAGACACATCACCTGCAGGTACTGATGTGACAAGAGAAAGTTTGCATTTGAAATGTTGCATTGCTTATTTATTTTGGAAAACGGAAGTTAGTTTAATCTTTAAAGTTTTTGGTTTATGATCTTTACAATTAATACCTACCACCTAGCCTGACGGATCAGTCTGTTTATTTGGTATCTGTAGTCTTGGCCTCACCTCAATGAAACCACTTACTTAGCAAATATAAGTTATTTTTAACCATAGCTCACTGACATTTGAGAGGGCCAGAGAGAGCTTGAGAGAGAGAGATAGCGAGAGAGAAAGAGAGAGAGACAGCGAGAGAGAGAGACAGCGAGAGAGAGAGATAGCGAGAGAGTGAGAGAGACAGCGAGAGAGAGAGAGAGACAGCGAGAGAGAGAGAGCGACAGAGAGAGAAAGAGAGAGAGATAGCGAGAGAGACACAGCGAGAGAGAGAGAGATAGCGAGAGGGAGAGAGACAGCGAGAAAGAGAGAGAGTGACAGCGAGAGAGAGAGAGAGATAAAGAGATAGAGAGAGACAGCGAGAGAGAGAGAGACAGCGAGAGAAAGACGAAGAGAGAGAGTCAGAGAGAGACAGAGAGAGAGAGAGACAGAGAGAAAGAGACAGAGACGGGAACTCAGTGGGTGGATAGATAACCGCGTGGGAAACCCGCAAGTGAAGTGAACACATCGGAATCTGCGATCGCAACTCAATTGAAGGCAGTTAATTTTGCTTCTGGGTTTCATGTCTCCAAGCTGCCTCGCGAGTGTACTGCACACCAGCATGACAGGATCTGAAGTCCACTATTTAAAGAGCCAATGCAAAAATGGATTTTGGAGGAGAAAGGAAGAAGTGAAGTCCAAGAGAGCAAGGGCAGCTCCCAGGTTAATCGATGCTTCACTTGATGTAGTGCTGGGTGCAGTGAGAGCCAGGAGGGAGCTCATTTATCCCAGTGATGGGAGGAATAAACCCAGTTCTGTCACCAACCAGGTCTGGCTGGAGGTGGCAGGAGAGGTGAGCAGGAGCACGGTGCCCAGGCCTTGGGTTCAGTGCAGGAAGCGGTTTATTGACCTAACCAGGTCAGGAAAAGTGAGTACATTTGCTGATTCACCCACATCCTGTGAAACGTAACCCCCCCCCCCTCTCACTCTGTGTTGCCATGCCTACCCCATCACATCACTCCTCACGCCCACTTAAGTCTCAGCATCAACCATCCTTCACTTTCCACGCACTTCCTCAACCCCCCATTTGTGCACCCACCACTGCCACTCACCACAATCCTGATGCAATGTGATGGATCAGTCTGACTGTCACCCTCTGATGCATCTGTTTCATTGTCAGCCTCACCCAAAGCAATGCATCCATCGGGTGAATACATCACCTTCAGTCACTCACAGGTCTGTTCTTTCTCCCCTTGGAGGAGAAGAGAGCACAAAACGCAAGGGAGAGGGAGAGGAGTGGAGGTGGCTCACCACAGATAGTCCAGCTGACAGATGCAGAGGAGGAGGCCATGGAGATAAGTGAGACATCTGTATCCCTATCCATCGGAGATGGAGAGACTGGGAACCCGCAGATGGCCGGTGACAGAACTTAAACACCTTTCACACACATGATGAATTGATTTTATCAATGACTGAACTCTGACAGACCTGAGTATGGTGATTGGAAAGATTGTCACTTTGCCGATGAAGGATTCATTTCGCTTTCTGTTGTAACCCAGGGCCTTCACACGTTCAAGAAGAATGGGGTGAGATGGAAGACATCGATTCCTCAGAGGATCTCCTCCCTTCTGAGGGTGCAGTGTCACAGGTCATACAGCCATGCACCAGTGCAGATACTGGTACTTCAGTGGGTCTTGTTGGACAGTTTAGTTGGGTTTTCAGTTGGTGATTCACCACTCACAAGTGAGCACGAGCAGACACTGGTGGCAGGGGCAGCTGTGGAGAGTCCACGTCGGGGGACACACTCCTCGACAAGCTCTGCTCAGCTGGACACAGATGCTGAACCCTGGGGCCATTGTAGAGAAGGAGGTACAGCTGCACCTTTGCGAGGTACTGGAAAACGTACCATGCACACTCTCCACAATAGCGCAGAGGATGGAGGAGTCCAACTCCATCGCTAGTGGATTGGTGACGCAGGTAAGTGTGGGAATGTCTGCGATGGAGAAAATGGCAGCCTCCATTGAGCTTCAAGCACAGCTCTCAAATCAACCATGACAATGGCTGTGCGGACTCTGGATGCCAACAAGTCTGCCGCCTTAAATAAGCGGACAGATACTTTATCCGGGGCCTTACAACGGATCACTGATCTGCACCAAGCTGTTCCCCAGCAGAGTGGTGGGAGTGATGTGCCGCTGGCCCAGGAGAGGGATGATGGCGAAAGGGGACATGGAAGTGGGGACTCCACTCAAAGCGCCCCCACGTCTCACCCGTTGCCCCCCCTCAGCCAGTACCCGACATGCTGCCTCATCTCCCGATGGCCCAGTCTGCCTCTGCGCAGGTGTAGGTGGAGCAATCTTTGGCGGGGCCCTCACAGACTCCAAAACCCAGAGGTCGTAGGCCGAGAGCATCTCAGCAGACAGGGCAGGGATCTGAGCAACCTGCCACTACCCCTGCTGGAGCCACAGGGGGTGCACCACATAGAAGTGGTAGAAATATAAAGTTAAAGCAATTGTAGTTCACCAAGGGTATGCACAAGGGTGTTTGAAGAACTGCTGGCTCATGTGGTGGTCCTCGGATTGCCACTTGTGTGCAATCGATTGCACCCTTTACCCGTGGGAAGCCAGCCAGAGAGTGGAAACCCACTGCCCGCTCATTCTGGCTATTGTCATCGCAGGGGAAGTTTACGTAATCGGATGCCCTGGCAAACAAGCCATCAATCACCTGTCTTATGCACTAATGTGCAGGCGACCGACACACGCTGGAGATGTCACTGGTGGCGCACTGGAAGGACCCAGAGGTGAAGAAATTGAGGGCAGTGTTGACATTAACTGTGACGGGCAATGCGTGGCCACCAGGCCCAGCCGGGAGCAGCTCTGCATGAAGGAGCCTGCAGATGTCTGCGACCACCTGGTGACTCAATCTGAGCCTGCGTAGACACTGCTCCTCAGAGAGGTCCAGGGGAGCTCAGTCTCTGTCTGTAGACCCTCTCACGAGGGTAGTGCCTCCTGCGACCTAGGCCCTTCCGTTGGCCCCCTCTCTGCTGTTCTCCAGATCTTTGTTGCACACCTCTGTCTTGTGCACTGAATCCCAACACAGCACGACATGCCTGCCGTGGATGGTCATTTTCCTCCTCCTCAGATGTCCTCTGGAATACATCCATTGTGCCTGCCCCCCACCCCATCCTGGTCTTGTCAGTTTGAGAGGCTCCAAAGCCTTCTGAAAGCTGTCTCAACAAAAAACTATCAACCAAACGTTTGCCTGAGAGAACTGAGAGACCAGTTGCAATGTCTGAGCTTTTATTATGATGTGTCAATCACAGGTTTAAAAGCCCAAATCAACTTCTGCATTAATATCACCTCCGTTTCACCGGCAAGATTGAGAAGCCATGGGAAACCCATGCAGATGAGGTTAAATTCGTCTCAGCCTTAGAATCCACACAAAATTAAGTACCTCAACTATTTCAATGAGGTACATTACCCCTTTAACAATCCATCCGCCGCCATTAAGTGGGGATGGGACTTCCAGGTTTTGGATGCGCGCGCCTCCAAACGCACCTGGGTTAAACCTGGAAGTGGACGTGTTTTAGCCAGGTCGCAGTCGCACTTTAAAAAGTTGTTATTTTAACCTCCCACCTGCTCCCAACCCACCAGTTCTTTCGGGTTAAAATTACCCCGAGAGAGAGAAAGAGAGCCAGAGGGTCAGACAGAGAGAGAATTAGACAGAGAGAGAGAGACAGAGAGAGAATGATGCAGACAGAGACAGAAAAACAGAGCTAGAGAGAGAAAGATGGAGACGGAGAGAGAAAGACAGAGCGAGAGAGAGAATGATGGAGAGAGAGAGAGAAAGACAGAGCGAGAGAGAGAATGATGGAGAGAGAGAGAGAAAGACAGAGCGAGAGAGAGAATGATGGAGAGAGAGACAGAAAGCCAGAGCTAGAGAGAGAATGATGGAGACAGAGACAGAAAGACAGAGCTAGAGAGAGAATGATGGAGAGAGAGACAGAAAGACAGAGCCAGAGAGAGAATGATGGAGACAGAGACAGAAAGACAGAGCCAGAGAGAGAATGATGCAGACAGAGACAGAAAAACAGAGCTAGAGAGAGAAAGATGGAGATGGAGAGAGAAAGACAGAGCGAGAGAGAGAATGATGGAGAGAGAGAGAGAAAGACAGAGCGAGAGAGAGAATGATGGAGACGGAGAGAGAAAGACAGAGCTAGAGAGAGAATGATGGAGAGAGAGAGAGAAAGACAGAGCGAGAGAGAGAATGATGGAGAGAGAGACAGAAAGCCAGAGCTAGAGAGAGAATGATGGAGAGAGAGAGAGAAAGACAGAGCTAGAGAGAGAATGATGGAGACAGAGACAGAAAGCCAGAGCTAGAGAGAGAATGATGGAGACAGAGACAGAAAGACAGAGCTCGAGAGAGAATGATGGAGACAGAGAGAGAAAGACAGAGCTAGAGAGAGAATGATGGAGAGAGAGAGAGAAAGACAGAACCAGAGAGAGAATGATGGAGAGAGAGACAGAAAGACAGAGCTAGAGAGAGAATGATGGAGACAGAGAGAGAAAGACAGAGCTAGAGAGAGAATGATGGAGAGAGAGAGAGAAAGACAGAACCAGAGAGAGAATGATGGAGAGAGAGAGAGAAAGACAGAGCTAGAGAGAGAATGATGGAGAGAGAGAGAGAAAGACAGAGCTAGGGAGAGAATGATGGAGAGAGAGAGAGAGAGAAAGACAGAGCGAGAAAGAGAATGATGGAGAGAGAGAGAAAGACAGAACTAGAGAGAGAATGATGGAGCGAGAGAGAGAAAGACAGAGCGAGAGAGAGAATGATGGAGAGAGAGAGAGAAAGACAGAGCTAGAGAGAGAATGATGGAGAGAGAGAGAGAGAAAGACAGAGCTAGAGAGAGAATGATGGAGAGAGAGAGAGAAAGACAGAGCTAGAGAGAGAATGATGGAGAGAGAGAGAGAAAGACAGAGCGAGAGAGAGAATGATGGAGAGAGAGACAGAAAGACAGAGCGAGAGAGAGAATGATGGAGAGAGAGAGAGAAAGACAGAGCTAGAGAGAGAATGATGGAGAGAGAGAGAGAAAGACAGAGCTAGGGAGAGAATGATGGAGAGAGAGAGAGAGAGAAAGACAGAGCGAGAAAGAGAATGATGGAGAGAGAGAGAAAGACAGAACTAGAGAGAGAATGATGGAGCGAGAGAGAGAAAGACAGAGCGAGAGAGAGAATGATGGAGAGAGAGAGAGAAAGACAGAGCTAGAGAGAGAATGATGGAGAGAGAGAGAGAGAAAGACAGAGCTAGAGAGAGAATGATGGAGAGAGAGAGAGAAAGACAGAGCTAGAGAGAGAATGATGGAGAGAGAGAGAGAAAGACAGAGCGAGAGAGAGAATGATGGAGAGAGAGACAGAAAGACAGAGCGAGAGAGAGAATGATGGAGAGAGAGAGAGAAAGACAGAGCTAGAGAGAGAATGATGGAGAGAGAGAGAGAAAGACAGAGCTAGAGAGAGAATGATGGAGAGAGAGAGAAAGACAGAGCTAGAGAGAGAATGATGGAGAGAGAGAGAAAGACAGAGCCCGAGAGAGAAATGGTGCTGGTAAACATAAAAGAAAAGTAATAAAACAGGAACGGAAACACAACGTGGAATATTCATGTGGAACCGAACAGTTTTGTGGTGGGAATTGGAAGTGTCTTCTCCCCTGTGACACTGTGATTGTGGAACACAGTGGGGGTCATCGGGACACTATCTATCCAAGTCTTTGCACAAATTTTGTTTTCTTCCCTAGTGCACTGAAAGTGTTGATTTTGGTTCCATAATAATCGTTCTATGGAATTTGAACTGTCCACTGCTACCATGAGAAAATAGCCATTCTGCATGTATGTCTAGACTGTGACTGTCGCAAGGTCACAACATAATTATGCCATTCGGGACATCTTGATTCATCCATCCATGCAAATCCTACTATCACCCCATTGCTGCATCCAATTGAATGATTCCAGGGATTTTGCTTCCACTGTAGGATTTTCTCATTAACCCTGTGAGGTTCGGCTTAAACAAACTCACACCATCAGGATGACGGGGGGCGCCATGGCTGCATTCACCACGACATCTGAGGACGAGCAACATCACCAGCCTCGCCAGGCACGGTGCCCACCTCCGCCACTTGCAGCTCCACAAGACAGTGCTTTTTAAAAATGTTTTTATTCGTTCATGGGATGTGGGCGTTGCTGGCGAGGCCGGTATTTATTGCCCATCCCTAATTGCCCTTGAGAAGGTGGTGGTGAGCCGCCTTCCTGAACCGTTGCAGTCCGTGTGGTGACGGTTCTCCCACAGTGCTGTTAGGAAGGGAGTTCCAGGATTTTGACCCAGCAACGATGAAGGAACGGCGATATATTTCCAAGTCGGGATGGTGTGTGACTTGGCGGGGAACGTGCAGGTGGTGTTGTTCCCTTGTGCCTGCTGCTCTTGTCCTTCTAGATGGTAGAGGTCGCGGGTTTGGAATGTGCTGTCGAAGAAGCCTTGGCGAGTTGCTGCAGTGCATCCTGTGGATGGTACACACTGCAGCCACTGTGCGCCAGTGGTGAAGGGAGTGAATGTTTAGGGTGGTGGATGGGGTGCCAATCAAGCGGCTGCTTTGTCTTGGATGATGTCGAGTGTCTTGAGTGTTGTTGGAGCTGCACTCATCCAGGAAAGTGGAGACCATCATACTCCTGACTTGTGCCTTGTAGATGGTGGAAAGGCTTTGGGGAGTCAGGAGGTGAGTCACTCACTGCAGAATACCCAGCCTCTGACCTGCTCTTGTAGCCACAGTATTTATATGGCTGGTCCAGTTAAGTTTCTGGTCAATGGTGACCCCCAGGATGTTGATGGTGGGGGATGCGGCGATGTTAATGCCGTTGAATGTCAAGGGGAGGTGGTTAGACTCTCTCTTGTTGGAGATAGTCATTGCCTGGCACTTGTCTGGCACGAATGTTACTTGCCACTTATCAGCCCAAGTCTGGATGTTGTCCAGGTCTTGCTGCATGCGGGCACGGACTGCTTCATTATCTGAGGGGTTGCGAATGGAACGGAACACTGTGCAATCATCAGCGAACATCCCCATTTCTGACCTTATGATGGAGGGAAGGTCATTAATGAAGCAGCTGAAGATGGTTGGGCCTAGGACACTGCCCTGAGGAACTCCTGCAGCAATGCCCTGGGGCTGAGATGATTGGCCTCCAACAACCACTACCATCTTCCTTTGTGGTAGGTATGACTCCAGCCACTGGAGAGTTTTCCCCCGGATTCCCATTGACTTCAATTTTACTCGGGCTCCTTGGTGCCACACTCGGTCAAATGCTGTCTTGATGTCAAGGGCAGTCACTCTCACCTCACCTCTGGAATTCAGCTCTTTTGTCCATGTTTGGACCAAGGCTGTAATGAGGTCTGGAGCCGAGTGGTCCTGGCGGAACCGAAACTGAGCATCGGTGAGCAGGTTATTGGTGAGTAAGTGCCGCTTGATAGCACTGTCGACGACACCTTCCATCACTTTGCTGATGATTGAGAGTAGACTGATGGGACGGTAATTGGCCGGATTGGATTTGTCCTGCTTTTTGTGGACAGGACATACCTGGGCAATTTTCCACATTGTCGGGTAGATGCCAGTGTTGTAGCTGTACTGGAACAGCTTGGCTAGAGGCTCAGTTAGTTCTGGAGCACAAGTCTTCAGCACTACAGCCGGGATGTTGTCGGGGCCCATCGCCTTTGCTGTATCCAGTGCACTCAGCCGTTTCTTGATATCACGTGGAGTGAATGGAATTGGCTGAAGACTGGCTTCTGTGATGGTGGGGATATCGGGAGGAGGCTGAGATGGATCATCCACTCGGCACTTCTGGCTGAAGATGGTTGCAAACGCTTCAGCCTTGTCTTTTGCACTCACGTGCTGGACTCCGCCATGATTGAGGATGGGGATGTTTGCAGAGCCTCCTCCTCCCGTTAGTTGTTTAATTGTCCACCACCATTCACGACTGGATGTGGCAGGACTGCAGAGCTTTGATCTGGTCCGTTGGTTGTGGAATCGCATAGCTCTGTATATAGCATGTTGCTTCCTCTGTTCAGCATGTATGTAGTCCTGTGTTGTAGCTTCACCAGGTTGGCACCTCATTTTTAGGTATGCCTGGTGCTGCTCCTGGCATGCTCCTCTACACTCCTCATTGAACTAGGGTTGATCCCCTGGCTTGTTGGTAATGGTAGAGTGAGGAATATGCCGGATAGGAGTGGATAGGAATATCCAGGCAAGTGGAGACCATCACACTCCTGACTTGTGCCTTGTAGATGGTGGAAAGGCTTTGGAGAGTCAGGAGGTGAGTCACCCACCGCAGAATACCCAGCCTCTGACCGGATAGGAATATCCAGCACAATCTGTAACCTCCTCATGAGGTTACAGATTGTGCTGGAATACAATTCTACTGCCGCTGATGGCCCACAGCACCTCATGGATGCCCAGTTTTGAGCTGCTAGATCTGTTCTGAATCTATCCCATTTAGCACGGTGATAGTGCCACACAACACGTTGGATGGTGTCCTCAGTGTGCCACAGGGACCTGCACAAGAGCACAGAGGGCAACAACAGAAAGGGGTGCCGCTTGAAGAGGCCCCATCCACATCTGCCACCCACATGGAGGAGGAGGAGGAACCCATGGGCAGAGCAGCGGCTCACCTGGCTGCTCGTGAGGCCAGTGAGTCACTGATATGTGAACAGTTCTCCTAACATCAGAAAGTGTGAACAGTCCAGTCCTCACACCACCTGGAAAGAGCAGCGCCCACACCAGGCCGCCCACCCCTCCCTGCACAAAACAGACCTGCAACTACACATACACCCAGTGTAGAGTGACCCAATGGGTGGCATCAAGTGTGGGTGTTCATGGTGAACCTCATGAAAGGGCCCTATCACAAAAGCCAGTCAAGAATGGGCAAGACATGGCAGCAGTGTTGACAATCATAAAATTTAATGTCACTTTAACAAAAACTAAATATAAATGAAAAACATCACAGTCTGTCAGACACCCTTGTGCATCCCCTTTGTGCTCACAAAACCTTCGCCTTTCTCTTCTGACTACTTCTACGTGGTGCTTCCCCTGTGGCTGCAGCAGAGGTAGTGGCAGGTTGCTCATGTTCATACCCTGACTGCTTAAATGCTTTGGGTCTACGCCCTCTGGGTTTTGGAGTCCATGAGGACCCCTCCAAAGACTGCTCCACCTGCACCTGTGCAGGGGCAGACTCGGCCACCTGGAGAGGAGGCAGCATTGTGGGTACTGGTTGAGAGGGGGGCAACGGGTGAGATGTGGGAGCGCTTTGAGTGGCGTCCCCACTTTCATGTCCCCTTTCTCCATCATCCCTCTCCTGGCCCAGGCCCACATCACTCCTACCACCCTGCTGGATGACAGTTTGGAGGACATGTGTGATGCCTTGGAAGCCCAATTGTAAAGTTTCTGTCTGCCTGTTTAAGGTGGCAGAATGTTGCTCACCCTGAGTCCGAATGGCCTTTGTCAGGGTCTGAATGGACTCATTTGTGAGCCCTGCTTGAAGCTCAACGAAGGCTAGCCTTCTCTCCATTACAGACATTCCCGCACTTACCCGCGACACTATCTCAGACAGTTGCGCACGTCTCTGTGACAGTATCTCAGAGAGTTGCTCACGTCCCTGTGACAGTATCTCAGAGATTCCCTCCTGTACCTGTACCACCGTTCCACTCATGCAGGAGTTGGACTCCTCCATCCTCTGCGCGATTGTGGAGAGTGCGCGTGGCACCTGTTCCAGCACCTCGCAAATGTGCTGCTGTCCCTCGATCATTCTCCTTTTAAAGGATGGCTCCCAGGGTTCAGCATCTGTATCCAGCTGAGCAGAGCCTGGGGAGGAGTGCTCCCACCGACATGGACTCTCCACAGCTGCCCCTGCCACCAGTGTCTGCTCGTGCTCACTTGTGTGTGGTGACTCACCAGGTGTCAACCCAACTAACTCACTACTAGGACCCACCAAGGTGTGAGTATCTGCACTGGTGGATGGCTCGCTCAGATGTGACGGTGCACCCTCAGAGGCCTGAAGCTCCTCTGAGGAATCGCCCTCTGCCGTCACAGCGGTCGCTGAAGGCCCTGTAAGAGAACAGAAGGCAGTATTAAGCATGATCACAGATGTGTCATGTTATGATGAGCATACTGAGGTGCTGAAGATGGCAAGGCATGTTAACATCAATTCATATTGTGTGTGCTGAATGTTAAAGTTCTGTCACCAGACGTTTGTCGGGTGCCAGTCTCGGCGTCCCTGATGGACAGGCACTCGAGGGTGCGGCTCAGCTCCAGAGCCTCCTGCTCCGCGTCTGTGAGGATGACAATTTGTTGTGGCCCCCCCCTTCCGGTCTTCGCCCACTCCCGTGCATTTTGCGCTCTCTTCTCCTATAAGGGGAGAAAGTAGAGAGGCGTGAGTGAGGGATGGTGACACGGCTAACGGCTGAATGCATTGGTTTGGGTGAGGCTGACCGTGAAAGAGATGCATCAGAGGGTGAGTATGAGACAGAGCCATGACATTGTATGAGGATTGGGTTGAGTGATAGTGGTGGGGTGACTAATGGGGAGGTGAGTAAGTGCTGAGGAAGTGCAGGTCAGTTGAGGATGAGGTTTGAGTGGGTGTGAGGAGTGATGTGATAGAGTTGTGCTGGCAGTGCAGAAGGAGTTGGAGGGTGGGCGGTGATGTAAAAGACGGAGTGTAGGAGAATGAGTAAGTGTACTCACTTTGACTGACCTAGTTCGGTCATTGAAGCGCTTCCTGCACTGGACCCATGTGCGGGGGATGTTGCTGCTGCTGGTGACCTCCTCTGCTACCTCGAGCCCGGCCTTCTTGGTGGCAGAGGCAGGCCACTTCCTCCCGTCCGCCGGGTAAAACGGATCCCTCCTCCCCCTCACCCCATCCAGTAGCACCTGGAGTGAAGCATCATTGAATCTTGGAGCAGCCTTGGCCCTGTGCTGCTCCATTGTGGTGTGTGGGTGTTTGCTCCAGGAACAGCTATTGGAGGACTGCCCCTTTAAATAGAGCTCCTCCAGCTGACAGCCTGTGATGCCCGGAACCACGTTAAGTGGCACCAATTGAATCGTGATCGCGTGGGAAACAGACTTTTTTTATTGGTCGGGTTACCCGCGCGCCCATTCACTGCTATCCTGCCTCCACTCTAATATCGGAGCCGAAGAGTGGTTCCCTTTTGGTTCACTTTATTAAAACAAAATGAACACTCACTACACAATCCCAATTTCTACTACAGCATTTAAGAAGACTTAGTATCTAAACTCACTATAAAATTCAGTAACCAAATATGTATAATCTTTGTTAGGACTGTACTGCACCAGAATCAAGAAGTGATTAGCTCCTTCGATCTCTGGGGTGGGGAGGAGCTCCCCCATGCACATCTGTGCTCTTCTTCCTCATGGACAGTTTCTTTGTCTCCATGGTCTGTTAACAACTTAGGTGGGCCCAACGGTCTCCTTATATCCACCTACTTCATCACTGCTTGTTTCTTGGTTTCCTTCCATTGTTTGAATCTGGCAGTCCCATCCTGTCTCTGGGTAGGCGTTCTCTTGTCGTTGGTGACACAGCCTCAGTCAATGGTGCGTCGGGGGTCTTCTAATCTCAGTCTTTTGTTTCTACACTTAACGTTGTTTAAGTTTGTTCTTGGGTTCAACACATTTTCCTTCTCAGTCTCTCCTGCTCTTTGATGATCTGCAGGTCGACCACACTTTGTATTCTGGTCTCACACCTTTGCCACATTTATTGACCTTAACAGTCACATCCTTTGATCCTTTGCTTTCCTCCTTACGTTAAGTTTCCACAGGATAGCTCAAAGACAAGGTTACTGTTGAACTTATAAAGAATGTCTCATGCTCATCATGGTTGAGCACACTGTGGCCAAATATCCCATGATGCACCAGTATACTGTCGTTCAACATTTCCCTTCAGTTGTTTTATTCGATCAATCTCTACACCACTGCTCTATCTGGAAGTTTATTCCACATGTTGATCACTCTTTGTGTGAAGACAAATTTCCCAATGCCTTTCTCTAGTTGGAACATGTGTCCCCTGGTTCTACTCCTACAGTTCAATGGAAAATAATATTCCCGGTTAACTTTTTCTATACCCTTAACAATCTTATATCCCTCTATAAGATCACCTCTCAGTCGCCCCCTTTCCAGGCTGAAAAGTCCAAGCCTCTCCAATCTTTCCTCATAACTCAGACCTTTGACACTAGGGATTAGCCTTATGGCTCATCTCTGCACTGCATCCAATGTCTGGGCCACCATATTAGCCTGTTTCCAATCCACTGATACCTCCCAGTCTCTCATAATGATCATCATTGCTTCACAAATCTCTTCCCTGGTCCCTTTCAGCACTCTGGGATAAATATCATCTATCCCTCGGGATTTATTTGTTTTGAGTCCTGTTATCCTGTCAAGGACCTCCAGCTCCGTTATAATAAAGTCATTGATTGTACTTGGGATATCTTTATGTGGAGAGGGCATGTTGCTCATGTGAATACTTGGAAAAAGTATTTATTCAGAATATTTACTATATTGTGTTCATCCTCAGTTTCAAGGCCATTTGCATCTTTTATGGTTTTCACCTCTCCTCTGACTGCCCTCTTGTTCTTTGTGGTACTGAAAGAATATTTTTCTGTTATGTTTCGCTTCACCCACTATCATTTTTTCCAGGTCTCTCTTTGCCACTCTGATCACCTTTTTAATATGTTTCTATAATTTTTACATTCATCCCACTGAGTCCCTTCTCTTTTCTCCCTGCAGAATTCGTACAGGCCATTTTTCCTCTTTGTCTCACTTTTAATTTGTTTGCAAGGATCACACTTGTTTAATCTGAGCTTGTTGGTTTTGAGAATGTATTTATCCTGTATGCTCAGCACTATACCTTTAAAGGCGGTCCACTTGTCTTCTACAGACGTGTTGTTGAACAACCTCCACCAATCTATTTGCTTTAGTTGTTCTCTCATTTCATTAAATGTTGCCCTTTTAAAATTATCTGCCTAGCTGCTGGCCTTAGTTATTTCGGACTCCCAGATCGTGCCAAACATTATCACTCCATGGGTCACTGACCCCCAGGGGAGCTACAGCTTCCATTTCATGTACATTTTCTGGGCCACCTACAAATACCAGATCAAGATGGGCAGTGCCTCGTGTGTCTCTTGATGTTCTGGGTCCAGTGGCAGCATCTTGCTTTACATCTACCGACCCTGACTCTAAATCACTTGGGTTTCCCCACTGTATAGTTGGTTGATTGAAGTCTCCCAATAAAGTAACTTTCCTGTTCTCACGTGTCCTTCCTATCACTGTTATCAGGCTGATGGGCTGTGGGGGGCATCACAGCTGAACCAAATCCTGGCCTCACCTGACTTTGCTGGTGTCCAGCATTGCCATGGCAGCGGTGGGGGGGAGGGGCAGAGGGGGCATTTCAATTTTAAAAGGCCCCTAAAAGACTACAATGGATCGTGTGGGAACATGTACAATTTTATTAGAAATAGCAGCTGGAGGACGTTCCTCCTGTCACATGGGAAATCATCGGCCCGAATCAATAGAAAATAAAATTGGCAGGCTGCAAAAACGGTCCAATTTGAACCCGTCAATTTCCCACCCAGTGGATTAGGTCAAAATGATCCTCTTTAAGTCTGGGGATTTGTTTGCCAATCTTTCATGTTTGCCAAAGAATTTTCAAATCTGCAGGACACAGATGAGGGCATCGAGTACATTGTAATTCCTCACCTACGTTTTGGAAGCACTAATGTATGTGTTACTCTTTGCCCAGCAGGTAACCAGGATGAAAAGATTCAGTCAATAGTAATCGACTGTAGTAGCGTCATATTCATTGACACAGCTGGAGCAAAATTGTTCGTTCAGGTAAATGACTGCAAAGTCCAGGCAGAAAGGTGCAGTGCCGCTTAGTACACAAACCAAAGTTCAGAGGTCAAATTTCTCGGAACATTTCTATCTAAATGTCAGAAATCACCCTTCTCAAAGAAAGATGGCCTCTCACTCAATTAGCGTCAAACTGTTTACCCAGTACCAGGAAGTTTGTCAAAGGCATTTGATTACAAAGTCAAAACAAGTTGTTAGATTATTGGTATGTGTTGGATCTCCGACCTTCAAAAGGACAGTAATATGTTGGGAAGGGTTCAGAGAAAAACTCTTGGACCAATTATTTTTGTGTTATTTGCTCCTCCGATGTGGGCAAAGCTGGCAAGGCCGGATATATTGCCCATATCTAGTTGCCCTGAGGTGATGATGGCGGGCTTTCTTCTTGAACCGCTGCAGCCCTATTATTGAACTTCTTAGCTTGCTAGACCACTTCAGAAGTCATTAAGCATCAACCACGAAGTGGGACTGGAGCCACATGAAGGACATTCATGAACCAGTTGGATTTTTGAAACAACCTGGCAGCTTTCGTGGTCATTGTAGCCCAGACATCACCAAATTTATCTAATTCAATTTGATAACTTGCGACAGTGGGATTTGGTATCTTTGTCCAGTGTCATAACCACTACACCACCATACCCTGACAAAATCGCAGAACGAATCTTGTTTTCCTTGAACACAAAAAAAAGATTGAGGGTGGACATAATCCAGGTTTTTAAAATGACAGAGGAGTTGTTAATGTAAATGTAAGCAGGCTATTGAACTTGCATTTTGAATGTAGAAATAGGGGACATGAACACAAAATTAACAAGACCCATGTAAGACTGGAGGTTAGAAGAATTTCAACACCCCCCCCCCCCCACCGCCCGCTGTAGTCAACTTGACTCTCTGTTCAATTATTCGAGACTGACACCATAATGGTTAATAGCCATATTACTTTATTTAGCACAAGCAAGAATCAATACATTATAGTATTTATGCGATAGTTTACAAAGCACAATTGGGAATTATATTACCCTGTTGTCCTTTGGGTAGAAGCTGCAACCTCGTTCCCCGTTCCTTCAGACCCGTACCCTCATTCTCGTTTACCCGTCTGGTACTTTCTTTCCTGTCCTCTACACAAACAAAGACTCAGACTCCCCAATTATAGCCCCAAAAAACGGAACTGCGGCAAAATACATCCAATCAGGTATTTTCCCAAATATTCCGCTTAATTTACCCATTCATATAGACAACACGTACTTGTCCAGATGAGACAGTGCCTTGTGACCCCCCTCATCTCTCCTTATTCTCAATAACAACATCCTTAGCACAACATTCCTCAGTCCCTGCAGTTGATGAATCACCCTATAGGCCTTGAAGGTAATGGGAGTTCTAGCTAGCTTCAGCATTCCGGTATGTCTGAAGGAGTGGTGATACCGTTATGTCCCTCCCTGCAGTAACAAGATTCTCATGGCTGTTAGTGCCTGCAGCTGCAGGAAGTTAATTTAAAAGCAGTCTATGTTATGGTACAGTAGGTTCAGCTAAAGCCTTGACTATTTAACCCTTTCGAACCTGGTTCCCCTAAATACCTTCTAATCCTATATTTGCTTATATTCCCCGCCTTGAGGAGGAGGAGCTACCTGCGACTCCTCACTCAATCTTATTTCTTACCTTGCTGCAACAGGGCCACTATCTCTAGGTTATTAATGCATCGACCAAGTCTCTTAAACATACGTTTCAAGGAACACATCATAATATCAAGAAATCATGGACTTAAAAGATTCTCCAGCTCTCCTTTTACTATTGTTTCTCCCGAGCCCGATTTCCCTGTTAACTGAAAGGAACCTAACCCTGAATTTTGGAAATCCAAATTACTATGTCCCTCTTTACTTTAATTTCAATCCCTCTGATTGTTTCATTAATTAGTCGGTTTTTCTATGGAGCATGTGTCAGTGCCTTGTTTAAAAGGTTTTCTCACTCTCCTGGGCCACATTAACCACTTCATGTCGTGCTGTTGTCCAGTAACTGAGCATATCTGAGACCCGTTCTTCAGAGCATCTTCATCACGCATTTCTGCATACTGGTCGCCTCACAAAACATATCACACGTTCTGCTGGCCAGTTTCTTTTTCCTCATGGTATTTCCGAATGTGTTTTCTATGGCACACGTCACATGTCCAGTAAGATTTAATCCTGTAAAAGCAACTGCTCTGTTTAAAGAGTGGTTCCAAAAGCTCACCAGGCCGTAGGCCTTTGTAATCATGTTCTTCATCCTGGTCTCCATTTCCAATTGATGACAACATCCATTTGTATCTTTCATGTCCACTGTAGCCATTCTTGGGCTTTCAGGTTATCTTATCAAAAGATCGGGAGGTGTCTGGAGGTCTTTGCTTATCTCCCCCTGCAGGGTCCCGATGTCTTGGGTAGTGGCCAGGCAGTTTTCTCATTGTTCAGTATAGGCAAGGACACAAATATCTCCAAGAGAAAGCTATCAATTTACTATTCTCAACTACACACTCCTGACTTTCACTAGATTGTACATTTATACCAGATTGATATCTTTTGGTAAATCATGCCCAGGTCAATGACTTTAGAGAAATTCCCAAATAAAAACAGAAAATGCTAGAAATACTCAGCAGGTCAGGCAGCATCTGTGAAGAGAGAAACAGAGTTAACGTTTCAGGTCGATGACTTTTTGTCAGAACTGGAAGAAGTTTAAGTTTATGAATTTAAGAGTCTTAAACTTCTTCCAGTTCTGACGAAGGGTCATCGGACTGAAACATTAACTCTGTTTCTTCCTCCACAGATGCTGCCTGACCTGCTGAGTATTTCCAGCATTTTCTGTTTTTATTTCAGATTTCCAGCATCCGCAGTATTTTGCTTTTGATTTAGAGAAATTCCCATTCGGTGGTGTAATTTCTCTGTTTCTTTACTTTAATTCTCATTCACTTCCTCTCATCCAATTTTACACATCCCCATTGTATTACCATTCGTGAGCCCTGGAGGAACTTTACTGTCCAATACAATATTTACAGTCTGGTCCAATATCTTAATACATTTCTTTTTTGTTTATTTTACTTAAATTCTTCTTGAACTGCTTTTCATTATCCCAATTCCATACAGCAGTATTGTTGGATTACAGGACTTGTCAATATATTATTTTGTTTCCCCCTCAAATACTTTCTTCCTTGATGCACAGCATTGGACAGAAACCATTTAGACTGGACTCCTTTTATTTTAAAATATAATTTGATTATCCCCTTAAACTACAGGTAAATTTTCCCTTCGAGTGCTTGAACAGCAACTCATATCAATTTATCTTATTAATTCCAACTTCAGAAACAAATAATGTCCAGGCTTTGTGGTTTTACAGTAGAGACAGAAGTGCTTCTAATTACTCTTGGCAAAACGTTTTCAAAAGAGGAGTAACAACTTGGTTTATTCTTAGTTAAGTATAGAATAATTTAGATCAAGGCTGATGATTGCTTTTCCTTCTCTACGTAATTTTGAATTTTCAAAATCCAAGTTTTACGTCTTGGTCCAAAATGTCACATTTGATATCTGCCGATGTCTGCAGATCAGGTCTTAAATTCTTCATACCCCTGGATCGTTTTCTGTACCAACATTTCTCCAGCAAAGGATGCTCCGTAACTTTGTGAAGTCATTTTTATGTCAAAGATCATTTGGTTCTGATAACGTACCAATTTATCGGCATCTAGGGTGATGTCCTCTCCATTTTTAGGACATCCCCGAGGCCACGAGCCTGTGCCCTGTACGGCAGCCCGCAGCTGCTGGACCCAGGGATCCTTATTTTTGCAAATCTGTCAAATTTAACTGTTCACAAGCCATTCGGACAGGAGCCATTCGAGGTCGCTCGATAATGGGTAAGGCCCCCCATTCGCCACTCTGCTGGAAAGCCGTAGCCAATAAATCCGCTTTTCCATTTCCTGCCGCCCAAGGCGTGTTCTTAGAATGTGCCTTTACTTTTACAATAGCTACCAAATGTGTTCGATTTCGGGATAGTTCCAAAGTTTTTTGTAAGAGGTCAGCGGTGGGTAATGGCTTGAGGTGAATCCTCCTTTCTCCCAGACAGGCAAATAATCAGTCAGTGACAAACAAGTAAAATGGCTGCCGGGGAAAGTGGTCAGGGCTCGTTCCCTTACATCCATCTGGAGGACATAGGCCACTGCGGCTAATTCAGCTTGCTGTGCTGATCGGCCTCCAGTTAAATCACCTGATAGTAACAACTCGGTGGGGGTGTGGGCGGTCATAAGTACGACTTTATCTAATCCAGTGATACAGGCAAATTTGTGATCACATTTTATCCTGACCTTCCTGTCGTTGTAGTTCGGCATTACATGCTGCTAATTTTCTGGCTCTATTTGCACCTTCAGTTTGAAGGTAATCTACTCACGCAGCCAAAGTCGTGTTGTAAGCAGTTGTCTGAGCTAATTGATTTTCCACCTCTAATTTTTGTTCCATCAGTTTTTGTTGAGGTCGCTCTCGGTCTCTAATTTAAGTTTTATAATTTGCTGTCCTTGCCATAACACAACTATAGTTTTCCAATTTCCCTTTTCCACCTGCTTTGTGTGGGTTTGATCTGAACCAACTCTCCCAGCTGTTCGAGGTTTTCTGCTTTTTCTATCAAGGAGATACGAGATATCCTTCATTTAATCTTTTCTGTCTTTGCGTCACTTTTTCCGACCGTAGCCAATCACAAGATAAAAGGGGAGCTGTCAGTGATCACATTTTAGTACAACCAAGATGATTATCCCCAAATTATCAAAATTGCTGCCCTGGACTAGATAACGAGATATCGTTCTTTGATTTACAGTTACAAACAAAATTAACTCTTTACACATCAATTCACACTCTCCAATACTCAACGCAACTTCAAACAGATTAATTTTCATATGTGATAATCTCATGTCTGGAATTTGAGACTCTCATTTTTTTTATATGAACCAGAATTTTACTGTGGTCACAATAAAAGTCTGGTTACCACATTTTAATAGGTTAGTTAACCTCGATAACTCCAATTTTAATTCAGCAATATCAAAATTAAACACAAGACACAACAGATAAAATTACCAATACAGCACGTGTCATAGAATCATAGAAATTTACGGCACAGAAGGAGGCCATTTGGCCCATCATGTCTGTGCCGGCCGAAAAAGAGCCATCCAGCCTAATCCCACTTTCCAGCACTTGGTCTGTAGCCCTGTAGGTTACAGCACTTCAGGTACACATCCAGGTACTTTTTAAATGAGTTGAGGGTTTCTGCCTCTACCACCCTTTCAGGCAGTGAGTTCCAGACCCCCACCACCCTCTGGGTGAAAAAATTTCTCCTCAACTCCCCTCTAATCCTTCTACCAATTACTTTAAATCTATGCCCCCTGGTCACTGACCCCTCTGCTAAGGGAAATAGGTCCTTCCTATCCACCCTATCTAGGCCCCTCATAATTTTATACACCTCAATTAAATCACTCCTCAGCCTCCTCTGTTCCAAAGAGAACAACCCCAGCCTATCCAATCTTTCCCCATAGCTAAAATTCTCCAGTCCTGGCAACATCCTCATAAATCTCCTCTGCACCCTCTCTAGTGCAATCACATCTTTCCTGTAATATGGTGACCAGAACAGTACTCTAGCTGTGGCCTAACTAGTGTTTTATACAGTTCCACCATAACCTCCCTGTTCTTATATTCTATGCCTCGGCTAATAAAGGAAAGTATTCCATATGCCTTTTAACCCCTTATCTACCTGTACTGCTATCTTCAGGGATCTGTGGACATGCACTCCAAGGTCCCTCTGTTCCTCTATACCTTTCAGTATCCTCCCACTTATTGTTTATTCCCTTGCCTTGTTTGGCCTTCCCAAATGCATTACTTCACACTTCTCCGGATTGAATTCCATTTGCCACTTTTCTGCCTATCTGACCAGTCCATTGATATCTTCCTGCAGTCTACAGCTTTCTTCCTCACTATCACCCACACAACCAACTTTTGTATCATCTGCAAACTTCTTAAACATGCCCCCTACATTTAAGTCTAAATCATCGATATATAACACAAGAAGCAAGGGACCTAGTACTGAGCCCTGTAGAACCCCACTGGAAGCAGCCTTCCAGTCACAAAAACACCCGTCGACCGTTACCCTTTGCTTCCTGCCACTGAGCCAAATCTGGATCCAACTTGCCACTTTCCCTTGGATCCCATGGGCTTGTACTTTTTTGACCAGTCTGCCACGTGGGACCTTGTCAAACGCCTTGCTAAAATCCATGTAGACCACATCAAACGCACTACCCTCATCGACCCTCCTTGTTACCTCCTCAAAAAAGTCAATCAAGTTAGTCAGACATGACCTTCCCATAACAAATCCATGCTGACTGTCCTTGATTAATCCATGCCTTTCTAAATGACGATTAATACTGTCCCTCAGAATTGTTTCCAATAATTTGCCCACCACTGAGCTTAGACAGACTGGCCTGTAATTACTCGGTCTATCCCTCGCTCCCTTTCTAAACAATGGTACAATGTTAGCAGTCCTCCAATCCTCCGGCACCACGCCTGTATCCAGTGAGGATTGGAAAATTATGGTCAGAGCCTCCGTTATTTCCTCCCTTGCTTCTCTTGGCAGCCTGGGATACATTTCATCTGGGCCTGGCGATTTATCTACTTTCAAGGATGCTAAACCCCTTAATACTTCTTCTCTCACTATGTTTATCCCATCCAATATTTCACACTCCTCCTCCTTAACTACAATGTCTGCATCATCTCCCTCTTTTGTGAAGACAGATGCGAAGTATTCATTAAGAACCATACAAACACCTTCCGTCTTTGCACATAGTTTACCTTTTTGGTCTCTGATGGGCCCTACTCTTTCCTTAGTTATCCTCTTGCTTTTTATGTATTTATAAAACATCTTTGGGTTTTCCTTGATTTTACTTGCCAATAATTTTTCATGTCCCCTCTTTGCTTTACTAATTTCCTTTTTAATTTCACCCCTGTACTTTCTATACTCCTCTAGGCTTTCTACAGTATTGAGCTCTTGGTATCTGACATAAGCTTCCCTTTTTTGCCTTATCTTACCCTGTATGCTCTTTGACATCCAGGGGGCTCGAGATTTGGGAGTCCCACCCTTTTACTTTGTGGGAACATATTTGCTCTGAACTTTCACTATCTCCTCCTTGAATGCCTCCCACTGTTCTGATACTGCCGCTGACACGTGCTTACTAAAACCCAGTAAATTACATTGTCTTTCATTTTGTTCTTCTTCAGGCGTGCCTTTCCAAAAACTGTGAAAATACTGGAAATAACTGCTTTCACAGCTAAACAAAATCTTTGTTACATTACACAAAAGAAGAAAACACATAAAAAGCATTAAAAAGGGACCATACCCCACAACAGCGAAAAGAAAGCATTCACAATGAGGACAGGCTTTTTAAAGAGACTGAACCACTGAAAACAAAAGAACACATTCTGTAGCTTGTGATCCTCTCCCTTTCTCCTTCTTGATTCCATCATAGACTCCTCTTTTTTTACTTCAATTTCTGATGCTTATGACTTAACCCCATTCTGTACCGACTCGAAGTCTCAAGTTCACAGTCTGTGTCTCACCCAAGCCTGGTGTGGTGACGGTCCCTCCATCTTGCTTTTCGTTCTGCTTTCAACCTACCTTTCTGAATTTCAACTTTTCAACTTCCTCTCTCAACCTCCCTAACTCCTGTGGCTGAAACAACAAAATTACCGCTTTCCAATCCTCTTTAAGGTCTGACAAGTTTCTATTTTAACTCCTCGTCCTCTCGCACAATCTTACCCTCAGTTATTTGACTTTGAATCCATTTTGTCGCCTTTTGACACAAGTCCCCTTCAGGACTAGTCAAAAACGATACTAAATCTGTTACATATAATTTTTATCTTGTGCTCTCTCAATATCAGTTGAGCTAGCCATTCTGTCAACACTAAACTCTTAATGAACCGTCACTGTTCTACTCGCAATGTCCTACACTCCCCGAAGGTTCCCTTCCTTAACTGATTAGGTGATATCGGTCCACGTCAGTCCTAAGATCTTGCTTACACCAAATATGCCAATGGCTAATGGGTCCGTATCCTAGCTCAGGCTCGCCAATTTATAGTCAATTTGACTGTTCAATTATTCGAGACTGACACCATAATGGTTAATAGCCATATGACTTTATTTAGCACAAGCAAGAATCAATACATTATAGTATTTAAGCAGTAGTTTACAAAGCACAATTGGGAATTATATTACCCTGTTGTCCTTTGGGTAGAAGCTGCAACCTCGTTCCCCGTTCCTTCATACCCGTACTCTCATTCTCGTTTACCCGTCTGGTACTTTCTTTCCTGTCCTCTACACAAACAAAGACTCAGACTCCCCAATTATAGCCCCAAAAAACGGAACTGCGGCAAAATACATCCAATCAGGTATTTTCCCAAATAGTCCCCTTAATTTACCCATTCATATAGACAAGACGTACTTGTCCAGATGAGACAGTGCCTTGTGACCCCCCTCATCTCTCCTTATTCTCAATAACAACATCCTTAGCACAACGTTCCTCAGTCCCTGCAGTTGATGAATCACCCTATAGGCCTTGAAGGTAATGGGAGTTCTAGCTAGCTTCAGCATTCCGGTATGTCTGAAGGAGTGGTGATACCGTTATGTCCCTCCCTGCAGTAACAAGATTCTCACGGCTGTTAGTGCCTGCAGCTGCAGGAATTTAATTTAAAAGCAGTCTATGTTATGGTACAGTAGGTTCAGCTAAAGCCTTGACTATTTCGCCCTTTCGAGCCTGGTTCCCCTAAATACCTTCTAAACCTATATTTCCTTACAACCCACCCCGCCACCAGCACCACCCACCCCAAAGAGAAACGGATTCAACAACAGACTCCTAGCAAAGGAGTCCTATTTTCTTCCCCATTCCTTTTTTTAGCTTTTACTGCTAAGTAGAATATTATTTTTCCTTTTTCAAAGTTTAAATTCTTGATTTTTCCTGAGCCACTGGATTTTCCATGATTTAATCTGAAGGTTGCTTTCCCATTGTCTAATTGATAGGCTAGAGTCCTTTTGCCCCTTGAGGTTTAGAGTTAACTCATTGAAAATATCTCGATAAATATCTGGTCTAGAATGGGATTGAAGATTATAAGGATGAGTATAGAGAGAAATGATCAATTACTCCTCGGACCATGGGGCTATCTTTTGCAGATTGTGACCAGCCAGGGTTGAATAATGGAAGTTGTAATTGTGGATAGATCTTGTAGAATTTAACTTTGGGATGGTCTTTGGGGGTCAGGGCAAAATTGTGTGGAGCATTCCCTCGGGAGATTAAATAAGTGGGATAGAATCAATGGACTAGGATATCATGTTGAATAGTGGAGATTATGGCAACAAAGCCAACAAATTTTGACACTTTCCACGTTTAGGGCATGGAGAGGGCGTGGAAGGAATTCACTATGATGATACCAGGGATGAGAGGCTTCAGTTATGAGGAGAGACTAGAGATACTGGAACTCTTTTAATCAGAACAGTGAAGGTTAAATGGTGTTCAAAATTATGAGGGTTTTTTTTGAGGGAAATAGGGAAAAGTTATTTCCACTGGTCAATGCGTAAACTTAAGATCATCACGGTCAGGTTAGGAGAATTTTGTTTTTATACAAATGATTGTTAGGGCATGGGTTACTCTGCCAGAAACAGCAGTGGAAGCAGAATCCATAACAGCTTTCAAAAAGGAAGCGGATAAATATTTGAAAAAGAAAAGAGACTAAGTGGATAGCTCTTTCAGAGAGCCAGCACAGGCACAAAGGGCTGAACGTCCTCCTTCTGTGCTGTCAAATTCCAGGACTGTATGGGGTGTGATTTTAGGAGGCAATTGCGGGTGCATTGGGGGCGGGGGGTCTCCGAAAATCGCAGAAATCCCATTCGGGTTCGGAAGCCGGCTCCAACCCGCCGACTTCTGAGTTTCCCAGGGACCCATCTGTGTGCGCACGGGCGACCTGAAAATGGAAGTCCCGCCGGCAATTAAAGCCAGCGGGATGACAGTTAAAGAGCCAAATTTACCTCATTGAGGTACTTAAGGCACTTTACCTGTGACAGAGTAAGTCATTAGAACAATTTTTAACTTACCTGGGCGGCTTGCCCACTGCTTCTGATTCACGCCTGGTGAAACCAGGACTGAAGGGCCGGATCAGGGAAAAAGAAACTAAATAAATTAAATAAAAAACCATGCAAGGAAGTTAAAACACGAAATGAATCTACCTTTGAAACCTGCTCCGATGTCCGATGTCTCCTGTTCCGATGTCCCCCTCTTCACCCTTCCGATGTCCCCCCGATCTTCCCCTGATCTTCTCCTCTCCCCCCCCCGATTTTCCCCTCTCCCCCCCGATCGTCCCCTCTCCACCCCCCCCGATCTTCCCCTCCCCCCCCCCCCCCGATTTACCCCTCCTCCCCCCCCCCCGCCCCGGTCTTCCAGTCCAGCGCTGGATGACGTCTCACTCTCTCTCTTTCCCACCTCCCCCTCGCGTCGCAGCTCTTGATGGCAGCCGGCCTGTCAATCAGGCTGGCTGCTGGACGCGAAACCCGGAGAGGACGTTAACCACTATCAATCAACGTAAGTTTGGTTCATGCGGGTTTGCCACGCGCCCAATCGCCCCCCCACCCCCACTGCTGCCAACCCGCCACCATGGTAAATTGAGCCCTATAATTCTGGGGGGGTAATTTTCACCTTCCCCGCTTGGGCATTGAACTGGCGGAGTGGATCACCCGCCCATTATAGAACCCACCCGATTCTCATTTCCATTGTGGGTTCTATAGCGGGCAGACCATTCAATCGCCAGTTCACCACTCAATCGGTGAAGGTGGAAATGGCCCCTTCTACGTTTGTCAAAACTAGATACAAGAAACTGAAATTATCTTTAAAATGTCAGCACACTATTGCATCAGGATATTTATACAAGGGAAGTAGGTCGCAAAGAAACAGAAGTTGAAGCTCCCATCGTTAACCTCCCCTCAAGTTCCTCCTGTCCTTTCTTGAAGATTACATGGAACTAAATAGAATGTGCAGCACAGAAACAGGCCATTCGGCCCAACCGGTCTATACCGGTGTTTATGCTGCACATGAGCCTCCTCATCTAACCCCATCAGCATGTCCTTCTATTCCTTTCTCCCTCATGTGCTTATCTAGCTTCCCCTTAAGATGCCATTGGGGTGTCTGAAAGAAATGTAGTGCTCAGGGGCGCTGCTCCAGAAATGAAACAATTAGTCTTACTTGCTCCAATGATCTTACTTTGCAGATGTGTGTGGAGTGCCAGAAAGCCGACATGTGGGTCTACCTAGCAGAATGCAACAGTAAGTATCATAGTAAGGAGGTCTCCATGCCATAATCATCTATTAAAATGTCACCCTTTAGGTGTTGGTTGATTTTTGATTTGGGATACTGAGTGGATTATATTATGGCCTGCCCTTGATGTGACAATACACTGCAATGAAATTAACTCTCTTGAAGAGCTCCCCCAATGACTTGGGGAAGAGGTAAATGTACCACCTGGTGTGCTGCGTGAGACATACAGACCAGGAAGGTTCCAGGGGCAGGGAATGAACTCATAGACAGACAGAGTGAGAGAGAGAGACGGACAGACAGACGTACAGAGATAGAGAGAAACTGGATGGAGAATGAAAGAGAGCAAGGTGGGGAATGAGCTCAGAGAGGGAGAAGAAAGGCTTGAAGGCCAAGGAATTGCATTGAGAGAGGGCAAGAACTTTACCCCCAGTTCATGCTGGATCTCTTATCGCCTTCCTCCCAGTTCATTCTAACGCTCTTCCTCCTCAATTCAAGCTAGATATGAACTCACGTCCAAGCAACTTGACCTCACATAGAAGGTGGTCAAATCAAGATAAGCCTTGATCTAAAGCTTGGTTAGTTTGCTCCACCCATTGTCCTCCTAAACTTTGAAACATAGACCCTAAAACTAATCAAAACAGTACAGGACACATTAGCTTATATACAGTTGGAGGTTAGAGTTCGAATCTAAGGTCTCAGGCCCTTCTGAAGATGTGTTCATTGATTTTTACATAGTTACAAATGTCTTTGTTCTTTATGTTTTCTAGAAGATGTTTTGAAAATATTGACGTACAGCGGCCTATTTAACCACCTTCGCCCAGAGCAGATCTTTGTAACAGTGCACGATGCTGTTGTCTACGTAGAGCAAATGAAGGTAACAATCTTTCGAAAGGGGTTTTCTCCTGTTTATGTTCCCCACGATTGTCCATCCCGCACGAGGCAGAATGTAATATAAGGGCGTGTTAAACTTAATTAAACTCAGGGTTTATTCAGCTTCAAGCGACCATCCCTGTTTCTCCTATCCTGCCTCACACAAAAGCTGCCTCTCGACAGCTGACCTTTGGATTCCTCCTTATTTTAAAGACCAGGGACAATGTATCGCAATGATGAGAGGAGATGTCGCTTGTGTCCACAGTGAAAGGTGCCTCCCCTTTCCGAGCAGGCACCACTAAAAACTCAGGAAGCATTGGCCCTCCTGGACTCATACTTTTAACAAATAATAGTACCATTAAAGAAATTAACCACCCGCTCCTGAAGTGGCTACGAGGTGTGCGGTGCCTGAGAACAAGGCGCCACCGGCAATGGTGACACTTCCCAAGCAGCTGCCGAGCTACTTGACCAGCATAAATGTCGAATGGTTCGCTCGTCCAGCTTTGCAGTGCGCAATGTTTGAGGAAAGTACCTGGGCGGCAAGCGTGGAAAAAATAAAAGGCGATTTACAAACCAGGTGCGGCCCATGCTGGGAGCCTCCTTAAGGCGCTATGCTGCGTTCAGCACTTGGTGGGGGGAGGGCAGGGAAGCCCTCACCGCGCGAATGCACAGTAGACCCGCCACCAATATATCAGAGTTAACGTTTCCGCTTGATGACCTTTGACCCGAGCTGGAAGATGTTAGAGATGAACAGCCCAGCGCTACACTGGGACAGGGTGACTGTGAGCAGTCACTAAGCTGTTCATCTCTATCATCTTCCAGTTCTGATGAAAGGGCATCGACCTGGAACGTTAACTCTGTTTCTCTCTCTCCACCGACACGCCTGTCCTGCTGAGCATGTCCAGAATTTTCTGTTTTGATTTCACATTTCCAGCATGCGCAGTGTTTTGCGGTTGCCAGGAATATATCATCAGCTATCAAGTTCCGAAAGCCTAATTCAAAATCTTGTTTCCCTTTGTATAAGAGTCCATTGTTCTGTCCTGCGTCTGTCAGTACACAACCTGATGAAAAGATCCTTTAGCGTCACAAGGCGGAGACTTGAACTTTGCACTTCCACTGTAGCGTGGGCAGTTTGCACTATTCATCTGATCACCTTGCAGTAGAAACATTTTAGTGATGTTGGTTGAGGGATAAATATTGGCCCAGGACAGCGGGGAGAACTCCCCTGCTCTTCTTCGAAATAGTGCCTTTTACATCCACCTGAGAGGGCAGACGGGGCCTCGGTTTATTGTCTCATCTGAAAGATGGCACCTCCAACAGTGCAGCACTCCCTCAGTACTGCACTGGAAGTCATTGTGGAGAGAATACAAACAGACGAAAAAGAGGGGCAGGAAGGAACAAATTGGTTCCATCCAGCCTGTCCATTTCAGACATGTGGCCTACATGCTCTATCAATGCCCACCACAGTCACCCAATCTCCTGAGAGAGGCAAAAACAAACATTGAGAAAAAACCATAGGCCAAAAACAAACTCTGAGAATTTCCTCTCCATCCTCCTTAGGGCGATCAAACAATCTCCAGGAGACCACGGTGACTGATATTACTGCTGGCCCCACCTGCCTTCTATGACTCAAAATGTCTTCCACTCACCAGGAACCCAGCCCGTTCCCTTCTGAAGGCCGGTAGCAAATCCACACTCACCGCACTCCTGGCAACGTATTCTAGAGGTCGCCGACTCTCTGCGAAAGGGAATACTTCCTGGTGTCTAGCCTAACTCCATGTTTTCTTACGTTGTACTGACAGCTCCCAGTCCTCCCCTCCTTATCCATCTCAAATAACTTGTCCACCTGGACAGAATCTACTCCCTTCGATCATTTCAAAGACTTCAATCATGTGGCGATGGATGAATATTCTGCAGTTTTCTTCATTACCTCTGGAGGATCAGGGAGTATTTGTACAGAGGTGTTCCTCGGGAGATTAAGTAGGTCGGGTAGAGTCCACGATTAGGGCAAGTCCCTTGCCGCAGCGCAAAACCCTAGAGGCTACTACTTGCCACGTGTTACACGATCTGCTGACTGGCGACCGCAATTTTGCATAAAACATCCCTCAGGCGGTAAAAGTGTCCGTTTCTGAGTTGATCAGAACGATAACAAATCACTTGCCCTGTCTGTGACACAGCAGACTGTACATGGTGGAAGGAACAGGCTTGATGGGCCGAATGGCTTGTTCTCATTCTGTGTTTTCTTACGGTTCCTCAGCCTCTTCCCATAATTATGTGACCTTAAACTTGAAACCATCTTTGTTTTCCCCCTTGAATCCTTTCTGCAGCTTCTATATCTTCTTGGAACTATGATCACCATGCACTTGTACCAGTTAGTTTAGTGGTGCTGCGTGGAGGCTTAGCTCAGTTCTTGGACATAGTTTCCAGAAGTCCACATACACACCTCAACATTTCATTTCCCATTGCAACTGTTGCTTTACTCTTACAACGCCTGGTCCTTTTCTCCTGATTGACCCCATTTGTTGATACAAGGAGCTAGCCCATGGGGTCGTGAAGAGTCGCAGTGGACCACAGGGAATGAGGTGCGTCAAGAAAGCAGATAAAGAATTAAGTGGAGATGGAGGGGCAAGCCACAAATTGCCACAACAGGAAAGCAACACCCCTGTAACTAGCAGGTGGAATTTTCCAGCTTTGCTCCTTCCACAAATCATCGTGCTCACAGTCAGTGAACAGGACGATGGTGTGTAAACACTTTGCATGCTCAACTTAAACAGAGATAATAAATAATTGGCCTGTTATGTGTCTGAATCACTCAAGAGCAATTCCAAAAGATTTTAAAGTATATATTTGATTATTTTTCTTTTTTTAGGAAGCATCATCACAGAAAAGCACGACAATTTGGGTATGAAAGATTCGAGCGGACTTTCAGCTCAATAACTGCTGTAACCAAACACTTAAAAGACATTCACAAGGTCCTGCACGACCACAATTGCCTTTCAAGGATACTTGAAAGGAAATAAATAGATTCTGTCCAAGCTGGAAGGCAGAATGAGACTTATTTTCTAATCTAAAGTGTATAGCATTTTGCTAACAGAATACAGTTAGAGATAGAGCTGTATAAAATGGCTCCTTAGCTGAAGGACTGAATCAAAATAGTTGCCTAAAACGAGTGTTAGGGCATGTTTAAAAAAACAGGAAGTCAGCTTTTAAGTCCTTACAACTGAAGTTGTCATTTGGCATCATCTAACCCAGATGGGATTTTATGCAGTTGTGCAGCCTCTGGACTGTTACAGTAAGAGTGAATGTGATAACTATGACACAATATAGAGTGATTGGTTAAAGGGGTACCTTCTTCATGAGAAGTGTTTGGCAATACAATTCGATTGATTGGAAATGGAGGTGACTAAGTTGGGTTTGAGAAGAGCAAAGCCCGTGTCTGCATGGGCAGCGTGATTGAGCTGGGGACCTTGAATAAGCTGGGCATCGTGGCTGCCGCCAGTGTTGGTCCAGAGGGCTACCTGCTGGAAGAAGCTTTCTTTGTTTACAAACATAAAATGCAACGCCGTTGAAACACGTGACACTTGCCTTGAATTTTGTTGGCAACGAGAACAAGTGATGGTCCTCACTCTTCTGCCCCCCAGCAACACCCCCCCACCTTTTCATGAAGGCACTGCCCCTTTAATTTCTGTTAAGACACTTTTCACTTGACTTTGATAAACTGCTGTTTCATCAGCGGCCTTGGCTAAAGTAACGATTGTCTGCTTATACCTGGGATAGGTCCCTCTTTAAAGGAAATTCACTCCCTTCAGTTGTCTCTCGAATTTTGAACTCTTTCTTTTTCAAATCATACTTTGATCAAAGCCAATCAAAGTCGAGCTTCCCTATAGCTCTGTGCACCACCCGCTGTGTAACTGAGTCAACCAGACCAGGAAGGTCCCAGGTTTGACCCCCTAGTCTCTGCCGCATTGGCTGACCACTGCTGCAAGAGGAGGCAATGATGTTACAGTTGACCTCAGTGCCCCTGAGTTAAGAAGGGGAAAATCGTCCAGGGTTCCTGCTCCTGATCACTATCCAGTGACTCCTGCTGGAAGATTCGTGTGTGTTGACATTGCTAAGAGCAAGTTTGGGTTCAGCTGTGTTTCCCCTAATGGAACATGGGAACAGGAAGAGGCCATTCAGCCCCTCGAGCCTGTTCCGCCATTCAATTAGATCATGGGTGATCTGGATCTTAACTCCATCTATCCGTCTTGGTTCCTTAACCCTTAATACCCTTACCTAACAAAAACCTATCAATCTCACTTTTGAAATTTTCAATTAACCCTCAGCTTTTTGGGGCAGAGAGAGTTCCAGATTTCCACTGCCCTTTGTGTGAAGAAGTGCTTCCTGATTTCATCCTTGAAGGGCCGAGCTCTAATTTTAAGGTTCTGCCCCCTTTGTCCTGGACTCCCCCACCAGAGGAAATAGTTTCTCTCTCTCTACCCCATCAACTCCTTTAATCATCTTAAACACCTCAATTAGATGGTCAAGTGCATGACCAAGTACCTTGCCAAGACTTGCCACTTTGCCTCGCACACGAAGATTGGCCACTTGGGTGGGAGGTGCCCTGGAAACTGGCACACACTAGGCAGAGGAAGGCTGCCCCGTACCCATGGCACTGTACTCCAGCACCAGTTAGTGCCTTCGGGAGAACAGGGGAAGGAAAAAAAAAAGCTAGGCAGCACTTGTGTGGAATAGAGACACCCAAGAGAGTTGAGGGGGCAGAGTGGGTGTCAGAGTTGAAAGATCATTTTCACCTGTCAATACTTAGTGCTGTCAGTGTGTTTAAACCATTTGCAATTCTACCAATCCTTTCTTTAATAATTGCTGTGTCTGATTTACCAATGTGATTCTGTTAGAAATCCATGTCTGTAAATAAGCAATCATTTATAAAGGGCAACGTTGTATGGTGAATTTTTCCAATGTTTTATTAAACACTTAAATGACACCTTTTAGATGCTGATTATTTCTTGCACCAAGCTCCGCTGGGAACCGATGATTTAAATGCACCATGACTCACAGGCTGAAGTACATTATTAGGCGATAAAACGTCAGGAAATCTGGAGGGTGGAACTTGAGGTCCTGTGAACCTTGAGACCATGGCCCTGATTGTACTCTCCGCTCCCCATCTTGCCTCAGCTTAAACGTGCACTTTTAGCAAGCACCTCAGCTGAACCCGGCTGCATATTTTCCGGCTGCAGCTCATTTAAAATGGACTGGGTGAACGCCAGCCGGGAGGACCACCTGGGAATCGGTGCCCGCACCCGTGCCCTGCCTCAGAGGCCTCGAGCAACGCCCGACGGTTCTTGGGCCTGCAGACGGCCTTCAGAAATAATGGAGCCTCGTTGCTCCCTAAATGGGTAATGTTACCTGGGGAGGGGGGGGGGGGTGTCAAAGGTCGAAATGGGCAGCCCTGCCACTTCTAACATGAGAGTCGTCAACGCACGTGTCATTTGAGCTCAATTTAAATGCTCCCGCCCACACCAAACGAGGTGGCATCTGCCGATCACAGGTGCTCTGGAAGCTGGTGCACACGGTGGGGCGGGGGGGCGGGTGGGCAGAGGAAAATCGGCCCCCTTGTAGCCTTGAAACGCCCTCCAACTTGTATCATATAAACGCTATGCTGGCATGGTTGCCAACCGCTTGTTCCTGAGTCGCTGCATGTGTGCCACTGATGAAGGCCAAGTCACTGACCTATGTGAGTGTAGATTGCTGGACTAGCACAAGGACCTGGAATCCCTTCTTTATGGTTGTCTGCACTCTGCCTCCATCATGGCACCGCTCAGGTTGGATATGTTAAAATAAGTTGGATGGTGGGGCCTCGCCTACACTGCACCATGTGACTGATCACATTCATATTTCTACTTTCTCCTCTGTTTGATGGCCAGCCCCATGAGGTCAAAATCCCAACGCAGTGTGGTACGGCCAGTCGCCATGCTGGACCTCTGCCCAGCACGTGCCAGCCTTTGTTCAGCCACCAATACTTGCCGCTTCTTCAACCAGGCTCCAAGTCTCATCCTGCGTTCATGGGCATAGGCAGGCGTGTGCCATGGCATCTGGCTTTATTCTACAGGGGTACAGCATATCTGACCCATGGACAGATCCACCAATCGCCTGCCATTAGTTTTCTTCTATCTAACCAATCATTGTGCTATTACTTGTGCGTCTTGGCCAAACGCGATATGTTACCTTATTAATGCTGACCAATAGGGTTTAGAAGTTGCAGGCCAATTAGAGGCAGTTATTTTAAGCCGACGTTTGAAAAGTCCAATCGGAGGGGGGTCATTTAAGAGTTGTTAAGAGAGGCAGGGCCTCCACAGCCTCGGCCTTGCCTGATTCTTCGCCCTCTGACAGGCTCCCCCGCACCCTCCCCACTTCTGCGTTAATATCAGGGCCGTAGCCTCCGTGACATTATCGATGGTCCAATCGAATTCGCAGAACCTACGATGTTAGTGCCTAAATTACTCTCATCTGTTCTTGTGTGTGCAGATATTTAAAGGGGGAATCCTAACTTCCGCCCGGGCGCTGGAGTGGGAGGCAGGGTCCCTTTCAGCGGCCGGCTGTCCGCCCGAAACGGATGTCCAGAGGCAGCTCACCAGCTTCGGGCCTATGGAGGTCGGACGGTCCAGAGGCCACCTGGTCGGCAGTGAGTTAAGTCGTGGGGAAATTTGGAGGGTTTCACAGGTTGGAGCAGGGTGTAACACCCTCTGAGTCAGAAGGTTTGTGGGTTCAAGTCCCACTCCAAAGACCTGAGTACATAATCCAGGCTGACACTCCCCAGTGCCAGTATTGAGGGAGTGCTACACTGTTGGGGGTGCCGTCTTTCGAATGAGACATTAAACGGAGGGTCCCTCTGCCCTCTCAGATGGACGTAAAAGACGCCATGGTACAATATTGAAGAAGAGCAGGGGAGTTCTCCCCAGTGTCCTGGCCAATATTTATCCCTCAACCAACATCACTAAAAACAGATTATCTGGCCAATATCACATTGCTGTTTGTGGGATCTTGCTGTGCGCAAATTGGCTGCTACGTTTCCCTACATTACAACAGTGACTACACTTCGAAAGTACTTCGTTGGCTGTAAAGCGTTTTGTGATGTCTTGACGTTGATAAAGGCACTGTTCTTTCTTTCATTCTCTCCTGCTCCTCCTGGCCTCACAAAGATAAGTTTTAATCTTACCTGACAGGGCCTCTTCTGGGCATCCGCCAGGTTTTACTCAGCAGAGCGTCCGCAGTGGTTACGTTTCCATCGGGGTCCTGTCTGATAGAACCCCCGATTTGCATGTACTTATGAGGCTCCAGCCTAAGTCAAAATTGGTGCCTCAACTGCCCACTCAGGCACCCCGATGCAGTTCGCCTCAGGAATTACGGCCGGCCCCGAAACCAAGTCGGCTTGTAGGTAGGTCCGGGGTGGGGAGGGGGTGGTGGAGGTGGGGTGAGGGGGAAGTGAAACAGAAGGAGAGAGTGAGCCCCGGGCTAGCCGCTGCCCGCGGTACTCCACAGAAATGAAACTAGAATAAAGTTTCCTTACCTTCTTGTGACAGCCCCCAGTGGCCCCTTCAAGGAGCACTGGTTACTGGGTGAAGACCCGGAACAACTGGGCGGAGCATGTGCCACATGTGCTCTGCCCAGTTGATGACCAATTCTGCCTTGACGTCCTAAAACCAGCATTAGGACCCCGATTTGCATAATCAAGGTGCCTAATGCTCATTGTTTTGGCCAAAATGTCCAATTTCTGCCCCTGTGTGTATTATACCTTGTTTTATGTTTAACAAGTAGATCAGCAGCATAGTTACAGGTGTATTCAGATTGGCTCACCAGTTGTGCTTCTGTTCTGACAATACTGATCTTGCAGGCATCACACAGATCAAAGTTGGGCATTCTGAGAGTGTGTTACTCTCCCAGGGAAAAAAGCACAATTTTAATCCACTTTCCACGTGGAAAGACAAACTTCACTCCTGAAGTGAGTTCTTTCTTTGATGGGATGGCGACTATTTGTATAAAGTTCTAAATTCAAACCTCCATTCTCCTCCCTCATGCAGGATGGTCAGAATGTGCGTGGACAATGACCAATCGCTCCCCATGCAATGCTGCTATTTGTCGGCCTTTGCCCTTTGACCTTCCCAGCAGGGGTGATCCCATTGGCAGCAAGGCTACTGACTAGCATAGCACTTTGGGCCTTGGAAGCACTCAAGCAGCTTCACCATGTAATCAGTTGCAGTCAAGAAGGAGTGATTGGTCCAAATTGTGCATCAGTTCCATGATGGAGCATTTGGTAGAGTGGAGTTCTGTCCAAGCCTTTTGACATCACCAACTGAGTCAAACAAGAGTGACTGTCCCTAGCTGCTTTGGATGCTTCTTTGCAGCTATGGTTGATGTTGCAAAAAGAGGCCGAGATGTGAGTGTTCACAAATGCTTCTGCATTGGGGATGCTTTTCAACTTGAATGCACCATGAGCCTCGATAAAGATTAGGGAGGAGATCGCACAAGTTTCTGTTTACAGATGACTGTGCTCGAGGGATATACATTTAGGAGAATCTGCAGCTCATTACTGACTGGTTTGTAACAGCGGCGAACAACTACAGCCCGTTTGTAGGCCTGAAGATGACAGAGGTCATGAATCACAGATGGTAACAGAGGTAAACTATTACTGGGGGCGTGCTATAGACCCCAAGGCCAGGGTGAAAGCCTTAATCTGGAACTGTGGGATGAGATAAGGAAGGCGACTGGTAAGGGGCTAACATAAGAACATTACATAAATAGGAGCAGGAGTAGGCCAATCGGCCCCTCGAGCCTGCTCCGCCATTCAATAAGATCATGGCTGATCTGAACCTAACCTCAAATCTAAATTCATGTCCAATTACCTGCCCGCTCCCCGTAACCCCTAATTCCCTTTACTTCTAACTATGGTATTTGGAGATTTCAATTTACCAATATAGACTGGAAAAATAATGTCACTACTGGTAAGACAGGGAAGGGATTTCAAAAGTTAATGGTAGACTGTTTTATGACTCAGTTTGTAAAAGAGCCAAAAAGGAGTGAAAACTTCCTAGATTTAATTGAGTAATAGGGAGGAGTAAATCCACAACACAAAGGTGGGTGAGGCTTTAAGTACCAGTGATCATAATGTGATAATTTTTGACATTACAATAATTGGAGAGGTTGCTAAACCCCAGACACTATTGCCAAGTTTTAAGAGGACCAACTTATGTACTTCAGAAGTCTCATCAGAGTGGGCTTGGAAGGTTTCAATATGGCTAGGAGAGTGGCAACATAGTAAAACGTCCCAAGGTGCTTCACAGGAGCGATTATCAGACAAAATTTGAATCGAGCCACATAAGGAGATATTAGGACAGGTGACCAAAAGTTTGGTCAAAGAGATAGGTTTTAAGGAACGTCTTAAAGGAGCAGAGAGAGGTAGAGAGGTGGAGAGGTTTAGGGAGGGAATTCCAGAGCTTAGAAGCGAGGCAGCTGAAGGCACGGCCACCAATGGTAGAGCGATTAAAATTGGGGATGTGCAAGAGGCAAGAATTGGAGGAATGCAGAGATCTCAGAGGATTGTAGGGCTAGAGGTGGTTTCAGAGATAGGGAGGGGGCGAGGCCATGGAGGGGTTTGAAAAATTATCAGCATGGTTGTTCAGAAGTTGTACAAACTTAAGGTAAAACGGCTGAGTGCACTGGATACAGAAAAGGCTATGGGCCCCGACAACATCCCGGCTGTAGTGCTGAAGACTTGTGCTCCAGAACTAGCTGCGCCTCTAGCCAAGCTGTTCCAGTACAGCTACAACACTGGCATCTACCCGACAATGTGGAAAATTGCCCAGGTATGTCCTGTCCACAAAAAGCAGGACAAATCCAATCCGGCCAATTACTGTCCCATCAGTCTACTCTCAATCATCAGCAAAGTGATGGAAGGTGTCGTCGACAGTGCTATCAAGCGGCACTTACTCACCAATAACCTGCTCACCAGTGCCCAGTTTGGGTTGGGCCAGGACCACTCAGCTCCAGACCTCATTACAGCCTTGGTCCAAACATGGACAAAAGAGCTGAAATTCCAGAGGCGAGGTGAGAGTGACTGCCCTTGACATTAAGGCAGCATTTGACCGAGTGTGGCACAAAGGAGCCCGAGTAAAATTGAAGTCAATGGGAATCAGAGGGAAAACTCTCCAGTGGCTGGAGTCATACCGAGCACAAATGAAGATGGTAGTGGTTGTTGGAGGCCAATCATCTCAGCCCCAGGGCATTTCTGCAGGAGTTCCTCAGGGCAGTGTCCTCGGCCCAACCATCTTCAGCTGCTTCATCAATGACCTTCCCTCCATCATAAGGTCAGAAATGGGGATGTTCGCTGATGATTGCATAGTGTTCAGTTCCATTCACAACCCCTCAAATAATGAAGCAGTCCGTGCCCGCATGCAGCAAGACCTGGACAACATCCAGGATTGGGCTCATAAGTGGCAAGTAACATTCGCGCCAGATAAGTGCCAGGCAATGACCATCTCCAACAAGAGAGGGTCTAACCACCACCCCTTGACATTCAACGGCATTACCATCACCGAATCCCCCACCATCAACATCCTGGGGGTCACCATTGACCAGAAAGTTAACTGGACCAGCCATATAAATACTGTGGCTACAAGAGCAGGTCAGAGGCTTGGTATTCTTTTTTTTTATTCGTTCATGGGATGTGGGCGTCGCTGGCAAGGCCAGCATTTATTGCCCATCCCGAATTGCCCTTGATAAGGTGGTGGTGAGCCGCCTTCTTGAACCGCTGCAGTCCGTGTGGTGACGGTTCTCCCACAGTGCTGTTAGGAAGGGAGTTCCAGGATTTTGACCCAGTGACGATGAAGGAACGGCGATATATTTCCAAGTCGGGATGGTGTGTGACTTGGAGGGGAACATGCAGGTGGTGTTGTTCCCATGTGCCTGCTGCTCTTGTCCTTCTAGGTGGTAGAGCTCGCGGGTTTGGGAGGTGCTGTCGAAGAAGCCTTGGCGAGTTGCTGCAGTGCATCCTGTGGATGGTACACACTGCAGCCACTGTGCGCCGGTGGTGAAGGGAGTGAATGTTTAGGGTGGTGGATGAGGTGCCAATCAAGCGGGCTGCTTTATCTTGGATGGTGTCGAGCTTTTTGAGTGTTGTTGGAGTTGTACTCATCCAGGCAAGTGGAGAGTATTCCATCATACTCCTGACTTGTGCCTTGTAGATGGTGGAAAGGCTTTGGGGAGTCAGGAGGTGAGTCACTCGCCGCAGAATACCCAGCCTCTGACCTGCTCTTGTAGCTACAGTGTTTATATGGCTGGTCCAGTTAAGTTTCTGGTCAATGGTGACCCTCAGGATGTTGATGGTGGGGGATTCGGCGATGGTAATGCCGTTCAATGTCAAGGGGAGGTGGTTAGACTCTCTCTTGTTTGGAGATGGTCATTGCCTGGCACTTATCTGGCGCGAATGTTACTTGCCACTTATGAGCCCAAGCCTGGATGTTGTCCAGGTCTTGCTGCATGCGGGCTCGGACTGCTTCATTATTTGAGGGGTTGTGAATGGAACAGAACACTGTGCAATCTTCACCGAACATCCCCATTTCTGACCTTATGATGGAGGGAAGGTCATTGATGAAGCAGCTGAAGATGGTTGGGCCTCGGACACTGGCCTGAGGAACTCCTGCAGCAATGTCCTGGGGCTGAGATGATTGGCCTCCAACAACCACTACCATCTTCCTTTGTGCTAGGTATGACTCCAGCCACTGGAGAGTTTTCCCCCTGATTCCCATTGACTTCAATTTTACTAGGGCTCCTTGGTGCCACACTCGGTCAAATGCTGCCTTGATGTCAAGGGCAGTCACTCTCACCTCACCTCTGGAATTCAGCTCTTTTCTCCATGTTTGGACCAAGGCTGTAATGAGGTCTGGAGCCGAGTGGTCCTGGCGGAACCCAAACTGAGCATCGATGAGCAGGTTATTGGTGAGTAAGTGCCGCTTGATAGCACTGTCGACGACACCTTCCATCACTTTGCTGATGATTGAGAGTAGGCTGATAGGGCGATAATTGGCCGGATTGGATTTGTCCTGCTTTTTATGAACAGGACATACCTGGGCAATTTTCCACATTGTCGGGTAGATGCCAGTGTTGTAGCTGTACTGGAACAGCTTGGCTAGAGGCGCAGCTAGTTCTGGAGCACAAGTCTTCAGCACTACAGCTGGGATGTTGTCGGGGCCCATCGCCTTTGCTGTATCCAGTGCACTCAGCCGTTTCTTGATATCACGTGGAGTGAATCGAAATGGCTGAAGACTGGCTTCTGTGATGGTGGGGATATCGGGAGGAGGCCGAGATGGATCATCCATTCTGCGGCGAGTGACACACTTCCTGACTCCCCAAAGCCTTTCCACCATCTACAAGGCACAAGTCAGGAGTGTGATGGAATACTCTCCACTTGCCTGGATGAGTGCAGCTCCAACAACACTCAAGAAGCTCGACACCATCCAGGACAAAGCAGCCCGCTTGATTGGCACCCCATCCACCACCCGAAACATTCACTCCCTTCACCACCGGCACACTGTGGCTGCAGTGTGTACCATCCACAGGATGCACTGCAGCAACTCGCCAAGGCTTCTTCGACAGCACCTCCCAAACCCGCGAGCTGTACCACCTAGAAGGACAAGAGCAGCAGGCGCATGGGAACACCACCACCTGCACGTTCCCCTCCAAGTCACACACCATCCCGACTTGGAAATATATCGCCGTTCCTTCATCGTCGCTGGGTCAAAATCCTGGAAATCGCTTCCTAACAGCTCTGTGGGAGAACCTTCACCACACGGACTGCAGTGGTTCAAGAAGGCAGCTCACCACCACCTTCTCAAGGGCAATTAGGGATGGGCAATAAATGCCGGCCTCGCCAGCGACGCCCACATCCCATGAATGAATAATAAAAAAAATAATTCGCAAGGGCCGTATAAGATGCATCCGAGGATCCTTAAAGAAAAAAGGGATGAAATTGCAGGAACTCTAGCACAAATCTTCCAGAAATCACTGAATAGTGGAGAGGTGCCTAAGAACTGGGGAAATGGAAATGTTACTCCTATTTTTTAAAAAGGTAGCAAAAGTGACCCAGGAAACTAAGTTTGACGTCCATTGTGAGTCAAGTTATGAATCCCCTCATTAAAGATAAGATCATGGAGGATCTGGTTAGAAATAAAATCATAAAAGATAGCCAAATGGATTCATGAAGGGGAGGTCTTGCCAATCTAACTTACTCGTTTTCTTTGAGGGTGTGACAAAGGAGCTGGAAAGGGATAGGCAGCGGATGTGGTGTACTCTGATTTCAGTACGGCCTTTGATACAATTCCTCTGGAAAATCTGGTACAGGGATTGTCATCAGCCTGGGGGAATGTTACTAGTGGGGTCCCACAGGGGTCTGTTTTGGGACCTCTATTGTTTAATATCTTCATAAATGATCTGGAGGAGCTCGGAGTCACAAGCACAATGGCTAAATTTGCAGATGACTCAAAGCTAATGAAGGCGGTAGACTCCAAAGCTGAACAGGATCAGCTACGGGAGGATTTGAATATAGGAACATAGGAACAGGAGTAGGCCATTCAGCCCCTCGTGCCTGCTCCGCCATTTGATAAGTTCATGGCTGATCTGTGATCTAACTCCATATACCTGCCTTTGGCCCATATCCCTTAATACCTTTGGTTGCCAAAAAGCTATCTATCTCAGATTTAAATTTAGCAATTGAGCTAGTATCAATTGCCGTTTGCGGAAGAGAGTTCCAAACTTCTACAACCCTTTGTGTGTAGAAATGTTTTCTAATCTCGCTCCTGAAAGGTCTGGCTCTAATTTTTAGACTGTGCCCCCTACTCCTAAAATCCCCAACCAGCGGAAATAGTTTCTCTCTATCCACCCTATCTGTTCCCCTTAATATCTTATAAACTTCGATCAGATCACCCCTTAACCTTCGAAACTCTAGAGAATACAACCCCAATTTGTGTAATCTCTCCTCGTAACTTAACCCTTGAAGTCCAGGTATCATTCTAGTAAACCTACGCTGCACTCCCTCCAAGGCCAATATGTCCTTCCGAAGGTGCGGTGCCCAGAACTGCTCACAGTACTCCAGGTGCAGTCTAACCAGGGTTTTGTATAGCTGCAGCATAACTTCTGCCCGCTTGTACTCTAGTCCTCTAGATATAAATAATTGGGAATTGGGCAGATTGGTGGCAGATAATACTCAATGTAAAGAAATGCAAAGTGTTTCACATGGGGACAAAAAATCCAGAAAGGGAGTATTACTTAAATTGAAAGAAAATAATACGCGTGGAAAATGAACAGAAACTATCGCAACAATGCTCAGTGGCAGTGAGCAAAGCAAATCTAATGTTGGGATGTATTAAAAGATCAATATTGAGCCTAAATAGTGAGGTAATCCTGGCACTTTATAAATCACTGGTGCGACCGCACTTAGAGTTCTGTGTACAGCCTTGGACGCCACTGCGCAAAAAGGATATTTCAGCTATTGAGAGGAGACAGAAGAGAATGATTGAGGGAATGGAGAGATTGGATTATAAGGAGCGATTATGTAAATTGGGCATGTTCTCACTGGAAAAGCAAAGGTTGAGAGGTGATGTGATTGCTGTTTTTAGGATTCCAATAGGACTAGATAACATAGAGCATGACAAGCTGTTTCACCTTGTCCAGAACAGTAGAACCAGAGGACACGGCCTGCGTTTGAAGGGAGGTAAATTCAAAACCAATCTGCAGAAACAATATTTCAGTGAGCGAGTGGTCAATCTATGGAACAGGCTCCCTGGGGAGGTGATGGAAGCAGTTAGTGTTGATTCAGTCAAATGCTAAATAGATAATATTTTGGGAGACAGTATCTGAGTAATTTGAGACATGACGTGTGGTGAGTGTAACGGGCTTGGAAGGAACAGATGACTTTGGACCTATGGTTCCCAAAGCTCTCCACCACTGGGGGTTTTCCTCGCCTCATGTCTGGGACTGTTGGAGACTCACTGATAGAGATTGATTGCTAGGATTAGTCAACAACTCCATTATCGTTGTATCATGTGACTACCAGGATGGTAGAAGGCCAACTAGATGGACCTTGGTCTTTTATCATCCAGCAATTCCTATGTTCCTATCACGATTGGTAACACTTAACGGTGTGGTACCAACTGTAGAAGTAGGTATACTGTACATCATATACTGGATTTATTTTCGAGATGGTCTGGGGGAGGGGAATTCAGAAGTTTTGCATTTTCCAGCATTTTAATGTATCAGATCAATATAAATACGTAAATATGTTCTGATGCGTATTAGCACTTCATCTGAGAGAATGTACAAAAAGAAAGACTACCCATTAAACTAGATTGAATTAGATTCATGTGCGTTGAGGCAACTTACTATTAACAATAATATACTTGTTTATTGACTTGTTTCTTGCTATCCTATTATACTTTCTGAGCTTAGAAATTAGTCTTGGCCACTTTAGTCCAGTATTCCTTTGTCCACTATTTTAACACAAGCATGGGTTTCAATGGGTTAAAACCTCTGTCAGAACACAAAAGGGTGTTATGCAAAGCTATTAGGTGGTTCCTCTCAAGTTAGCAACAGCAATTTCCAGGGTGCAGTCTCAGAGTAAGTCACCGATAATAACATAGCTCTCCATTACAGTAACAGCCACAAACCATTATGACCTTCATCAGAATATCCCTGACCTTGTGTTATTTGCTGTCTCAAACTTTTAGAACCAAGAGCTGATGTATTTCTTCAGATTGCACAAAGGAAGGGTCTGAGAAAAGAGCCCCACTTTTAAAGCCCTCCCCCCGTGTCTGATAAGGGCAGGGAGCACGGGCGATTAAATTCGCGGCAGCGTTCTTTCCTCCGTGTTGGCGCTGCGCTCTTGCCGGTCGCCATTTTTATTCCTGGGTTTCGTGAGGTGTGTCAGGCCTTCACCAGGCCTCATAAACATTCAAAAGTTGGGATGCGATGATGTCATTAGGACCCTGATGCGATTTTAACCCCGGGCCGCGTGAGCCGGGCCGGAGAAAAGCTGCCGCCAATTGGACCCGAGGCCGGAAGAGGCCCGAGTAAATTATGTTTTATATTTTATTTAAAAGTTTTCTTGTTGGCCAGGAGGAGCAGGAGCCCCACAAGAAATCCTTGGGCCTCCCTTTCCCCAGGCTTTCTTTCCCCCTTCCCGCGCCTGTAATCATCTCTGACCCTCCCCCACTACAATCATTCACATTTGCCGAGGACTGTTCCTTTGGGCCTCTGGCAGCGGCCTGCTGCCGCGCGATTTCAGGCTCCCACCTGCCAGCCATCATACCAGTCCCTCCGGCTCCGGGCGGGAGTCCTATTTGAAAATTGAAAGAAGGCCTGAGAGTTAAAAAGGCCCTGGGACTCACACCGTCCGTTCCCTCACGCACCGAGCTAAAATCAGGGCTGAAGAGTATAGTTCTGTTGTCATTTCTTTTTATCCTTCATCGTATCAGAATTATTCTGCCCCTTCCTCAAAATGCAAACTTGGAGAGCATTAGGAACAGGAGTAGGCCATTCAGCCCCTCGAGCCTGTTCCGCCATTCTATTAGATCAAGGCTTCAAGGACTTCAAGGGTTAAGTTACGAGGAGAGATTACACAAATTGGGGTTGTATTCTCTGGAGTTTCGAAGGTTAAGGGGTGATCTGATCGAAGTTTATAAGATATTAAGGGGAACGGATATGGTGGATAGAGAGAAACTATTTCCGCTGGTTGGGGATTCTAGGAGTCGGGGGCACAGTCTAAAAATTAGAGCCAGACCTTTCAGGAGCAAGATTAGAAAACATTTCTACACACAAAGGGTGGTAGAAGTTTGGAACTCTCTTCCGCAAACGGCAATTGATACTAGCTCAATTGCTAAATTTAAATCTGAGATAGATAGCTTTTTGGCAACCAAAGGTATTAAGGGATATGGGACAAAGGCGGATATATGGAGTTAGATCACAGATCAGCCATGATCTTATCAAATGGTGGAGCAGGCACGAGGGGCTGAATGGCCTACTCCTGTTCCTCTGTTCCTAAGGCTGATCTGTATCTTCACTTCATTTACCCACCTTGGTTCCATATCCCTTAATACCCTTACCTTACAAAACTCTATCGATCTCAGTCCTGAAAATTTCAATTGATCCACCATCCACAGCCTTTTGAGTTCCAGATTTCCACTACCCTTTCTATGCAACAGTACTTCCTGATATTACTCCTGAGTATAATAAAAATGAAGGGACCAAAATGCTGAGATTCCTGCCCCGCCAATGGAATGTGGTGGAGCAGAACCCCTGGGGCCTTTATTGGGCCCTCATTGGAACTCGTGCCAGCTCTCATGTGTGAGCCGAGATAGCGAGAGTCGGCAGGCTATTCAACCATAGAGGCATCGCCGCCTTGCCTGATCCTATCCTCACCTGACTTTCAGACATATGCCCTTTTCAGCAAGGGGGGGTCACTGGATAGGAATGGGAACCCTGGTGAATTTCCCCCACTGGGCAGTTGGACTACTCCTATCTCACGCTGGCTGAAATCAGCTACCTCACAGCACAGGCCAAGAAAACAGATTGAGACCCTCTGTATCACTCAGCTCCACACTGGACAGTACCATTATCACTGGGGGAGGGTGGGGGTTCTCCCAACAACCTGTCCTGTGTTAACAGTAAAAAGGCAGCTTCCATACAAACCTTTATGCGTGCCATGTGTCAGATAGTGTGCCTGGGATTAACAAATACCCCCTAATTGTGGTATCAACCACTGGCCCTCATGAGGGCACTAATCTTTTTTGGAAGGTGGAACGTTCTATGCAGCAGACTCGCGGTACAGGCTAAAACTAATAGGCAAGTTTATTTATACGCTGAATAATACATAAAAGCAGCCAGATACCGAGAGTACAGACAGAAAAGACAGAATCAGTTCACAAGGGGTAAAAATGATCTTTATTGAGCATATTACAAACATTAAAAAAATGATTACAAGGAATGCAAATGAGAAGTTGAGCACCAATTATCTGAGATTAAAATACTTATTAAATCCCATACAGAATATAATATACAATTCAATTTACACTTAAAGCAACTTTATCTTAAATTATTGCTATTCAAAAGACATTTCACCTCAGACCAACTTCACACATGCTCCACAAAGACATTGCAGCTCCTTAGCCAAGCTGCATAAATTAGTATTTTAAACGTGCTGTCACAAGGGAACTTTCTTTATCAGCAAACTCGTGGGCCTGGTTTACGCAGACGGAGTGCCTCTGTCTTCCATTTTGTGCATAACAAAGAGAAAGCAGCGTCCATTTTAACCCAAATTATTTGAAACTATGAAAAACTAAAGACAGGGATCCCTATTCCAAAATTGCTTTGTACAAGCCCATGTAACTCCTCTGACATGTGCTGACCGATTATATAAATAGGACAATAACAGTGCATCGTGGAAAGCAGCTGAATGCAGGTTCACCAGAATGCCTTGTGGCTTCTGAAAGCAACTGCCCTTTCCGCCTACAATTGAAGGGAGGTCAGATACTTCCTGCAAACTGAATTCCTGAGTGCCAGTAGCATTAGTGAGAGGTTCCCTTATAGTGCCATCATAGTCTTGCATACACTAGCCTAGAAATTGGTTTGCCCATTTTTCTGGCGCCACGAAGGCCCCAATATGGCGGGCAGGAAGAGTGTGCCGGAAGTGCGCTGCCCGCCATATTGGGTAAGGTCAAACAAGAGGCGTTAGGCCCTATGCATTTGCAAATAAGGGGCCTAACACCTGTTTGAGGTCCCCACTCCAATATTGGTTTGCCCTGAGGCAGCCAGCGCCATCACGGGCTACACTCAGGGAAATCAATCCTACTGAGCACCTGCCAACCAAGAACCCATGCCTGACCCCCACCATCCCAGATACCGACACAGGCCCCAATACCTGACCCCCGTGATCCCCGACCTGATCCCCAGTCCCGATCCCTGACCTGACCTGACCCCAGACCCACTTACCTGAAGGTCACCGTAACACTAACAGCAGCCCCAATTTTCTCTCCTCTTCACTGGCGAGCTGTTGTGTCACACCAGCTCCAAAATTCAGTCTGGTACAGAAATGCTACAGCAGTTCCCAAAGGATTATCTCATTTAGATTTTTGTTTTTATGTTGTTTTGCATATCTAGTCAAAGAGTACCGTCCCCAGGAGATGTGCTGTACTTGAGATGCAAGTACATGGTATCCAACGCCACACATTCAAGTATTGCACAGAAAAAGATGTAAAGAGAACAGGTAGCTTAATATTTCAGGTATAATAATACTTCACCAGAACAGTGAATTGGCAGATATGCAAACCTATTAATAAAGTTGAACAGAAACAGAAGTGGAGGAACAACAGATGCTGCAATTAGAAGGGGGAAGTTAGTGAGTTGAATGACTTACAAATTGTTACCCAATTTAACAGTTTTGTTATTTGTTCGTTAAAAGAAATGAAGAAAGACTTGCATTTAGACAATGCCTTTCACAACCTCAGGACGTCCCAAAGCGCTTTACAGCTAATGGAGAGGTGAAATTCGTTTTGGGCGGGCGATAGCAAATCGGCAGCTCATTGGACACCCTGCCCGATCTTAAAATGCCCTTTATGCACTACTGCCCAAGATAAATGTCACCTGCCTAGTACTTTTGAAGTGTAGTCACTGTTATAATGTAGGAAACGCAGCAGCCAATTTGCGCACAGCAAGATCCCACAAACAATAATGAGATAAATGACCAGATAATCTGTTTTTAGTGATGTTGGTTGAGGGATAAATATTGGCCAGGACACCAGGGAGAACTCCCCTGCTCTTCCTCGAATAGTGCCGTGGAATCTTTTCGGTCAACCCGAGAGGGCAGACGGGGCCTCGGTTTAAGGTCTCATCTGTAAGACGGCACCTCCAACAGAGAAGTATTCCCTCAGTACTACACTGACGAAAGTCAGACTAGATTTTGTGCTCAAGTCTCTGGAGTGTGACTTGAACCACAAACTTCTGACTCAAGTGTGAGTGCAACTCATTGAGCCACGGCTGACACCTAAGACGATTATAGTCCTTGAAACCAAGTGCTGAACTTCATGTTAAGTGGGACTCAGCTAATGCTGTGCTGCAAAAACCTGGGGCCCGATATTACCAGGGCGGCGGGTTCGCGGCGGGGGGGCGATTGGGTGCGTGAGTAACGCGCCCGGTGAAATCAGTCTGCTCCGCGCACAATCGCAGGCTGATTGGATCCACTTACCTGGTCTTCCGGGTTCCCCACTGCTGAGCTGCGTGTCGGGCGGGCTGCGCATACGCAGTAAGCTCTGTCAGCTGGAGGAGCCCTATTTAAAGGGGCAGTCCTCCACTGACTGATGCTGCAGGAAATAGGAAAAATTACAGCATGGAGCAGCCCAGGGGGAAGGCTGCTCCCAGGTTTAATGATGCCTCACTCCAGGTATCATTAGATGGGGTGAGGAGGAGGAGGGGGAGGACAGAGATCTTCCCCCCGGTGGGCGGGAGGAAGCGGCCTGCCTCTGCCACCAAGGCCTGGCTCGAGGTGGCAGAGGAGGTCACCTGCACCACCAACATATTGCCCACCTGCATACAGTGCAGGAGGCGCTCCATGACTGCAGTAGGTCAGCCAAAGTGAGTACACTTACTCATTCCCCTACACTCCGTCTGCCACATCACCGCCCCCACCCCACATCTCCTTCTGCACTGCCAACACTACTCTTGTCACATCACCCCTCACACCCACTCTAACCTCATCCTCATCTGACCTGCACTTACTCACCTCGCCAGTACTCATCCCACCACTACCACTCAACCCAATCCTCATACAATCTCATGGCTCTATCTCATACTCACCCTCTCGTGCATCTCTTTCACGGCCAGCCTCACTCAACCTGCCACTACCTGTGCTGCAGCCACAGGGCATGCATCACATATGTGCAGTAGGCAGCGTAAGGCAAACGTGTCGTGAGCATGAAGGGGATGCACAAGGGTGTTTGAGGGTTTGTCATGGGTGTTACTTATATTGAATTTCTGATCAACTCACATTACATATTATATTGGCACCACTACTGCCATGTCTTTGCGAATCTTGTCTGGTTTGTGCAATAATGCCCTTTCCTGAGGATCACAATGAAGACCCACACCTGATGCCACCCACTGTGTCACTGCAGAGTGGGTGTAGGTGTATTTGCAGGGCTCTTTTGTGCAGACGACTGAGAGACGTCGGCGATGTCCCTGGTGGCACCCTGGAAGGACGCGGAGGGGAAATTGTTGAGGGCAGTGGTGACTTTGACAGCGGCAGGTAAGGAGATGGTGCTCGGGCCAGCCGGGAGCAGCTCAGCATGAAGGAGGCTGCAGATGTCCACGACTACATGTCGAGTGACTCTGAGCCTCCGTGTGCACTGCTGCTCAGAGAGGTCCAGGAATCTGAGCCTCGGTCTGTGGACCCTGTGGCGAGGGTAGTGCCTTCTGCGATGCATCTCTCGCTGCGGTTGCCCTCCCTCCTGCTGTACAGGTGGATGTGTCACAGCACTGTGTTGTGGAGCTCCACGTGTCAGAGGTGGCCGGCGAGGCTGGTGATGCTGTTCGTCCTCCGAGGAGGTCATGACTGCAGCTACGGCGGCCCCCATCCGGAAGATGTACATCTGAGGGGGTCCGCAAGGTAGGTAAATGTGTGTGGACAGCGGGGTAAGTGTGCAAGTTGGTGAATTTTATTGTTAGGAGGAGGGTGGTGGAGTCCAAACTTTGTCCAAAGTGACAGAGTGGCCTCCTGCAATGAGTGAGGGTCTCCCCCCCACCTGTCAAATGGACCTTTGCAGCTGCCACAGGCTGATGGCTGCAACATGTCCATTTGAACTGGGAGTGTTTTCCCCCAGTACGGGAAACAGTCCCAGTTGTTTCTGAAATCCCACCCCATGTAAAATATCATATTAAACGACCTGAAATACCTAAATAAATAGCTGAAGTGGCACCCCGCCGGCTTTAATTGCCTGCGGGAGTCCCACACGCGGGGGCTGCACGCACACGTCAGCGCGTCTGTGGGAAACCCAGAAGTGGGCGGGTTGGAGCCGGGCTCCCGACCCGCCCCGGGAATCCCCGATTTTCGGAGCCCCCCCCCCCCCAAGCCAGGAACGCACCCGATCGTGGGTGCTAAAATTGACCCCAATCTGTTTTTAGTGATGTTGGTTGAGGGATAAATATTGGCCAGGACACCAGGGAGAACTCTCCTGCTCTTCCTCGAATAGTGCCGTGGAATTTTTCCGGTCCACCCGAGAGGGCAGACGGGGGCCTCAGTTTAAGGTCTCATCTGAAAGACGGCACCTCCAACAGAGCAGCACTGCCTCAGTACTACACTGTCGAATGTCAGACTAGATTTTGTGCTCAAGTCTCTGGAGTGTGACTTGAACCACAAACTTCTGACTCAAGTGTGAATGCAACTCATTGAGCCACGGCTGACACCTAAGACTATTATAGTCCTTGAAACCAAGTGCTGAACTTCATGTTAAGTGGGACTCAGCTAATGCTGTGTTGCAAAAACCTGGTTTCAGAATTATAGCACCATGTTGTTGGTGAAGACTAATTGTCGTAGCAAAATAAAATAACTCTTAGTAATCTTGCCTCGTGTCCTGTCAGCCCTTGATATCTCTGAGGTGATGTAAGAGTTAAATACTGCAATCCTGCTGATGGCTCTCTTTTTAATCTGTTTTAACGGTTTATGTAGGACATATCATTAGGTAATTGGACCTCGAATAAATCCCAATTCATTCTTCCCATGGTTCCAAGTCCAGTTCCAAGGCTGTGCTTTTTCTAATTATTTTGCAACCTTCAAATATACTTGGAATCACACTACTTTTAGACATCAACAGTCATGGGACTGGATGACACAGTTGGCTACAATAACTACTAAATCCCTCTACATTTGAATCCAGCTCAAGCTAATGATACCAAAGTCTCCTCTCTCTACTAGCTGTAAGGGAGCCCAATGAAATGCGTTTCGACAGCCTTATCATAGCTCATAATAAAACAACAGCCACAGGTACTCACAAATTGACAGTCTCAGTCAGTGGTTCCATATTCAGGGAAGATTAAAATGTCACATTGATACAGTGGGGAAATGTTCTTTTGAGGTTGAGATTAAGGTACAGTACATTGATGGAGTAGCGTAGACCGATCTTTACAATGTATTTAACCTATGCTATACCTGACCTGGTAGAGCTTGGCACTAACACTGGAGGGTATATTTTCCAGCCTGTGCTCTAAAGCAGCAGTCCTTTTGGTGCAGGTTGGCCATGGGGTCGTTGTAGCTAATGGCAACACTGACCTGGACCTGAAGATGCTGTTCCTAATGGGCATTGCCCAGTAGCTGCGTGAGGGACTCCAGATATGGTTGTTGGCAGGTGTGGGCAAACTGGCTCGGGCATCGGCGTGCTGCACACAAGGCTCATTAAACCTCCCTCAACAGACTGAGCCCCAAAATCTGTCTGGAATACCCGAACAGAGCTCCAGATACTTAGTGGCCAGTTTGTACAGGCACGGCAAAGGATGTCCTATGCCTGATGTTGGGTCTTTGCTCTTAAAGAGGCTTCTCATTGTTTAGCAATTACTGGTCCTATCAGTTGTTTTTGACCCTAATTCAAAGCTTCTTTGCTGTACAGTTGTTTTCCTGCTTTGCTCTTTAGCTGTTCTGCTGCTTTGGTACAAAGGAACTTTATGCTTCTTAAAGCTCCACTCGATCTGCTAGCTCTGCCTGTTTCTACTGGCTATTTCATGCTATGCTTCTAATATAAAAATAAGATAGTCATTAATAAATCCAATGGGGAATTCAGGAGAAACTTCTTCACCCAGAGGGTGGTGAGAATGTGGAACTCACTACTACAAGGAGTAGTTGAGGCGAATAGTGTAGATACATTTAAGGAAGTTAGATAAACACATGAGGGAGAAAGGAATAGGAGGATATGTTGATAAAGTGAGATGAAGTAGGGAGGGAGAAGGCTCGTGTGGAGCATAAACACCGGCAGGGGCCAGTTGGGCCTGTTGCAAAGTGCTGTACATTCTGTGCAATTCTATATAATTATGTTTTTAAATGGTTTCCCTCTGGGCATCCCTCTCTATTTGTAGGTTTTGGAGGAGGATCAGAGGAGCTACATTGGACAGGTGAGTTTGCACCTTAGGCGTTCATTAGGATCCAGCCTTATGCTGCCTACCCATGTGTACAGGGCCAGACAATCGTACCCTGGACATGTTGAAGGACACCTCTTGCAAGAGACGATGACAGAACTGTGCACACTCCTGCGACCACACACAGGAAGCAATTCAACTCGTTCGTGACTATCAATTTAATAGCTGCTCTAATGGAACCGGGTCCTTCCGATCTTTGCCAAATGCCCCCCAACCTGCAGTGCGTAGTTACATCATGTAGGTCACAGATGCCTTGTTTCCCTGCTCCACTCACTTCATCTATTTGTCCAGAGAAAACACACAGTTACGTGGAGAGACTGGGGTTGTTCTCTTTAGAGCAGAAAAGGTTATGGGGAGATTTAATAGAGGTGTTCAAAATCATGAAGGGTTTTGATGGAGTAGATAGGGAGAAACTGTTTCCAGTGGTAGGTGGGTCGGTAACCAGAGGACACAGACTTAAGATAATTGGCAAAAGAGCCAGAGGTGAGATGAGGAGAATTTTTTTTTTAATGCAGAGAGTTGTTATGATCTGGAATGCATTGCCTGAAAGGGCGGTGGAAGCAGATTCAATAATAACTTTCAAAAGGGAATTGGATAAATACTTGAAGGGGAGAAAATTGCAGGGCAATGGGGAAAGAGCAGGGGAGTGGGACTAATTGGATAGCTCTTTCAAAGAGTCAGCACAGGCATGATGGGATCTTAACCCCTTAACCTTCTCTGTTCTAAGGAGAACAAACCCAGTTTCTCCAGTCTCTCCACATAACTGAAGTCCCTCATCCTGGTACCATTCTAGTAAATCTCTTCTGCACCCTCTCTAAGGCCCTGACATCCTTCCTAAAGTGTGGTGCCCAGAATTGAACACAATACTCCAGCTGGGACCTAACCAGTGTTTTATAAAGGTTTAGCATAACTTCCTTGCTTTTGTGCTCTATGCCTCTATTTATGAAACCGAAGATCCCATATGCTTTTTTTAATAGCCTTCTCAACTTGTCCTGCCACCTTCAAAGATTTGTGTACCTGCACCCCCTTTAGAATTGTACCATTTAGTTTATATTGCCTCTCCTCATTCTTCCTTCCAAAATGTATCACTTCGCACTTTTTCATCTGCCATGCGTCTGCCCATTTCACCATTCACCAGTCTGACTATAATTTGTCTGAGTGGAAGAGGCTCGAGGGACCGAATGGCCTCCTGTTCCTACGTTCTAATCCCTGGCTGGCTGGAACTTGCGGCCGAAAGGTACTCCTGACACCAGCCAAACGTCTGGCCTCAGTTGTCTTTTAAATACAGGAGGCAGGCTCCTCGACCCATGCTGGGGAGTCCCGCTGAAATGGGGGTGGAGCTTTGCCCGTTGCCGGCTGTCTCCGAGCTGCTTGTAAAATGGAAACTTTCCTCCTGGGACCTGTTGCAGAGGGGAAAAAGTTTCGGACCCCTTTCCGCCGACCTTTGAACAGTGGAATACTGGGCCTAACATGGTGTCTCTTGCGTTCAAACAATGCAAATTGAGGGAAACCAGTTTCAGGCTGAATTCCCCTGGTTTGCATGTTCTTGCCATACACTCACCCAGAGGTGTGCGAGCTCATTCTGCGCTGCTGGACCTGGATACAGGGAAATGGGAGGGAGGGGGAGGCATAAAGAGTCGAGGACACAGTGGAGTGCTTTCCTGACCACTGTTCTGCCCCCATCTGGTGGTTGAGGGCCGGAGTCTAGGCCAATAGCTTTAACAGGTGGAAAACCATGGGATGGAGCATTCAATTTCCCATATGCGTTCCCGGCAAATCTCCCCTTTAATTCCTCGTTTTGTTGGGCTCCATCTTTTGGCCAAGCTTCAACCACTGGGGTGAGAGGTCAAACAGGTTAGAATGAAATTTTGCGATCTTGTTGGTGCCATTAAGACACAAACAGGTTGATACCTTTGTTAAGATAGATGGACTGAGGAATTTTGTGTGTGAACACATTCAAATGGCCTGTTGTCATGTTGTGCTTGTTTCTCTTATTGCACACTGCCCAAATTTGAATGGTTTTAACAATACTTCTTAAAAAAAACTGTCCTGTGTTATTAAATCAATATAGACTCTAAAAAGGAACACAATGCGATCGCAATCAAAGTCTGTCAAACAGATAACTACGGTTTATTTTTTTAAACTTAGACATTTACGTGAAGGCACCACTTCCCATGTTGCAGGACACCACCAAGTTTGCAAAGAATAGGAGAGAAGAGGAGTGATGGTTGACGACAAGTTTTGATTTGAGCTTGGTGGAAGGGGCAGACTGGAAAGAGGTGAGGAGTTCCATGATCTTGAGGTTCTGGGAAAGAGTGATTTCAGAATCTAGGGCAGAAGTTCGAGAAGAACTGAGGCAAAACAGTTGGAACTAAATTTGCACGCGAATTTTCCAGTAATTCCAATATAAATTACAGTCCGAAGTGTAATCTCCTCAGCTGCTCCTGATGCATTTAAACCTGTTTTTAAAATAAAACAGTTTGTTCTGTAAGTTGCCATCATCCTCTGATGCCCGGACGTAACGGAATTGTTTGTACATCTTCTCACTTTCGCTTTTCTTTGTCCAAGGCATCGTGATTTTGGAGGCATGATCTACCATGACATCACTGCAGGAGCCAACGTGGAGAAGGCCCAAACCATCAATGAAAAACTCTGCAGCGAAAGAGAAGGGTCAATGCAGTTAATCGGACAAGCTTTGGCTCGAATTTTCCTCTCATCCACGTCTCAGTTAGAATCAGACTATTCTCAACCTCGCCGTCCTATTGGGCCCCGAGCTGAGCTTCTGGCCTCATCAGCAACAACTTGCATTTATAAAGTGCCTTTAACATCGTAAAACATCCCAAGGTCCTTCACAGGAGCAATTATCAAACAAAATTTGACTTTCTTTGATAAGGAGATATTAGGACAGGTGACCAAAAGCTTGGTCAAAGAGGTAGGTTTTAAGGAGCGTCTTAAAAGAGGAGAGAGAGGTAGAGAGGCGGAGAGATTTAGGGAGGGAATTCCAGAGCTTAGGGCCTAGACAGCTGAAGGCACGGCCGCCAATGGTGGAGTGAAGAAAGTTGGGGATACACAAGAGGCCAGAATTGGAGGAGTACAGAGCTCTCAGAGGGTTGTAGGGATATCCTCTCCATCACAAAGACTGCCTACTTTCACCTCCGTAACATTGCCTGCCTTTGTAACTTGTCGCTCTTGTTCTCACCTTCCATCCCACCATCCTCTACATTCACCAAGTTATCTTCCACCATTTCCATCACCTGCAACGTGATTCCCCTCCACTTTCTAGAGGGACCGTTCCCTCTGCGATACCCTGTTTCCCTCTTCCACCACCCTTATTTCCAGCTGCCCTTCCCTTGGCACCATCCCATAAAACCACAGCAGATGCAACACCTATCCATTCAACCCCTTCCAGATCCCAAAACACTCCTTCCATTTGAGACAGCAATTTACATGTACTTCCTCTAATCTAGCGTACTGTATTCAGTGTCCTAGGCACAACCATCTTCAGCTGCTTCATCAATGACCTTCCCTCCATCATAAGGTCAGAAATGGGGATGTTCGCTGATGACTGCACAGTTTTCAGTTCCATTCGCAACCCCTCAGATAATGAAACAGTCCGAGCCCGCATGCAGCAAGACCTGGACAACATCCAGGCTTGGGCTCATAAGTGGCAAGTAACATTCGCGCCAGACAAGTGCCAGGCAATGACCATCTCCAACAAGAGAGAGTCCAACCACCTCCCCTTGACATTCAACGGCATTACCATCGCCGAATCCCCCACCATCAACATCCTGGGGGTCACCATTGACCAGAAACTTAACTGGACCAGCCATATAAATACTGTGGCTACGAGAGCAGGTCAGAGGCTGGGTATTCTGCGGCGAGTGACTCACCTCCTGACTCCCCAAAGCCTTTCCACCATCTACAAGGCACAAGTCAGGAGTGTGATGGAATACTCTCCACTTGCCTGGATGAGTGCAGCTCCAACAACACTCAAGAAGCTCGACACCATCCAAGATAAAGCAGCCCGCTTGATTGGCACCCCATCCACCACCCTAAACATTCACTCCCTTCACCACCGGCGCACTGTGGCTGCAGTGTGCACCATCCACAGGATGCACTGCAGCAACTCGCCAAGGCTTCTTCGACAGCACCTCCCAAACCCGCGACCTCTACCACCTAGAAGGACAAGAGCAGCAGGCGCATGGGAACAACACCACCTGCATGTTCCCCTCCAAGTCACACACCATCCCGACTTGGAAATATATCGCCGTTCCTTCATTGTCGCTGGGTCAAAATCCTGGAACTCCCTTCCTAACAGCACTGTGGGAGAACCGTCACCACACGGACTGCAGCGGTTCAAGAAGGCGGCTCACCACCACCTTCTCGAGGGCAATTAGGGATGGGCAATAAATGCCGGCCTTGCCAGCGACGCCCACATCCCGTGAACGAATAAAAAAAAAAAAAAAAAATTCACTACTCAAGGTGGAGTCTCCTGTACATCGGGGAGACCAAACGCAGATTATGTGACCACTTTGATGAACATCTCTGATCTGTCTACAAGTGCGGCCCTGCTCTCCCTAAGGCTCACCATTTTTAACTACCCCTCTGAATTTCAATTCTAATCTCTCCATCTTTGGCCTCCTACACTGTTCAAATGTAGATCAACGCAGGCTTCAGGAAGAGTATCATCGAGTAGTGTTTCCACTTTGGGCGCAATCGGGAAATTGCGCTCAAAATGCGCTTGAAATTGCACTGGTTCGGTTACATCTCAAGTTTCCGCTAAAATTCATTTGCATAATCACAAAATTTTCCGTGAACCATGGTTTTGGGCGTAACTCACTCACGTTTAAAATTCCCGATATCTTTTGCGCAGATTGTATTGACATTCTTGGCGGAAACTCGACCTCTGTATCTTTCTCCCGGGCGCTCTGCAGCCCTTTGGTTTGAACGATGACTTTAGTAACTTCAGACCATTTTCTTTACAGCAGGGGGTACTTGCGACATGAGGTGCATCCGTCAGTATTGGGGGGAGGGAGAGGCGTGGAGACCTCACCGCTGGATGGGTCTCAACCGATGCTGTTGGCCTTTCTTTCCTTTCATTCCCACCTCACCTTTTTGTGTGTATTGGTCTCGCCCACGTCTGTTCACTCTCCAATAGTTGCACACTCTTTTGTCCTTTCAATGTCTGTCCATCATCTCATTGATGATCTTTTCTATCATCTGACAATTTTCTATTAAGTAGTTCGCAGGACCTTCAATCCATTAACTCTCTCTTCGCATCTGTTCATCCTTTCCCTCTTTGTCTTTCAATTTTTTTGCAACCTTCCTAACACACCTGCTCATCTTTTAGTCTTCAGTTCTAATGATGAAGGTCGCACACAAAATGTTCACCTGCTTTTTTTCCCCTTTACAGATGCTGACTGACCTACTGGGATAGAAACTGGTATGTGTTGTGCCCATTTATTGGGCATAAAATAGGCACAAAGCATACTCATTTAACAGTGGAATGGTCTGTGCCCAATCTGTGCAGGCGTTGGTCCCACTGTTAAATTCGTGGGGACCATCTTTTAAAACCAGGCATTAGGTGCCTTAAATATGTTAATGAGGGGCCTAACGCCTGTTGAAGGACCCCTTGAAAACATTTGGTTACCGATGAGCGAGTCAGGAGCCGGGCTGGCAACTAAAAGTATTTTTTGAAGAAGTCTTTCTGGGGAACCCTGGTCCACTCTTCAATCACCCCCAACATCCACTCTCCTCCTCATGGCACCTTCCCATGCGAGCGCAGGAGATGCAACACCTGCCCTTTCACCTCCTCCCTGCCTGCCATCCAGGACCCCAAACACTCCTTCCAGACCAAACAGTTTACTTGTCCTTCTTTCAATTTAGTATACTGTATCCGCCGGTCGGTCGCTTGCCATTTTAATTCCCCTTCCCATTCCTGCTCTGACCTCTCCGTGCTCAGCCTCTTACACTGTTCCAATGAAGCTCGAGGAACAGCACCTCATCTTTCGATTAGGCATTTTACAACCTTCCAGACTCATTCATTTCAATAACTTCAGATCATAACCACTGCTCCCATTTTTTCGGTCAGCAAGTGCTGGTAATGGTTCTGCTGCTGCCATTTACAGCTCCACCTGACCAATCTTTTGTTTCTTAACCTATCCCATTCCCACCCTCCTTGCCTCGCACCATCATCCCTTTTGTCATTTAATCACTCGTGCCCTCCACCCTGTCACAGACCTTCCCTTTTGTTCTTTCCTCCCCTCCCCCCTTTCCCTGGCTCTGTACTTGCTTAAAAACTAACTCTTTAACATCTTCCAGTTGACGAAGGGTCATCAACCAAAACGTTAACTCTGCTTCTTTTTCCACAGATGCTGCCTGACTTGCTGAGTATTTCCAGCATCTTCTGTTTTTATTCCCTAGTCCTGGCGATCACCCCCTTTGCCCGATCTGAGCCACTCACCCAGAATTTATCTGAGGCCCGAAATTCATTTTTGATGGGGCAAGCTGCCTGTGGAGGTGCAGCAGGCGCCAGCAGCTCGTTCCGATGGTGTAGATGAGGCCTGAGGCCTAATTTCGGGACAGCCTCAGGCCTCTCTGTTCGGGGACGAGCTGCTCGCGCACAACGAGTCTGGGCCCGGACCAGATTAATTTCCTCCCTGAGGTGTTCTTCCAGCATTTTTTGTTTTTATTTTCTGCGTTATCACCCATATGTCATGATTTTGATTGCCTATTAGGGGCATGGTGGGCCATCACTCACCTAAGTGTCCCTGTCTTGATATATGAGGATCAAATCCCACTTGCCACATCTTTTCCGTTCGGGCCATGAAGAAGTTGATTATGGCATCTGCAACGACACAGTTAGGAAAGCCTTCCACTTCATGGTAGTAGCCCCTGTGGATCTGCAGGCAGTCTCCCTCCTTTCCACCTGGCTCCACACTTAGTTTGTGTCGAAATGTTGCTGAATATTTAGTTACTTCTCTCACTGAGCCTCCAACCTAGAGCGGAACAGAAAATAGATTGTGTGGTAGCTAAGATGGTATTTTTTGTGCCTATTTGCCATCAGTGCATCTCCATAATTAGTCAATATATGTGGTGTTTGAAGTGAGAAAATCAAACAGGCACCCTCCCTCTGTGCTCCTCACCAAGAGATGGAACCTCAGGGTATGTTCACCAATCCTGAGCTCCCAACATTGTAGGAAAGTGGCCTTAAAATGATGTATTACATCACACCACTGAACTCTGGGAGAACTGAAAGGATTAAGTCAACGTTTTTTTATATTCATTTTCAGGATGAGCACATCACTGGCAAAGCCGGCATTTATTGCCCATCCCTAGTTGCCCTGAGAAGGTGGTGGAGGGCCTTCTTCTTAAACCCCTGGTAGTGGTTTGATACAACTTAGTGGCTTGCAAGGCCACTTCAAAAGGCAGTTAAGAGTCAACAACGTTGTTATATGTGACTCCAGTCCCACACCAACAACAACAACCCGCATGTGTAAACGTAGCAAAACGTCCCAAGGCGCTTCACAGGACGGTTTTCAGACAAACTTTGATACCGAGCCACATAAGGAGAAGTGACCAAAAGCTTGGTCGAAGAGGTAGTTTTAAGGAGCATCTTAAGGAGGAGAAAGAGATGGAGAAGTGGGGAGGTTTAGGGAGGGAAATCCAGAGCTTAGGGCCAAGACAGCTGAAGGCACGTCTGCCAATGGTGGAGTAATGAAAATTGGGGATCCACTAAAGGCCAGAATTGGAGACGTGCAGAGATGGTTGTAGGGCTGGAGGAGGTTACAGAGATTCGGGAGGAGCGAGGCCATGGAGGGATTTGAAAACAAGGATGAGAATTTTAAAATTGAGGCATTGCTGGACCGGGAGCCAATGTAGGTCAGCGAGCACAGGGGCGTGATGGGAGAACGGGACTTGGTGCGAGTTAGGATACGGGCAGCAGAGTTTTGGATGAGCTCAAGTTTACGGAGGGTGGAAGATGGGAGGCCGGCCAGGAGAGCATTGGAATAGTGGAGTCTGGAGGTAACAAAGGCATGGATGAGGGTTTCAGCAGCAGATGGGCTGAGGCAGGGGCGGAGACAGGCGATGTTACGGAGGTGGAAGTAGGTGGTCTTATATGCCAGACCAGGTAAGGACGGCAGGTTTCCTTCCCTAAAGGATATTGGTGAACCAGTTGGGAACTGTGGGATTTTAGACAGCACTCTTAGAACAAAGAGCCTTAAGAGTTAACTAACACTACCATTAACAGCAGGAGCTAAAAACAAAATGGTTTCCTTGTTGAATAAATTATATTGTCTGAAGGGATTAAATAAATCAGAATCATTGAATCATAGAAATTTACAGTAAAGAAGGAGGCCATTCAGCCCATCATGTCTGTGCCGGCCGAAAATGAGCCACCCAGCCTAATCCCACTTTCCAGCACTTGGTCTGTAGCCCTGTAGGTTACAGCACTTCAGGTGCACATCCAGGTACTTTTTAAATGAGTTGAGGGTTTCTGCCTCTACCACCCTTTCAGGCAGTGAGTTCCAGACCCCCACCACCCTCTGGGTGAAAAAATTTCTCCTCAGCTCCCCTCTAATCCTTCTACCAATCACTTTAAATCTATGCCCCCTGGTCACTGACCCCTCTGCTAAGGGAAATAGGTCCTTCCTATCCACCCTATCTAGGCCCCTCATAATTTTATACACCTCGATTAAATCTCCCCTCAGCCTCCTCTGTTCCAAGGAAAACAACCCCAGCCGATCCAATCTTTCCTCATAGCTAAAATTCTCCAGTCCTGGCAACATCTTCGTAAATCTCCTCTGTACCTTCTCTAGTGCAATCACATCTTTCCTGTAATGTGGTGACCAGAACTGTACGCAGTACTCAAGCTGTGGCCGAACTAGTGTTTTGTACAGTTCTAGCATAACTTCCCTGCTCTTATATTCTATGCCTTGGCTAATAAAGGAAAGTATTCCGTATGCCTTCTTAACCACCTTATCTACCTGTCCTGCTATCTTCAGAGATCTGTGGACATGCACTCCAAGGTCCCTCTGTTCCTCTACATCTCTCAGTATCCTCCCATTTATTGCCTTGTTTGCCCTCCCCAAATGCATTACCTCACACGTCCGGATTGAATTCCATCTGCCACTTTTCTGCCCACCTGACCAGTCCACTGATTTTCTTCTGCAGTCTACAGCTTTTTTCCTCACTATCAACCACACGACTTTTGTATCATCTGCAAACTTCTTAATCATGCCCCCTACATTTAAGTCTAAATCATTGATACATACCACAAAAAGCAAGGGACCTAGTACTGAGCTCTGCAGAACCCCACTGGAAACAGCCTTCCAGTCACAAAAACACTCGTCAACCATTACCCTTTGCTTCCTGCCACTGAACCAATTTTGGATCCAGCTTGCCACTTTCCCTTGGATCCCATGGGCTTGTACTTTTTTGACCAGTCTGCCATGTGGGACCTTGTCAAAAGCCTTGCTAAAATCCATGTAGACTACATTGAACGCGCTACCCTCATCGACCCTCCTTGTTACCACCTCAACAAATTCAATCAAGTTAGTCAGATACGACCTTCCCTTACCAAATCCATGCTGACTCGCCTTGATTAATCTGTGCCTTTCTAAATGACGATTAATACTGCCACTCAGAATTTTTTCCAATAATTTGCGACCACTGAGGTTAGGCTGACTGGCCTATAATTACTTGGTCTATCCCTTTCTCCCTTTTTAAACAACATCAGCAGTCCTTGTGGTTGTGCCTGAGGCAGATGAGTAATAACCAAGTCTGCACTGTTTGTGTGGTGATAGACAAGAGGATAAGGCTTTCTTGTTTGTTACCAAATCTAAGAGACAAAGAGGGTGAAACTCATTTTAAGCAGAGACCATTAAAAAAGAAAAAGGATTTGCATTTCGAGAGCACCTTTCACAACCTCAGGATGCCCCAAAGTGCTTCATAGCCAATTAAGTACTTTAGAAGTGTAGTCACTGTTGTAATGTAGGAAATACGGCAGCCAATTTGCACACAGCAAGCTCCCACAAACAGCAATGTGATAATGACCAGATAATCTGTTTTTAGTGATGTTGTTGAGTGATAAATATTGTCCAGGACACCGGGGAGAACTCCCCTGTCCTTCTTTGAATAATGCCATGAGATCTTTTACATCCACCTGAGAGGGTGGAACATCTCATCCGAAAGACGGCACCTCTGACAGTGCAGCACTCCCTCAGTACTGCACTGGGAGTGTCAGCCTAGAGTGCGTACTCAAGTCTCTGGAGTGGGAATTGAACCCGCGACCATCTAACGCAGAGGCAAGAATGCTACCAACTGAGCCACGGCTGACACAGAAATGGTTTCATCACTCGACATAGTAGCAAAATTTGGGTCAATGGTATCAAAGTCTGTTCAGACGGTTGGACTTCGCCAAACTTCTATGCAACAGGAGATTTTCTGCTTCAGGAAATGGCAATCCGCCTCCCCCCTTGATTGTCTATTAATTTGTGGAATGTCGAAGGGGAACGTCTCCCCCCAACGTGTCTAATGTTTAACACAGGGCCGTGAGCTCACCATGTCCAGAGTTGTTTTCTCCAGGATGTCCACCATCTTCTCTAACTTGGTGTCTGAAGCGAAGATGAAGTCATCGTCGACCCAGAGCAGATATTTCGTTTTGACCTGGGAGACAGCCAAGTTGCGCCCGGCAAACCAACCCTGGGGAAATAAGCAACTATTAATTGGAGCAATAATAATCAGGCACCATTAAGGGCCGAGGTTACAACTGCACAGCCCTCGCGCAGAGCCTTGCCTGCCGGGAATGCAAATCGTAAATCACGGCTGCCCTCGACCATTATTTTCCATCCATAACGAAGGGTAAATCCGGGGGTGGGGGGGCGCCCACAATTTCCTGATATGCATTCCTAACAGGCAAGGCTTCACACCAGGGAACTCACATTCATGACAGCGGCCCTCTATGGTTTCACTGAAGGGCAAGACAGACTGTTAAATCCGGTGATCGTCCAGCCTTTCTCCAGATTCTTTTCTTGTTTCTTTATTGAGAAACCTCTTGGTGAATGGTTAAGGTCCATAATGCAGGTCGCCACCAGGGTTGGAAATGATAGGAGGGGACTGACAGGGAAGATTGCACAGCTTTGAGGGCTTGGGAATGGATGGGTTACAGTAGGAGACGTGCGATGAGTCTCGACTTTAACGCAGCGAGGATGCAGGAAGGAGGGAAGAGGGTGTAGGATGAGGTATTTGGACCTTACGAGCAACGAGGGAGGGCAGTTCAGAGGAGCACTGATTATCAATAGAGACAAGTAAGATGGTGACGACGAGAGGTTAGAGGTTAAATATAGGACAAGAATTGTTTATCAGGCTTCATGGCTTTTCCAGTATTCTGTCTAGGAGTGTGAGAGAGGGGCTAAAAGAGCCACATGAGCTGTGTTTTAGGTGATACTTCTGAGCCACTATAGAAGATTCCAGTGGCAGCACCTTACAGCAGTCTGCATCACTCACACGGCCAAGCACCCACACAGTTAAATCCACCCCATGGATTTAGATAATCAGTTTGAGGCGAGTTCACTGGGTGAAGCACAGATCATGAGTGAGCAGGAGCCAGTGGTAGAGATGGAGAATGAACCCTGTAGGCCGGAGATCCATCCTCAGCTGCAGAGCCTCCACCCGCCCCTTACAAGGTCAGTGGTGCAGAGAGGGTGGGGCTGTGGCTCCCTCTATTGGGAGTTCCCGCAACCTTAGCCTAGGAGGAGGTTGGCGCATCTTGGAGGCCAGTATGCCCAGAGGGAAGGGGCGTAGCGGCCTTCTCAAAAGGTGGTGGGATTTCTGTTTAACCTTACAAACTATGGTATTCAACTTATCCAGTTGCCATCAGTGATATCACACCAATTCATGCACCATCACAGTTTCTGATCATCTTCGTCTATACTTAACTCTCTCCTTGGCCTCGTCCCTCCCTATCTCTAACCTCCTTCAGCCCCTACAACCCTCCATGATCTCTGCGCTCCTCCAATTCTGGTCTCTTGCTTATCACCGATTTTAATCGCTCCACCATTGGCGGCCGTGCCTTCAGCTACCAAGGCCCTAAGCTCTGGAATTCCCTCCCTAAACCTCTCCACCTCTCTCTCCTCCTTTAAGATGTTCCTTAAAACCCACCTCTTTCTAATATCCTAATACGGATACCACACAGACTGCAGTAGTTCAAGAAGGCGGCTCACCACCACCTTCTCAAGGGCAATTAGGGATGGGCAATAAATGCTGGCCTTGCCAGCGACGCCCACATCCCATGAACGAATAAAAAAAAATCTCCTTATGTGTCTCAGTGTCAAATTTTGTTTGATAATCGCTCCTGTGAAGCCTATTGGGACGTTTTACTACGTTAAAGGCGCTATATAAATGCAAGCTGTTGTTGTTTATACTTGGAGGGGAATTTGCCGAGGCTTTGCCAGTGCGCAGACCCTCGTGGGCAGCAGGCGGGCATTGCGAAATGGAACCCGCAGGCATGCGTGAGCTCAGTTTGCAAAGGGACGATTTCCCACCTGGTGATTTTCTGTGTAATAGTGAAGTTGTGCCACAGGCATGCACAGGTCTCATTTCAATAGAAAAATTATGTAAATGTTGGTTGCCCGCCACAGGATGCACTGCAGCAACTCGCCAAGGCTTCTTCGACAGCACCTCCCAAACCCGCGACCTCTACCACCTAGAAGGACAAGGGTAGCTGGCACATGGGAACAACACCACCTGCACGTTCCCCTCCAAGTCACACACCGTCCCGACTTGGAAATATATCGCCGTTCCTTCATCGTCGCTGGGTCAAAATCCTGGAACTCTCTTCCTAACAGCACTGTGGGAGAACCTTCACCACACGGACTGCAGCGGTTCAAGGCGGCGGCTCACCACCAACTTCTCAAGGGCAATTAGGGATGGGCAATAAATGCCGGCCTCGCCAGCGATGCCCACATCCCGTGAACGAATAAAAAAAAAGAGGGACCACCCACAGAATGCTGCTCACCCAGTTTAGATTGATGTAAAAGATGCCCTGGGGCCCAGCCTGTTCAAACACACCTTTAAGACAGCTACACATTGTGCTGACATAAAGAGTTTTGCTGACACTTTTTCTTGGTCGATGCTTTTGAATTTTGCCCTGTGCATTAGTTTTTTGCTTGGAACTCTGCAATTTTTGCGTTTCCTTTTTACTGCCATTGCTTTCCTTCAGTAATCCAGGCTGCTACAGGTATTTAAATGGCACCGTATCAAGTATTAAGCATGGCCATTCCTTGCCGCGTTCCCAACATCCTGGAGGCTTCAGATGGGGAAGAGGAGGTCACGAGGGGCTATCAACAACACCAGAGGCATTCTGTCTACATTGGCTCACGGGTTAGTGACCTTACTGATCCCCTCCAATACCTACCTGGACATGAGAGGAGACCTGTCTTCACCACCACTGCTTCACTGTTGTACCAGAACAGGGATGGCTCTTCCTGTAGAAGGTTACCACAGCATGAAGTCTCTCCTGCTAAGGGATCCTTTCAAGCCATCCGGCAGAGCAAGTACCGCATCAGGCAATCTGCAGTGGACATCTGTACCAAACACTGTGTTTGCAAAGTGCGACACCTTCATCCCTTTCCACGTGGAGAAGGGGCATCAACTGGACGCCTTTCACCGAGCAGTAGGCTTCCGTCCAGTACAAGATGTCGCAGATGGCATCAGGGTTCCTCATATCAACCCTATGCCTACGTGAAAAGAAAGAGTTGGCGCGTAATGTCCAGGTGGTATTTGGCCACAGAAATATTATGCATCGCAATGGTCATTATCTAACAAGCAGCTATGATGCCATCAGCGAGTGGCTGTCCACAATGGCCACATTTTTGGTAGGAGATGAACGCTGCGGATGGCTTAATAGCTGTTGAGACCAGGGCTGCTGACCCCACTCAGGCAAAGTCCCTTTAACAGCAGAGGAGGGCCTTGGTCTGGAAGCTTGGGTGGCTCCAGGTCTACCTGCAAGAGAAGTGTGCCATCCAGCTTTGGCACAACGAAAGAACGGTGTGCAGTTTTCTCAAAATGGTACCTCGCAGCTGGGTGGGAGTTCCCAACTTAGGTTTGTGCGTGCTTAACGGGCCCCCACAGAAACTGTATGCAACAGTAAGGAGCGCACTCACCTTCATCTTCCTCCTGATACCAGTAAACCTCTTCCTCATGTGCAGCCAGTTGCAAGGGCTCAGTTGGCAACCTCCTTCAACGCAGCTGGCACCTGCAGTCTTCAGCACCAAATTGGACCACTCTGGTGCATCTCCTGTGGCACCTGTCCATTTCTAATGGGCAAATGCTAGCACTCACTATCAAGACTAGCACACAGGAAATAGCTGGTGTGCAAATAGAACCTCATGCTGATACAATGAGTGGGGACAATCCTCTATTTTCATTAGGAGTGCTTGTTTGCCAAATTCAAATGAATCCTGATGAAACCTGGCATTGCATAATTTGAGGGTGATGACAAAAACAATACCTGGCTTTTCTTGCTCCTTGGCAATGGAGACAAGTCAAAATTACAATGCAAATGTCTGCTAGTTTGCACTGTATGAGTCTTGGGATGTACAAAAAATATTTTACAATTAATCCAGGCTCGACTATTCCAATGCGCTCCTGCTCGGCCTCCCGCCTTCCACCCTCTGTAAACACTTATCTAAAACTCTGCTGCCCCTATCCTAACTCTTACCAAGTCCCGTTCCCCCATCACCCCCTGTGCTCACTGACCTACATTGGCTCCCAGTCTGGCAACGCCTCAATTTTAAAATTCTCATCCTTGTTTTGAAATCCCTCCGTGGCCTGGCCCTCTCCCTCTCTCTGTAACCTCTTCCAGCCCTAAGCTCTGGAATTCCTTCCCTAACCCGCTCCGTCTATCCGCCTCTCTCTCCTCCTTTAAGATGCCCCTTAAAAGCTACCTCTTTGACCAAGCTTTTGGTCACCTGTCCTAATATCTCCTTATGTGGCTCGGTGTCAATTTTTGTCTGATAATCACTCCTGTGAAGCACCTTGGGACATTTTACTATGTTAAAGGCGCTATATAAATGCAAGTTGTTGCAATCATATGGATAGTTCCCTGATATTGAACATGGTTGACAGTCCCCTCGATCGATAGATGTTTGTTGGGTAAGGATATCAAGGGATATGGAGCTAAGGTGGGTAAATGGAATTAAGATGCGGATCAGCCACGATCTAATTGAATGGCGGAGCAGGTTCGAGGGGCTGAATGGCCTCCTCCTGTTCCTAGTCTGAAGTCCACTTTGTGCTGACCAAAATCAGTTCTGGGGAATGGAAGAATTTGCCCTTTATATCCAGTTTGAAGCACTCCCTGCTCATGCACAGTTTAGTTTAAATGTAGTTCAGAGCTCTCTTTAAACTGCCCTGCAACGTGCCTTGACGCCAACTTTCACACAGCATTGTACCTGCATGACATTTCCATTTCTCAAACTAGCTGCCTGTGAGTGATAGTGTTGCCAACCCTCCAGGATTGATCCGGAGTCTCCAGGAATTAAAGATTAATCTCCTGGAACGCCCGGGAGTACAATCATAGGGGCAATTAAAATTGTGTTTTAAAAAAAAATTCCTTGAGCACCTTGCTTATTGATAATAAAAATATCAGAGATGGGAGAAAAGGCTGAGACAATCAAAAATCATCCAATCAGGTATAGAAGAATCTATTCGCTTTCCGATTGGCCATGGGAAGGCAGGCAGGCACCGCAAGTATGGCCGTGTTGGGCGACCAATGGCAGGAGTGTGGGGAGGTCACGTGACTGCATCTCCAGGAATATGTCCAACCAGAGTTGGCAACCCCGGTGAGTGAGCAGTTATCGCAGTCAGTGATGTGGTGTCGGAGTAGGTCGGGACTATCCAGCTAAGCTTCATTTCACTTAAGACTCCTAGCAGCTGTCAAAAAAGAAATCAGTGGCCCTCTTGTCATTCTGGGCCAGATCAAAGCCTCAGGCATGGAGAACCCCCACCACCCTGTCCCTGCCTCCTAATTCACAAAAGACATGTACCTTCTTAAATGGCATGAAGTATTGCTCAATAAAGGCTCCATCAATCTTTTGTGGTTTGTCGTTGTCATCTGCGATTACAATGGTGACATTGGGGTAATACTTCCTAATGCTCGATATCAGTTGTCTCAGCTTGTCGTATCTGAGGAACGTTTTGGTTGCTATAGTTACCAAGGCACTGATGTTATAGCCTAAAACACAGAGAACACGTAAGTGACCACCTTTTTTTTTGTTACTTTCGAGTCCATGCCGCCAGATAGTTTGCCAGTATTGGTTGCCAGGACGTGATTAAAATATTTCAGTAGTGTTGGACCAGCAAGTGAATTCAGAGCAAGACATGGGTTGGAAATTGAGCCCAGTCAGGAGTTTTTCAAATTCACTATTAGGTTAGCAACATTTAGCTTTTAAAAAATGCAATGTCCCCAAAGCATACAATTGATAATAATTAGATTATTAGCACTTAGCAAATTTAACACAACTACATTCTTGTTTGTTCCTTTCACGCCCGCGACTCTCCATGGTTCCAATGTGAAAAGCTCCCCACTGATTGCACAGGCTCATAGCATTAACCCCACAATGTTGAATTTCAATTAATACATCCATAAAACTCGTCCTGGCTCTGCAGAATGCCAAGTATCTTGAACGACTGATTATTTAGAAAAGACCCTAGGGCACTGCCCACCTCAAGTCCATCCTCCCAGTCACCAATTGACTTTGTATCATAGAATCTCACAGCACAGAAGGCGGCCATTTGGCCCATCGTGCCTGTGCCGGCTCTTTGAAAGGGCTACCCAATTAGTCCCACTCCATCTGCTCTTTCCTCATAGCCCTGCAAGTTTCTCCCCTTCAAGTCTATATCCAATTCCCCTTTGAAAGTTACTATTGAATCTGCTTCCACCACCCTTTCAGGCAGTGCATTCCAGATCATAACACATAGGAAACTATAGTTTCATTTGGCTGATAATCTGACTGTTGTCCTAACAAGTTGGTTTCTGAGTTTCATGTCTGTCAAGCACAAGAGCCAGGGTCGAAGTGATCTCTTGGACTAGTTTCGATCGCCGAAACGGGTCGGAGAGTAGTTTTCCTGATATTTTCCCCCCTAATTGGCCTGGGTTTTTATTTGGTTTTTCGGCTCTCCCAGGAGATTACGTGGCTCTGGGTGGATTGGGAGTATCGTATCATGATGCATTGAGTATCAGGACTATATGGCACAAGCTAGATGGACCATTCAGACTTTTCCTGTCCATCATTTTCGTACGTTCGTAATACACCGTGGATCTATGCTGCCAGATTTGCCGAATACTAAATAGGAGAGTGGCAGTACTTTCTAAATGGTAAAAAGTTAAAAACAGTGGATGTCCAAAGGGACTTAGGGGTTCAGGTACATAGATCATTGAAGTGTCATGAACAGGTGCAGAAAATAATCAATAAGGCTAATGGAGGAGCGGATCAGAGCAGAAGGAGCGACCCATAAAAAGGCGGGATTTCAGAGCGCTGAGAACAGCTGAGAGGAGCGGATCAGAGCAGAGGGAGCGTCCCATAAAAAGGCGGGATTTCAGAGCGCTGAGAACAGCTGAGAGGAGCGGATCAGAGCAGAGGGAGCGTCCCATAAAAAGGCGGGATTTCAGAGCGCTGAGAACAGCTGAGAGGAGCGGATCAGAGCAGAGGGAGCGTCCCATAAAAAGGCGGGATTTCAGAGCGCTGAGAACAGCTGAGAGGAGCGGATCGGAGCAGAGGGAGCGTCCCATAAAAAGGTGGGATTTCAGAGCGCTGAGAACAGCTGAGAGGAGCAGAGCGGAGGGAGCGTCCCATAAAAAGGCAGGATTTCAGAGCGCTGAGAACAGCTGAGAGGAGCGGATCGGAGCAGAGGGAGCGTCCCATAAAAAGGCGGGATTTCAGAGCGCTGAGAACAGCTGAGAGGAGCGGATCGGAGCAGAGGGAGCGTCCCATAAAAAGGCGGGATTTCAGAGCGCTGAGAACAGCTGAGAGGAGCGGATCGGAGCAGAGGGAGCGTCCCATAAAAAGGTGGGATTTCAGAGCGCTGAGAACAGCTGAGAGGAGCGGATCAGAGCAGAGGGAGCGTCCCATAAAAAGGCGGGATTTCAGAGCGCTGAGAACAGCTGAGAGGAGCGGATCGGAGCAGAGGGAGCGTCCCATAAAAAGGCGGGATTTCAGAGCGCTGAGAACAGCTGAGAGGAGCGGATCGGAGCAGAGGGAGCGTCCCATAAAAAGGTGGGATTTCAGAGCGCTGAGAACAGCTGAGAGGAGCGGATCGGAGCAGAGGGAGCGTCCCATAAAAAGGCGGGATTTCAGAGCGCTGAGAACAGCTGAGAGGAGCGGATCGGAGCAGAGGGAGCGTCCCATAAAAAGGCGGGATTTCAGAGCGCTGAGAACAGCTGAGAGGAGCGGATCGGAGCAGAGGGAGCGTCCCATAAAAAGGCGGGATTTCAGAGCGCTGAGAACAGCTGAGAGGAGCGGATCGGAGCAGAGGGAGCGACGGAGTTCGAAGTGACGTCAGGAATCAGATCGGGACGCGACACGGGAGGCACCTGATTGGTGAGTAGGTTCAGGTGAGTATTTCTACTTATCTACAGTAACTAAAGTAAAAAGAAAGGGAAGGTCTGCAGGTCTTATAGAAAGTAGCGTTTTTTTTTAGTGAATCAAGGTCCCTAGTGTAGTTAACATTCTCTAAATTAAGAACAATTTAAAGGAGTAAACTCCTTAAAGGGAGTGGTAAGTAGTTTTTCTTTCCTTTTTTTTCTCTTGACATTGTAGTTGTTGTTAAGCTAACTTAAGGGTTAAGTCATGGCAGGAGATCCCAGGGCCGTGTCATGTTCCTCTTGTGGGATGTGGGAATTCAGGGATCCTTCCTGTATCCCTGATTCCTTCACCTGCGGGAAGTGTGTCCAGCTGCAGCTATTGTTTGACCGCTTGACGGCTCTGGAGCTGCGGATGGACTCACTTTGGAGCATCCGCGATGCTGAGAAAGTCGTGGATAGCACGTTCAGTGAGTTGGTCACACTGCAGATAAAAATTACTGAGGGAGATAGTGAATGGGTGACCAACAGACAGAGGAAGAGTAGGAAGGCAGTGCAGGGGTCCCCTGCGGTCATCTCCCTCCAAAACAGGTATACCGTTTTGGATACTGTTGGGGGAGATGGCTCACCAGGGGAAGGTGGCAGTGGCCAGGTTCATGGCACCGTGGCTGGCTCTGCTGCACAGGAGGGCAGGAAAAAGAGTGGCAGAGCTATAGTGATAGGGGACTCGATTGTAAGGGGAATAGACAGGCGTTTCTGCGGACGCAACCGAGACTCCAGGATGGTATGTTGCCTCCCTGGTGCAAGGGTCAAGGATGTCTCGGAGCGGCTGCAGGACATTCTGGAGGGGGAGGGTGAACAGCCAGTTGTCGTGGTGCATATAGGCACCAACGACATAGGTAAAAAACAGGATGAGGTCCTACAAGCTGAATTTAGGGAGTTAGGAGTTAAACTAAAGAGTAGGACCTCAAGGGTAGTAATCTCAGGATTGCTACCAGTGCCACGGGCTAGTCAGAGTAGGAATGACAGGATAGCTAGGATGAATATGTGGCTTGAGAGATGGTGCAAGAGGGAGGGATTCAAATTCCTGGGACATTGGAACCGGTTCTGGGGGAGGTGGGACCAGTACAAATTGGACGGTCTGCATCTGGGCAGGACTGGAACCAATGTCCTAGGGGGAGTGTTTGCTAGTGCTGTTGGGGAGGGTTTAAACTAATATGGCAGGGGGATGGGAACCGATGCAGGAAGTCAGTGGGAAATAAAGTGGTGACAGAAACAAAAGGCAGTAAGGGAGAGTGTACAGAACATGACCGGACAGAAAGCAGGGCAAAGACCAAGGGAAGTCAAGATTAAACTGCATTTATTTCAATGCAAGAAGTCTGATGGGCAAGGCAGATGAACTCAGGGCATGGATGGGTACATGGGACTGGGATGGTTATAGCTATTACTGAAACATGGCTAAGGGAGGGGCAGGACTGGCAGCTCAATGTTCCAGGGTACAGATGCTATAGGAAAGATAGAGCAGGAGGTAAGAGAGGAGGGGGAGTTGCGTTCTTGATTAGGGAGAACATCACGGCAGTAGTGAGAGGGGAAAAATCTGAGGGTTCGCCCACTGAGTCTATATGGGTAGAACTGAAAAATAAGAAGGGAGAGATCACTTTGATAGGATTGTACTACAGACCCCCAAATAGTCAACGGGAAATTGAGGAGCAAATATGTAAGGAGATTACAGACAGCTGCAAGAAAAATAGGGTGGTAATAGTAGGGGACTTTAACTTTCCCAACATTGACTGGGACAGCCATAGCATTAGGGGCTTGGATGGAGAGAAATTTGTTGAGTGTATTCAGGAGGAATTTCTCATTCAGTATGTGGATGGCCCGACTAGAGAGGGGGCAAAACTTGACCTCCTCTTGGGAAATAAGGAAGGGCAGGTGACAGAAGTGTTAGTGAGGGATCACTTTGGGACCAGTGATCATAATTCCATTAGTTTTAAGATAGCTATGGAGAAGGATAGGTCTGGCCCAAAAGTTAAAATTCTAAATTGGGGAAAGGCCAATTTTGATGGTATTAGACAGGAACTTTCAGAAGTTGATTGGGAGAGTCTGTTGGCAGGCAAAGGGACGTCTGGTAAGTGGGAGGCTTTCAAAAGTGTGTTAACCAGGGTTCAGGGTAAGCACATTCCTTATAAAGTGAAGGGCAAGGCTGGTAGAAGTAGGGAACCTTGGATGACTCGGGAGATTGAGGCCCTAGTCAAAAAGAAGAAGGAGGCATATGACATGCATAGGCAGCTGGGTTCAAGTGGATCCCTTGAAGAGTATAGAGATTGCCGGAGTAGAGTTAAGAGAGAAATCAGGAGGGCAAAAAGGGGACATGAGATTGCTTTGGCAGATAAGGCAAAGGAGAATCCAAAGAGCTTCTACAAATACATAAAGGGCAAAAGAGTAAATAGGGAGAGAGTAGGGCCTCTTAAGGATCAACAAGGTCATCTATGTGCGGAACCACAAGAGATGGGTGAGATCCTAAATGAATATTTCGCATCGGTATTTACGGTTGAGAAAGGCATGGATGTTAGGGAACTTGGGGAAATAAACAGTGATGTCTTGAGGAGTGTACATATTACAGAGAGGGAGGTGCTGGAAGTCTTAACGCGCATCAAGGTAGATAAATCTCCGGGACCTGATGAAATGTATCCCAGGACGTTACGGGAGGTTAGGGAGGAAATTGCGGGTCCCCGAGCAGAGATATTTGAATCATCCACCGCTACAGGTGAGGTGCCTGAAGATTGGAGGGTAGCAAATGTTGTGCCTTTGTTTAAGAAGGGCGGCAGGGAAAAGCCTGGGAACTACAGACCGGTGAGCCTGACATCTGTAGTGGGTAAGTTGTTAGAGGGTATTCTGAGGGACAGGATCTACAGGCATTTGGAGAGGCAGGGACTGATTAGGAACAGTCAGCATGGTTTTGTGAGAGGAAAATCATGTCTCACGAATTTGATTGAGTTTTTTGAAGGGGTAACCAAGAAGATAGATGAGGGCTGTGCAGTAGACGTGGTCTACAGGGACTTCAGCAAAGCCTTTGACAAGGTACCGCATGGTAGGTTGTTACATAAGGTTAAATCTCATGGGATCCAAGGTGAGGTAGCCAATTGGATACAAAATTGGCTTGACGACAGAAGACAGAGGGTGTTTGTAGAGGGTTGTTTTTCAAACTGGATGCCTGTGTCCAGCGGTGTGCCTCAGGGATCGGTGCTGGGTCCGCTGTTATTTGTTATTTATATTAATGATTTGGATGAGAATTTAGGAGGCATGGTTAGTAAGTTTGCAGATGACACCAAGATTGTGGACAGTGAAGAAGGTTATCTAGGATTGCAACGGGATCTTGATAAATTGGGCCAGTGGGCCAATGAATGGCAGATGGAGTTTAATTTAGATAAATGTGAGGTGATGCATTTTGGTAGATCGAATCGGGCCAGGACCTACTCCGTTAATGGTAGGGCGTTGGGGAGAGTTATAGAACAAAGAGATCTGGGAGTACAGGTTCATAGCTCCTTGAAAGTGGAGTCACAGGTGGATAGGGTGGTGAAGAAGGCATTCGGCATGCTTGGTTTCATTGGTCAGAACATTGAATACAGGAGTTGGGATGTCTTGTTCAAGTTGTACAGGGCATTGGTGAGGCCACACTTGGAGTACTGTGTACAGTTCTGGTCACCCTATTATAGAAAGGATATTATTAAACTAGAAAGAGTGCAGAAAAGATTTACTAGGATGCTACCGGGACTTGATGGTTTGACTTATAGGGAGAGGTTAGATAGACTGGGACTTTTTTCCCTGGAGAGTAGGAGGTTAAGGGGTGATCTTATAGAAGTCTATAAAATAATGAGGGGCATAGATAAGGTAGATAGTCAAAATCTTTTCCCAAAGGTAGGGGAGTCTATAACGAGGGGGCATAGATTTAAGGTGAGGGGAGAGATACAAAAGGGTCCAGAGGGGCAATTTTTTCACTCAAAGGGTGGTGAGTGTCTGGAACGAGCTGCCAGAGGCAGTAGTAGAGGCGGGTACAATTTTGTCTTTTAAAAAGCATTTGGACAGTTACATGGGTAAGATGGGTATAGAGGGATATGGGCCAAGTGCAGGCAATTGGGACTAGCTTAGTGGTATAAACTGGGCGACATGGACATGTTGGGCCGAAGGGCCTGTTTCCATGTTGTAACTTCTATGATTCTATGAATGCTGGCCTTTATATCCAGAGGACTAGAGTACAAGGGGGCAGAAGTTATGCTGCAGCTATACAAAACCCTGGTTAGACCGCACCTGGAGTACTGTGAGCGGTTCTGGGCACCGAACCTTCGGAAGGACATATTGGCCTTGGAGGGAGTGCAGCGTAGGTTTACTAGAATGATACCCGGACTTCAAGGGTTAAGTTACGAGGAGAGATTACACAAATTGGGGTTATATTCTCCAGAGTTTCGAAGGTTAAGGGGTGATCTAATCGAAGTTTATAAGATATTAAGGGGAACAGATAGGGTGGATAGAGAGAAACTATTTCCGCTGGTTGGGGATTCTAGGAGTAGGGGGCAGAGTCTAAAAATTAGAGCCAGACCTTTCAGGAGCGAGATTAGAAAACATTTCTACACACCAAGGGTGGTCGAAGTTTGGAACTCTCTTCCGCAAACGGCAATTGATACTAGCTCAATTGCTAAATTTAAATGTGAGATAGATAGCTTTTTGGCAACCAAAGGTATTGAGGGATATGGGCCAAAGGCAGGTATATGGAGTTAGATCACAGATCAGCCATGATCTTATCAAATGGCGGAGCAGGCACGAGGGGCTGAATGGCCTACTCCTGTTCCTATGTTCCTATGTATTTGCATGCTGCATCTGCATAGTTGGAAGTCACCCTGAGTGGAAGTGGGTGGGGTCAATGAGCCATTGCTCTTTTGATAAATCTCCAACAATCGATTGTCTTTTCCAACCAACAAAAACAAAGAGATAAAAGTTGTCATTGAAACTGTGACTGCTCTTTAAATTAGAGCATTAAAAGAGATGGAATAAGACTTGAGCGCTGAGAGTTTTTTTTGATACATTCTTGGGATGTGGGCAAGGCCGGCATTTATTGCCCATCACTAATTGCCCTTGAGAAGGTGGTGGTGAGCCGCCTTCTTGAACCGCTGCAGTCCGTGTGGTGACGGTTCTCCCACAGTGCTGTTAGGAAGGGAGTTCCAGGATTTTGACCCAGCGTCGATGAAGGAACGGCGATATATTTCCAAGTCAGGATGGTGTGTGACTTGGAGGGGAACGTGCAGGTGGTGTTGTTCCCATGTGCCTGCTGCCCTTGTCCTTCTAGGTGGTAGAGGTCGCGGGTTTGGAAGGTGCTGTCGAAGAAGCCTTGGCGAGTTGCTGCAGTGCATCCTGTGGATGGTGCACACTGCAGCCACGGTGCGCCGGTGGTGAAGGGAGTGAATGTTTAGGGTGGTGGATGGGGTGCCAATCAAGCGGACTGCTTTGTCCTGGATGGCTAAGGAATCAGACAGGATTTTTGCTGCATTAAGATTCAGAAGGAAAGTTTTGCAATATTAGAGGGCTGTGGTAACAGAGAAATTTGTGAGCGAAGAGTTCAGTTACGATATGTGGCTGATCGGTGAGAGATATGAGGGGCTGACCAGCATGAATTGACAAAGGAAGAAGCAGGTAGAGAGGAAGTCAGTGAGTAACAGTAAGAGAATCAGTAAGAGATGTGGGAAGATCAGTGGAGTAACAGAGGAAATAGAAGTGTCAAACAGATGTCAAGTACTAAAGGGGTCATTTTGTGTGGCTCTACTGCCAGCGCAGAGCCTTGCTAGACAGGAGCACGTCAGAGATAGGCTTATTGGACTAGAGGGCTGATTCTCTGACCTCTCTCTCCCTTTGTACTGAGGCTCCATACTGGGACCTCACCTCACAAAATTGCCTCTTAAAAAGTGGTACTGTGGAGGGGGCTGGTGAAATATATGAGGCAGTGCAGCCTGAGGTAATAAGAAAGCAAGCAGTTGTGTGAGAAAAGAGGAGGAAGGTAATGGTAGTTGGAGATCCCGTGGAGTTATTTGTGACAAGCTAGCAGGGCAGTGGTTTGTTGTTCAGGGATTAAGGTAATGGATGTTAAGGAGATCATGGATGAGTTAGTACGAGGAGTGGGAGATGAGCCAGTGGTAGTTGTACCAGTGGGAATCCACAACATCAGAGGTGCTTAAAAATAGATTTAGGTATCTTGCTTAGGAACTGAGAGAAAAGGGATGTGAAGTTCTGACTTCTGGGTCATTACTGGTCTTTGGTAAGAGGTGATACCCCCAGAACTGTACTCGGGAAGGTAAGTGGTTGGCCAGATGGTGGCTTTCAAGGTACTTTTACATTGTTGCTTGTTTTTATTTTATTCAATCTCGGGATGTGGGCGTCGCTGGCCTTGATTGCCCATCCCTAGTTGCCCTTAGAAGGTGGTGGTGGGCCCTCTTCTTGAGCCACTGGTCGTGGTTTGATACAAACGAGCGGCTCGCTAACCCACTTCAGAGGACAGTTAAGAGTCAGCCATGTTGGTGCTCAATATCTAGGCTCACACATGGTAGAATGTCCACAGGTGAGGTGCCAGTACTGCTGGGGTGCTGCTACTCTAAGAACTGTATCCCCAAAACAACCAGTACTTCAAAAGAGATGGGGAGAAACCGGTTAAAAGAACAAAAAATTCCCTTAATGTTTTTACAGTATGTTTTCTGTGAAATCAGGTTTGTAGCAAATTACAGGCTGAGTGATCAGGAGACCAAAGGCAGTATAAATTCATTTCACAATGTTTGCTGAGGAGCTGGCAGGAGTTAGGTGCTTTTTAAAAATTTATTGCAGATGTTCTCTGGTTTACAGCACACTGACATACTTTATGCTCCTGCTATTCAGTGGGCAAGCTTTACTAAGCAGCTTGGGGTGGGGATGATCCTGGTGTCCTGGGGGAGTGCCAACGCTGTTATTGTACATCGCCATACTGTGCCAGTGCCTAGTGGGCTTTGCTTGTGCCACCATAACGAAACAACTTGCATTTATCTAGCGCCTTATTGCATCCTCGGGATGTCACAAAGTGCATTACATCCAATGGATTTTGAAGTGCAGTCTCTGTTGTTCTGTAGGCAAATGCAGCAGCTAAATTGCGCACAGCAAGCCCCCAAAAAAGCAGCAAGTGAATAGTAGGACCAGTTAATCGGTTTTTCGTGGTGTTTGGTTAAGGGATGAATGCTGGTCAGAGCACTGGGGAAAAACTCCCTCTTTTTCAAGCGGCTAATCATCATGTTGTGAATGAGTGGGCTAGTGAACCATGGGAGGCATCAAAACCAAGCCTGATGCGAGCCTCAGTTCCTGGTCCTCATCTCCCCCAGACATGCCCATTTTTAAGTGACGAGGACAAGAACGGAGGCTGATTTCTCCCTGCCTACTTCAGAGCTACTGCGACCAATAATACTGATCCACCGTTGTCTGCGTTGAGATCAATTAAGGAAACAAACCTAGGACCTTTCTGGTTATTCATCCATTCCTGTTATATAGGGCTCAGTACCACATTGGTGCATTTACCCACTGAGCTACCAGGTGAGCCCTCGGAATCCCTTTTTAAAGATGTAAGGGATCATTTTGGAACAGCCAGGAAACGGAAGATTAAGTTCCCAACCTCCACACGACTGATTTCTGCGGTTCCCAATGTTTTAATGGGAGATTTAGGAGCGAATCATGAGGCCTTGCTACTGACTGGCACGACCTCAGTTCAATATTTAAATCCCATTTTATAGCTGGGGGGCGGGGGGGGGGGGCTCACCAAACTCTACATCTTTGGGTGAGGCTTTGCCCTCAGAACTGGGCATAGGTGTGGCCCAGGCAAGTTGCTCTGCTGAAGCCGGGTTCGGAAAGGGAGAATGTGAAGAAAAATGCCGTGTATTTTGCATGTATTTTGCTCCAGGGATTAGTTGGTTTTCCCTGGATAGTTCTCAGTGTTTGTAATTTTGGGTTTCCCCTTGGCATAAATTGGGACTTTTGCTGCATTATTCTTTGCTTCTGCTAGCTTGGGCACTGCACCAGGCAACAAGGTGAGGATGGGGACTCACTGCTAGAGTTCAAAAGAGAGATGGACAAGTTCCTGCTACTGGTGAACCCAAAGTTGGGCAATGGGAGGTTAGTGTTACCAATCACTAAGTTGTCCCGAAGTTAGCTTGATCCCCTTCATGAGTAGAGAGGAATTTCCCACAGTTTTAGTCTAATTTGGCCTAAGGTTTTTTCCCTTTTTTTTGCCTCTCCCAGAAGATTGTGGAACTGTAGGGGGAGAGATGGGCAGTGGTGTGTGTAAATTACACCGTATCAGAAGTAGTCAAGCACAATGGGCCAGCTGGTCTTTTCCTGTACTTTTTAACGGGAGGGTTCCAAATGTGATGAGTTGAGTTCATGGGAGGCCAACAAATGGAGATGCATTAGCCCCTGAGGCATTTGTCCTCACTTGTCACCATCCCTGGACATGTCAGAGGGGACCTGTCTTCACAAGACAGGCTACCCCCAAGTTGCACCATCTGTTGCTCAATGACCTGCAAACATCTGGAAGATGGACAACCCGACCCTGGAAGTGAAGATTACCACAGCAGGAACCTTTCGAGCTACTGGATTTTTCCAGCTCTCCCCAGGAGACATCGCCCATGCGAGACAGTCTTCAGTGCATCATGTATGCCAGAGAAGTGACAACTGCTATGTTTGAAAGGGGCTACACTATTATTGCTTCTTGGCTCTTCATATCAGTCTCATGACCTTCATGAATAGAAAGGGTTGGCACTGGGGAGGGACCCTGGCAATCAAGATGATCAGGGGTTGGTGGGGGAGCTCTGAGCATTGCAGCGAGGAGGGAGGGAGGGTTTATAATTCAGCTATAAATTCCCCCCATCATTTTTCAGTGACCATTATCCAGGAAGGAGCCTCCATTGTGCATCATTCCACGATGCCTGCATTACTTGAAGGATAAGATGCACTGGGTGAATGGCTCTTAGGGTCCTCTGCACCCATGGCTACTGACTCCACTAAAGAACCCCGAACAGCTGAGAAGCATCTGGGCCTGGATGCCTCAGCCCCATGCTTGCTGTTCCTCAGCTGCCACCTCCACCTTCATGAAGAGTTTGGAAACAATTAAAAAGACAGTGTGTGAAAGAGAATAGTTCTACTCAAAGCTTCAAATTGTACTTCAGAGGGTGAGGCATTTCCCATCTTAGGGTTGTGCCATTTTTGATGAGCCCCACATGAAATGCATGCCTAGCTCCTGATGCCAGCTGGGTGACTGCATTGACTCAGTTGGCAAACTTCTTCCATTGAGATGGCACCTTTGAGGCACCCCTTACAGCAGGACCTCCCAACTATGCAGCATCAAGGGGAGCAGTGTTGCGCACCTGAGCATGTTGTACCATTATGAACAATGAGTCCACTTTCCTCCACCGCCACAACTTACCCTTTAAAAGCTGGCGGCAGCCCTTTAAGAGTTGCTGCATCACCATATCTTGCGCTCCCAAGCCAACTGTGCCGCAGGTCAAGCTCTCTGGGCAAACTTTCCCCGTGCCTGTAGCTTATTCAACATAGTTTGCAGGACTTATGTTTCAAAAGTCAACACGGCCTGCCCCACTCTACAGGAACAGGTGTGCCCTCGGCTTGGGTCGGCACAGACCCAATTTTGCCATGATCAAATAGTGGGGTTGTAGCATAGATGTTGGTTCCACACTCCCATCAGGGGAGCTGGGCCCAAATGGAGCACAGGTCGGAGATAAGGCTATGATTCTCCGCCCATGTTCCCCGTGAATGCGGCTCCCTCCTGGGAGTATGGGATCGTGGACTCAGCCCTATAGATCGTACAAATGGTGACCTTTCAGTGCCAAATGACCTCTACAGGGAAAGACTATAACAAACATGAGCCATGTGCAATTCTGTTCAACTATTTACAAAATGTGATTTCAACCAGTCACCATCACTGACCTCAAGCAAGCTGCCACTGACCTGACAGGTTCCTAACGTTATAAAGCTTTGGGATGATGGGATGTCGAATCCGAATGGTAAACGCAGCCTGATGTCCATCTGTCTTGAACAACACTGAGAAATAGAGAATGAACAATTAACTGGTCCATCAGTGAATCACATTCTATCCATGCAAATAAGTTCTTTAACTTGTAGGATGGAGGCTGCTCAGTCAAAGCAGGGAGGTGGATATAATGAGGTCATAGTATCATAGTAGGTACTGCACAGGAGGAGGCCATTCGGCCCATCGTGCCTGTGCCGGCTTTTTGAAAGAGCTATCCAATTAGTCCCATTCCCCCGCTCTTTCCCCACAGCCTTGTAAATTTTTCCCCTTCAAGTATTTATCCAATTCCCTTTTCTCTAGAAAAGAGAAAGCTGAGGGGTGACCTGATAGAGGTCTTTAGAATTATGAAGGGGTTCGATAGGGTAGACGTAGGGAAGATGTTTTCATTTGTGGTGGAGACCAGAACTAGAAGACACGAATATAAGGTAGTCACTAATAAATCCAATAAGGAATTCAGAAGAAACTTCTTTACCCAGAGAGTGGTGAGAATGTGGAGCTCACTACCACAAGGAGTAGTTGAGGCGAATAGTGTAGATGCATTTAAGGGAAGCTAGATAAACACATGAGGAAGAAAAGAAGTGTATGCTGATAGGGTTAGATGAAGTAAGGTGGGAGGAGGCTCGTCCGGAGCATAAACACCGGCACAGACCAGTTAGGCCGAAAGGCCTGTTTCTGTGCTGTAAATTCAATGTAATTTTCTTTTTTCAGGTAAAGAGAGAGGCATCGGTGCAAGGAAAACTCAAAGTCAGGGTGGTATCCTCAGGAAATGCACCTTTTGGCAGAGCGGCCACTGGTTCAGTTGCAATATTCCCACCTGAGTCAGAAGGGTTGGGGTCAGGCCCCACTTCGGACTGCCCCAGCGAGGGGAGACCAGAGGCCTGGCTCTGAATACCGAGTGCTCAATGGGAGTACTTGCGTCCGATGGGTATGTGGGTGTGAAGGGCAGGTGGGGCTCATGGTTGCAGCCCACGGAGAAGGTAAAAACCATGAGGAAGGCAACAGGAAACCACCTCAGCTAGTCTTCCCATAGTAAGTGGTTCAAGAAGCTGATATGTGGGAGATTTGAGTTAGGACCTGCCCTAGAGCAGGACAGACAGATTACACCTTTTAAATTACATTTTGTCCTCTTCACTGTACAACAAGCCTTCGGCCTCTCTGCTCACTTTCTGTTTGAATGGATTGCTGGTATAAGAAAGACTTGCATTTCTCTAGCGCCTTTCACGACCTCAGGACGGCCTAAAGCAATTTACAGCCAATGAGGTACTTTTGAAGTGTAGTCACTGTTGTAATGTAGGAAATGCGGCAGCCAATTTGTGCACAGCAAGATCCCACAACGTGATAATGACCAGATCATCTGTTTTAGTGATGTTGGTTGAGGGATAAATATTGACCAGAACACCGGTGGGGAACTCCCCTGCTCTTTGAAAATATGCCATGGGATCTTTTACATCCACTTGAGAGGGGGCCCTGGTTTAATGTCTCATCCGAAAGACAGCACCTCAGACAGTGCAGCACTCCCTCAGTATTGCACTGGAGCAACAGCCCGGATTTTGTGCTCAAGTCTCTGGAGTGAGACTTGAACCCACAACCTTCTGACTCAGAGGCAAGAGTGCAACCCACTGAGCCGAAGCTGACACAGTTGGTCCAAGAAGCAATCCCGGCCAGCTTCCACTCCCTTGGACGGAAGCTTAAAGGCAACCATCAGGGAGGGATTCAAAGATCTCACTCTTCTACACTCCAGCAGAGTGAGGTAGCATAGTGGTTGTGTTACTGGACTAATAATCCTGACACACAAGTTCAAATCCCACCACGGCAGCTGGGGAATTTAAATTCAGTTAATTAAATAAAATCTAGACTAAAAAGCTAGCATCAGTAATAGTGACCATGAAACTTCTGGATTGTTGTAAAAACCCATCTGGTTCACTAATGGCTTTTAGGGAAGGAAACCCAGTCTGGCCTATATGTGACTCCAGTCCCACAGCAATGTGGTTGATTCTTAACTGCCCTCTGAAATGGCCTAGCAAGCCACTCAGTTGTCAGCTCACCACCACCTTCTCAAGGTTAATTAGGGATGGGCAATATAATGCTGGCCTTGCCAGCAACGCCCACATCCAATGAATTAAAAAAAGGTGATGGTCTCCAGCAGTGGTGTGTATGAAGAAGTACGGAGGCTCTGTCCATCACACTGCCATGCACAAGTGGCTGCAGGCACTGTCTCAGGATGTCATCAATGAGGACAAACACCTCACTATGGCCATCCCCACACCTCCACTACTCGCCTTTAAACAGCCACCCAACCTCAAACAGACCATAGTTCGCAGCAAATTACCCAGCTTTCAAGAGAACAGCGTCCACGACACCACACAACCCTGCCACGGTAACCTCTGCAAGACATGCCAGATCATCGACACAGATACCACCATCACACGAGAGGACACCACCCACCAGGTGCATGGTTCATACTCCTGTGACTCGGCCAACGTTGTCTACCTCATACGTTGCAGGAAAGGATGCCCCGGAGCATGGTACATTGGCGAGACCATGCAGACGCTGCGACAACGGATGAACGGACACCGCGCAACAATCGCCAAACAGGAGGGTTCCCTCCCAGTCGGGGAACACTTCAGCAGTCATGGACATTCATCCACCGACCTTCGGGTAAGCGTACTCCAAGGCGGCCTTCGAGACACACGACAACGCAAAATCGTCGAGCAGAAATTGATAGCCAAGTTCCGCACCCATGAGGACGGCCTCAACCGGGATCTTGGGTTCATGTCACGCTACACGTTACCCCACCAGCGAACAAATGTTATCTGTTTTTAATATAACAGGTCAGTTGCTGTCTTTTCTATGTTTCTACCTCTCTATCTCTGTTTTTTTTTGTTTGTTGTTTTTTTTGGTGATTTGTATATTCTGAGACCTTGCAGGTAACACCTGTCTGTCTGCACACTGATTGCCTTGGCAACGGGCAGTTGAAAAAACTGTCTGTAATCACCAAGCATTGTTCTGTGAATTATAAATGCGATTTCATTTCGAGGATTTCATTTTCACATCGTTCACCTGACGAAGGAGGAAGCCTCCGAAAGCTTGTGAATTTAAAATAAAATTGCTGGACTATAACTTGGTGTTGTAAAATTGTTTACAATTGTCAACCCCAGTCCATCACCGGCATCTCCACATCATGACTGTCTCAGGAAGCATTAAGCCCCAGGGGCTGCAGCACAAAGGCACCCGTGGCACTGCGGCAGATAAATCGCATGTACATGCTAGCAGGCCATCTGAACCCCAGGCAGCTCACAAGCTGGCTCAGCCCCCAACCACTGCTACACCTTCATGTTGGACAGGTTTCTTTGGCCAACATGGGTGGAAACCCATTGCCATGCTTAAGAAATCTGCACAGGTAGAATTTCAGTTTGTGCAATACAAAATGCACAATCTCTCCCCCTAGGGACCCACTCCACTCATCTAAGTCCAGAGACCTTAGGCACAGGTTTAAAAGGAACCAAGGCTCAGGGGCTCAAGTGTTAGTAGGGGTACTGTTGTAGTTTAACCATCTACAACTGCACTACTTAACACTATAGGAGCATTAGTAAGCTTCCCATTGCTTGTCCAACCAGGGCCATCCAACTTATTGGGGCATTGCCATTACATCGAAACTATAGCACAGAAAAAGGCCATTGAGCCCAAATGGTTTATGCTCCACACGAGCATCCTCCCTTCCTTCTTCATCTAACCCTATCAGCATAACCTTCTATTCCTTTCTCCCTCATGTGTTTATCTAGCTTCCCCTTAAGTGTATCTATGTTATTTGCTTCAACTACTCCTTGTGGCAGTGAGTTCCACATTCTCACCACTCTCTGGGTAAAGAAGTTTCTCCTGAATTCCCTATTGGATTTATTAGTGACTATTTCATATTTATGACCTTTAGTTTTGGTCTCCCCCACAAGTGGAAACATTTTCTCTACATCTACCCCATCAAACCCTCTCATAATAAAAATGTAAGAATTTATTTTAATATTCGCGGATGCAATCCATCCGGACCAGGGGTCTTATCCTCTCTTAGTTCGATTAGTTTATCAATTATCTCCCCCCACCTTTCTATCTTAAATGTTTTTATATATTTTTGATCTCTTCTTCTAATGTCCTGCCCACCTTGTTAACCTCCTTGGTGAATACTGAGGCAAAGTAACTATTCAATAGTTCTGTCATTACCTATGAGTTTATCTTGTGCATCCCTTAGTGGCCCTATCTCGATTCTGATTTTTCTTTTGTTATTTATGTGTCTGTAGAATACTTTACTATATCTTTTTATATTCCTTGATAACTTAAGCTCGTAGTTCCTCTTTGCTTTCCTAATTGTTTTTTTGACTTCTTTCCTAACTTCTTCATATTCCCTTTTGTCATCCTTTCCATAATTCACTCTCCCCGCTCCGAGTCTCCCCGCTCCCCGCTCCCGCTTTATGTTCGTGGCTATCTGAAGCCAACTGGGGAGAATATCAGCCCCCCCCCAATGATGGGGTTATTCCTCCAGGTCCCATCAATGAGCAAGACTGGCTGGTCAGTCATTAAGAGTACCCTAGAGTAGTGTGCCTGCCTGGCTCAGATATCAGATTATTGGGTAGATGATAAAAGGTTGCTTCCATTTGTTTCCAACCTTCCTTCGCCAAGTGCATCATTTTATAACTATCTCAACCACAAAGATTCTGCTTACCGCCCATCACTTGAATTGTCACTACTTGGTCAGCAGTTAGGAATAGGACAGATGTTGAAGCAACACAGAGAAGTACATGGCTCAGTGGGCCACACTCTCATTTCTGAGTCAGAAGGTCGTGGGTTCAAGTCCCACTCCAGAGACTTGAGCACATAATCCAGGCTGACACCCCCAGTGCAATTCTGAGGGAGTGCTGCACTGTCGGAGGTGCCGTCTTTCAGATGAGACGTTAAACCGAGGCCCCATCTGCCCTCTCAGGCGGACGTAAAAGGTCCCATGGCATATTTTCAAAGAAGAGCAGGGGAGTTCTCCAGGCCAATATTTATCCCTCAACCAACATCACTAAAAACAGATTATCTGGTCATTATCAAATTGCTGTTTGTGGGACCTTGCTGTGTGCAAATTGGCTGCCGTGTTTCCTACATTACAACAGCGACTACTTAAAAAAAAAGTATTTAATTGGCCGTAAAGCACTTTGGGACGTCCTGAGGTCGCGAAAGTCACTGTATAAATACAAGTCTTTCTTTCTTTTCCTTTACACGAATCACAAGGAGTACTGTAAAGGGCCTTAGGAAAACACATCACATGGACCGGAACATCACAACCAGTCAGCCATTACAGGAAATGGTATCACATTTCTTCCAAAACTACACCAAACAGAACCTAGGTCATTGCCAGATAAAATAACTTGCAGTTCCATAACTGCAGACGTAGTTAATAGACTTTTATAGTGTCGAATTGCACAACACACTCGAGATGCTCCTGAATGCAATGGTTTGAGTGCTACGCATGATTGCTGATGAACTCACTCTGTGGTGATGGCAACTCTTGCTGTATTGCCCAACTCTGTCAGCACAGAGGTTTTGGCATCATATCCATCCTTCGCATTACTAATTCACAGGTCTGACTGAGCACAGGGCCACACGCTCCCTTGCTATCCAAGCGGATAAATTCGATGCAGACTGACCTTTGACACAGCGCCCGTAACGAATGGGCTAATTTTGGAGGGCCTATTTCTATTGGCATGTTTTAGCACAAGGGAAAAATCTGTGAGCTGAAGTGAAAACAAGGAGGATTTTACTGCTTTGAAATTACTTTTCTCACCCATGCCTAGTTCTCCAATGAACTTCGACCACAGAGGATAAAATAACTCTTTGCAATCTAGATGATTTTGTGAAAGCTCACTGCACACACTTCATTTAAGGGGCACTCGCTGTGCATTAAATGAGAAATCATCATTTTTTCTGGGGGTTTTTTTCTTTAACTCTCCTGGAGCCAAATTGTGCACCAGAAAATGTGCAAACTGGGCAAACCAGCTCTTACACTCTTTTTAACCACACTCCTCCCGCCCCCTTGGAATTTAGTGTTAAACATGAGGGTGGAAGGGTTGGGGAAGAGGGTTTGAGGAGGCCATAAGTTGTGGAGAAAAGGAGGCACGGATTGTCCTTGCCCTCCAGGATGATCCTGGAGTAACAGGAGGATTTGGCCATGCAGAGGGTGGTGTAGTAGTGAAGAACACGGCTGAGCCAGATTTTGCGGAGAATGATGAGACCATTGGTGAGCCAGGTGTACTCAAATCTGTGGCCCTCAGACTTTAAGATGTGACTCAGTAGGGACAAGGGTGTCAAAGGCAGATGTAAGAGAGCCATTCAGCAAGTCAACAACAGCAGTGTAGCGATGGGTCGAGGACTAGAGGAGAGGGCATTGGGAGATTGAAAGCGAGTTGGTGGGGGAGGCAGGAGCGTAGTTTTTTTCCCCCCCCAAGAGCAGGGAAGAAGGGTCATGGGTTGGAGGCAGACAGAGAGATGTGGATCGTAAGGGAGATGAGAAAGTGTCAGAGATATCCTGATCAGGAATTGAGATCTCGGACGTGATAATGCCACATGAGATGGTGAAATCATGCAGATGGTCCTGGGTGTCGGTGAGGCTGTCTATATAGAAGATGAGGTTGAGTGAGGACAAAAAAGAGCCGAGAAGTCCACGAAGAGGGGGCTGGGACATTTAGATGTATGTTAAAATCACTGAGAAGAGGAGTCACTCAGGGCAGAGGCTCAGAGAGAGGAGAGAAGCAGCCATTTTGCACACAGCAAGATCTAAACAATGCGAACAACAACCATTCAATCTGTCTTTTGTGACGTTTGTTGAGAGGGGACTGGTGGCCAGAATTTCCTGCTCTTGTTCAAATAGCCAATGGGATCTTTAACATTCATCTGAACCACCGATCCTATTTAACATCTCAGCCAAAAGTTAGCATCACACTCCCTTAATTATCCTGGTGTCTCAGCATAGATTAAAGTGCTCGAATCCCTGGGGTGGGGCTTGAACCCACAACCTTCTGGCACTGAGCCAAGATGACACTTACTATGTGGCAACAAGAAATAAACTGAAGGAAATCACCTGGGCGATGGGTGGAGGGCAGTTGAAATCCCTCCGTTAATTTTAGCGTGCTGATTCATGCCAACTTCCTCCATGTGTCATTTTAACAAACTTGTTAACTCCTAACAAGTTAACTCCCTATATTAAAATGGAAGACAAAGCAACTTCATCCAAACACATTAGCACATTTTATCACACGATGGGATTTCAACGCCGCGTTCTTTGTTCCCACCTTCGTTACCCTGCACCCTGGATACGCACCTGTGTCGGCCGTGTTGGGGTTGAAGACGGTGTTGGTGTAGGTGACAAATTGGAGCTGGCGGTTCAGGTTGTCCACTTGAGAGCTCGAGAGAGACAGGTGCATCTCCCCTTCACCTTCGATCTTGACCCCTTCGACCTCTGCCGCCACATCAAAGGTTCCCAAATTCGCTGTTAGATTGACCTGTAAAAAAAAAATAGGCTTCATTCTTTAAAAATCTATCATTCCTCGCATCCTTGTGTAATATATATATTGTAGCAGGGTGACTGAGGGCCCTGATCCCTGAATAAGAGTATGACCCTTTGATGAAACCTCTTAAGAGGAGGGGTATGGTCCGTTAAAGAGACCTCACCTTTAAGTAATTGAGGCTGGAATGGGTGGAGACCTTCCCCAGACAACAGAGAGTAAAAGGCCCAGAGCCTGCAGTTGCAATGCAGCCTCAGACAGCTGAAAGAGCCTGCGACTGGGAAAGTGTACTTGGCGTTGCCAAAAGGTACTGTGTATTGAGTGAATTAAAAGACAAGTGTTTTGAATTGGTCAAGGACTATTGTCTGTCATATGAAGGAGGTTATGAGATGGGAGGACTCTGGATAGATATATATATATCTCCATTCTTTGTGTGAAGGAGAAAGTGCTGAATTTTTAATGATCCATCTGAAGGAAAATGTTATGTAAAATACAAAAAAATGTGACACTTAAGTAGAAATATTCAATGTTTGCATCTAGAACTCCTCATTTCACTGTGGAGTTGAGCTCACTAGAGATTGGGTTGGCTAAACTTAAAAATACCCTTTCAGCTACCAGAGAGAGAGAGAAGATGTTCATCTGTTCAGACCAAACTGGATGAGGACGCAGGTGCCAGATGTAAAAGAACAATCCAGTCCTCGTGCTCACATTTCTGAACGATTTTAGAGATGTCGAGATAGATTTTCATCTTCACTGCCCGGGTGACATTCTGGTGGAGTTTATCTCCCGCTGTTTAGGGAACCTGCCTGATATTCATTCCATCAAAATCAACCTTACATTATGTGTCCAGCAAAGGCCTTTCTTTTCTATTAACATCACAACAGCTCATCGCAGGGAACAAAAACTATACAAAAAGGTTGCCATTAAATTGTGAAAGGAACCACATCGTGTGGTTTGAGAATTTTGGGGTTTGCGATGCCATGTTCCTGCCGCTCTTGTCAAGAGATTATTTGTACTTCAGGCAGGAAATGAATTCATTCAATTCACTCCCTTTGGCATTGTGGGCGCTAAATTGGGCCGTGTAGCGCCCGTTGTTACGCACTACGCGGCCTCCCGAAGTGCCAAGATGGCGTCTTGGCTGCGCACACACGCACGTTTCCAGCGTGACGTGCACCGGACGCCATCTTGGTATACGAGTTAGCGCAGGCGCAGATAACGAACGCCAGAAGCATGTAAAGTAGGGAGAAAATGGATACAATCAGTGTGCAACGCTCCTTTAAAGTGGTAAGTCCCAAAATGGTGTCTAATACTCAACTCAACGCAGTCTTAACCCCGACCATCTGATCGTGTCTTAGAGTGCCTGGAGGACCCCCCACCAGCGCTATTTAAAGGGACCATGCAGGATTTACAGGTTAGTGGTTGGATTATTGCTTCTGGCTGCCGAGACATTTGTAACTGTTTTTGGAGGTCTCCTAGACTTGAATACTAGGACGCAGGGGACATAGCCTAACATTTAAAGCCAGGACGTGCAGGAGTGAAGTTAGGAAACACTTCTACATGCAAAGGGTGGGAGAAGTTTGGAACGCTCTTCTGCGAATGGTAGTTGATGCTAGCTCACTTGTGAATTCTAAATCTGAAATTGATAGATTTCTGTGAACCAAGGGTATTAAGGGATATGGGGCTAAGGCGGGTATATGGGGTTAGGTCTCATTGAATGGTGGAACAGGCTCGAGGGGCTAAATGCCACTGCCACTTGCTGCCTCCTGATGTGCGCCACAATCTTCTGCAAGAAAGCGGGACGTGTGTCTGGGTGATGTGCCTGTCATGGTTGACTAGCTGCCAGTGTGTGTGTGGCTTGTGAGTTGTGGGTGGGCGGCTTGCAACAGTGGTGATGTGTGAGGGAGAGGAAGCATCTGGTTGGAAGAGTTGAGTACTGATGGAAAGATTTTGTTGGTGTGTGGGTGTAGTGGGTGGAGCAGTGGATGCGGCTAGTGGTGCAGTTGGTAGGAGACGCCACTTGACAGTTGACCTCACTCACCTTGACCACTCGTGTCAAAGCACTGAACTTCTTCCTGCACTGCATCCACGGTCGTGGTGCTGTGTGCCTGGCCTTGACTTTGTCCCTTGCTGCCTCCCATTGCATTTTGGGTATATGTCTGGAGGGCCTCTTGCCCCCGCCCCCACCCCCTGCAGATATAGGATGTCCCTCCTTCTGTCCACCTCTTGCACCAAGGCCTCTAGTGCATCAGCAGAGAACCTTGGTGCATGCACTCTCACAGACCCAGTACAAACTCAGATCGGCAGATTGGTGAGGTTTGGTGTTCAGATTGGAGGATGTGGGATTTAGTGGTGCGCAACCTTTATTCAATGTTTTAACATAACTCAGTGTAAACGTAGGGATTGGAGCTGCATCTGTGCTTTACATGTGTGATGTCTGATCTCCAGCTACCTTTAAGAGATTTCTAACAGACAGCCTGCCTTTAAGAGACTGGGGCTCCCCCTGCTGAGGGAAAGTGCGAATTGCATTGAATCCTCATATCAATGCTGATTCGGAACACTGCTTGAAGGCAAGTCCTCAGGCCTGACGAAAGTCTCGTGCTGCATGCGCAGGGGCCATTGGGCGCAGGGTAATAGCAGATCGCGCTACCCCCGCCCAATAACAGGCCCTGTCCAATTTTTATTCCCCCAGGGGGTTTAAATTATAAATGGATCCAGCCACACAAAAAATAGTTAACGTCTGCTGAGAATAAGCTTTACTGCAGAGCACTGACTTGTCCGGACACAGTATCAGAGCTGTGCAAAACTCTTAACTGACGACGATATGCAGCTTGCATGAGATGCTTTTCTTAAAAAAAAATTACATAGAATGTACATCACAGAAACAGGCCATTCGGCCCAACAGCTCCATTCCGGTGTTTATGTTCCACGCGAGCCTCCTCCCTCCCTACTTCCTCTAACCCTATCAACATAGCCTTCTATTTCTTTCTCCCTCATGTATTTATCTAGTTTCCCCTTAAATGCACCTCTGCTATTCGCCTCAACTACGCCTTGTGGTAGTGAGTTCCACATTTTCACCACTCTGTGGGCTTCTCATGAGTTCCCTATTGGATTTATTAGTGACTATCTTATATTTATGGCCTAAAATAAAAACAGAAAATGCTGGAGAAGCTCAGCAGGTCAGGCAGCATCTGTGGAGAAAGAAGACCTTTCGTCAGAACTGGAAGATGTTAAGAGTTAAAGTTTTTGAGCAAGTGCAGAGCCAGCCTTATCAAGCCCTTTCATAATCTTAAAGACCTCTATCAGGTCACCCTTTTTAAAAGGAAGGGAGAGAAGTGTTGAGGATTTTTTGCCTCTGCCAGGAGATTATATGGCTGGGGGTGGGTGGAGAGCATTGAGGGTCACGATGCTTAGTTGCAACATGACTGAATGGACCAGCCGGTCTTTTTCTGTCTGTCCTTTTTTGTCTGTTCACATGCAATGTGGTTCTGGGAGAGAGCTCCAAAGAGCAGCGGTTCAAAAAAATCAGCCGTCAAAAGTGGAGCAGAGCTACCTGAAGTCTGAGGAATGGTTAACTGAGTTTATAAGCTAATTTCACCGAAGATTCTGTGTCTCAGTGAAGCTGAAATGCTTTGGAGATTGGTGCACGTAATTGAAACCAAAATTGATGAGGGTTCGAATGAGGTGAATCTCACACTTCAATTTGGTTTGACTCCAGCTGTAGTATGACCAGTACCACGTGGACTTCTTAAAATGAAGCCTTCCTTCCTCTTCAATCACTCAGTAGTTGGGACCTTGTAGCTCGGCCATTTTTTCAGCGCATGTCGAAATCAGCAGGTAGGTTCAGATGGACTAATCCTTCAGTTGCATGTGGAATGTAGATGATACCAGACGAGGAGGGGCTGTGGCATCGGAAGAGGCAGCTCAGAAATTACAGCACGAGTTGGACAAGATATAAGTGGGCAGAATAATGACAGATGGAATTTAATGCAGACAAATGTGAAGTACTACACATAGGAAGGAAAAATAGACAACATACATACTCCACAAATGGAGAAAGACCCAGGAGCCTTAGTAGACTTGACGGTCAATATGTCCAACCATTGCAGAGCAGCAATCATCAAACCATACAGGGTTCTGGTCAGACCCACCTCGAGCACTGTGTCCAGTTCCGGTCACTGAGACACAAGGGAGACATTCAATCACTGGAGACAGTGTAAAGAGTTAGGAGGCTGATCCCCAGAATCAGGGGTCTGAGTTATGAGGAAATACTGAAGAAACTTGGGCTTTTCAGCCTGGAAAGGAGGCAATTGAGTGTTGATCTTAGAAGGATAAGATTGTTAAGGACATAGAAAAAGTCAACCCAAAATATTAAACATAGAAAATAGGACAGGAGTAGGCCATTTGGCCCTTCGAGCCTGCTCCACCATTCAATATGATCATGGCTGATCCGCTATCTCAATACCATATTCCCGCTCTCTCCCCATACTCCTTGATGCCTTTTGTGTGTCTAGAAATCTATCTAGCTCCATCTTAAATATATTCAGTGACTTGGCCTCCACAGCCTTCTGTGGTAGAGAATTCCACAGGTTCACCACCCTCTGTGCTTTAAATTAAACTGCAGGAGTAGGACCAGGTTCAAACTAGAGGGGGTAAATTTTAGGACAGGTATCAGGAAATAATTCTTCACACAAAAAATGATCAACATTTGGAATAAACTTCCAGATCGAATAGTGGAGGCAAAAACCCTGGAATCATTTCAGAAACAATTAGATGCAGCAATGGGCAGATATTAGGATCTGTCCGAGTGGATGAATCAAGATGGTCCAAATCTTACATTTGAACTGCCTGTCAATTTTTTCTATTCTAAGTTCCTATGTCCACATTTATAATGGTACTGCCTCCCAGTAGTGAGAGGTTGTCATTGCAGTGTGAGAAGTTTACATAGGCATTTATAAATATGGACATAGGGATTTATAATGGAATTAGAAAAATCAGGACAGAATATATGATTTTTAAATGGCGGCCCAATTACATCTGCTTGCCCTGGTCTAATTATCCCTCATCCTCTAGCCCCACTTCATCTGAAGACTACATTGCACACATAGAATCAAGACCACAAGAGATCAACTAATATACAATATGGTCTATATTTAGCAAAACAGACACAATTATTTCGGGAAACCACAGACACAACACCACAATAGCTATCTGATATCTCAAGGAAGTGCTTTTCGGTAGATGTCACGATGGCTCAGTTGATAGCAGTCTTGCCTTTGTATCAGAAGGGTGTAGCTTCAAACCTCGTTCCAGGACTTGCGCACGTAATCTAAACTAACACTTCAGTGCAGTAGAGGGAATGCTGCAATGTCAGAAAGGACCATTCTCCAAATGTGATGTCGGATTGAGGTCCTGTCTGCCTGTTTAGTTATAATGAGATGATGGTATCCTGGAAAGATAAGATCGAGGGGACTGAAGAGCCTTCATCCAAATTGATGTCGAGGCCTCATGCATTTTGGTGTCACTTAAAGACCAATCTCTCAGTCCCGTCCGGGCTCCTAGACGATGAGTCGTGTTTGTAGAATTGCGCCAAACCTTTATAAACTTGGCATTCATATCAATATTTAGAATTTCACTGAAATATCATGATTTAATTGTTAATGCAGTAAAACTCTTAAATTCAGACTTAGTTATTTATGACAATGCATTTCAGTCATGAGGAATTATCAATCTGGATACAGTGGGGATCGTTTTCAACTTGTGGAAAACTGTATATCGAGGACTGCTTCCTGAATTATTGAAGCTGAATTGACAGTAAAAGTCTTACCTCAAAAAGTTGCTGAGATTTAGCTTGCAGGCTTAAACCTATTCAAAAAAAAACATACAAGACAGATTAAGACACATCTCAAACTCTGTGGCTGGCTCAGACAGTAAATACACTGCCAGCTGTGGCACTGAGCTGCAGTACAGATGGTCCGAGATTCCATCCCCAAACTGTGCTGGGTTCACTGATCTCACCCAGGAAGTGATAAAGTTGGCCTTAAGAGGGGAAACATCTGCCAGGGTTTCTGCTCTCTCTCAATCCAGTGACCCCTGCTGGAAAGTGAACAGGTGTGGACGTCAGATGAAGACTGTAGAGTGCATCGCATCTGAGCTCAATCCAGTCAAATTGCTGCCATTAGCAATCAAGGCTTACATGTGAAGAACGTTCACTGAGGTGAAGTAGTGCTGGTGGAATCACACTCCAGCAAGAATCAGAGGGGGCAAGACTGGAAAAATGGACTCAAAATGACAAATAAAATTTTAAAGAGGGTCTAAAAATACACATATAGGCCATCAAATCTATTCTTGTGGCTGAACAAGTGGTACAACTAGTTTTACAAAAGTCACCACGCAGAATTTATGTTTTGGGGTTTTTAGTCCAGATACGTTTCATGGTTTTAGCATCTCGGATCACTGCTTCAGGCAAAACATCGAGAGGAGAGGATCGAGAAGTGGATACATAAGGAACAGGAGAGAGAACCGGGAGAACATCGCGAGAGGGTTGAGGAGCGGATACATAAGGGGGGACGGGGAGGGAAAATGAGACAGAGACAACACGAATGGGGAGAACATAGTGAGCGGTCGGAGGAGCAGTGTGTCTGAAACAGACAGAAAAAAAGAATCAAAAAAGTGTCGCGAGGGTAAGTCAGTGTAAGTATTTAGTTTATTGGTTAATGTTTTTAGCGATTATTGTTTTTAGTGGTCAGTGTCTTTAGCTAACATGAAAACACTAAGCACTAAACAGTTAAATAGCCTCAAAGCTAAACAAACAGTTTTAAATAATTGTTAGCTAACATGGCAGGATAGCTGCAGCCCATCGCCTGCACAACCTGTGCCATGTGGAAACTCCAGAACACCGTGTCCTAGAAAACCACATGTGCAGGAAGTGCCACCAACTGCTCGAGCTCAGAGTTTCTGAGCATGAGGGGCAGCTGGTGTCAACAACAGTGTATACGGGAAGCTGAAAGTTTTGTACATTGCACGTTTTAGGATGTGGTCGCCCTGCAGCTACAGGCAATTCAGGCGGAGGGAAAGTGGGTGACCACCAGACGGACTCGGAGGAACAGGCAGGCAGTGCACAAGTCCCCTGGGAGCGTGGCACTCACAAACTGGTATTCAATGTTGAATACCAGCGAGGGTGACACCCCAGGGGAGTTCAGTCAGGAGCAAATCCTTGGCTCCGTGGGAGACTCAGCTGCATAGGGGCATAAAGTGTAGAAATGTAGTAGTTATAGGGGTTTTGATAGTCAGGCGTTTCTGCAATCGCCAACGCGAGTCCTGCATGGTGTGTTGCCTCCCTGGTGCCAGGGTTAAGGATATCACTGAACGGGTGCAGAACATTTTGGTGGGGGGAAAAAGGGGAAACGGTCAGAAGTAGTGGTCCATGTTAGAACCAATGACATAGGTAAGAAAAGGATTGAGATCCTACAGTTTCAGGAGCTAGGAAGATTAAAGAACGGGACCTCAAAAAGGTGGTAATCTCCGAATTACTCCCAGTGCCACATGCTAGTGAGTGCAGAAACAGGAATATAGTGCAGGTGAAAGCATGGATGGAGAAATGGTGCAGGAGGGAGGGCTTCAGATTTTTGGGGCATTGGGACCAATGTCCTCGCGGGGAGGTTAACTAGTGCTGTGGGGGAGGGTTTAAGCTAATTTGGTGGTGGGGGGGGGGGGGGGTGAGAACCAAGATGGAGTAGCAGAGAGGAGAGACAAGATGCACAGAAAACTATTCTGTTGCTATTTGTCCCTGCTAAAGAATTGTGTAGAAAGAGCTGAAAAAACAAAGCAGACTAGCATGGTGTTGGAATGCATGTGTGTTAATGTGAGGAGTGTCACAAATAAGGTTGGTGAGCTACAGGCACAATTTGCCACATGGGGTGATGATAAAGTGGCTGTAACGGAGACCTGGCTTAAACATGGGCAGGAATGGGAATTAAACATTCCTGGCTACAATATATTCAGGAGGGATAGGAAAGGAAAAAAGAGAGAGGTGGCAGTATTAATGAAGCATAATATTACAATACTATAGAGGCGTGATAAACTAGAGGGTTCAAAGATTGAATCTATTTGGTTAGAGTTAAGGAGCTGTTACATTGCTGGGTGTTTACTATAGATCCCCAGATAGTGAGAAGGAGATAGAGGAGCAAATCTGTAGACAAATTTCAGAGAAATGTAAAAATAATATAGAGCAGTAATAGTAGGGGACTTCAATTACCCTGATGTAGACTGGGGGAAAAAATCATGTAAAGGGCAAGGAGGGTGAAGAATTCCTAAAATGTGTACAGGAGAACTTTCTTAATCAGTATGTTTCTAGCCCAACGAGGAAGGAAGCAGTGCCGGATCTAGTTCTGGGGAATGAAGTAGGGCAAGTGGAGTCTGTTTCAGTGGGGGAACATCTGGGCAATAGTGATCATAATATAATTAGGTTTAAAGTAGGTATGGAAAGGGACAGAGGAAAATCAACAGGTGAAAATACCCAACTGAAAGAGCCAGTTTCAGTGATTTGAGAAGGGATCTAGCACAGGTGGACTGGAAACAAAGACTGGCCAAAAAAAAACAGTAAATGAGCAATGGCAGGCCTTCAAGGCGGAGATAGTTTGGGTCCAAACCAAACATATTCACATTAGGAGGAAAGATGGGGCACCTAAAGCTCAAGGTCCCTGGGTGACAAAGGAAAGAGAGGTTAAAATAAAACAGAAAAAAAAGGAGCTTTATGACAAATGTCAGGTATAGAATACAATAGAAAACCAGGCAGAATACAGAGAGTGCAGGGGGAAATTGAAAAAGGATGGTTGAAGAGAAAAGAGAGAGTATGGGAAAAGATTAGCAGGTAACATAAAAGGGAACCCAAAAATCTTTTATAAACATATAAAAAGTAAAAGGATAGTTAAAGGAATGGTGGATGGATTAGGGACAAAGAAAGAAATCTTCTTGTGGAGGCAGAGGGCATGACTGAGGTACTGAATGAGGACTCTGTATCTGTCTTCACAAAAGAAGAGGATGAAGTTAATGTCACAGTAGAGTAGGAGGGAGTAAAGATATTGGATAAGATAAAAACAGATAGGGAGGTGGTGCTAAATAAGTTGGCATCACTCAAAGTTAACATGTCACCTGGCCCAGATGCGATGCATCCTAGGTTGCTGAGGGAAGTGAGGGTGGAAATAGCAGAAGCTCTGACCACAATCTTTCAATCCTTCTTGGATATGGGAGTGGTGCCAGAGGACTGGAGGATTGCAAATGTTACACCCCTGTTCAAAAAAGGGGAGAGGGATAAACCTGGTAACTACAGGCCAATCAATCTAATGTCAATGGTGGGAAAACTACGAGAGACCATTGTCAAGGACAAAATTAATTCTCACTTGGAGAAGCATGGGTTAATAAAAAGGGACAGCCAGCATAGATTTATTAAAGGCAAAACGTGTCTGACTAATCTGAGTTCTGTGATGAAATATCAGAGGGTTGATGCGGGTAGTGCAGTAGATGTTGTATACATGGACTTTCAAAAGGCATTTGATAAAGTGCCACATAATAGACATTCAGAAAATAGAAGCACATGGGATTAAAGGGATGGTGGTAACTTGGGTATGTAATTGGCTAAGGGATAGGAGGCAGAGATTAGTGGTGAATGGATGTTTTTCTGATTGGAGAGAAGTATGCAGTGGGGTCCCCCAAGGGATTTTCTTGTTACATATAAATGACTTGGACTTGGGTATACAGAGTACAATTTCAAAGTTTGAGGATGATACAAAACTTTGTGATGTAGTAAATAGTGAGGAGGATAGTAACAGACTTCATGAGGACTTAGACAGGCTGGTGAAATGGGCAGGCACATGGCAGGTGCAATTTAATGCGGATAAGTGTGAAGTGATGCACTTTGGGAGGAACAACATGGAGAGGCAGTATAATCTAAACGGTACTATTTTGAGGGGGGTGCAAGAGCAGGGGGTGCATATTCACAAATCTTTGAAGGTGGCAGGGCAAGTTGATAAGGTGGTTAAGAAAGCATATGGGATACTTGGCTTTGTAAATAAGGACATTGAATACAAAAAACAAGGAAGTCATGCTAAACTTTTACAAATCACTGGTTAGTTCTCAGCTGGAGTATTGTGTACAATTCTGGGGACCACATTTTAGGAAGGATGTCAATGCCTTGGAGAGGGTATAACAGGATGATACCAGGGATGAGGGACTTCAGTTATGTGGAGAGACTGGAGAAGCTGGGATTGCTCTTCTTAGAGCAGAGAAAGTTAAGGGGAAACCTAATAGAGTTATTCAAAATAATGAAGGGTTTTGATAGAGCAAGTAGGGAGAAATTGTTTCAACTGGCAAATGGGTTGGTAACCAGAGGTCATAGATTTAAAATAATTGACAAAAGAGCTAGAGGGGAAATGAGGAGAACTTTTTTCACAGAGGGTTGTTAAGATCTGGAACGCACTTCCTGAAAGGGTGGGGGAAGCAGATTCCATTAGAACTTTCAAAAGGCAATCAGACATGAACTTGAAGAGGTCTAATTTGCAAGGTTCTGGGGAAAAAGCTGGGGAGTGGGACTAAATTGGACAACTCTTTCAAAGAGCTAGCACAGGCACGATGGGCCGAGTGGCCTCCTTCTGCGCTGTATGATTCTATGGTTCCCTATGGCCTGGAGTGTGCCTTTGCCTGCCCAATATAGAGTTCATTTGCAGCGATCCCAAAAGGTTGAACAGAAAATGGTGGATGGAGGAAATGCAGTGGATGTGGTGTATATGAATTTTCAGAAAGCTTTTGACAAGGTACCATACAAGAGTCTATTGGAGAAGATTAAGGGGTATGGAATTAGGGTAAGGGTAGAAAATTGAATTAAAAACTGGTTAGAAGGGGGGAAAGCAGAGCAGAGCTAAGGACAGGTTCTTAGAGTGGATTGCTTCTGTTCAACTGTTTACATCAATGATTTGGATTATAGAGCTAGAGGGAGTGGTGTCCAAATATACAGACAATACTAAAATAGGGGGCATAGTAAATCATTCGGAGAACCAAAGTAAGCTGCGGAGACATTAATATGGTGGAATGGGCAAAAAGTGGTAGATGGAATTCAATGTCAGTAAATGTGAGGTGGTACGTTTTATTAAATAAAAGTAATAATTATACATTGAATGGGAGAAAGCAGAGTGATGTGGAAGAGCAGAGAGATTTGGGGTTCAGGTTCACAAGACTGTAAAAGCAGCACCTCAAGTGGATAAGGTCATAAAAAGCTATAAAAGTTGAGATGTAATGGTTCAGAGAAGGTTCACTAGGTTGATTCCGGGTATGGAAGGGTTGTCTTATGAGGAAAGATTGAACAGGTTGGGTCTATACTCATTGGAGTTTAGAAGAATGAGAGGAGACCTTATTGAAACATACAAGATTCTGAGGGGACTCAATAGGGTAGATGCTGAGAGGATGTTATCCCTCATGGGGGAATCTAAAACTAGGGGGCATAGTCTCAGAATAAGGGGTCGCCTGTTTAAGACAGAAATGAGGAGGAATTTCTTCTCCCAGAAGTTCGTGAATCTTTGGAATTCTTTACCCCAAAAAGCTGTGGAGGCTGAGTCATTGAATATATTCAAGGCTGAGTTAGACACATTTTTGATCAGCAAGGGAGTCAAAGGATATGGGGGAAAAGGCGGGAAAGTGGAGTTGAGGTAAAAATCAGATCAGCCATGATCTCATTGAATGACGGAGCAGGCTCGAGGGGCTGAATGGCCTACTCCTGCTCCTATCTCTTTTGGTCTTATGGTGAATCTATATAAAACCTTAGTATGACCACAGTTGGAGGACTGTGTGCAGTTTTATACTCCACACTATGAGAAGGGCGTTGAGACAATAGAGAGGGTACAGCACAGATTCACTGTCGGATATGAGGAAATAAAAATACAAAGAAAGACTTGAGAAATTGGGGGTGTTTTCATTAGGATAGGGGGTGATTTAAATTATGAAGGGATAGGACAGGGTAGATAGAAACAGACTGTTCCCAACGATTGAGGGGTCTACAACGAGGGGACAGAGATAAGATTAAATGTAAGAGATTTAGGACAGAGAGCAGGAGAATTTTTTCTTTAACACAGAGGGATGTGATGCTGTGGATTGAAGTAGGAACCATGGTCGGAATTTTCTCCAAGCTGCTCCTGCCCCGCCACCTAAAACTTATCGGAAGAAACTCAGTTTACGTGCGCAAACGGGATTTCTGCCGTACTTCCGGCGTAGTTACGTTGGCGGAGCAGGAGCCACTTGGAGGAAATTCTCTTAGCTGATAGAAGCAGATTCAATAGTAACTTTCAGAAGGGAATAGGATATATACTTGAGGGGGGGGGGAATTTACAGGGATATGGGGAAATAGTGGGGGAGTGGGACTAATTGGATAGCGCTTTTGAAGAGCCAGCACAGGCATGATGGGCCGAATGGCCCTCTTCTGTGCTGTAAGATTCAATGATTCTATGATTTTAATAGGTCAGAGAGGTGGTTGAAGAAAAAGGGGGGATAAAGGGATATGGGAACAGGGCGAGAACATGGTTTCAGGACTACTGCTCATGTGACAGAGAAACACCAAGATGGACTGGTTTTTCCTGTTATAATTCCTATGTCATTTTATTTAAAACCCTTGTTATTGTGGTTATATCAGGTGATCTCAACTTCAGAAGGCAGTAGAATAAAACAGTACACTAGACCATGGCTGAGGTTATAAACTACCAAACAAATGAATTAATCAATAAATGGATCAGTGAACAGAAGCAATGGCACACTGTAGATTTACAGCAAGTATAGACTTGACGATCACTCCCTAGAAGTTAGAAAATAACAAACAGCTGCATCTCTCGTGTTAAACTCCAATATGAACTGGACCTGCTCCAAAGTCACTGACTTAACCTGATGTAGGCGTTTGGAGTTGACCTTCTGGTCTGTTTTGCCTATCTCTCTCTGATCACTTCAGGCAGGCTGAGTCACACTTTCAAAATTTGACTGAGACAAAATTTAAGTTTGTATCTCTTAAATTCAAATCATGTTGTGAATCAAACGTATATTCAAACAAAACCCACAGGATTCATGCATTTGAATTGAATAGCTTAGCCTCTCCCCTCAGATACCTATTGCAGGTGTAACATCTGTTCTGGGACTTTTGTGCAACACAAAACCATTGTGTGCCATTTTCTATGCAAACCTAGTTTTTAACCCTGTATGGTACCATGACAGAAAGAAAGAAGCCAATAACTTGATACATCATTATGGCATGGTCGGTAACCAGAGGACACAGATTTAAGGCAATTGGCAAAAGAACCAGAGGTGACATGAGGAAAAAAATGTTTATGCAGTGAGTTATGACCTGGAACGCGCTGCCTGAAAGGGCGGTGGAAGCAGATTCAATAGTAACTTTCAGAAGGAAATTGGATAAATACTTGAAGGGAAAAAATTTGCAAGGCTGTGGGGAAAGAGCAGGGGAGTGGGACTAATTGGATAGCTCTTTCAAAGAGCTGGCACAGGCACGATGGGTCGAATGGACTCCTTCTGTGCTGTATCATTCTATGATTCCACACACAGAGGAAAATAGGGCTGTGGGGAGGGGGGAGGGGGTAATCTTTTTAATAGGCATTGTGGAGGGAAAACCCATGGGTGAGCTGCCCACGATTTGCCAATATGTCCTGCCACTGGCATATATTTGGGGAAAAACCCCATGTTATCCAAACAACCCCATGCCAAAAGTGTTTGCAGTAACATTCGAGGTGTAGAGTTTCTGCTGGGTGGTGCGCCAGTTTTGCCGAGGTGAAGCTACGCGCAAACTCATTAGCATAAGCCCGCACGCAAACAATGGCGGAGACTCCAGCGGAAATTGGATATGGGGGGCAACGCAGTTACATTTGAAACTATGCAATCTTTAGTGCTATTTCATTCGATTCCGCCTGGATCTCGCTAATATCGGGGTGGAAATCGTGCCGAAACACCAGGCCCTAGTGTTGGTTATGTGTGGAGTTGGCTGTGGTTTCCTTGCATTCATTTTCAGAGTTCTACCCAGAGTAAACTCTGATATACCACTGATGTTGCCATCACTAAAAAAAGTCAAGCCTACGTACCACCCTGACCTATGATACGACAATGTTCATGACTTTGTTATAAGGATGATACTTTTGTGCCAACCTATGTTTGCATGTTCTGACCTGGTATTAGGATGGTTTTCATGGGCCGCACCTCAACACCCTGCATTGGGTACTCCAAGGGAGAGTTGGCTTTGGCAATAAGCACTGCGTCTGCCGGAGTCTTCATCCTAGAGGAACAGAGAAGTCATGACATGTTCATCCACTGGAAGTGAGGACATAATAGGGCTGTTGACCGGAAGTCACCGGTTAACGGTTTTGGCTTAGTACACAGAGGAAAAGTCAATTCTCTCTTAATTCTCAATTCGCTTTATTAACGTTATTAGATCATGTACATACCACTTATACGTCTAGTTAGATATAGGCATGCAGTTTACAGCAGGTTATACAGTTTTATACTCAAACTAGGATTTAAACGCACACCCACTAGGTTTTTTTGACGAACACTTCCTGAGTGGTCACAGAATAGAAAGGATATTATATTACCCGGAAAGGAGAGATACTGCTGGCCAGGCAATTCTCTCTCTCACTCCCGACGTCGTCTCTACGTCCCTGACGTCGTCTCTACGTCCCTGACGTAGGGTTCCCACTTCCATGATGGTCAGTCTCCGGAGTCTCCCTCACAAACAAACACAAACTGGGACCAAGCCAGCAATTCTTCAGTTTTATTCCCAAGTCTGTCTTTTCGAATGATGCTGTCTTCTCTGGTTGGCTCAAAGTTGCTGGAGTGATCGATGTCATCCCCTGATTGGCTCTGTTCCAAGGGGTTAGGTAGCATTACCTCATACTCCTTTTCTAAATAAGGACTGGTGTCTCATCATAGTTCCTTTGTCCCTGTGAGAAGCGGAACGAATTCAAACCGGTTCTGGCCAGTTCAGACTAGTGACTGAACTCCAGGTCACCCCAGTTCAAAGGTCAGTGTCTTTGTTAGCAATTCGAATTAACCTCAATAGGTTTCTGCAGCCTCTGGCCAACAGGGCCGATTTCCTGAGCATGCACTGTGGGTGAGGAACCTCACTGGCAATTGTGTATACCGAGAAACCACAGGTGCTGGACAGAAGATTGCAGGAGTGCCTGATATGCACGTCTAGTGGATGAGGTTTACCCACCATTGGTCTGCACTCAGAAAATCAGCACTAAAAAAAAATGACTCCTCCATCTAAGTGCAGATACCACAATGGTGGTTTATTTTTGTAACCTTTACAAGTCGGTGACTAACTCAACATCTTACCATAGACACAACTAGAAGGAACTGTTTGATAGGAAGCAAAACCTACCTGTGTACATGCAGTTTCTACCAAAAAAAGGCATGCGTTCATTCTGCAGTCTTTAGCATGAGAAGGCATCCCCCCAAAGTATACATCATAGGGAGAATTTTGCACGGCTTTGCCCTGCCTTCCTAGACAGCAGTGATGGAGATAGGGCTATAAAACTAAGGCCATTTCTGTTACCTCTGCTCCCATCTAGGAGAGACTCCTCACAGAGAATGGAACCTCATAAAATTACACCTTATATTTCCTTACTTATAGGGTACCCTGATCCAAAGGGCATTTTATCCCAACTCTGGTAATTAATATTATAAAGCATATGCAACATAATATAGCTAACAGCAGTGTAGTACACATTGGGATTTTATATTACACTGTTGATTCACTGATGCTATTTGATTGAATAGATTCCAATGAGTTACTTTAGCAAATGTACACAAATCCAGTCCATTTAATTTTGGTTCCTTGGTACTGTTTGATTCAGTCATTCTTGTAAGCCAGTTTGATAGTGATAACAGCAAGTCAATTAGGGCCCCATTTTCCTCTTTTCTGAAAATAGACCCATTAACCCTCCTCTTTTTGTAGATTGAAACAACTGCCAAGCAAATTACGATCGGAGTGCAACTTTGCCGCAGTCAGTTTCGTGAAAGACATGTTCAGTAGCCCAAACAAAAGAACCTCAGCCAATCCTGACACAACAAGAAGTTGTTGCGTTTATATAGCGCCTTCAAGGTAGAAAAACATCCCAAGGTGCTTCGCCTGTAATAAGCTGCTGTCAGACTTCTCAAGCAGCAAAATTGGCACCAAAATGGTAAAACTGAAAGTTCCATAATCCAGTAAAACCTGTGCATAATTGTCTCCACGAAGATGTAGAAAATATATTGTTTAAGAAGGTGGTTTAGTGCGTAACTTTCCTGCGTTTAACAAGTCCATTGAACCACTAGAGAATGTTTGGGGCTTGATGTCTTTTAACCATAAACCCTACCTCTTTTACAGTTCATTGTATTATTTGCCCCATATTATTTGTATTTATTCTCGGGATGCAGGCATCGCTGGCAAGGCCATTGACTTCGCTGGAAATGGAAACCGGGAGATGTATAACCGGCAGCTGATCCGAAATCACCCATTAGACACTATTGTCCAAAGTGAGATATACTTCCCCTGTTTCCTGTTTTTGCTCCACTTAAAAGCTGTGGTGATGCTTTTTCTCCTTAGCCTCAATATTTATGCTGCTCTTTGCCAACTCGAGTTTCAAACTTTTAACTGTCCTGTATATTCTTTTCAGTCTGTGGGCAATATTCTAACTCAGTTGTCCAGTACGTTAGCTACCAGCCACATGTGGCTAAATTGGGAATCCAGATGTAGCTAATTGCATTTCTGATTAGAAAATAAAAGACTTGCATTTATATAGCGCCTTTCACGACCTCAGGACACCCCAAAGGACTTCACAGCCAATGAAGTACTTTTTTGAAGTGTAGTCGCTGTTGTAATGTAGGAAACGTGCCAACCAATATGTGCACAGCAAGATCCCACAAACAGCAATGTGGTAATGACCAGATCATCTGTTGGTTGAGGGATAAATGTTGGCCAGGACATCAGGAGAACTCCCCTGCTCTTCTTCAAAAAAGTGCCACGGGATCTCTTACATCCACCTCATCCAAAAGACGGCATCTCTGACAGTGCAGCATTCCCTCAGTACTGCACTGGAATGGTAGCCTAGGTTATGTGCTCAGGTCTCTGGAGTGGGACTTTAACCCACAATCTAAAATGAGTAATAGACACCATAGTTGAACATGTGATCTCAATACTCATTTGTACGGTGTATGCAATGTATACTTTAACCTTTTTGTGCCTTTGTTGGTAAAATGATGAGACGAAACACAGAGTGTGCAATCATTTTCTGATCATTGGGAGTGCTTTACGTCCTTGATTACTGAATGGTGATAGATGTCTGCTAAGTAAACATTGGTTTAATGTCTCACCCGAAAGACGGCATCTCCAACAATCCCTCATTACTGCACTGGGTGGATCAGCCTAATTTTGTGCTCAAGTCTCTGGAGTGGGAATTGAATTCACCACCTTCTGACTCAGTGCATGGTGCTTAGCACATATTATTAAGGTTTGCATGCCGCTCCTGTATAAAATTTGTTTGAACCAAATACAGCTATTTTGAAGCCTGGAAGTTTATGTTGCAGTTACACTTGTGTGTTTGTATTTACTTTATGATATTTTGACTTTAGTTGAAATGATGAGTGAAATTCTCTTTTTTTTAAATTAAAAACAAACCACTAATGGAATTGCAGGAACGTTCATTTTTGAAACATGCGATTCCAGAGAATATAATTTTGCCAGCGGGACATCACCAAGGTTGAAAAGATAAACCAGGGAGTAGTGGTTAAATGACACCAAGATTGAAGATTGTAAGAGGAAGGGAAGACTGAAGGAGGTAAGGCATTCCACAGTTTTGAGATAGCCCGAAAGAATAAGTTAAGAGTAGGAGACTGTGATGAACCTTGATTTCAAGGATGTTTGGAGAAGAGTGTGTAGGAAGGGATATTTGGAGTTTAGGAGGAAGACAAAAGTTCAGAGGGGAGCAGGCTATAGTAGTATCGATAAAATAAAGAGAGACGGGTAAGGTTGATAAAGACAGAGGTTGGAGACCATGAAAGGTCAGAGGTGGTAGCTGTTGATTGAACTTGGGTCCACGCCAAGACAGGGAGCCATGGTTAATCCTCCACAGAAGAGCAAAGTCTCGGTTGGCATAGTTCCCAGAAGAGAGATTAATCACTGTGTACCATTGGTAGGATTGCCACACAGCAGGAATGTAGCCCAGTGTCCTTCTACTACTGGGAACATGTTGCTGCTTTGCTGCTACTTGAAGTTTGTCATAATTAAAGATTAAATTGATTTCAAAAATATATACATGTGTAGTCGTGTCTGATTCGACAGGCCTGAACCCAAATTATATTGAGACACGTGGCATGTAACATTTTGGCTAGCAATAGGAAGATTTTGTGTGCCAGCCTTCAAGTTTATAATTTTTTTTAAATCACCAACGCATTGTGATGGATCAAACTGTACCTCTGTAGAAAGTGTTGATACTCCTTCTCTCTCCTCTGCTTCACCTCTTGGCGTTCTGCTGCATTAAAGACCAACTCCAGCTCAGTAACAGAGTGCCGACTGATGAGGCCGTTTAACCAAGCCTCCTCTTTTTCACATTTGCAGTTGTTTGTTGTGAGCTGCCTACGGAGGACAATGATTCAAGACTTTAAAACAAGTAGCGACGGAAAAGGGCACAGCCACTCCCGATACAATACAGGCACTAGTAGATCTCCCCTGGCATTGCTCATGGGTAGCCCTGAGCCCAGAGATGCTCACTGGGGTCCCGCAGATTGCCCGTTTGCTGTGCTACAGCAAATTTACTGAAGCACATGACTGATGAGGTAAAAATATTACACGCGGCCCTGACAGATTTTTCAAACGCTGCAGTCAAAGCATAGATATGACAGAAAATTTTCTGGGCCTGCATCTTGAACCATTTCCTGCTTGGTCACATGACCCTGGCAAATCACGGTCTGTTTTCTACGGTTGCCTGTTTTATCCAGGCGCAGTACTGGCCAAGGTAACGGGATTTCTGACGGATGACGCCAACCCGTCATTTCCATACAGCCACCATTTTGGGGGCTGAAGCTTCTGCTCGTGCCCATTTCTGCCAGATATAGAAATATATAGAAGTTACAACATGGACACGGCCATTCGGCCCAACCAGTTCGCGTCAGTGTTTATTCTCCATGTGAACAAATAGTTCCGATCACATTTACCCACCCTGTTCCCATATTCCTTCAGTTTACTGGGCTTAATTGAAGGGGCAGAACACTAGACTTACCCGCCCCAAATCCCAATGCCCTGCCACTGGAAATGAACCATTTTCCCACGATAAAGATCACAGATTTTCTAACCTTTATACAGGAATTTTTTAAAAAATGCTGCAACCAGTCTTGAAAAAAACAAACTTTCACATAATAGGCATGCTCCAGAAAGTTCTTATGAGGAAAATTAAAAGTTTCAAAAGCTGTATTTTAGCAACTTATTGGTTACATAGAATTACATAGAATTTACAGCACAGAGACAGGCCATTCAGCCCAACTGGTCTATGCTCCACACGAGTCTCCTCCCACCCCTCTTCATCTAACCCCATCAGCATATCCTTCTATTCGTTTCTCCCTCATGTACTTCCCTGTAAATGCATCTATGCTTTTCGCCTCAACTATTCCCTGTGGTAGCAAGTTCCACATTCCAACCACTCTCTGGGTAAAGAAGTTTCTCCTGAATTCCTTAGTGGATTTATTAGTGACTATTTTATATCTGCGGCCTCTAGTTTTGGACTCCCCCACAAGTGGAAACATCTTTACGTCTACCCTATCAAACCCCTACATAATTTTAATAACTGGTTATATAGAAATTTTTTGGGACCAAGGTTTAACTATACACTTCTGTAACTGCGACTATGAGAAATCATTGGCTCATTTGAAGGTCTTCCTTCCTCAAATTCATGAGGATCAACATTGAGAATGTTGCACCTGACTGCAGGGATGCAAGGTTTGCCTCTGCACTAATAGGCCCCACAACTGATTTCTAATTAGCTTCTGATATGCAGGCATGAGCTAAAAAAACAATTTAGAATGTTTTTTTTCCCCCCCAGGTTGTCCCAAGGGGGCACGATTGGCCAAATACTCTAATTACTATTGGATTCAGAACTGGTATGAATTCTTTAAACAGTATGGCCTTGAATTTCAGCGGGGTTCTCCCAATCCCCTGCTATAATATCGGCAGGCGATCGGAGAAACCCCCCCCCCCCTGGCAAATATCCATCTCCCATCGGAGAAGCCTTGACGAAATTTCAGATGTTTAAACTGAAAGGGACCATGACACTTGTACATAACAAAAGTTATTGAAGACACAAGAAATCATACTTGCTCTGGAATGTGTATACTTCACTGCACCTCTCCTCCTCCACCCGCCCACCCATATTGAGGGTGATGCCTTTCGCTGATAATCTAACATTTGGAAATTAAATTAAAGCTTGCACTTGCAAGAAAGGGAATTAGTTTATATTGCTTGGGTAAATGATGAAACATTTATTACAGCAATGTTCTCCAACCTGCTCAGCTAGTTTAACGTGCTAAAACATCCCCAAGTGCTTCATAAGAACATAAAGAAACAGGAGCAGGAGTAGGCCATCTGGCCCCTTGAGCCTGCTCCACCATTCAACAAGATCATGGCTGATCTTCTACCTCAACACCATTTTCCCTTGATTCCCTTAGTATCCAAATATTATCGATCTGAGTCTTGAATATACTCAACGACTGAGCATCCACAGCCCTCAGGTGTAGAGAATTCCAAAGATTCACAACCCCGAGTGAAGAAATTTTTCCTCGTCTCTATCCGAAATGGCCGCCCCCTTATGTTGAGATTATGACCCCTAGTTCTAGACTCTCCAGCCAGGGGAAACAGCCTCTCAGCATCTACCCTGTCAAGCCCTCTCAGAATTTTATACGTTTCAATGCAATCACCTCATTCTTCTAAACTCCAGAGAATATAGGCCTATTCTACTCAATCGCTCCTCATAGGACAACCCTCTCATCCCAGGAATTAATCCAGTGAACCTTCGTTGCACCCCCTCTAAGGCAAGTATATCCTTCCTTAGGTAAGGAGACCAAAACTGTACACAGTACTCCAGGTGTAGTCTCACCACAACCCTATATAATTACAGCAAGACTTCCTTACTCTTATACTCCAACCCCCTTGCAATAAAGGCTAACATATTATTTGCCTTCCTAGTTGCTTGCTGTGCCTGCATGTTAACTTTCTGTGATTCGTGCACAAATCCCTCTGACTACCAATATTTCACAGGACAAGATGTGACACCGAGCCACATAAGGAGATATTAGGACAGGTGACCAATAGCTTGATCAAAGAGGTAGGTTATAAAGGGGCATCTTAAAAGGAGGAGGGAGAGGCGGAGAGGTTTAGGGAGGGAATTCCAGAGCTTAGGGCCTGGGCAGTTAAAGGCACAGCCACCAATGGTGGAGCGATTAAAACCGGGGATGTGCAAGAGGCCAGAATTGGAGGAGCGCAGAGATCTCAGAGGGTTGTAGGGCTGGAGGAGGTTATAGAGATAGGGAGGGGAGAGGGCACAGAGAGATTTGAAAACAAGGATGAGAATTTTAAAATCGAGGCATTGCTGAACCGGGAACCAATGTAGGTCAGCGAGCACAGGGGGTAATGGGTGAACGGGACTTGGTGAGAGTTAGGATATGGGCAGCAGAGTTTTGGATGAGCTCAAGTTTATGGAAGGTGGAAAATGGGAGGCCGGCCAGGAGAGCATTGGAATAGTCGAGTCTGGAGATATCAAAGGCACGGATGGGGGTTTCAGCAGCAGATGAGCTGAGGCAGGGGCGGAGGCGGGCGATGTTAAGGAAGTGGAAGCAGGCGGTCTTGTTGATGGAGCAGATATGGGGTCAGAAGCTCAGCTCAGGGTCAAATAGGATGCCACAGTTGCGAACACAGTCTGGTTCGGCCTCAGACAGTGGCCAGGGAGAAGGATGGAGTCGGTGGCCAGGGAACAGAGTTTGTGGCGGGGACCGAGGACAATGGCTTCTGTCTTCCCAATATTTAGTTGGAGGAAGTTTCTCCTCATCCAGTACTGGATGTCCGACAAGCATCGTGACAAATGAGAGACAGCGGAGGGGTCGAGAGAGGTGGTGGTGAGAGAGAGCTGGGTGTCGTCAGTGTACATGTGGAACCTGATGACGTGTTTTCAGATGATGTCACGAGGGGCAGCATGTAGATGAGAAATAGGAGGGGGCCAAGGATAGATCCTTGGGGAACGCCAGAGGTAACGGTGCAAGAGTGGGAAGAGAAGCCATTGCAGGTGATTCTCTGGCTATGACTGGATAGAAAGGAATGGAACCAGGCGAGTGCAGACCCACCCAACTGGACGACAGAGGAGAGGCGTTGGAGGAGGAGGGTGTGGTCAACTGTGTCAAAGGTCGAGAAGGATGAGGAGGGATAGTTTACCACGGTCACAGTCACATAGAATGTCATTTGTGACTTTGATAAGGGCCGTTTCAGTACTGTGGCAGGGGCGGAAACTGAGAATACCTACGAGGTGCCCCTCTAATGAAATGCATATGTAGTAAGCTTTCAGTAGCTCAATAAGATGCCTCCATAACAAAATGGCAGTATGTTAAACCAGGGGTTAATATAAGTGGCCCATTTTGCGAGCTAGAATTAGAACAATGAGCTTTTCAATTAGCTTTTCTTTGATCATTCGTTTATGTTATTAATTTTCTGTATGAAAATGTATGCTTTATGATGAATCAAGCAAAGCGATATAAGCTGAATTCTGGGGTAAGGAGGTGTAGGGAGTGTTGTTTTGCAGCTACCTAATGAATGGATCCTTATTTCGGACAAGGTCGAAAAACATCCCAGGCCTGAGATAAGTGAGACTCCCTTTCCTGTGACCTACGCATGAACAGGTATCACCTGTGAGTGGTCGGTCATTATGTCAGTTAGTATGGCTTGCCCAGACTCAGCTTATGATTGGTTTTAACCCCTTGCTAATCATGTCCCTCCCCACTCTGAAAATGTATAATTGTGTGAACTCTGACCATGTAATTTGCCTGTTCTATGAGATTGACCAGACTCTGTCAAGAGTTGAAATCAATTCTATAGATAAGGTCAGCTGCAGCTAATAAAATTGTGTTAAACTTTCAAGTGTATTCGCTTTCAGTTTTTGCTGAACCAGACTAAGAGTAAAGAAATCCGGTATCGTCAAAACCTGATTGGAAGGATTCAAACATGGAGTTGTGGGAGGCGACGACACGTTCAAGGACTTGAGAGGAAAGGGAGGTTGGAGATGGGGCAGTAGTTGCAAGGACAGAGGGGTCACGGGTGGGGGTTTTTTTGAGGGGGTGATGACGGCAGATTTGAAGGGGATGGAGAACAGTACCTGCGGAGAGGAATTTCATATGAATGTCTTAATGTATTTGTTACTGTAAGAAAATCTCCTCGGCCAGTGAGATAGTCTGACAATAAACCATACAATCAACTTCCTCCTTCACTGTATCACACCATTTCTGTCATTTGGAATCAAATTGTCGTCTATGTAACGGAAACCTCACATTACAGAGTCCATTCCTTCTGGTCCCAGTCTTGAAAAACTGCAGAACTACAACAAAAGCCTTGGCCTGACCCACGTAATTTCCTTTGAAGTCAGGTTTCCACCCAAATTTTGTACCACAATATTCGTTAAAAACAAAGACTTGCATTTATATAGCGCCTTTCATGACCTCAGGACGTCCCAAAGCGCATGACAGCCAATGTTTCTTTTCCTGTTGAAAATTAGTTGCAACAGTGCTCATGCATTGCATCTGTGACGTCAACATGGCACAATCTGCATGTTAACTTCATGGATATAATGTACACGCATCTGATTTTTGGTAAGAAAACAATGAGTAATTTTGGGGGAGTTCTCAAATTCGGAAGAACCATCAGAAAAACATGTGTGAATTTGTTGGGGAAAAAAAAGGTAAAGACTGATTTTAACGATCCCTGAATGACACTGCCCTTGCCAGCCTCTGGCAGTGATGCCCTTATGCTGCATGATAGCTGCAGGTATCATTGCTGTAGGTGGCAAAGCTCTGTAGCTGACTCCCTTCTGACCCAAATCACGCAGATGCAGTTGTCCTCAGTCAAATGCAGTCATGCCAAGCTCTACAGACATACTTTGGTGCCTGCTGAGCTCCTGGCATGGCTTTGTTCAACTTGTCCCACTCATGCATGAAATAGTGTATCGGAGGCATTTTAAACATAAACTTACATTAAGGCATTTTGTTCCTGTAATGTTTAATATCAGGTCCAGAGTCACAGTGCATGAGCTGAAAACTTACAACACCCAGGGATATGGGAATTCTTCTGGGTCTGTTGACGTTCAGAGTGTCCCTTTCCCTCTTTTTCTTGTCATCTTTCCCCTCCCTTCCTCAACTAAAGTGAATGACTTCTTGCTAAGGTCACTTGTTACAGGCACCCCCACATGCACAGGGCACCGTCCAAACATCTCGCCCCACATGCACAGGGCACCGTCCAAACATCTCGCCCCACATGCACAGGGCACCGTCCAAACATCTCGCCCCACATGCACAGGGCACCGTCCAAACATCTCGCCCCACATGCACAGGGCACCGTCCAAACATCTCGCCCCACATGCACAGGGCACCGTCCAAACATCTCGCCCCACATGCACAGGGCACCGTCCAAACATCTCGCCCCACATCTCATTCCTCCTGTGCATCAGCACGGTACTGTAATGCTGGGACCGGGACAAAGAATCACACAGTCCCAATCCAGCCTTCAACCGATGTCCGCACACACAACATGTGCTTCCAGCAAGTGTCACTCACTCACTGTTCAGCAAGCAGAAGCGGGAACCTTAGCCCATTTTCCCTTCCTTAAACCAAGCCAGTCGTGACACCCCTGCCGTTGCCCTAGTTGAGTACAACTAACCCAGCACAGAATGCAGATCGAACCTGGGGACCTTCCTTGTCTACATTGCTCAGCTACTCACTGGATAAATCCCCGAACCCATTGGCAGAATTTTGGGCAGTCTTAGGATTAGAGAGGTTTTGCCTTTGAGATTCATCCCGTTGACAACCTATTCCTACTCCTGTAGTATACGTAGTGCATTGGAGAACTAAGTTTTTTTTAAATTTGCATCTTCTGATCGATTTGCTGGTTACTTTTGTACTTTGAAAAGAGAGACTTACCTGGCGACTATCTCTTTCCTTTTATATGATAAATGGGCGTATTGCTCCAAAGGCTCCCATAATCCATATTCAAGTAGGTTTTGTGGAATACTCTGTGTTTGGTACTTGATATCCACAACATACCCAAGTTCCAGGTGCATGTAAACAGTGATAAATACTGTTAGGAGCAGAGTCACAAGGACCAGGTAGCAGAGAATCTTTTTTCGACGCATCCTGCAAATGTAAAGGGAAAAATTATCACATTTCTTCCAAGAAGCATTTGAAAACCATTCCAACCACAGCAACATGCATTTATGTAGCGCCATTAATGTAGAAAGGTGTTTCAGAGGCATAATCAGACCAAAATGGACACCAAGCCAAAGAAGGAGGTATTAGAAGAGGTGACTAAAAGCTTGGTCAAAAAGATGGGTTTTAAAGAGAACCTTAAAAGGAGGAGAGTTAGGAAGGCGGATGGGTTTAGGGAAGTCATTCCAGAGCTTAGGACCTAGACAGCTGAAGACACAGAGGCCAATGGTGGGGGCAATGAAGTTGGCGGGGGGGGGGGGGGATGCACAAGAGAATAGAATCAAAGGAACGGAATTTGAGTGGGGAGGTTGAAAGAGGTTAGAGAGATAAGAAGGGGCGAGGCCATGAATTTAAACACAAGGATAAGACTTTAAAATTTGAGGCATTGGGGTACTGGGAGCCAAGGTAGGTCAACAAAGACTCAGATGAGGGGGATTTGGTACGGGATACGGGCAGCAGAGTTTTGGATAAACTGAAGTTTACGGAGGGTGGAGAATGGGATGTCAGACAGGAGAGCATTGGAATAGGCGAGGCTAGAGGTAACAAAGCCATGATTGAGGATTTCAGCAGCAGATGGACCGAGGTAGGGGCGGAGGTGGGCAACGTTACAGAGGTGGAAGTAGGCGGTCTTTGTCATGGAGAGCATATGGAGTTGGAAGCTCATCTGAGAGTCAAATAAGACGCTGAAGTTGCAAACAGTCGGATTTAGCCTAAGACAATGGCCAGAAAGGAGGATGTAATTGTTGGCAAGGGTACAGAGTTTGTGGCGGAGGCCGAAGATGACGGTTTCAGTTTTCCCAACGTTTAACTTGAGGAAATTGCAGTTTATCCAAGACTAGATATTGAACAAGCAGTCTGACAAGACAAAGGCAGCAGAGGGGTTGAGAGAGGTGGTGGAGAGGTAGAGCTGGGTGTCGTCAGTGTACATGTGAAAGCTGACCCTATGTCTGCGATGTTGTCAAGGGGCAGCATGAAGATGAGGAAGCCAAGGATAGATCATTGGGGGACTCAAGGTAATGGTGCGAGGGCAGGAGGAGAAGCCATTGCTTGAGTTGCCCGGGCCACAATGGAAAGGTAAGTGTGGAACCAAGCAAAAGTAGTTCCCTGAGCTGGACAATGGAGGAAGCATTGAAGGAGGATGGTGTGGTCAACTGTGTCAAAGGCTGCAGACAGGTAGAGAAGGATGAGGAGGGATAGTTTACCATGGTCACAGTCACATAGGATGTCATTTGTGACTTTGATAAGGGTCGTTTCAGTACTGTGGCGGGGCGTAAACCTGAATGGAGATTTAAACATGGAGTTGCAGGAAAGATGGGCATGGATTTGGGAGGTGACAACATGTTCAAGGACTCAAGAGGAAAGGGAGGTTGGAGATGGGGTGGAGAGAGGTCAAAAGTGTTTTTATTTGAGGAGGGGGGTGATGACAGCAGTTTTGAGAGGGATAGTACCTGATGAGAGGGAACCAATTAGAATGTCAGCTAGCATGGGGGTCAGGAAGGAAAGTTGGGTGGTCATCAGTTTAGAGGGAATGGGGTCAAGGGAGCAAGAAGTGGGTCTTATGGACAAGATGAGCTCGGAAAGGGTATGAGGAAGATAGGAGAGAAACTGGAGAAAGATGCAGGTTCAGGGCTGGGCAGGAGAAATCTATGGGGAAGTTTGGCTTGGTGGGCAAGAGGAAGGGGAGGAAGCAGCAGAGGCAGATGAACAGATGGTCTCAATCTTAGTGACAAAGATTGCCATGAATTCCTCACACTTGTTGGAGGTGGAGGATGCAGGGGAAGAGAGGTTTAAGGAAATGGTTTGCAGTGGAGAAGAGAAGCTGGGGGTTATCATTGGTCTTAAGGATGATCCTGGAGTAGTGGGTGGTTTTGGCAAAGGAGAGTGAGGCCCAATAGCACTTGATGTAGTCCAACCAGATTTGGTGATGGATGCCTAAACCAGTTGTTGCCCAGATACGCTCAAGACCTGCATCCTTTGGATTTGAAGGAGTGAAGATAGGGGACAGACCAGAGGGATTGAGTGGGAGGGGAGAGAATAAAGGTTTTGCTGGGGACAAGGGCACGAAAGGTGGACTTAAGGAGATCGATGACTGCTGAAGTATCATGGCAAAGGGAGGGCCAAAGGCTAGACAGTCGGGAGTTTGAAAGTGCCATTGCAAGTGACTTGGTCCAGAGTTTCTTTTTCCAGGGATGGACACAGAAGGAAGAGAGGTTGGAAGGGGATAGGGGTTGTGGATAGTGAGGGTTACCAGGAAGTGATCAGAGATGGCCTTATCTGTGATAGAGACGATGGCAGGAGTGCAAAACGGCCCCGAGTCTCTTCATCGCTTGCTGACAGACTTGGACTTCGGCCTCCACATTTATTTTACCAGCCGTTGACTTTGCTGGCCATTTCTCTTAACCATACAGCCTTTGTAATGGCTACCAACATATCTGTCCCCACATGTAGCCACTTACCTTTAAATACCCTCACCCCTTTAAGTTTACTCATTAGCCCTTTAAGGGCTGGTTACATGCCATTTCCTGTTCTCCCCACTCTGGGATGAGCTCTTAATACCATGCCCAGTGTGATTTGGAGCTCACTCACGCTATATAAGCACACTAATGATCAGGCAAGTGCTAATAAAGAACAGTCCAATCTGAGGCCAATTACAGAATCAATTCATCCTTTGTATTATTGAGCGTTTGACAATCTGTCTATTTTTAGCCCCATGCCCTTCAAGCTATTTATCCGGCTCTTGGAATAATTTAAACAACATAGAACCAACTGCTTCTTTTCTCCAATAAAAAAATCATTTTTTTTAAGCCTTTTTCATAGAATTACACCACAGAAACAGGCCATTCGGCCCAACTGGTCCATGCTGGTGTTTATGCTCCACACGAGCCTCCTCCCACCTTACTTCATCTCACCCTATCAACATAACCTTCTATTCCTTTCTCCCCCATGTGTTTATCTAGGTTCCCCTTAAATACATCTCTGCTATTCGCCTCAACTACTCCTTGTGGTAGCGAGTTCCACATTCTCACCACTCTCTGGGTAAAGAAGTTTCTCCTGAATTCTTTAGTCTCACAATTTAAAGCTCTAAATCTTGGAATCATTCCTGAAGCTCCTCTTTTCAATGCATTAATGTCTTTTTGAAAGTAGGGTGTCCAAGTGCTCACATAATATTTAAAATATAACCCTGCCAATAAATGATATTATAAGCTAAGCCAGGTTATTGTGAGAGCAAATGATGTGTCACCCTGAATATTCCTACACTTACCATATTGTTTAAATGGATTCTTTGGATGTGAGTATCACGAGCAAGGTCGGCATTTATTGTCCATCCCCAAGTTGCCCTGAGATGGTGGTGGTGGGCTTTCTTCCTAAACCGCTGCAGTTTGATTCAACAGAGGAGCTTACCAGGCCACTTCAGAGGGCATTTAAGAGTCAACCATGTTGGTGTGGGACTGGAGTCACATAGACCCAGACCGGGTAAGCAGGTTTCCTTCCCTAAAGGACATTAGTGAACCAGTTGGGTGAGAATAATGTGTTGCTATCTCTATTGCTCAGCATTAGACCTTACAACAGCACTTCACCCCTCCCCTCCCCACCCCAGCACTCTAAACCCTTCGCTCCCCCACTCTACATGGTTCTCCTCCAAACACCATGGGACACTGCATCAACCCTCCTTCTCATTCCAATCACACCCTCACCGCCCGCAGGCACTAACAGCGTTCTGCTTTCACCTGGTAACAATTGCTAAGTATTTCGCTCCTCTGCTGACTGGTTTCACATTTCACCCTGGAGCTATCTTCTTGCACATGACCACCTTCCTCTCCTGCTCAGAACCTCCTCCCTCTCCCTCTCCCTCTCCCTCTCCCTCTCCCTCTCCCTCTCCCTCTCCCTCTATGAAGCTGCCTCACATATCTGCACAACCCTTTCTAAGAACCACATACTAGCTCACTCCTAGTTTGCTCTCCTGCAAATCAGTGGGTGGGTTAGGCTGAAAACCCATGGAAGTGGCAGCGGCACAAGGGGAATAGCACATGTTGGCCTCTCAGGAGGACAGCTATTCTGCTCCCTCGCCACCCCCTCAGCCAATGCCCGCCATGGTGCCAGGAAGCCAGCTGAGCTAGACTGCCCTGGCAGCAGCTGAGATGCTACAGTCTGTAGCTGGGCACTCTCAGGCCCGAGCTCCTGGAGGTCGCCAACTACAAGCATCTCAAGGGGCTCTCACCTGAGCATCAATGGCCTTCTGCCACCCATGCAGTGTTCCACCATCATAGGACCCCGATTTGAATACTTTGATGAGACGCCCGCCTGAAACAGGTTTGCACCTGGGCTGCCCTGGCAAAGGCCTACAAGAAAATGGCAGCAGGTGGATCTTGAGTGCAAACGGAGTGGAAACGGGGGCAATAAGTTCTGTGTCACTGTTCCCACCGGGCAAAGGCCCTCAAAATCAGGGCCCAAGAGTGGAGCACAAAACTTTTTGGGCTGGTGAAACAATTAGGATGGGAAAAGAACTGGCTGGCAAAATAAAACAGTGGATAGCAAGAAAAATATGAAGGCAGGAAGTGGAGTCTGTGGGCAAGTGATGGAGCAGCACAGCACAGCACTTGATCCCCCAGTTTCATGGATGCAAAGTGAGAGTACTGTCACATAGGAACAGGAGTAGGCCATTCAGCCCCTCGTGCCTGCTTCGCCACTTGATAAGATCATGGCTGATCTGTGATCTAACTCCATATACCTGCCTTTGGCCCATATCCCTTAATAACTTTGGTTGCCAAAAACCTATCTATCTCAGATTTAAATTTAGTAATTGAGCTAGTATCAATTGCCGTTTGCAGAAGAGAGTTCCAAACTTCTACCACCCTTTGTGAGTAGAAATGTTTTCTAATCTCACTCCTGAAAGGTCTGGCTCTAATTGTTGTTGCTTGAGGTGAATGGTTGACAGTGCAATCTTTCCATTAGACCAAAGTGTAGCATTCCTGACAGAAGGGTCCAGCCAGTACTGCATGCAGTGTCCACAGAACCTAGGAACAGGTGCAGAAGAAGATGGCAGACCTTAAGGAAGCTGCCAAGGTAAGATTACCATTTGCCAGAAAGATGGCCCAAGTAAGCAGGACACATTTACTGATAGCCCATGCAAAGCCATCAGACAACCTTACAGCTCTTACGTTGCTTATCATGCATACCCATACTCAGGCAGGGCATGCATTTGAGCTGCGATTTACAATTGAAACTCTTGACACACTGACATCTTCAAAGGGCATTAAATGGAATTACACAAAGTACAAAACGAAAACAGGCCATTTGCCTAACCAGTCCATGTTGGTGTTTATCTTCCACATGAGCAGTAGTCCCAATCCCATGTGCCTACTCTGTTTTCATTTCCCATTATTTCCCTTTCTTTCAACCACCTATCTACCCTATTCTTAAATGTTGACATGGTCTCTGCTTCAATCACTAACTCCAATAGTGCATTCCACTGCCTCACAACCCTCTGGTTAAAAAAAAATTCCTGCTCTCTGTCCTAAATCTCTTACGCTCAATTTGTTGTCTATGTCCCTCTTGTAGGATAGTGTACTATGACAGGCTAAATGGCTTGGCATAGGCATAGAGCATGATGGATAGTTAGCACATAATGTGAAGGGACAAAGGTAGTAAGTACAGTTTAGCACAAAGAAGTAGTTGAACTCGGTTGACAGGAAGACTGAGATAAAACAAAACAGTTAGTGTAAAATGTAGAGTAGGTAATAATTGGGGAGTGATTCAGCAGCTTTGAGAACTGGTATAGGTAACCATTGGGGCCCCCGATATCACAAAACTATGCACTGAAACCAATCATATGACATCTGCTGATTCAGTATGAGTGACAGTTGCAGTCAAAGAAATTGTACAAGTAGGTGTATTTCAAGAAAAGTTATAAATATGGACTGAAACCCTTAGTTAGGCAAAAATCACCATTTGGATCAGCCTGGATTGGGGATGCTCCTAGCCCCTGATGAGTACCCTGTGGGTGAGTATATAGATGTATAGCTTGCTTGTATTACTCATGTGTGCTGTTCAATAAAATCTATCAAGTTAATCTGACCCCTTGGTTTTGCATCTTATTCATGAAGTGTGGATCACTCCTAAAATACCTCTCAATCACTGAAAACAGTATGGCCTAGAAATTCAATTGCGTTGCGCCCATTTTTTTTAGGCGCTAAACGGGCACCTAAGCCTCCAACATGGCGGGCAGGAGGTGCATGCTCAGTACGAGTCAGAAGTGCGCCACCTGCCATTTTGGTGTAGGCAAAATAAATAAAAAAATTAGGTGTCCAGGGCCTGGGCCTGAAACAGGCACTAAGCCTATTTGAGGCCCCCTGACAACAATTGGGTTGCCCTGAATGCTGCATTCAGGAAAACTAGGTCTACACGTGGCCTAACCATCTGTCCTTAAAGGGAGGCCGCCATCAAAAAGATAAGGTTAAAAAAAAACTTACCTGAATGTTGAGACAGGAGGAGCAGGAGAATAACTCCTGGCTCCACATTAAAACCACAGGCCACTGCCAGCATTTGCTCATCCGCCCACCCAACCGCTGCCTCGTCCTCTCTTTCCCCTATCCCGCTCACCCGAGAACATAAGAAATAGGAGCAGGAGTAGGCCATGCGGCCCCTCGAGGCTGCTCCACCATTCAATAAGATCATGGCTGATCTTCGACCTCAACTCCACTTTCCTGCATCATCCCCATATCCCTTGATTCCCCTAGAGTCCGTCCCGATGACCCGGTTGACCTGCTCCCAAATGCCCTCCTCTCTCGGTCACCCCCCACTCCCGATCACCTTCCCCTTTAAGCACTTCTCTGAAGGTCTCCACATTGCCTGTTCACCAGAAAGCTGCCTGGGGACGCCCAGCAGTTCTCATTTAATCTCACCTTTAGCCAATTCATGTTTTGCCTCCTCCCAATGTCCTTCTCTTTTGTAAACACTGAAGTGAAGGACTTGTTAAGTATCCCTGCCAATGTCCACTTATCCTCATAAAACTCACTATCCCCTCCCCTCCCCTCAGGAATCCCACCTCACATTCATCAAGTCTCATTTTACTGATATATTTGTCGAATACTTCACTGTTTTTCATATATTTGAGATTCTCTCCTTGTTTTCCTTTTCCTTTTCTTAACCTCATTATTTTCTCACATTCTCCTATTTTTATCATGCCTATTGGCCCCATGTGCCGTCTTCTTCAATTTCAGTTAGTTTCTAATCCCTCTTATTTCTCCATGGCATTCTCAAACATGATATAGTTACCTTTTTAATGATATGTATTTATTCTGCACCGTTACAATCTCCTTTTTAAATACCCCAATGTTGATCTACAGTCCTGTGCCAATTTCTCTTTCCACCTCAGTCAGCTCACTCCTCATCTTTCTAAAATCTGTCCTATTCCAATCTGGTGCCCTTGTTTTTGTACGAACTTTTCCCTTTCTGTTTGGACCTTAAACCTGATCGTATAATGGTCAATATTCCCGAGGTTCTCACTCACATTTAACTCATCTACCTGATCTATTTCATGACTCATAACTAGATCTAGCAACGCCTCTCCCCTTGTAGTGTATGAACAAACTGCTCGAGGAAGAAGTCCTTCACACATTGCAGGAATTCCATTCCCTTTTTTCCCTGTTTATTCCCTCCCTGTCCCAATCAATGAGGAGGGTAATTAAAATCTTCGAGAACAATAATTTTGTTATTCCTACTCGTCGCCCTGATCTGTACAGATTTCCCTCCCACAGTTAGGGGTCTGTAGTACACCCCACTAATGGAACAATCCCGTTCTTATCTTTGATCTCTAACCATACTGATTCTGATCCCCTTTGTGTACATCAGTCCTCTCTACAGCAGGTATTCCCTCCTCCTCCTCCTTTCTATCTATTCTGCCCCTCCTTAAAAAATATTACAACCCGATACGTTTATTTTCCACTCCTGTCCAGTTCGCACCAAGTTCCTGTTAGTGCTGTTAAATCTGTATCTTCCTGTGAGATAATTGCTTCTAATTCCCTCAGTTTATTTCCCACACTGAGCATTGCAATACATGCACTATTTTTTGTTCATATTTAACACTACTCCTTTTCCCTTGATTTTTAGAAGCTAACACCTCGTTCCTTTATCTCAGTCTTTTTCCTGCTTATAACTGGTTGATGCGATTTTCCTCTTCAACTCCCTTTATCCCTTCTGCATGCTGTCCTTTTTGTTAAATCCTTTTTTAAATTTGTACAGTTGCTTCCTCTATTTCTACATTCCTTACTTGTTCTCTGTAATTACTTCTATTTTCCCTGCTCCCTTTTGTTCCGCGGTTAAATGACGGTTCGCTTTTCTACTCATCTGTTTTGCTAGTTAGCATCTTTCACAGAACTGGTGCCAAAGACTCTCGAAACGGTCATGCTCCCCATGACATCGTCCCTTTAGCCAAGCATCGAGCTCCCTAACGCTCCAATCAAACAAGGCCTAGCGTTAAGACGCATCACTTGCTCGAACCCCCACTCATATGCGGTTTGAGTCTGTGGACATGGTTCCACTGACTGGAAAATCTCCATTTCACATTAATTTCTAAAACAAAAACTAAGTGTATGGATTCCTCTGCATGCAACGTGAAAGAAAATTTATATGATTAATTTATTATAAACCAAAGTGAGTTTAGTGAAAGATGTTTCCTTCACCATGAGTGTAAAGGTAAAATAGGTTGAATTTGTGCTGCATGGATTGTCATGACAATGTTGGTTGGAAGGTAGTATGTCAATAAAGCAGCCAAGCATTTATTTACCATTCAGGAGAGGCAAAGAAACTGTATAAGTATTTACGCAGCTGTGACAGTTATTTAAGGAAAATAATATTTCTCTAGGAACTAATCCTAAAAGAATTGAGTAGAAAAGATTGTTTTTCAGACTGGAGGGAAGTATACAGTGGTGTCCCCCAGGGGTCAGTATTAGGACCACTGCTCTTTTTGATATATATTAATGACCCAGATGCAGGGTATAATTTCAAAGTTTGCAGATGACACAAAACTCGGAAATGTAGTAAACAGCGAGGAGGATAGTAACAGACTTGGAGGACAGAGACAGACTGGTGAAATGGGCAGACACGTGGCAGATGGAATTTAATGCAGAGAAGTGTGAAGTGATTCATTTTGGTAGGAACATAAGAAATAGGAGCAGGAGTAGGCCATACGGCCCCTCGAGCCTGCTCCGCCGTTCAATCAGATCGTGGCTGATCTTTGACCTCAACTCCACTTTCCCGCCCGATCCCCATATCCCTTAATTCCCCTAGAGTCCAAAAATCTATCTAACTCAGTCTTGAATATATTCAACAAATCAGCATCCACAGCCCTCTGGGATAGAGAATTCCAAATATTCACAACCCTCCGAGCGAAGAAATTCCTCCTCATCTCAGTCTTAAATGGCCGACCCCTTATCCTGAGACTATGCCCCCTAGTTCTAGACTCTCCAGCCAGGGGAAACAACCTCTCAGCATCTACCCTGTCAAGCCCCCTCAGAATCTTATATGTTTCAATGAGATTGAAGAATGAGGAGAGGCAATATAAACTAAATGGTACAATTTTCGAGGAGGTGCAGGAACAGAGAGACCTGGGGGTGTATGTACACCAGTCTTTGAAGGTGGCAGGGCAAGTTGAGAAGACTATTAAAAAGGCATACGGGATCTATGGCTTTATTAATAGAGGCAGAGAGTACAAAAGGAAGTTATGCTAAACCTTTATAAAACACTGGTTAGGCCTCAGCTGGAGTATTGTGTTCAATTCTGGGCACCACACTTTAGGAAGGATGTCAAGGCCTTAGAGAGGATACAGAGGAGATTTACTAAAATGGTAGCAGAGATGTGGGGCTTCAGTTATGCGGAGAGACTGGAGAAGCTGGGATTGTTCTCCTTAGAGAAGAGGAGGCTAAGGAGAGATTTAACAGAGGCGTTTAAAATCACGAAGGGTTTTGCTAAGTAATTAAGGAGAAACTGTTCCAGTGGCAGAAGGGTTGGTAACCAGAAGACACAAATTTAAGGTAATTGGCAAAAAAACCAGAGGAATCACGAGGGAAAAAAAAAATTACACAGCGAGTTGTAATGATCTGGAATGCACTGCCTGAAAGGGTGGTGAAAGCAGATTTAATAGTAACTTTCAAAAGGGAATTAGATAAATACTTGAAGTAGAAAAATTTACAGGGCTATGGGGAAAGAGCAGGGGAGTGGGACTAATTGGATAGCTCTTTCAAAGAGCAGGCACAGGCACGATGGGCCGAATCGCCTTCTTCTGTGCTGAATCATCCTATGATTCTCAGCCAAATTTAGGAAGGATTGCAGAAGAGAATGCCCTGAGTCTCTAAATATGGAGCAATGCGGTGAGGGAAATCTTATATCTAAGTGTAATTTGAATCTGAAACCAAACCACTGATTCAGTCTGTCAAGTGAGGAGATGCACTGGGTTGTTTTTAAATGCTTCAGAACAAGTATCTAACTTTCCAGCATTCCTTTAGCCTTATCTTAATCTGGAAAGCAAGTTTATGAGCATTCCGTTCATATTGCATGCTTTCACAGCACCTTGCTTACCTCTCACTATGTCTCTGTCCAGAAAATCAATATCTCTTTTAAATCAGCTTGTAAAGAAATAACTTGCATTTATATAGCGCCTTTCATGATCTCAGGATAACCCAAAGCACTTCACAGTCAATGAAGTACCTTTGAAGTGCAGTCACAGTCACTGTAGGGAAATACTTCTTACACTTTGGCCGGGAATTTCCTCTGGGCTGCTCCCGTTCCAACACCGTAACTTTGACAGTATTGCAGCGGAATTCCGCATTTACGCTCAAATGCGGGATTTCCCCACATACTTCCAGCAAAGCAGGAGCAGCTCCGATAAAATTCACCACCTTTTGTCACAAGACCTGTGCGAAACTGAACCAAATTGTAGAATTTAGCAGCACTGAGGTTCTTGATCTGGGATTGGTGGCTAATAATATTTTATTGTCATATAATACTAGCAGACCTCCCCTGTCGTTGCTCACTGATAATTGTGCTCCAGTCCCAAGGCGGTGATGTTTAATCTGGGCCTGTCCCATTCGGGCCTCTGCTCTAAATAGGCAAATTCCACTAACTGCAGAGATGAATTAGAGGCCTGCTTGCAAATTTCAGGCTCCAGATCAACAATTAACTTTCTTTCTCATTTAAAAGATTGTTGCAAATGTAAAATTTAAAATAAATTGTGACGTCTGGAGCACGAGTTCTGTAGGGTGACGAATATGCATTTGGTTCAAGGACGTTTTGAAGTACTAATTGATCTCCCATACTGCAGCACACAGGGAGTCAAGATCGAGTGTAGTCTTCAGGTGAAGTGGGGTTAGAGGGAGGGAGGGGTGGTGGTAATTGAACCAGGGAGTGCAGACGTAAGATTTGTAATTGGATACATAGCAAAACTGACGCCAATTTGGGAAGCAGAGCTGGTTGGAACAAGTGGTTTTTCTGCAGTATAGGCCGAGGAGCGGGGAAGACTCAAAAGTGAGACACTACAGTGCCACGACTGAGGAGAGAGGACGTTTACATAGGCGCTTTCCACTATAAATGTGGACAGGAATTTACAATGGAAAAAACGTGACATCAGGCAGTAAGGTTTTGTAGACAGGAAGCCACAAGCACCTGCAGAAGAGCAAAGAGGGAAACAACGGAGGGGCTGAGGTCGCAGGAGGCACTACCTTCATGAGAGGGTCTACAGACAGAGGCTGAGCTTCTTGGACCTCTCTGAGGAGCAATGTCTACGCAGGCTCAGATTGAGTCGCCAGGTGGTCGCAGACATCTGCAGGCTCCTTCATGCAGAGCTGCTCCCGGCTGGACCTGGTGGCCACGCATTGCCCGTCACAGTTAAAGTCACCACTGCCCTCAATTTCTTCGCATCTGGGTCCTTCCAGGGCACCACTGGTGACATCGCGAGGATCTCTCAGTCGTCTGCACATAAGTGTATACGACAGGTCACGGATAGCTTGTTTGCCAGGTCATCCGACTACGTCAACTTCCCCATCGACGACATCAGCCAGACTGAGAGGGCGGTGGGTTTCCGCTCTCTGGCTGGCTTCCCATGGGTACAGGGTGCAATTGATTGCACACAAGTAGCAATCCGAGGACCTGCACATGAGCCAGGACTGTTCATCAACAGAAAGGGATATCACTCCATCAATGCACAGCTGGTGTGCGACCACTGGAAGAGGTTTCCGTAGGTGTGTGTCAAATTCCCTGGAAGCTGCCATGATTCCTTCATTCTGCGCGAATCCAACATCCCGGCCCTCTTCCACACACAAGACAGACTTGAGGGCTGGCTCCTTGGAGACAAGGGATACCCCCTGCAGACGTGGCTCATGACACCTCAGAAACCCCACCAGCGAGGCACAGCAGCGGTACAACGACAGTCACATCACCACAAAGTCTGTCATTGAACAAGCAATAGGAATGCTCAAGATGCAGGTACCTGGATCGAGGGGGAGCCCTTCAGTACTCACCGGCGAGAGTGTGTAGAATAAGAGTCGTGTGTTGCGTCCTGCACAACATCGCTCAACAGAGGGGGTTACCAGTGGATGAGGCCCCATGCGCTCATGAAGCAGCCACACCTGCCATCAACATTGAAGATGAGGAGGAGGACGATGGGCGAACCATCGGCAGAGCAGTGTCTCACCTGGCTGGCTGCTCGTGATGCCAGGGAGTCACTCAGATTCTCATAGGGAGATCTGCAAGGTGAAGATAGTGACGTACTCAGACCACCTGTAATGACCACCACAAGTGCCCCCCCCCACCAGGTTGCACAGCAGTCCTACAACCACACATACACCCATTGTGAACGCACCCAATGGGTGGCATCAAGTCTCGCCGTTCATGATTAAGCACATGAAAGGGCACTTTCACCAAAGGGACTCAAGAACGGGCAAGACGTGACAGTGGTGGTGAGAATCATAACATTTAATGTGAATTTAACAAAAACCAAATATAAATGAAACACATGACATTCTGGCAGACACCCTTGTGCATACCTTTGGTGATTACAAAACCTTCGCCGTCCTCTTCCTATTGCTTCTACGTGGTGCATCCCCTGTGGCTGCAGCAGAGGTAGTGGCAGGTTGCTCATGTTCATGCCCTGACTGCATAGCTGCTTTCAGCCTACACCCTCTGGGTTTTGGAGCCCGTGAGGGCCCCTCCAAAGGCTACTCCACCTGCACCTGTGCAGGGTCAGACTCGGCCACCTGGAGAGGAGGCAGCATTGCGGGTACTGGTTGAGGGGGGAGGAGGCACCAGGTAAGACGTGGGGGCGCTTTGAGTGACATCCCCATTTCCATGTCCCCTTTCGCCATCATCCCTCTCCTGGGCCAGGGCCACATCCCTCCTAACACCCTGCTGGACAACAGTTTGGAGGACATGTGTGAAGCCTTGTAAGGCCAGTTCTAAAGTATCTATCTGCCTGTTTAAGGCGGCAGAATGTTGTTCAGCCTGAATCCGCACGGCCATTGCCAGGGCCTGAATGGACTCATTTGTGAGCCATGCATGAAGCACGATGGAGGCTGTCATTCCCTCCATCACAGACATTCCCCCACTTACCTGCACCACCGGTCCACTAATGCTGGAGGTGGGCTCCTCCGTCCTCTCCGCTAATGTGGAGACTGAACATGGCAAGTCTTCCAGTACGTCGCAAAGGTGCGTCTGTACCTCTATCATTCTCCTTCTCAAGAAAGGCCCCCAGGGTTCAGCATCTGTCCAAGCTCTGCTCAGCTTGGCAGAGGAGTGCGCCCACCCCACCGCTTCCCCCGCCACCAGTGTCTGCTCGTGCTCACTTGTGTGTGGTGACTCACCGGGTGACAACCCAACTACCTCTCTAATAGGACCCACCGAGGTGTGAGTATCTGCGCTGGTGCATGGCCCGTTAAGATATGACAGTTCACCCTCAGTCAGGGAGCTCCTCTGAGGAATTGCCCTCGCCCACATCCTCACTCCTTGTCGGCCCTGGAGGAGAACACACAGCAATATTAAGATTCATCGCAGAAGTAATGTTGCGATGGGCGTACTGAGGTGTGCAACAGGCCAATCATTGATCACATCAATTCATGTTGTGTGTGAGGGATTTTAAAGTTCTGTCACCAGACGTTTGCGAGGCGCCAGTCTCTGCATCCCCAACGGACAGGCACTCCACCGTTCGGCTAATTTCCAGGGCCTCCTCCTCTGCCTCTGTAAGGGCCATGATTTGTGGAGGCCCCCCCCCCCTCCAATCCTCGCCCTCTCGTGTGCATTTTGCACTCTCTTCTACAAGGGGAGAAAGTACAGATGTGTGAGTGAGTGAGGGTGATGGGGTCACCCGATGGATGCATTGCTCTGGGTCAGGCTGACAGTGAATGAGATACATCAGAGGGTGACCATCAGACAGACTGATCACATTGCATCAGGATTGGGGTGAGTGGGAGTGGTGGGTTCACAAATGGGGAAGTGAAGAAGTGCACAGAAGTGAAGGTAACTTGATACTGAGCCTTAAGTGGGTTTGAGGAGCAATGTGATGGAGTAGGCTTCACAGGGCAGTGAGGAGGGAGGGGGGGGGTGGAGGGGGGTAATGTTTACCACAGAATGCAGGTGAATCAGTAACTGTACTCACTTTTCCTGACCTGGTTAGGTCAATGAAGCGCTTCCTGCACTGCATCCAAGTCTGAGCAACGATGGTCCTGCTGGTAACCACCTCTGCCACCTTGAGCCAGGCCTCCATGCCGGCAGAGGTAGGGCACTTCCTCCTATCTGCCGCGTACAAGCCCAGTCGAACCTGCAAACTCCTCTTCACTAACATCTGGGCACTTGTGCCAAAATTGGGAGAGCTGTCCCACAGACTAGTCAAGCAACAGCCTGACACAGCCATACTCACAGAATCATACCTTACAGCCAACGTCCCAGACTCTTCCATCACCATCCCTGGGTATGTCCTGTCCCACCGGCAGGACAGACCCATCAGAGGTGGCGGTACAGTGATATACAGTCAGGAGGGAGTGGCCCTGGGAGTCCTCAACATTGACTCTGGACCCCATGAAATCTCAGGGCATCAGGTCAAACATGGGCAAGGAAACCTCCTGCTGATTACCACCTACCGTCCTCCCTCAGCTGATGAATCAGTCCTCCTCCATGTTGAACACCACTTGGAGGAAGCACTGAGGGTAGCAAGGGCACAGAATGTACTCTGGGTGGGAGACTTCAATGCCCATCACCAAGTGTAGCTCGGTAGCACCACTACTGACCGAGCCCTGAAGGACATAGCTGCCAGACTGGGCCTACGGCAGGTGGTGAGTGAACCAACACAAGGGAAAAACCTACTTGACTTCGTCCTCACCAATCTACCTGTCGCAGATGCATCTGTCCCTGACAGTATTGATAGGAGTGACCACCGCACAGTCCTCGTGGAGACGCAGTCCCATCTTCACACTGAGGACACCATCTAACGTGTTGTGTGGCACTACCACTGTGCTAAATGGGATAGATTCAGAACAGATCTAGCAGCTCAAAACTGGGCATCCATGAGGCGCTGTGGGCCATCAGCAGCAGCAGAATTGCATTCCAGCACAATCTGTAACCTCATGGCCCGGCATATTCCTCACTCTACCATTACCAACAAGCCAGGGGATCAACCCTGGTTCAATGAGGAGTGTAGAAGAGCATGCTGGGAGCAGCACCAGGCGTACCTAAAAATGAGGTGCCAACCTGGTGAAGCTACAACTCAGGACTACATGCATGCTAAACAGCGGAAGCAACATGCTATAGACAGAGCTAAGCGATTCCACAACCAACGGATCAGGTCAAAGCTCTGCAGTCCTGCCACATCCAGTCATGAATGGTGGTGGACAATTAAACTACTAACGGGAGGAGGAGGCTCTGCAAACATCCCCATCCTCAATGATGGCAGAGTCCAGCACGCAAGTGCAAAAGACAAGGCTGAAGCGTTTGCAACCATCTTCAGCCAGAAGTGCCGAGTGGACGATCCATCTCGGCCTCCTCCCGATATCCCCACCATCACAGAAGCCAGTCTTCGGCCAATTCGATTCACTCCACGTGATATCAAGAAATGGCTGAGTGCACTGGATACAGCAAAGGCTATGGGCCCTGACAACATCCCAGCTGTAGTGCTGAAGACTTGTGCTCCAGAACTAGCTGCGCCTCTAGCCAAACTGTTCCAGTACAGCTACAACACTGGCATCCACCAGACAATGTGGAAAATTGGCCAGGTATGTCCTGTCCACAAAAAGCAGGACAAATGCAATCCGGCCAATTACCGCCCCATCAGTCCACTCTCAATCATCAGCAAAGTGATGGAAGGTGTCGTCGACAGTGCTATCAAGCGGCACTTACTCACCAATAACCTGCTCACCGATGCTCAGTTTGGGTTCCACCAGGACCACTCGGCTCCAGACTTCATCACAGCCTTGGTCCAAACATGGACAAAAGAGCTGAATTCCAGAGGTGAGGTGAGAGTGACTGCCCTTTATATCAAGGCAGCAGTCAACCAAATGTGGCACCAAGAAGCCCTAGTAAAATTGAAGTCAATGGGAATCAGGGAGAAAACTCTCCAGTGGCTGGAGTCATACCTAGCACAAAGGAAGATGGTAGTGGTTTTTGGAGGCCAATCATCTCAGCCCCTGGACATTGCTGCAGGAGTTCCTCAGGGCAGTGTCCTTGGCACAACCATCTTCAGCTGCTTCATCAATGACCTTCCCTCCATTATAAGGTCAGAAATGGGGATGTTCGTTGATGATTACACAGTGTTCAGTTCCATTCGCAACCCCTCAGATAATGAAGCAGTCCATGCCCACGTGCAGCAAGACCTGGACAACATCCAGGCTTGGGCTGATAAGTGGCAAATAACATTCACGCCAGACAAGTGCCAGGCAATGACCATCTCCAACAAGAGAGTCTAACCACCTCCCCTTAACATTCAACGGTATTCCATCGCCAAATCCCCCACCATCAACATCCTGGGGGTCACCATTGACCAGAAAGTTAACTGGACCAGCCACAAAAATACTGTGGCTACAAGAGCAGGTCAGAGGCTGGGTATTCTGTGGCGAGTGACTCACCTCCTGACTCCCAAAAGCCTTTCCACCATCTACAAAGCACAAGTCAGGAGTGTGATGGAATACTCTCCACTTGCCTGGATGAGTGCAGCTCCAACAACACTCAAGAAGCTCAACACCATCCAGGACAAAGCAGCCCGCTTGATTGGCACCCCATCCACCACCTTAAACATTCACTCCCTTCACCATCGGCGCACTGTGGCTGCAGTGTGTACCATCCACAGGATGCACTGCAGCAACTCGCCAAGGCTTCTTCGACAGCACCTCCCAAAACCTGGGTCAAAATCCTGGAACTCCCTTCCTAACAGCAGCTGTGGGAGAACCTTCACCACACAGACTACAGCGGTTCAAGAAGGCGGCTCACCACCACCTTCTTGAGGGCAATTAGGGATGGGCAATAAATGCCGGCCTCGCCAGCGACACCCACATCCCATGAACAAATAAAAAAAAACAATATTTGCTGCCTGCTCCTCACACCAGCTCCAGCAAAGAGTCACTGAACCGGGGTGCTGGCCTCCTCGCCTGCTGCTCCATCTCCTTAAATTACTCCTTTCTCCCTCAAAACCCATGGTTGCAATGGCCCTTTAAATAATCCAGGTCCCAGCACATCAGTCGGGTTCGTAGTATGCCCTCTGCTTGGACTGCAGATGCAAAACCCTGCAGCCACATTAAGGGCCTTCAATTAAGTCGCGAAAAGGCACAAACATTTTTTCCGGGTTTCCCATGCATGCATTGACCCCCCCCTTGCTGAGATCACACTGGGATGTTAAAATTTACCCCAATGTGTTTTGAGGGCCATGATAAGCCAAATTCTGTTTTTATTGGTATTTTGGAGATTCAATTGCATAACTGTTCACTTTTCTGTGAAAACAATCTTAATTATTCTTAAATTTGTGTGTTAGGCCTTTATTTTATATATTTTCCTTTGCCAATATATTTAATTTTTATCCCGTACATTTTGAATGCTGAGAATATACATTAAGATGGTATGCAAAATAATTCAGGTCGGAGGTAAGTACCTGGTGTTTAGCAGTACTGAGGAGGGGTAAGAGTCATAGTGTTTCGTAGCAATAGGAGGTTTGCTGTCACTGGAATAGGGGTGCTGAGGTTTGGCAGTGCAGTGGAGTGTCCTATAGCACGTGGGAACTGTGGAGGGGACCCCGAGGGTTGGCAGAACTGGGCAGTGGAGAGAGTGGTGGAATGTGGAGTTTGACTCAGTGGTGGATTCTTGGGGTGTGTCAGCTGCGTGGGTCGGGGTGGAGGTCTGGTGTGTATGTTTCTACTCAATCTTTGCAAACATTGAATTCAATTGAATCACGTTGAATTGTGTTTGGTTCCGAGGGAGGCACTACATTCCTTAAATAAGTGTCACAGCTGCGTAAATACATTAGTTAGCACTCTGTGTCTCCGCCTCTCAGAATTGTAAATAAACACATGGTTCAATAAACAAAATTAAGTCAGAGATTTTTGTATCTCTTGGCATGGTTCTCCCTACCAATATCCTTTGTAAATTGGCCTAACTGCCTGTCAGCCCCAAGCACTTCCTGAAATTACCTCAGAAAACAAAACGGTCTACGTTGTGATCAGGTTAATATATATAAATAAGGAGCCTCCCGCAGCAAATAATTCAAATTTTACTCATCCATAGCAATTGTATAAACAAATTTTATGTAAATAGTGAATAAATGTAAATGATGGGACAGTGTATGACCATCTCTCTCCCTCAGGGACATTTATTGCCCATCCCTAATTGCCCTCGAGAAGGTGGTGGTGAGCCGCCTTCTTGAACCGCTGCAGTCTGTGTGATGAAGGTTCTCCCACAGCTGCTGTTAGGAAGGGAGTTCCAGGATTTTGACCCAGCTACGATGAAGGAACGGCGATATATTTCCAAGTCGGGATGGTGTGTGACTTGGAGGGGAACGTACAGGTGGTGTTGTTCCCATGTGCCTGCTGCTCTTGTCCTTCTAGGTGGTAGAGGTCGCGGGTTTGGGAGGTGCTGCAGTGCATCCTGTGGATGGTACACACTGCAGCCACAGTGCGCCGGTGGTGAAGGGAGTGAAACTCTGCCATATTTGAAGTCTCATTCTGCTCTCTCTTTCAGACACACAGGTTCTTTTTAAAAAAAAACTCTAACGTAAACTTTACTTGAATAAAGCTTTTGAAATGTGTCCTCCTGCTTTTCTTGAAATAATCCTGAAAGAAGCCAGGCAGTCGATGTTGGGAGCCAACATAAAACATTATTCCTGTTAAGCTGACAACATGGTACTGATGCAGTTTGGGCAAATGTACCAAGACTGTAGGATCTGCTTGATACCACAACCTTATGACTAAATGACTAGTCTGTGAGTCAGAAGGTTTAAATGTCACTTGCAGTCTTGAGCAACTAATCTAGTCATTCTCGCCTTGTTTGAGGTTGCATCTTTCAGGTGAGATGTTAAACTGAGGCCCTGCCTGTCTGAGTGGGCATAAAAGACCCTTTAGAAGAGCAGGGATTTCTCCCAGTGTCCCAGCCAACACCATTCATCTCATTTCTTGTTTGTGGGATCTTGCTGTGCACAAATTGGCCACTGCCAGTGACTGCGATTCAAAAAGTAATCCACTGGACATGACAGCGCTTTGGGGCATCCTGAGGATGTGAAAGGTGCCAGATAAATGAGAGTTCTTTCTGATTACTTCAAGACCTTGCTAACCGCTGCTGGTCCGTGGTCATTCGCTTACTGATTAACGGGAGCAGCCCCAGCAATTTGCGCTGCTGGCTTATCCTCCCTGGTAGGACTATCATCAGACCGTGCGGCTGGTGCTCGCCCCTTAATGATGTACCTGAGATCAGGAACTCAAGAACTAAGAGGGAAATGATTGCCGTGAACGCACGCCCTGTCACGACAGGTAAATGCAGACGTGAAACGAATTTTGCAAACCACAGCTTCCAATTAAACAAAAAAAAATGTCCAGGGAAGGGAAAGTACTTTTTATTTTAACTTCATAGATTTATTACACGCAAATGTTCCTACATTCGTAATATTTGTTTTAAGTATCATTTAAACAGGCAAACAAGTCAATTAACAGGCAATTAAAACATAAGGAACAATATAAAATAAGGAACAATCTGCTGTCAATTTACATCTGCTAACTACATCTTTTAAAGAGGTTTTGTTAACTGGTTGAAATTCTCTGTACCAGAACACTAGTCTTAATTTCAGACATACTTTGTACCTGCTTGTTATCCTCCAGTGTTTCCACAGCAAATTCTTGCTTTCCCAAGCCTCCAACTCTGCTTCCGAGTCGTTGCTCTTTAAGTTTCTCCCATATTCTCGCTCTTTAAGGAGAGCTGGAATATAAAGTGCGTTGAACCACACAGCAAAAGAAGGAAACCCTTCAGTGAAACCTTCCCGTCTGTTCAGTACTGTGGACGATCCCAGTACTGCACAAGCTTGCAACTTCCTGGTTAAAACCCTGTTGTAAATTAAGCAATAATTTTAAAGCTGAATGAAGCAAGACTTGTTGTGCTAGTTAATCAATGATAATGACAGAAGGTAAACGCCATCGGGAGAATTTCTTTTCCCCTGGTCTGCTTTCCTGTTCTTTAAATAACACAACTCCAAATAAGAACATAAATATAATTTCAATTTACTCTTCAGCATATGCTAATCTCAATGCTAATTACAGCCTGAACCACCACTCATCGACCACATTGCAGGCCCAGCCAAATCAGACTTCTTTTTTCATTCGTTCATGGGATGTGGGCGTCGCTGGCAAGACCAGCATTTATTGCCCATCCCTAATTACCCTTGAGAAGGTGGTGGTGAGCCGCCTTCTTGAACTGCTGCAGTCCGTGTGGTGAAGGTTCTCCCACAGAGCTGTTAGGAAGGGAGTTCCAGGATTTTGACCCAGCGACGATGAAGGAACGGTGATATATTTCCAAGTCGGGATGGTGTGTGACTTGGAGGGGAACGTGCAGGTGGTGTTGTTCCCATGTGCCTGCTGCCCTTGTCCTTCTAGGTGGTAGAGGTCGTGGGTTTGGGAGGTGCTGTCGAAGAAGCCTTGGCGAGTTGCTGCAGTGTATCCTGTGGATGGTACACACTGCAGCCACAGTGCACCGGTGGTGAAGGGAGTGAATGTTTAGGGTGGTGGATGGGGTGCCAATCAAGTGGGCTGCTTTGTCCTGGATGGTGTCGAGCTTCTTGAGTGTTGTTGGAGCTGCACTCATCCAGGCAAGTGGAGAGTATTCCATCACACTCCTGACTTGTGCCTTGTAGATGGTGGAAAGGCTTTGGGGAGTCAGGAGGTGAGTCACTCGCCGCAGAATACCCAGCCTCTGACCTGCTCTTGTAGCCATGGTATTTATATGGCTGGTCCAGTTAAGTTTATGGTCAATGGACTAATTGGACTAATGTCTTAATGCTTGACCTAAAGAAAGCATGCACATAAAAAAGGCTTCCATTTACACAGCTCCCTTACCATATCTCAGAAGCATCTCAAAGTACTTAATACACAATGAATTAACTTGAGGTGCAGTCTCTGGTGTCATGCCATTTTTAAAAAGCGAGATCCATGAGATGGATGAGGGAGGAATGTTGGCAGTGCCACTGGGAGAACTCCTTGCTCTTCTCTTCAGATAATGCCATCCTTACCATCTAGCTGAACAACCAGAAAAGCCAGGCGGGACCTTAAGTTTTAACACCTCGTCCAAATGTTGAGATAGAATCATAGAATCATAGAAGTTACAACATGGAAACAGGCCCTTCGGCCCAACATGTCCATGTCGCCCAGTTTATACCACTAACCTAGTCCCAATTGCCTGCACTTGGCCCATATCCCTCGATACCCATCTTCCCCATGTAACTGTCCAAATGCTTTTTAAAAGACAAAATTGTACCCGCCTCTACTACTGCCTCTGGCAGCTCGTTCCAGACACTCACCACCCTTTGAGTGAAAAAATTGCCCCTCTGGATCCTTTTGTATCTCTCCCCTCTCACCTTAAATCTGTGCCCCCTCGTTATAGACTCCCCTACCTTTGGGAAAAGATTTTGACTATCGACCTTATCTATGCCCCTCATTATTTTATAGACTTCTATAAGATCACCCCTTAACCTCCTACTCTCCAGGGAATAAAGTCCCAGTCTGTCTAACCTCTCCCTGTAAGTCAAACCATCAAGTCCCGGTAGCATCCTAGTAAATCTTTTCTGCACTCTTTCTAGTTTAATAATATCCTTTCTATAATAGGGTGACCAGAACTGTACACAGTACTCCAAGTGTGGCCTCACCAATGCCCTGTACAACTTCAACAAGACATCCCAACTCCTGCATTCAATGTTCTGACCAATGAAACCAAGCATGCTGAATGCCTTCTTCACCACCCTATCCACCTGTGACTCCACTTTCAAGGAGCTATGAATCTGTACTCCCAGATCTCTTTGTTCTATAACTCTCCCCAACGCCCTACCATTAACGGAGTAGGTCCTGGCCCGATTCGATCTACCAAAATGCATCACCTCACATTTATCTAAATTAAACTCCATCTGCCATTCATCGGCCCACTGGCCCAATTTATCAAGATCCCGTTGCAATCCTAGATAACCTTCTTCACTGTCCACAATGCCACCAATCTTGGTGTCATCTGCAAACTTACTAACCATGCCTCCTAAATTCTCATCCAAATCATTAATATAAATAACAAATAACAGCGGACCCAGCACCGATCCCTGAGGCACACCGCTGGACACAGGCATCCAGTTTGAAAAACAACCCTCGACAACCACCCTCTGTCTTCTGTCGTCAAGCCAATTTTGTATCCAATTGGCTACCTCACCTTGGATCCCATGAGATTTAACCTTATGTAACAACCTACCATGCGGTACCTTGTCAAATGCTTTGCTGAAGTCCATGTAGACCACGTCTACTGCACAGCCCTCATCTATCTTCTTGGTTACCCCTTCAAAAAACTCAATCAAATTCGTGAGACATGATTTTCCTCTCACAAAACCATGCTGACTGTTCCTAATTAGTCCCTGCCTCTCCAAATGCCTGTAGATTCTGTCCCTCAGAATACCCTCTAACAACTTACCCACTACAGATGTCAGGCTCACTGGTCTGTAGTTCCCAGGCTTTTCCCTGCCGCCCTTCTTAAACAAAGGCACAACATTTGCTACCCTCCAATCTTCAGGCACCTCACCTGTAGCGGTGGATGATTCAAATATCTCTGCTAGGGGACCCGCAATTTCCTCCCTAACCTCCCATAACGTCCTGGGATACATTTCATCAGGTCCCGGAGATTTATCTACCTTGATGCGCGTTAAGACTTCCAGCACCTCCCTCTCTGTAATATGTACACTCCTCAAGACATCACTATTTATTTCCCCAAGTTCCCTAACATCCATGCCTTTCTCAACCGTAAATACCGATGTGAAATATTCATTCAGGATCTCACCCATCTCTTGTGGTTCCGCACATAGATGACCTTGTTGATCCTTAAGAGGCCCTACTCTCTCCCTAGTTACCCTTTTGCCCTTTATGTATTTGTAGAAGCTCTTTGGATTCACCTTTGCCTGATCTGCCAAAGCAATCTCATATCCCCTTTTTGCCCTCCTGATTTCTCTCTTAACTCTACTCCGGCAATCTCTATACTCTTCAAGGGATCCACTTGATCCCAGCTGCCTATGCATGTCATATGCCTCCTTCTTATTTTTGACTAGGGCCTCAATCTCCCGAGTCATCCAAGGTTCCCTACTTCTACCAGCCTTGCCCTTCACTTTATAAGGAATGTGCTTACCCTGAACCCTGGTTAACACACTTTTGAAAGCCTCCCACTTACCAGACGTCCCTTTGCCTGCCAACAGACTCTCCCAATCAACTTCTGAAAGTTCCTGTCTAATACCATCAAAATTGGCCTTTCCCCAATTTAGAATTTTAACTTTTGGGCCAGACCTATCCTTCTCCATAGCTATCTTAAAACTAATGGAATTATGATCACTGGTCCCAAAGTGATCCCTCACTAACACTTCTGTCACCTGCCCTTCCTTATTTCCCAAGAGGAGGTCAAGTTTTGCCCCCTCTCTAGTCGGGCCATCCACATACTGAATGAGAAATTCCTCCTGAATACACTCAACAAATTTCTCTCCATCCAAGCCCCTAATGCTATGGCTGTCCCAGTCAATGTTGGGAAAGTTAAAGTCCCCTCCTATTACCACCCTATTTTTCTTGCAGCTGTCTGTAATCTCCTTACATATTTGCTCCTCAATTTCCCGTTGACTATTTGGGGGTCTGTAGTACAATCCTATCAAAGTGATCTCTCCCTTCTTATTTTTCAGTTCTACCCATATGGACTCAGTGGGCGAACCCTCGGATCTATCCCCTCTCACTACTGCCGTGATGTTCTCCCTAATCAAGAACGCAACTCCCCCTCCTCTCTTACCTCCTGCTCTATCTTTCCTATAGCATCTGTACCCTGGAACATTGAGCTGCCAGTCCTGCCCCTCCCTTAGCCATGTTTCAGTAATAGCTATAACATCCCAGTCCCATGTACCCATCCATGCCCTGAGTTCATCTGCCTTGCCCATCAGACTTCTTGCATTGAAATAAATGCAGTTTAATCTAGACTTCCCTTGGTCTTTGCCCTGCTTTCTCAGACCATCTGTCCGGTCATGTTCTGTACACTCTCCCTTACTGCCTTTTGTTTCTGTCACCACTTTATTTCCCACTGACTTCCTGCATCGGTTCCCAACCCCCTGCCACATTAGTTTAAACCCTCCCCAACAGCACTGGCAAACACTCCCCCTAGGACATTGGTTCCAGTCCTGCCCAGATGCAGACCGTCCAATTTGTACTGGTCCCACCTCCCCCAGAACCGGTTCCAATGGCCCAGGAATTTGAATCCCTCCAGCTTGCACCATCTCTCAAGCCACGTATTCATCTTAGCTATCCTGTCATTCCTACTCTGACTAACCCGTGGCACTGGTAGCAATCCTGAGATTACTACCTTTGAGGTCCTACTCTTTAGTTTAACTCCTAACTCCCTAAATTCAGCTTGTAGGACCTCATCCTGTTTTTTACCTATATCGTTGGTGCCTATATGCACCACGACAACTGGCTGTTCACCCTCCCCCTCCAGAATGTCCTGCAGCCGCTCCGAGACATCCTTGACCCTTGCACCAGGGAGGCAACATACCATCCTGGAGTCTCGGTTGCGTCCGCAGAAACGCCTGTCTATTCCCCTTACAATCGAGTCCCCTATCACTATAGCTCTGCCACTCTTTTTCCTGCCCTCCTGTGCAGCAGAGCCAGCCACGGTGCCATGAACCTGGCCACTGCCACCTTCCCCTGGTGAGCCATCTCCGCCAACAGTATCCAAAACGGTATACCTGTTTTGGAGGGAGATGACCGCAGGGGACCCCTGCACTGCCTTCCTACTCTTCCTCTGTCTGTTGGTCACCCATTCACTATCTCCCTCAGTAATTTTTATCTGCGGTGTGACCAACTCACTGAACGTGCTATCCACGACTTTCTCAGCATCGCGGATGCTCCAAAGTGAGTCCATCCGCAGCTCCAGAGCCGTCAAGCGGTCAAACAATAGCTGCAGCTGGACACACTTCCCGCAGGTGAAGGAATCAGAGATACAGGAAGGAGCCCTGAATTCCCACATCCCACAAGAGGAACATGACACGGCGCCGGGATCTCCTGCCATGACTTAACCCTTAAATTAGCTTAAGAACAACTACAATGTGCAGCAGAAGATATGTACTTGGTGTTGGTTCCATTCCCCTGGTGTAACCTCCGGCCCTTTCAATCTTTCCCACCGTCAGTTCCTGTGATTCTCATCTCAGGATATTGGGTAAACCTACAGACAAACAGTGGGAAGCATTCGAAGACATGTTCGGTTCAATACAAAACTAGTTCATACCCCTAAAAGCGAAAGACTTGACTCGTGTAGTCAAGCAATTTTGGTCAATAACTGAGGTAAGAGACAGTGTCAAGCTGAAAGAAAAGTCTTACACAAATGCAAGGAAAAGTGAAAATTCAGTGGACTGGGAGAACTCTAAAAAGCAACAAAAAGATACAAAGAAACTAATAAGAGCTGAAAAAAGGCAATATGACAAAAAACTTTGCAAGAGATCTCAATGCTAACAACAAAAGTTTCTATAAATATATTAAGAGAAAGGGGAAATGTAGGCCCATTAAAGACAGAATCAGGCAAGACTTTAATGGATAATAAGGAAATGGCAGACTTTAATGGATAATAAGGAAATGGCATTGTTAAATGAGTACCTTGTATCTGTTTTCACAATGGAGGAAGAGGACAAAATACCAGCGGTACAAGGGGACTTAAAAATAAATCAAGGGGATGAACTTTGTGGATTTAATATAAGTTTAATAAAAACAATAATGGAGAAAATAATGGGACTTAAGGTAGACAAATCTCCAGGACCTGATGGTTTCCACCCTAGGGTATTAAAAAATAAGTGAGGAAATTGCAGGTGCATTAATAATAATTTTCCAAAGCTCCCTAGATTCAGGAATTGTGCCTTTGGATTGGAAAATTGCAAATGTGACTCTGCATTTATGTGTCGAGCTAGGGTATGAAAGAACATGCATTTATGGCAGTAATATTCCTGTGAGGACTATCATCAGACCTTCCATCTGGTGATCATCCCTAATGATCTTGCTTGTTTAAAATGGCTGCTGCATTTACCTACATAACGCCAGTGACTGCACTTCAAAGGGAGGGAGGGAGAAACCCGGTAACTAGAGACCCGTCAGCTTAACATCAATTGTGGGGCAGGTACATGAATCTATCATCAGAGACATGGGGCATGATTTTAGCTCGGAGCCAGGAACCCAGCGCTTCTGTAGATATTCACGTGGGGAACCCGGAAGCCAAATGAATGCGTCGCAATCTGCGATCGCAACTCAATTGAAGGTGAGTATTTGTGCTTCTGGGTTTCCCATGCACCAGGTAGCCAGATTGTCAGGCTGGCTGCCTGTCGGAAGGGAAAGGAGCTGTGAATCAGAGAGGGGGGAGGGAGAAATCATGGGCCGTGGAAGAAATCAGAGGTGGGGGGACATGGAGAAGATTGGGGGGATCCACCATCAGTGGGGGGAGGGGGTCAGCTAATCGCGGAGGTCCGATCACTCCAGGTGAGCTTCTTAAACCTGGATGAAGCACTCCTGCTCCTCCTGGTCCAAAAGCAGGGCAATAAAGACACTCACCTCATGGATCCAGCCCTTCCCGTCTGCTTTCACTTGATGTGAATCAGAAACAATGGGAAACCTGAACAATTTGTTTGACATTTCTAATACACAAACAATTAGGTTCCTCAATTATTTCAATGAGGTACGTTGCCCCTTTAAGTATCGGCCTGCCGGCTTTAAGTGGGGACGGGACTTCCGGCTTTCTGTTGCGCGCGGATCCTGGGTTTAAACCCGGAAGTGGGCGTGTTGGAGCCGGGATGCGGTCCTGCTCCAAAAATCAACCATTTTTGCTGCCACCCCAGCCCCCAACCCATCCATTCTTGGGGGTTAAAATTACCCCCACGGTGACTGAGCACTTGGACAAATATCAGTTGATCAAAGAGATTCGGCATGGATTTGTGACGGGTCGGTCATGTCTGACTAATTTAGTTGAAATTTTTGAGGAGGTCACTAACATGGTGGATAGGGGAGTGTCTGTGGATGTTGTCTATGTGGACTTCCAGAAGGCATTCGATAAGATTCTGCACAAGAGATTATTAGCAATAATGAAAGCACATGGAATTGGAGGTTACATATAATTACATAGAATGTACAGCACAGAAACAGGGCACTCAGCCCAACAGGTCCGTGCCGGTGTTTATGCTCCACAGGAGCCTCCTCCCTCTCTAATTCAACTAACCCTATCAGCATATCCTTCTAGTCCTTTTCTCCCTCATGTGTTTATCTAGCTTCCCCTTAAATGCATCTAAGCTAGTCGCCTCAACTACTCCTTGTGGTAGCGAGTTCCACATTCTCACCACTCTCTGGGTAAGGAAGTTTCTCCTGAATTCCCTATTCAATTTATTAGTGACTATCTTATATTTATGGCCCTTAGTTCTGGTCTCCCCAGCAATTGGAAACATCCTCTCTACGTCTACCCTATCAAACCCTTTTATAATCTTAAAGACCTCTATCAGGTCACCCCTCAGCCTTCTCTTTTCTAGAGAAAAAAGCCCCAGCCTGCTCAACCTTTCCCGATTGGTAAAACCTCTCAGTTCTGGTATCATCCTAGTCAATCTTTTTTGCACTTTCTCCAGTGCCTCTATATCCTTTTTATAATATGGAGACCAGACCTGTTCGCAGTACTCCAAGTGTGGTCTAACCAAGGTTCTATACAAGTTTAATATAACTTCTCTGCTTTTCAATTCTATCCCTCTAGAAATGAACCCCAGTGCTAGGTTTGCTTTTTTTATGACCTTATTATCCTGCGTCTCTACTTTTAGTGATTTGTGTATCTGTACCCCCAGATCCCTCTGTTCCTCTACCCCATTCGGACTCATAATATCCAAGCAGTATGTGGCCCCCTTATTCTTCCTACTAAAATGTAATACCTCACACTTATCTATATAGCCACAGAGAGTAGGGATAATGGGTAGGTACTCATATTGGCAGGATGTGACTGGTGGAGTCCCGCAGGGATCTGTCTTGGGGCCTCAATTATTCACAATATTTATTAACGACTTAGATGAAGGCATAGAAAGTCTCATATCTAAGTTTGCCAATGACACAAAGATTGGTGGCTTTGTAAGCAGTGCAGATGAAAACATAAAATTATAAAGCGATATTGATAGATTAGGTGAATGGGCAAAACTGCGGCAAATGGAATTCAATGTAGACAAATGTGAGGTCATCCACTTTGGATCAAAAAAGGATAGAGCAGGGTACTTTCTAAATGGTAAAAAGTTAAATACAATGGATGTCCAAAGGGACTTAGGGGTTCAGGTACACAGATCATTGAAGTGTCATGAACAGGTGCAGAAAATAATCAATAAGGCTAATGGAATACTGGCCTTTATATCTAGAGTACAAGGGGGCAGAAGTTATGCTGCAGCTATACAAAACCCTGGTTAGACTGCACCTGGAGTACTGTGAGCAGTTCTGGGCACCGAACCTTCGGAAGGACATATTGGCCTTGGAGGGAGTGAAGCGTAGGTTTACTAGAATGATACCCGGACTTCAAGGGTTAAGTTACGAGGAGAGATTACACAAATTGGGGTTGTATTCTCTAGAGTTTAGAAGGATAAGGGGTGATCTGATCGAAGTTTATAAGATACTAAGGGGAACAGATAGGGTGGATAGAGAGAAACTATTTCCGCTGGTTGGGGATTTTAGGAGTAGGGGGCACAGTCTAAAAATTAGAGCCAGACCTTTCAGGAGCGAGATTAGAAAACATTTCTACACACAAAGGGTGGTAGAAGTTTGGAACTCTCTTCTGCAAACGGCAATTGATACTAGCTCAATTGCTAAATTTAAATCTGAGATAGATAGCTTTTTGGCAACCAAAGGTATTAAGGGATATGGGCCAAAGGCAGGCATATGGGGCTCGAATTTAGCAGGCCTGCGTGTTCCCAGCGGGTGGTCCTCCGGGAGCGTGGTCAACACGCTCGGCGAAATTAGTGGGTTGGCCGCGCGATCGTAGCAGGCAACCCACTAATAGGAATCAATTACCTGCTCCTCCGGGGTCCACGCTGCTGGTCTGCGCGTCGGGCGGGCTGCGCATGCGCAGTACGATCTGTCAGCTGGAGGCTCTCTAGTTAAAGGGGCAGTCCTCCACTGACAGATGCTGCAACCAATGGAACAAATTGCAGCATGGAGCAGCCCAGGGGGAAGGACACAGATCTTCCCCACGGCGGGCGGGAGGAAGCGGCCTGCCTCTGCCACCAAGAAGGCCTGGCTCGAGGTGGCAGAGGGGGTCACCTGCGCCACCAACATATCGCCCACCTGCATACAGTGAAGGAGGCGCTGCAATGACCGCAGTAGGTCAGCCACAGTGAGAACACAAAGTCTTTCCCCTACACTCCGTCTGCCACAACACTGCCCCCACCCCACATCTCCTTCGGCACCGCCAACACTACTCTGTCACATCACCCTTCATACCCACTCAAACCCCATCCTCATCTTACCTCCACCTACTCACCTCGCCAGTACTCATCCTGCCACTAACACGCAACCCAATCCTCATACAATCTCATTGCTCCATCCCATACTCACCCTCTCGTGCATCTCCCTCACGGCCAGCCTCACTCAACCTGCCACCACCTGTGCTGCAGCCACAGGGCATGCATCACATATGTGCAGTAGGCAGCGTAAGGCAAACGTGGCGTGAGCATGAAGGGGATGCACAAGGGTGTCTGAGGGTTTGTCCTGGGTGTTACCTATATTGAATTTCAGAGCAACAAACAGCACACATTATATTGACTCCACCACTGCCATGTCTCCGCGAATCCTGTCCGTTGTGTCCAATAATGCCCGCTCCTGGGTATCACTATGAGGACCCACCACTGATGCCACCCATCGTGTTACTGCAGAGTAGGTGCAGGTGTATTTGCAGGGCTCTTCCGCGCAGACGACTGAGAGACATCGGCGGTGTAGCCGGCTGCACCCTGGAAGGATGCGGAGGAGAAGTTGTGGAGGGCAGTGGTGACTTTGACAGCGACAGGTAAGCAGTTGGTGCTGGGGCCAGGCAGGAGCAGCTCGGCATGAAAGAGCCTGCAGATCTCCACGACTACATGTCGAGCGAATCTGCGCCTCCCTGTGCACTGCTGCTCGGAGAGGTCCGGGGAGCTGCGCCTCGGTCTGTGGACCCTGCGGCAAGGGTAGTGCCCTCTGCGATGCGTCTCTCCCTGCGGTAGCCCTCCCTCCTGCTGTGCAGGTGGGCGTGCAACAACACCGTGTTGGGGGGCTCCACGTCTCTGCGGCGGACGGCGTGGACTGCGAGGCTGCTGGGGCTGGTCATGCTGTTCGTCCTCCGAGGGTGTCCATGCACCACCTGGCAGGTGTTGGTCTGAGGGGTTGTGCAGGGTAGGTGGGTGGTTCCTCGCACTAGGGCTGCGGTTTCGTGTCGGTCTGTCCTCTGGCTTGGCGGGGGGTGGTGGAGGGCAGGGGTTGCCCTATGTGACGCGGTGGCCTCCTGCGTGGGTGAGGGCTCTCCCCCGTGGAGTGCACCTTGGCACCTGCCACAGGCTGCTGGCTGCAACACGCCTGGTTGGAGAGAGACTGTTTCCCCCAGTGTGGGAAACTCACTGCCTTGAACCTAAAATCCCACACTTCCTCTTTTGACAGCTGCTTCAGCTCATTAACTGACCTCAACAAGCAAGGTAAGTACTCTCAAGTGGAACCCCGCTGGCTTTAATTGCCTGCGGGATTCCCACCAGCGGGGCTTGCGCGCGCAGCCCCGCACGTCAGCGCGGTACCCGGAAGTGGGCGGGATTTCGGCGCGATCCGGTCACGTGACCGGATATCGGGATTTTCGGGGCCCCCCCGCTGGAAACCCGCAGGTAACCCGACGCGAAAATCGAGCCCATGGAGTTAGATCACAGATCAGCCATTATCTTATCAAATGGCGGAGCAGGCACGAGGGGCTGAATGGCCTACTCCTGCCCCTATGTTCCTATATTGAAATTAATTTGCCAATTACACCCATTCTGCAAGTTTATTTTGTGTTCCTATATTTTGTCACAGTCCTCCTCAGTATTAACCGTACCCCCTGATTTGGTGTCATCCACAAATTTTGAAATTACACTTCTGAGTCCAAATTGTTAATGTAAATTGTGAACAACAGTGGTCCCAGCACCGATCCCTGTAGAACATCACTACAAAAAGGGAGTATGAAAGAGATTTGCAAGGGATGTCAAAATCAACACAAAAAATGTTACAATTATATTAGGAAAAAGAGGGTGGTCAAGAGCAATGTGGGCCCCTTAAAAACTGATAATGGTGATATTGTAAATGAAAATAAGGAAATGGCGGACATGTTAAATAATTACTTTGCGTCAGTATTTACAATAGAGGAAGAGGATAGCATGCCAGACACCCCAAGGAAACGAATTTTGAATCAGGGACGGGGACTCACCATAATTAAGGTAAGCAAATTAACAGTAATGAAGAAAATAATGGCACTAAAGAGTGACAAATCCCCAGGATCAGATGATTTCCATCCCAGGATTTTAAAGGAAGTAGGTGAGCACATTGCAGATGCCCTAACTATAATCTTCCAAAGTTCTCTAGATTCAGGAACCGTTCCTTTAGATTGGAAAATTGTACATGTCACTCCACTATTTAAAAAAGGTGAGTGAGGGAAACTACGGAATTATAGACCAGTTAGTCTAATATCTGTTGTTGGGAAATTACTAGAGTCTATAATTAAGGATAGAGTGACTGAACACCTTGAAAATTTTCAGCTGATGAGAGAAAGCCAGCATGGATTTGTAAAGGGTAGGTCATGCCTGACGAACCTGATTGAAATTTTTGAAGCGGTGACTAAAGTAGTGGACAGGGGAATGTCTATGGATGTTGTTTATATGGACTTTCAGAAAGTATTTGATAAAGTCACTCATAAGAGACTGCTAGCTAGCTGGAATTGAGGGCAAATTATAGACCTGGTTAGGAAATTGGCTGAGCGGCAGGAGACAGAGAGTGGGGATAATGGGCAGGTACTCAAATTGGCAGGATGTGACTAGTGGTGTCCCACAGGGATCTGTGTTGGGGCCTCAACTATTCACTGTATTTATTAACGACTCAAATGACGGGATAGAGAGCCACATATCCAAGTTTGCTGATGACACAAAAATTGTAAACAGTGTAGATGGAAGCATAACATTACAGAGAGATATTAATAGATTAAGTGAATGGGCAAAACTGTGGCGAATGGATTTCAATGTAGGCAAGTGTGAGGTCATCCACTTTGGATCTAAAAAGGATAGAACAGAGTACTTTCTAAATGGTGAAAAGTTCGAAACAGTGGAGGTCCAAAGAGACTTAGAGGTCCATGTACATAGATCATTAAAATGTCATGGACAGGTCCAGAAAATAATCAAAAAGGCTAATGGAATGCTGGCCTTTATATCTAGAGGACTAGACTACAAGGGGTAGAAGTTATGCTACAGCTAATCAAATTCCTGATTAGACCACACCTGGGGTACTGTGTTCATTTCTGGGCACTGCACCTTAGGAAGGATATATTGGCCTTGGAGGGAGATTTACTAGAATGATACCTGGACTTCAGTTAAGTCCAAAACTAGGGCCTTAAATTTAAATAAGGCCAATTATGTAAGTATGAGGGGTGAGTTGGCTAAGCTAGATTAGGAAATTAGATTAAAAGATATGATGGTAGATAAACAATGACCAACATTTAAAGAAATAATTCATAATTCCCAACAAATACACATACCCTTGAGGAATTAAAACTCCACAGGAAAAGTGATCCAACTGTGGCTAATTAGAGAAGTTAAGGAGAGTATTAGATTAAAAGAAGAGGCTTACAATATTGCCAAAAAGAGTAGTAAGCCTGAGGATTGGGAGGGTTTTAGAAATCAGCAAAGGATGACCAAGAAACTGATAAAGAGGGAAAAAATTGAATATTAGAGTAAACTGGCAAGAAATATAAAAACAGATTGTAAGAGCTTCTACAAGTATATAAAAAGGGAGAGATTAGCAAAAGTAAACATGGGTCCCTTAGAGGCAGAGACAGGAGAAATTATAATGGGGCAGAAGGAAATGGCAGAGACATAAAGCAAATATTTTATATCTGGCTTCACAGTAGAAGACACAAAAAACATATTGGAAATAGTGGGGAACCAAGGGGCTAATGAGAGGGGGGAACTTAAAGTAATTATGATTAGTAAAGAAAAAATATCAGAAAAATTAATTGGACTAAAAGTCGATGGTCTACATCCTAAGGTTCTAAAAGAAGTGGCAGCAGAGATAGTGGATGCATTGGTTGTGATCTTCCAAAATTCTCTAGATTCTGGAACAGTCCCCGTGGATTGGAAGGTAGCAAATATAACATCGCTATTCAAGAAAGGAGGGAGGGAGAAAACGGGGAACTACAGGCCAGTTAGTCTGACATCAGTAATCAGGAAAATGCTAGAATCTATTATTAAGGACATAGTAACAGGGCACTTAGAAAATCATAATATCATTAGGCAGTCAACACAGTTTTATGAAAGGGAAATTGTGTTTGACAAATTCATTAGAGTTTTTTGAGGATGTAACTAGCAGGGTAGATAAAGGGGAACCAGTGGATGTAATATATTTGGATTTTCAAAAGGCATTTGATAAGGTGCCACACAAGAGGTTGTTACACAAGATTAGGGCTCATGGGATTGGGGGTAATATATTAGCGTGGATTGAGGATTGGTTAATGAACAGAAAACAGAGTAGGGATAAACGGGTCATTCTCAGGTTGGCAGGCTGTAACTAGTGGGGTGCCGCAAGGATCGGTGCTTGGGCCTCGGCTATTTACAATCTATATTAATGACTTAGATGAAGGGACTGAGTGTAATGTATCCAAGTTTGCTGATGATACAAAGCTAGGTGGGAAAGTAAGCTGTGAGGAGGACGCAAAGAGTCTGCAAAGGGATATAGACAGGTTAAGTGAGTGGGCAAGAAGGTGGCAGATGGAGTATAATATGGGGAAATGTGAAATTATCCACTTTGGTAGGAAGAATAGAAAAACGGAATATTTGTTAAATGGTGAGAAACTATTAAATGTTGGTGTTCAGAGAGATTTGAGTGTCCTTGTACGTGACTCCCAGAAAGTTGGCATGCAGGTACAGCAAGCAATTAGGAAAGCAAATGATATGTTGGCACTTATTGCAAGGGGGTTAGAGTACAAGAATAAGGAAGTCTTGCTACAAGTGTACAAGGCTTTGGTGAGACCACACTTGGAGTATTGTGTGCAGTTTTGGTCTCCTTACCTAAGGAAGAATAGACTTGCCTTAGAGGCGGTGCAACGAAGGTTCACTAGATTAATTCCTGGGATGAGAGGGTTGTCCTATGAGAAGAGATTAAGTAGAATGGGCCTATATTCTCTGGAGTTTAGAAGAATGAGAGGTGATCTCATTGAAACATATAAGATTCTGAGGGGGTTTGACAGGGTAGATGCTGAGAGGCTGTTTCCCCTGGCTGGAGAGTCTAAAACTAGGGGACATGGTCTCAGGATAAAGGGTCGGCCATTTAAGACTGAAATGAGGAGGAATTTCTTCACTCAGAAGGTCGCGAATCTTTGGAATTCTCTATCCCAGAGGGCTGTGGATACTGAGTCGTTGAGTATATTCAACGAGATACTGAGATACTGAGATGGATAGATTTTTGGACTCTAGGGGAATCAAGGGATATGGGGATCGGGCAGGAAAGTGGAGTTGAGGTCGAAGATCAGCCATGATCTGATTGAATGGTGGAGCAGGCTCGAGGGGCCGTATGGCTTTCTCCTGTTCCTATTTCTTCTGTTCTTATGTTCAAGGGTTAAATTACGAGGAGAGATTACACAAACTAAGGTTGTATTCCCTGGAATTTAGAAGATTAAGAGGTGATTTTCAAGATATTAAGGGGAACTGATAGGGTAGACAGAGAGAAACTATTTCTGCTGGTTGGGGAGTCTCGGACTTGGGGACATAGCCTAAAAATTAGAGCCAGGACTTTCAGGAGTGAAGTTAGGAAACACTTCTCCACGCAAAGGCTGGTAGAAGTTTGGAACTCTCTTCCGCAAACGGCAGTTGATGCTAGCTCAATTGTTAATTTTAAATCTGAGATTGATAGATTTTTGTGAACCAAAGGTATTAAGGGATATGGGGCTAAGGCGGTGTTAGGTCACAGGTCAGCCATGATCTCATTGAATGGCGGAAAACAGGTGCGAGGCGTTAAATGGCCTAATCCTGTACCTATCTTCCTATGTCCCCCAAGTTCTCTCTGTGTTTCTCTCTGCCTCTGTTGCTTTCATTCTGCCCCTTTCTCTCTGTTTCTCTCTCTCTCTCTGCCTGTGTTTCTGTGATTCTACCCCATTCTCTCTGTGTTTCTCTCTGCCTGTAATTCTACCCTTTTCTCTCTGTGTTTCTCTCTGCCTGTGTTTCTCTGATTCTACCCCTTTCTCTCTGTGTTTCTGTGATTCTGCCCCATTCTCTCTGTGTTTCTCTCTCTGCCTGTGATTCTGTGATTCCAACCCTTTCTCTTTGTGTTTCTCTCTGCCTGTGTTTCTCTGATTCTGCCCCTTTCTCCCCTGAGCGGGGAGTCAGAAGGGAATAAAGTTGAGAGCAGCAAGAGAGGGGAAGACCCAGGGGAAATTTACAATACAAATAGGACAAACAGTTGTTCAAGAACAAGTGAGGGAAAGGCGTAGAGCAGCGGAAAGAAAGTGTACTTTAGGCACGACAGATAAAATAAAAACTAGAAGGCGTAAGGCGATTAACCCAGCATCAAAGCTGTGGCAGGGGGTTGGGAACCTGAGCAGGGAGACAGAGGAAAGCGTGTCAGGAAGGGACAGAAGGTATGGAGTAAAAGGTAAAGTGTTAAAAAAGGAAAAAGCAGGAACTAAGTGTCACAAAACATATTTGAAAGTTCTTTATCTGAATGCACGTAGCATTCGTAACAAAATGAACGAGTTAACGGCACAAATAACTACGTATGGGTATGATCTTGTGGCCATTACAGAAACATGGCTGCAGGGTGACAACGACTGGGAATTAAATATGCCAGGGTATTTAACAATCAGGAAGGACAGGCAGGAAGGAAGGGGAGGTGGGGTGGCTATGTTAATAAAGGAAGGAATCACTGTATACAGAGAAATGATATTGGGACAAAGGATCAGGATAATGAAACAGTTTGGGTAGAGATAAGGAATAATAAGGCAAAAAAACACTAGTGGGCGTAATATATAGGCCTCCTAATAGTTGCAACTCTGCTGGAAGAAGTATTAATCAGGAAATAGTCGGGGCATGTAATAAGGGAACAGCTATAATTATGGGGGATTTTAACTATCATATTAACTGGACAAATCAAATTGGGCAGGGCAGCCTTGAGGAAGAGTTTATTGAGTGTATTAGGGATGGATTTCTTGAGCAGTATGTAACTGATCCTACAAGGGGGCAAGCAACCTTGGACCTGGTCCTGTGTAATGAGCCAGGATTAATTAATAATGTCCTAGTTAAGGATCCCCTTGGAATGAGTGACCATAACATGATTACATTCCATATCCAATTAGAGGGTGAGAAGGTTGGTTCTCAAACAAGCAGACTGAGCTTGAATAAAGGAGACTATGATGGTATGAGAGTGGAATTGATTAAAGTGGACTGGGAAAATAGATTAAAGGGTAAGACGGTACATGAGCATGGTGTTCATTCAAGGATGTGGAGATGCCGGTGATGGACTGGGGTTGACAATTGTAAACAATTTTACAACACCAAGTTATAGTCCAGCAATTTTATTTTAAATTCACAAGCTTTCGGAGGCTTCCTCCTTCCTCAGGTGAACGATGTGAAAATGAAATCCTCGAAATGAAATCGCATTTATAATTCACAGAACAATGCTTGGTGATTACAGACAGTTTTTTCAACTGCCCGTTGCCAAGGCAATCAGTGTGCAGACAGACAGGTGTTACCTGCAAGGTCTCAGAATATACAAATCACCAAAAAAAAAACAATAAACAAAAAAAAACAGAGATAGAGAGGTAGAAACATAGAAAAGACAGCAACTGACCCGTTATATTAAAAACAGATAACATTTGTTCGCTGGTGGGGTAACGTGTAGCGTGACATGAACCCAAGATCCCGGTTGAGGCCGTCCTCATGGGTGCGGAACTTGGCGATCAATTTCTGCTCGACGATTTTGCGTTGTCGTGTGTCTCGAAGGCCGCCTTGGAGTACGCTTACCCGAAGGTCGGTGGATGCTGAAGTGTTCCCCGACTGGGAGGGAACCCTCCTGTTTGGCGATTGTTGCGCGGTGTCCGTTCATCCGTTGTCGCAGCGTCTGCATGGTCTCGCTAATGTACCATGCTCTGGGGCATCCTTTCCTGCAACGTATGAGGTAGACAACGTTGGCCGAGTCACAGGAGTATGAACCATGCACCTGGTGGGTGGTGTCCTCTCGTGTGATGGTGGTATCTGTGTCGATGATCTGGCATGTCTTGCAGAGGTTACCGTGGCAGGGTTGTGTGGTGTCGTGGACGCTGTTCTCTTGAAAGCTAGGTAATTTGCTGCGAACGATGGTCTGTTTGAGGTTGGGTGGCTGTTTAAAGGCGAGTAGTGGAGGTGTGGGGATGGCCATAGCGAGGTGTTCGTCGTCATTGATGACATGTTGAAGGCTGCGGAGAACATGGCGTAGTTTCTCCGCTCCGGGGAAGTACTGGACGACAAAGGGTACTCTGTTGGTTGCGTCCCGTGTTAGTCTCCTGAGGAGGTCTATGCGATTTTTTGCTGTGGCCCGTCGGAACTGTCGTTCGATGAGTCGAGCGTCATATCCCGTTCTTACTAGGGCGTCTTTCAGCATCTGTAGGTGTCCATCGCGTTCCTCCTCGTCTGAGCAGACCCTGTGTATTCGCAGGGCCTGTCCATAGGGGATGGCCTCTTTGACATGGTTAGGGTGGAAGCTGGAAAAGTGGAGCATCGTGAGGTTGTCCGTGGGCTTGCGGTAGAGTGAGGTGCTGAGGTGCCCGTCTTTGATGAAGATTCGTGTGTCCAAGAAAGAAACTGATTCTGAGGAGTAGTCCATGGTGAGCTTGATGGTGGGATGGAACTTGTTGATATTATCGTGTAGTCTCTTTAGTGATTCCTCACCGTGGGTCCATAGAAAGAAAATGTCGTCGATGTATCTGGTGTATAGCGTTGGTTGGAGGTCCTGTGCAGTGAAGAAGTCCTGCTCGAACTTGTGCATGAAAATGTTGGCGTATTGGGGTGCAAATTTGACGGCATCGCTGCGACAGCATCAATACTCAACACCAACAACAGCCAATCTCCGGACGCCATCCTACAACTCATCCGCTTCATCCTGGATCACAATGTCTTCACCTTCGATAACCAGTTCTTTACCCCCTGCCTGTGTTTCTGTGATTCTGCCCCTTTCTCTTTGTGTTTCTCTCTCTGCCCGTGTTTCTGTGATTCTGCCCCTTTCTCTTTGTGTTTCTCTCTCTGCCTGTGTTTCTGTGATTCTGCCCCTTTCTCTCTCTGTTTCTCTCTCTGCCTGTGTTTCTTACATTCTGCCCCATCTCTGTTTCTCTCTCTGCCTGTGTTTCCGTGATTCTACGCCATTCTCTCTCTGTTTCTCTCTCTGCCTGTGTTTCTTACATTCTGCCCCTTTCTGTGTTTCTCTCTCTGCCTGTATTTCTCACATTCTGCCCCTTTCTGTGTTTCTCTCTCTGCCTGTATTTCTCACATTCTGCCCCTTTCTGTGTTTCTCTCTCTGCCTGTGTTTCTGTGATTCTGACCAATTCTCTCTCTGTTTCTCTCTCTGCCTGTGTTTCTTACATTCTGCCCCATCTCTGTTTCTCTCTCTGCCTGTGTTTCTCACATTCTGCCCCTTTCTGTGTTTCTCTCTCTGCCTGTATTTCTCACATTCTGCCCCTTTCTGTGTTTCTCTCTCTGTCTATGTTCCTGTGATCTGACCAATTCTCTGTGTTTCGCTTACTGCCTGTGATTCTGATATTCTGCCCCTTTCTTTCCGTGTTTCTCTCTCTACCTGTGTTTCTGTGATTCTGCACCTTTCTCTCTGTTAATCTCTCTGCCTGTGATTCTGTTTTTCTCTCTCTGCCTGTGTTTCTGTCATTCTACCACATTCCCTCTGTGTTTCTCTCTCTGCTTGTTTTTCTGTGATTCTGTCCCTTTCTCTCCGTGTTCTGCGCTCTGCCTGTGTTTCTCTGATTCTACCCCATTCTCTCTGTGTTTCTCCCTCTGCCTGTGTTTCTCTCATTCTACTCAATTCTCTCTGTGTTTCTCTCTATGCCTGTGTTTCTGTGATTCTATCCCTCTCTTTCCGTGTTTCTCTCTCTGCCGGTGTTTCTCGCCCATTCTCTCTGTTTCTCTTTCTGCCCCTTTCTGTGTTCCTCCCTCTGCCTGTGTTTCTCACATTCTCTCCCTTTCTCTCTCCCTTTCTCTCTCCCTTTCTCTCTCCCTTTCTCTCTCTGTTTCTCTCTCTGCCTCTGTTTCTCTGATTCTGCACATTTCTCTCTGTGTTAATCTCTCTGCCTGTGTTTCTCTCATTCTACCCCATTCTCTCTGTGTTTCTCTCTGCCTGTGTTTCTCTCATTCTACCCCATTCTCTCTGTGTTTCTCTCTCTGCCTGTGTTTCTCTCATTCTACCCAATTCTCTGTGTTTCTCTCATTCTACCCAATTCTCTGTGTTTCTCTCTTTGCCTGTGTTTCTGTGATTCTGCCCCTTTCTCTTCGTGTTTCTCTCTCTGCCTGTGTTTCACCCCCATTCTCTCTGAGTTCGTCTCTCTGCCTGTGTTTCTGTGATTCTGCCCCTCTCTCTGTGATCCTCTCTCTGCCTGTGTTTCTCACATTCTGCCCCTTTCTCTCTCTGCCTGTGTTTCTTTGATTCTGCCCCTTTCTCTCTGTGTTTCTCTCTCTGCCTGTGTTTCTGTGATTCTGCCCCTCTCTCTCTGTGTTTCTCTCTCTGCCTGTGTTTCTCACATTCTGCCCCTTTCTCTCTCTGTTTCTCTCTCTGCCTGTGTTTCTTACATTCTGCCTCTTTCTGACTGTGTTTCTCTGATTCTACCCCATTCTCTCTGTGTTTCTTCACCTGTGCTTCTGTGATTCTGCCCCTTTCTCTCTATGTTTCTCTCTGCCTGTGCTTCTGTGATTCTGCCCCTTTCTCTCTGTGTTTCTGCGATTCTGCCCCTTTCTCTCTCTGTTTCTCTCTCTGCCTGTGTTTCTGTTATTCTGCCCCTTTCTGTGTTTCTCTCTGCCTGTGTTTCTGTGAATCTGCCCCTTTCTCTCTGTGTTTCTCTCTCTGCCTGTGTCTCTCTGATTCTGCCCCTTTCTCTCTGTGTTTCTCTCTCTCTGCCTGTATTTATCTGATTCTACTCCATTTTATCTGTGTTTCTCTCTCTGCCTGTTTTTCTGTGATTCTGCCCCTCTCTCTCTGTGTTTCTCACATTCTACCCCTTTCTCTCTCTGTTTCTCTCTCTGCCTGTGTTTCTGTGATTCTGCCCCTTTCTCTTTGTGTTTCTCTCTCTGCCTGTGTTTCTGTGATTCTGCCCCTTTCTCTCTGTTTCTCTCTCTGCCTCTGTTTCTCTGATTCAGCACATTTCTCTCTGTGTTAATCCCTCTGCCTGTGTTTCTCTGATTCTACCCCATTCTCTCCGTGTTTCTCTCTATGCCTGTGCTTCTGTGATTCTGCCCCATTCTCTCTGTGTTTCTCCCTCTGCCTGTGTTTCTCACATTCTGCCCCTCTCTCTCTGTGTTTCTCTCTCTGCCTGTGTTTCTCACATTCTGCCCCTTTCTCTCTCTGTTTCTCTCACTGCCTGTGTTTCTGTGATTCTGCCCCTTTCTCTCTGTGTTTCTCACTGCCTGTATTTCTCACATTCTGCCCCTCTCTCTCTGTGTTTCTCTCTCTGCCTGTGTTTCTCACATTCTGCCCCTTTCTCTCTCTGTTTCTCTCACTGCCTGTGTTTCTGTGATTCTGCCCCTCTCTCTCTGTGTTTCTCTCTCTGCCTGTGTTTCTCACATTCTGCCCCTTTCTCTCTCTCTTTCTCTCACTGCCTGTGTTTCTGTGATTCTGCCCCTTTCTCTCTGTGTTTCTCACTGCCTGTGTTTCTTACATTCTGCCCCTTTCTCTCTCTGTTTCTCACTGCCTGTGTTTCTTACATTCTGCCCCTTTCTCTCTCTGTTTCTCACTGCCTGTGTTTCTCACATTCTGCCCCTTTCTCTCTCTGTTTCTCTCTCTGCCTGTTTCTTACATTCTGCCCCTCTCTCTCTGTGTTTCTCTCTCTGCCTGTATTTCTCTGATTCTGCCCCTTTCTCTCTCTGTTTCTCTCTCTGCCTGTGTTTCTCACATTCTGCCCCTTTCTGTGTTTCTCTCTCTGCCTGTGTTTCTGTGATTCTGACCAATTCTCTCTCTGTTTCTCTCTCTGCCTGTGTTTCTCTGATTCTGCCCTTTCTCTCTCTGTTTCTCTCTCTGCCTGTGTTTCTTACATTCTGCCCCATCTCTGTTTCTCTCTCTGCCTGTGTTTCTCACATTCTGCCCCTTTCTGTGTTTCTCTCTCTGCCTGTATTTCTCACATTCTGCCCCTTTCTGTGTTTCTCTCTCTGTCTATGTTCCTGTGATCTGACCAATTCTCTGTGTTTCGCTTACTGCCTGTGATTCTGATATTCTGCCCCTTTCTTTCCGTGTTTCTCTCTCTACCTGTGTTTCTGTGATTCTGCACCTTTCTCTCTGTTAATCTCTCTGCCTGTGATTCTGTTTTTCTCTCTCTGCCTGTGTTTCTGTCATTCTACCACATTCCCTCTGTGTTTCTCTCTCTGCTTGTTTTTCTGTGATTCTGTCCCTTTCTCTCCGTGTTCTGCGCTCTGCCTGTGTTTCTCTGATTCTACCCCATTCTCTCTGTGTTTCTCCCTCTGCCTGTGTTTCTCTCATTCTACTCAATTCTCTCTGTGTTTCTCTCTATGCCTGTGTTTCTGTGATTCTATCCCTCTCTCTCCGTGTTTCTCTCTCTGCCGGTGTTTCTCGCCCATTCTCTCTGTTTCTCTTTCTGCCCCTTTCTGTGTTCCTCCCTCTGCCTGTGTTTCTCACATTCTCTCCCTTTCTCTCTCCCTTTCTCTCTCTGCCTCTGTTTCTCTGATTCTGCACATTTCTCTCTGTGTTAATCTCTCTGCCTGTGTTTCTGTCATTCCACCACATTCTCTCTGTGTTTCTCTCTGCCTGTGTTTCTCTCATTCTACCCCATTCTCTCTGTGTTTCTCTCTCTGTCTGTGTTTCTCTCATTCTACCCAATTCTCTGTGTTTCTCTCTTTGCCTGTGTTTCTGTGATTCTGCCCCTTTCTCTTCGTGTTTCTCTCTCTGCCTGTGTTTCACCCCCATTCTCTCTGAGTTCGTCTCTCTGCCTGTGTTTCTGTGATTCTGCCCCTCTCTCTCTGTGATCCTCTCTCTGCCTGTGTTTCTCACATTCTGCCCCTTTCTCTCTCTGCCTGTGTTTCTTTGATTCTGCCCCTTTCTCTCTGTGTTTCTCTCTCTGCCTGTGTTTCTGTGATTCTGCCCCTCTCTCTCTGTGTTTCTCTCTCTGCCTGTGTTTCTCACATTCTGCCCCTTTCTCTCTCTGTTTCTCTCTCTGCCTGTGTTTCTTACATTCTGCCTCTCTCTGACTGTGTTTCTCTGATTCGACCCCATTCTCTCTGTGTTTCTTCACCTGTGCTTCTGTGATTCTGCCCCTTTCTCTCTATGTTTCTCTCTGCCTGTGTTTCTGTGATTCTGCCCCTTTCTCTCTGTGTTTCTGTGATTCTGCCCCTTTCTCTCTGTGTTTCTCTCTCTCTGCCTGTGTTTCTCTGATTCTACCCCTTTCTGTGTTTCTCTCACTGCCTGTGTTTCTGTTATTCTGCTCCTTTCTCTCTGTGTTTCTCTCTCTGCCTGTGTCTCTCTGATTCTGCCCCTTTCTCTCTGTGTTTCTCTCTCTCTGCCTGTATTTATCTGATTCTACTCCATTTTATCTGTGTTTCTCTCTCTGCCTGTGTTTCTGTGATTCTGCCCCTCTCTCTCTGTGTTTCTCTCTCTGCCTGTGTTTCTCACATTCTACCCCTTTCTCTCTCTGTTTCTCTCTCTGCCTGTGTTTCTGTGATTCTGCCCCTCTCTCTCTGTGATCCTCTCTCTGCCTGTGTTTCTCACATTCTGCCCCTTTCTCTCTCTGCCTGTGTTTCTTTGATTCTGCCCCTTTCTCTCTGTGTTTCTCTCTCTGCCTGTGTTTCTGTGATTCTGCCCCTCTCTCTCTGTGTTTCTCTCTCTGCCTGTGTTTCTCACATTCTGCCCCTTTCTCTCTCTGTTTCTCTCTCTGCCTGTGTTTCTTACATTCTGCCTCTCTCTGACTGTGTTTCTCTGATTCGACCCCATTCTCTCTGTGTTTCTTCACCTGTGCTTCTGTGATTCTGCCCCTTTCTCTCTGTGTTTCTCTCTCTCTGCCTGTGTTTCTCTGATTCTGCCCCTTTCTCTCTCTCTTTCTCTCACTGCCTGTGTTTCTTTGATTCTGCCCCTTTCTCTCTGTGTTTCTCACTGTCTGTGTTTCTTACATTCTGCCCCTTTCTCTCTCTGTTTCTCACTGCCTGTGTTTCTCACATTCTGCCCCTTTCTCTCTCTGTTTCTCTCTCTGCCTGTGTTTCTCACATTCTGCCCCTTTCTCTCTCTCTTTCTCTCTCTGCCTGTGTTTCTTACATTCTGCCCCTCTCTCTCTCTGTGTTTCTCTCTCTGCCTGTATTTCTCTGATTCTGCCCCTTTCTCTCTGTTTCTCTCTCTGCCTGTGTTTCTCACATTCTGCCCCTTTCTCTCTCTGTTTCTCTCACTGCCTGTGTTTCTGTGATTCTGCCCCTTTCTCTCTGTGTTTCTCACTGCCTGTGTTTCTTACATTCTGCCCCTTTCACTCTGTGTTTCTCTCTCTGCCTGTGTTTCTTACATTCTGCCCCTCTCTCTGTGTTTCTCTCTCTGCCTGTGTTTCTCACATTCTACCCCTTTCTCTCTTTGTTTCTCTCTCTGCCTGTGTTTCTGTGATTCTGCCCCTTTCTCTCTCTGTTTCTCTCTGCCTGTGTTTCTCTCATTCTACCCCATTCTCTCTGTGTTTCTCTCTCTGCCTGTGTTTCTCTCATTCTACCCAATTCTCTCTGTGTTTCTCTCATTCTACCCAATTCTCTGTGTTTCTCTCTGTGCCTGTGTTTCTGTGATTCTGCCCCTTTCTCTTCGTGTTTCTCTCTCTGCCTGTGTTTCTCCCCCATTCTCTCTGAGTTCGTCTCTCTGCCTGTGTTTCTGTGATTCTGCCCCTCTCTCTGTGTTCCTCTCTCTGCCTGTGTTTCTCACATTCTGCCCCTTTCTCTCTCTGCCTGTGTTTCTTTGATTCTGCCCCTTTCTCTCTGTGTTTCTCTCTCTGCCTGTGTTTCTTTGATTCTGCCCCTCTCTCTCTGTGTTTCTCTCTCTGCCTGTGTTTCTCACATTCTGCCCCTTTCTCTCTCTGTTTCTCTCTCTGCCTGTGTTTCTTACATTCTGCCTCTCTCTGACTGTGTTTCTCTGATTCTACCCCATTCTCTCTGTGTTTCTTCACCTGTGCTTCTGTGATTCTGCCCCTTTCTCTCTATGTTTCTCTGTGCCTGTGTTTCTGTGATTCTGCCCCTTTCTCTCTGTGTTTCTGTGATTCTGCCCCTTTCTCTCTGTGTTTCTCTCTCTCTGCCTGTGTTTCTCTGATTCTACCCCTTTCTGTGTTTCTCTCTGCCTGTGTTTCTGTGATTCTGCCCCTTTCTCTTTGTGTTTCTCTCTCTGCCTGTGTTTCTGTGATTCTGCCCCTTTCTCTCTCTGTTTCTCTCTCTGCCTGTGTTTCTGTTATTCTGCCCCTTTCTCTCTGTGTTTCTCTCTGCCTGTGTTTCTGTGATTCTGCCCCTTTCTCTCTGTGTTTCTCTCTCTGCCTGTGTCACTCTGATTCTGCCCCTTTCTCTCTGTGTTTCTCTCTCTCTGCCTGTATTTATCTGATTCTACTCCATTTTATCTGTGTTTCTCTCTCTGCCTGTTTTTCTGTGATTCTGCCCCTTTCTCTTTGTGTTTCTCTCTCTGCCTGTGTTTCTGTGATTCTGCCCCTTTCTCTCTGTTTCTCTCTCTGCCTCTGTTTCTCTGATTCAGCACATTTCTCTCTGTGTTAATCTCTCTGCCTGTGTTTCTCTGATTCTACCCCATTCTCTCCGTGTTTCTCTCTATGCCTGTGCTTCTGTGATTCTGCCCCATTCTCTGTGTTTCTCCCTCTGCCTGTGTTTCTCACATTCTGCCCCTCTCTCTCTGTGTTTCTCTCTCTGCCTGTGTTTCTCACATTCTGCCCCTTTCTCTCTCTGTTTCTCTCACTGCCTGTGTTTCTGTGATTCTGCCCCTCTCTCTCTGTGTTTCTCTCTCTGCCTGTGTTTCTCACATTCTGCCCCTTTCTCTCTCTCTTTCTCTCACTGCCTGTGTTTCTGTGATTCTGCCCCTTTCTCTCTGTGTTTCTCACTGCCTGTGTTTCTTACATTCTGCCCCTTTCTCTCTCTGTTTCTCACTGCCTGTGTTTCTTACATTCTGCCCCTTTCTCTCTCTGTTTCTCTCTCTGCCTGTGTTTCTCACATTCTGCCCCTCTCTCTCTGTGTTTCTCTCTCTGCCTGTATTTCTCTGATTCTGCCCTTCTCTCTCTCTTTCTCTCTCTGCCTGTGTTTCTCACATTCTGCCCCTTTCTCTCTCTCTTTCTCTCACTGCCTGTGTTTCTGTGATTCTGCCCCTTTCTCTCTGTGTTTCTCACTGCCTGTGTTTCTTACATTCTGCCCCTCTCTCTCTGTGTTTCTCTCTCTGCCTGTGTTTCTCACATTCTGCCCCTTTCTCTCTCTGTTTCTCACTGCCTGTGTTTCTTACATTCTGCCCCTTTCTCTCTCTGTTTCTCACTGCCTGTGTTTCTTACATTCTGCCCCTTTCTCTCTCTGTTTCTCTCTCTGCCTGTGTTTCTCACATTCTGCCCCTTTCTCTCTCTCTTTCTCTCTCTGCCTGTTTCTTACATTCTGCCCCTCTCTCTCTGTGTTTCTCTCTCTGCCTGTATTTCTCTGATTCTGCCCCTTTCTCTCTCTGTTTCTCTCTCTGCCTGTCTTTCTCACATTCTGCCCCTTTCTGTGTTTCTCTCTCTGCCTGTGTTTCTGTGATTCTGACCAATTCTCTGTTTCTCTCTCTGCCTGTGTTTCTCTGATTCTGCCCCTTTCTCTCTCTGTTTCTCTCTCTGCCTGTGTTTCTTACATTCTGCCCCATCTCTGTTTCTCTCTCTGCCTGTGTTTCTCACATTCTGCCCCTTTCTGTGTTTCTCTCTCTGCCTGTATTTCTCACATTCTGCCCCTTTCTGTGTTTCTCTCTCTGTCTATGTTCCTGTGATCTGACCAATTCTCTGTGTTTCGCTTACTGCCTGTGATTCTGATATTCTGCCCCTTTCTTTCCGTGTTTCTCTCTCTACCTGTGTTTCTGTGATTCTGCACCTTTCTCTCTGTTAATCTCTCTGCCTGTGATTCTGTTTTTCTCTCTCTGCCTGTGTTTCTGTCATTCTACCACATTCCCTCTGTGTTTCTCTCTCTGCTTGTTTTTCTGTGATTCTGTCCCTTTCTCTCCGTGTTCTGCGCTCTGCCTGTGTTTCTCTGATTCTACCCCATTCTCTCTGTGTTTCTCCCTCTGCCTGTGTTTCTCTCATTCTACTCAATTCTCTCTGTGTTTCTCTCTATGCCTGTGTTTCTGTGATTCTATCCCTCTCTCTCCGTGTTTCTCTCTCTGCCGGTGTTTCTCGCCCATTCTCTCTGTTTCTCTTTCTGCCCCTTTCTGTGTTCCTCCCTCTGCCTGTGTTTCTCACATTCTCTCCCTTTCTCTCTCCCTTTCTCTCTCTGCCTCTGTTTCTCTGATTCTGCACATTTCTCTCTGTGTTAATCTCTCTGCCTGTGTTTCTGTCATTCCACCACATTCTCTCTGTGTTTCTCTCTGCCTGTGTTTCTCTCATTCTACCCCATTCTCTCTGTGTTTCTCTCTCTGTCTGTGTTTCTCTCATTCTACCCAATTCTCTGTGTTTCTCTCTTTGCCTGTGTTTCTGTGATTCTGCCCCTTTCTCTTCGTGTTTCTCTCTCTGCCTGTGTTTCACCCCCATTCTCTCTGAGTTCGTCTCTCTGCCTGTGTTTCTGTGATTCTGCCCCTCTCTCTCTGTGATCCTCTCTCTGCCTGTGTTTCTCACATTCTGCCCCTTTCTCTCTCTGCCTGTGTTTCTTTGATTCTGCCCCTTTCTCTCTGTGTTTCTCTCTCTGCCTGTGTTTCTGTGATTCTGCCCCTCTCTCTCTGTGTTTCTCTCTCTGCCTGTGTTTCTCACATTCTGCCCCTTTCTCTCTCTGTTTCTCTCTCTGCCTGTGTTTCTTACATTCTGCCTCTCTCTGACTGTGTTTCTCTGATTCGACCCCATTCTCTCTGTGTTTCTTCACCTGTGCTTCTGTGATTCTGCCCCTTTCTCTCTATGTTTCTCTCTGCCTGTGTTTCTGTGATTCTGCCCCTTTCTCTCTGTGTTTCTCTCTCTCTGCCTGTGTTTCTCTGATTCTACCCCTTTCTGTGTTTCTCTCACTGCCTGTGTTTCTGTTATTCTGCTCCTTTCTCTCTGTGTTTCTCTCTCTGCCTGTGTCTCTCTGATTCTGCCCCTTTCTCTCTGTGTTTCTCTCTCTCTGCCTGTATTTATCTGATTCTATTCCATTTTATCTGTGTTTCTCTCTCTGCCTGTGTTTCTGTGATTCTGCCCCTCTCTCTCTGTGTTTCTCTCTCTGCCTGTGTTTCTCACATTCTACCCCTTTCTCTCTCTGTTTCTCTCTCTGCCTGTGTTTCTGTGATTCTGCCCCTCTCTCTCTGTGATCCTCTCTCTGCCTGTGTTTCTCACATTCTGCCCCTTTCTCTCTCTGCCTGTGTTTCTTTGATTCTGCCCCTTTCTCTCTGTGTTTCTCTCTCTGCCTGTGTTTCTGTGATTCTGCCCCTCTCTCTCTGTGTTTCTCTCTCTGCCTGTGTTTCTCACATTCTGCCCCTTTCTCTCTCTGTTTCTCTCTCTGCCTGTGTTTCTTACATTCTGCCTCTCTCTGACTGTGTTTCTCTGATTCGACCCCATTCTCTCTGTGTTTCTTCACCTGTGCTTCTGTGATTCTGCCCCTTTCTCTCTATGTTTCTCTCTGCCTGTGTTTCTGTGATTCTGCCCCTTTCTCTCTGTGTTTCTCTCTCTCTGCCTGTGTTTCTCTGATTCTGCCCCTTTCTCTCTCTCTTTCTCTCACTGCCTGTGTTTCTTTGATTCTGCCCCTTTCTCTCTGTGTTTCTCACTGCCTGTGTTTCTTACATTCTGCCCCTTTCTCTCTCTGTTTCTCACTGCCTGTGTTTCTTACATTCTGCCCCTTTCTCTCTCTGTTTCTCTCTCTGCCTGTGTTTCTCACATTCTGCCCCTTTCTCTCTCTCTTTCTCTCTCTGCCTGTGTTTCTTACATTCTGCCCCTCTCTCTCTCTGTGTTTCTCTCTCTGCCTGTATTTCTCTGATTCTGCCCCTTTCTCTCTGTTTCTCTCTCTGCCTGTGTTTCTCACATTCTGCCCCTTTCTCTCTCTGTTTCTCTCTCTGCCTGTGTTTCTCACATTCTGCCCATTTCTCTCTCTGTTTCTCTCTCTGCCTGTGTTTCTCACATTCTGCCCCTTTCTCTCTCTGTTTCTCTCTCTGCCTGTGTTTCTGTGATTCTGCCCCTTTCTCTCTGTGTTTCTGTGATTCTGCCCCTTTCTCTCTGTGTTTCTCTCTCTCTGCCTGTGTTTCTCTGATTCTACCCCTTTCTGTGTTTCTCTCTCTGCCTGTGTCTCTCTGATTCTGCCCCTTTCTCTCTGTGTTTCTCTCTCTCTGCCTGTATTTATCTGATTCTACTCCATTTTATCTGTGTTTCTCTCTCTGCCTGTGTTTCTGTGATTCTGCCCCTCTCTCTCTGTGTTTCTCTCTCTGCCTGTGTTTCTCACATTCTACCCCTTTCTCTCTCTGTTTCTCTCTCTGCCTGTGTTTCTGTGATTCTGCCCCTCTCTCTCTGTGATCCTCTCTCTGCCTGTGTTTCTCACATTCTGCCCCTTTCTCTCTCTGCCTGTGTTTCTTTGATTCTGCCCCTTTCTCTCTGTGTTTCTCTCTCTGCCTGTGTTTCTGTGATTCTGCCCCTCTCTCTCTGTGTTTCTCTCTCTGCCTGTGTTTCTCACATTCTGCCCCTTTCTCTCTCTGTTTCTCTCTCTGCCTGTGTTTCTTACATTCTGCCTCTCTCTGACTGTGTTTCTCTGATTCGACCCCATTCTCTCTGTGTTTCTTCACCTGTGCTTCTGTGATTCTGCCCCTTTCTCTCTATGTTTCTCTCTGCCTGTGTTTCTGTGATTCTGCCCCTTTCTCTCTGTGTTTCTCTCTCTCTGCCTGTGTTTCTCTGATTCTGCCCCTTTCTCTCTCTCTTTCTCTCACTGCCTGTGTTTCTTTGATTCTGCCCCTTTCTCTCTGTGTTTCTCACTGCCTGTGTTTCTTACATTCTGCCCCTTTCTCTCTCTGTTTCTCACTGCCTGTGTTTCTTACATTCTGCCCCTTTCTCTCTCTGTTTCTCTCTCTGCCTGTGTTTCTCACATTCTGCCCCTTTCTCTCTCTCTTTCTCTCTCTGCCTGTGTTTCTTACATTCTGCCCCTCTCTCTCTCTGTGTTTCTCTCTCTGCCTGTATTTCTCTGATTCTGCCCCTTTCTCTCTGTTTCTCTCTCTGCCTGTGTTTCTCACATTCTGCCCCTTTCTCTCTCTGTTTCTCTCTCTGCCTGTGTTTCTCACATTCTGCCCCTTTCTCTCTCTGTTTCTCTCACTGCCTGTGTTTCTGTGATTCTGCCCCTTTCTCTCTGTGTTTCTCACTGCCTGTGTTTCTTACATTCTGCCCCTTTCACTCTGTGTTTCTCTCTCTGCCTGTGTTTCTTACATTCTGCCCCTCTCTCTGTGTTTCTCTCTCTGCCTGTGTTTCTCACATTCTACCCCTTTCTCTCTTTGTTTCTCTCTCTGCCTGTGTTTCTGTGATTCTGCCCCTTTCTCTCTCTGTTTCTCTCTGCCTGTGTTTCTCTCATTCTACCCCATTCTCTCTGTGTTTCTCTCTCTGCCTGTGTTTCTCTCATTCTACCCAATTCTCTCTGTGTTTCTCTCATTCTACCCAATTCTCTGTGTTTCTCTCTGTGCCTGTGTTTCTGTGATTCTGCCCCTTTCTCTTCGTGTTTCTCTCTCTGCCTGTGTTTCTCCCCCATTCTCTCTGAGTTCGTCTCTCTGCCTGTGTTTCTGTGATTCTGCCCCTCTCTCTCTGTGTTCCTCTCTCTGCCTGTGTTTCTCACATTCTGCCCCTTTCTCTCTCTGCCTGTGTTTCTTTGATTCTGCCCCTTTCTCTCTGTGTTTCTCTCTCTGCCTGTGTTTCTTTGATTCTGCCCCTTTCTCTCTGTGTTTCTCTCTCTGCCTGTGTTTCTCACATTCTGCCCCTTTCTCTCTCTGTTTCTCTCTCTGCCTGTGTTTCTTACATTCTGCCTCTCTCTGACTGTGTTTCTCTGATTCTGCCCCTTTCTCTCTGTGTTTCTGTGATTCTGCCCCTTTCTCTCTGTGTTTCTCTCTCTCTGCCTGTGTTTCTCTGATTCTACCCCTTTCTGTGTTTCTCTCTGCCTGTGTTTCTGTGATTCTGCCCCTTTCTCTTTGTGTTTCTCTCTCTGCCTGTGTTTCTGTGATTCTGCCCCTTTCTCTTTGTGTTTCTCTCTCTGCCTGTGTTTCTGTTATTCTGCCCCTTTCTCTCTGTGTTTCTCTCTGCCTGTGTTTCTGTGATTCTGCCCCTTTCTCTCTGTGTTTCTCTCTCTGCCTGTGTCACTCTGATTCTGCCCCTTTCTCTCTGTGTTTCTCTCTCTCTGCCTGTATTTATCTGATTCTACTCCATTTTATCTGTGTTTCTCTCTCTGCCTGTTTTTCTGTGATTCTGCCCCTTTCTCTTTGTGTTTCTCTCTCTGCCTGTGTTTCTGTGATTCTGCCCCTTTCTCTCTGTTTCTCTCTCTGCCTCTGTTTCTCTGATTCAGCACATTTCTCTCTGTGTTAATCTCTCTGCCTGTGTTTCTCTGATTCTACCCCATTCTCTCCGTGTTTCTCTCTATGCCTGTGCTTCTGTGATTCTGCCCCATTCTCTGTGTTTCTCCCTCTGCCTGTGTTTCTCACATTCTGCCCCTCTCTCTCTGTGTTTCTCTCTCTGCCTGTGTTTCTCACATTCTGCCCCTTTCTCTCTCTGTTTCTCTCACTGCCTGTGTTTCTGTGATTCTGCCCCTCTCTCTCTGTGTTTCTCTCTCTGCCTGTGTTTCTCACATTCTGCCCCTTTCTCTCTCTCTTTCTCTCACTGCCTGTGTTTCTGTGATTCTGCCCCTTTCTCTCTGTGTTTCTCACTGCCTGTGTTTCTTACATTCTGCCCCTTTCTCTCTCTGTTTCTCACTGCCTGTGTTTCTTACATTCTGCCCCTTTCTCTCTCTGTTTCTCTCTCTGCCTGTGTTTCTCACATTCTGCCCCTCTCTCTCTGTGTTTCTCTCTCTGCCTGTATTTCTCTGATTCTGCCCTTCTCTCTCTCTTTCTCTCTCTGCCTGTGTTTCTCACATTCTGCCCCTTTCTCTCTCTCTTTCTCTCACTGCCTGTGTTTCTGTGATTCTGCCCCTTTCTCTCTGTGTTTCTCACTGCCTGTGTTTCTTACATTCTGCCCCTCTCTCTCTGTGTTTCTCTCTCTGCCTGTGTTTCTCACATTCTGCCCCTTTCTCTCTCTGTTTCTCTCTCTGCCTGTGTTTCTCACATTCTGCCCCTTTCTCTCTCTGTTTCTCTCTCTGCCTGTGTTTCTTACATTCTGCCCCTCTCTCTCTGTGTTTCTCTCTCTGCCTGCATTTCTCTGATTCTGCCTCTCTCTCTCTGTTTCTCTCTCTGCCTGTGTTTCTCACATTCTGCCCCTTTCTCTCTCTGTTTCTCTCACTGCCTGTGTTTCTGTGATTCTGCCCCTTTCTCTCTGTGTTTCTCACTGCCTGTGTTTCTTACATTCTGCCCCTTTCTCTCTCTGTTTCTCACTGCCTGTGTTTCTTACATTCTGCCCCTTTCTCTCTGTGTTTCTCTCTCTGCCTGTGTTTCTGACATTCTGCCCCTTTCTCTCTGTGTTTCTCTCTCTGCCTGTCTTTCTCACATTCTGCCCCTTTCTCTCTGTGTTTCTCTCTCTGCCTGTGTTTCTGTGATTCTGCCTCTTGCTCTCTGTGTTTCTCTTTGCCTGTGAGTCTGTCTTTCAGCATTTCTCATGCTGGGCCCTTGTTTGAAGCTGCTTCACGTGAAGACGCTCGAGGGGCCGGTTAAGGATACTGGTTCATTGCCATTCTTCAGAGAGACAGCAACATCTGTGCCCACTCCTCGCAGCCCACTGATGTTCGGCGCAGGACAAAATCCACCCTTGACCCCTCTGTCTTTGCAAACTACCACTCCATCTCCAACCTCCCTTTCCTCTCCCAAGTCCTTGAATGTGTTGTCGCCTCCCAAATCCATTTTTCACGCATCTCCATGTTTGAATCCCTCCAATCAGGTTTCTACCCCTCCCCCAGGACTGAAACGGCCCTTATCAAAATCACAATTGACATCCTCTGTGAGTGTGACCATGGTGAACTATCCCTCCTCATCCTGCTCGACCTGTCTGTTGCCTTTGACACGGTCGACCACCCCATCTTCTCACCCTTGACCAGTTGGGTGGGACTGCCCTCACTTGGTTCCCCTCTTATCTAACCAGTCGTAGCCACAGGATGTCCAGCATTAGCTTCTCTTCCCACCCCCAAACCATTACCTCTGGCGTCCCCCATGGATCTATCCTTTCCCCCTCCTCTTCCTCATCTACACGCTGCCATTTAGCAGCATGATCCAAAGACGTGACGTCAGGTTCCACACCTCCGCTGACGACAGCGAGCCCCGCCTCTCTCACCATTTAAAATTCTCCTCCACATATTTAAAGCCCTCCGTGGCCTCGCCCCTCCCTATCTCTGTAACCTCCTCCAGCCCTACTAACCCCCTAGATCTCCTCCATTTCTGGCCTCTTGCCCATCCCCGATTTCCATCGCTCCACCATTGGCGGCCGTGCCTTCATCTGCCTGGACTCCAAGCTCTGGAATTCCCTCCCTAAACCTCTCCGCCTCGCCACCCTCTTTAAAATGTGCCTCTTTGACCCAGCTTTTAGTCACCGCCACCCCCCTCCCCTGCCCCCAATATCTTTTTCTTTGGCTCAGTGACGATTTTTGTCTGATTACTCTTCTGAGAAGTACCTTGGGACAGCTTTCTATGTTCAAATACAAGTTGTTGTTGTTGTGGTGGTGGTGGTGGTGGTGGTGGTGATGATGCTACTGGTCAATGTCCTCACAGTCCAAGTAGGCCCAACCAGGTCTTGGAAGCCCTGTGGAAAGTTTTCTGTTCAAGCCATCTATTGAGATGGCACATGAGATTGATGTTCCCGAATCATTTTTCTTTTGAAAACTGGGTCCCTGAGATGTGGGTCCCTCGGCTCCTGAGCCGAGGGCGGTCCTTTCTCCCCCTCCCTCCGTGGAGGAATGGAACGCTCCCTCTCTTCCACTTCCAGGTCTTCATTCTCACTAGTGCTCAGCGGCATCCCTGGTAACAACTCAACAAAGGAGTCTGTAGATCTGTGGGCTCAGTGCCCTGAAGAAGCACCAGCCTCAGACACTGCAGTGAGCCATCCACCACATCCCCCCCCCCCCCCCCCACCTCCATAAACTTGAGCTCATCCAAAACTCTGCTGCCTCTGGTGGGGAAACAAGGGGGCATAACCTTAAAATTAGAGCTGGGCCGTTCAGGGGTGATGTCAGGAAGGATTTCTTCACACAAAGGGGAGTGGAAATCTGGAACTCTCTCTCCCAAAAAGCTGTTGAGGCTGGGGGTCAATTGAAAATTTCAAAACTGAGATTGATCGATTTTTGTTAAGCGAGGGTATTAAGGGTTACAGAACCAAGGTGGGTAGATGGAGTTAAGATACAGATCAGCCATGATCTAATTGAATGGCGGAACAGGCTCGAGGGGCTGAATGGCCTCCTCCTGTTCCAATGTTCCTAGGCACAAAATGGCTGCCTTGGCCCTTTCAGCTGCTGCTTGATTTCAGCAAGGGCTCCTTCAAAAGGCGTTAGGCCACCGATTAACATATTCAACGCCTGTTTTAGGAGTCCGCCCGTGATGCCTAAAAAATGGGCCCCACAAATTTAGCAGTGGGACCATGCCCGCTTAGATTGGGCGCAGGCCGCCCCCACTGTGGAATTGGTACGCTTTGAGCCATTTTACGCCTGAAAAAACTGGCGCACTGCGTACCAATTTCCTCCCCTAATTGATTGCCTTCGGTCACTTCACCTTTGCCACGTACCATTAAGCAGTCAGGAGCAAAGGATGGGCCGAATGGCCTCCTTCTGTGATGCATGATTCCAAGAACTTGCTCCCAGCCTTTCTCCGTCACGGTTCAGAGGCAAGGTGGTAGCTCTTTATCAATGGTGGTTGTTCTGTAGCACTCGCACACAGAGAATACATGCCAAAGCTAGAGAGAGAGAGGGACTGGGATGCATTAGTCTGAGGGCTCTGTTCATCCCCTGGGTTTCTGTTACACCAACCCCCACCCCCACTCCTTGCCCTCATCTCAAATCCGTGTATGTTGATTATTAACTCCTGGTATTCATACATAGTTTTTTTATTGACTCTGCTGAGTATAGCTGTTCTGTAGCTAACATAATCACTCTGTTAATGTATTGTATAATGACTCCCAATCTACTTCAATCAAGCGTTGTTACAATTACTATAGTCACCGTTGTAATGTAGGAAATATGGCAGCCAATTTGCACACGAACAACAATGTGATAATGACCAGATAATCTGTTTTAATGATGTTGGTTGAGGGATAAATATTGTCCAGGACACCTGGGAGAACTCCCCTGCTCTTCAAATAGTGCCACAGGATCTTTTACGTCCACCCGAGAGGGCAGACGGGGCCTCGGTTTAACATCTCATCTGAAAGACAGCACCTCCGACAGAGCAGCACTCCCTCATTAGTGCACTGGGAGTGTCAGCCTAGATTTTGTGCTCAAGTCTCTGGAGTGGGACTTGAACCCACAATTTTCTGACTCAGATGAGTGCTCCACTGAGCCATGGCTGATACCCTAAAGGACATGGGGTCCGTACTCCCAATGCCAGCCCGGATCTGAATTTATGACAATCCTGAAAACTGCCACCAAAGGGAGTGCCTACACCTTTACACTAGCCTCTATCTTTACTGGGCCTCCAGTGGGCCTACACTGGGAGAAGCTGATACAGGGGGAAGCTAAATTTGTATGCTCTTGTTTCTTAAATGATTCCGCTGCTCTATATGGAAGTCCAATCCAAGTGTCGCTCACTGTGTGAAGAAGAACTTCCTCATATCACTCTTAACGTTACATTTTGCTAGTTTGAACTGAGTCTCCTTGTCCTACTCTTGCAATTTAATTTAAAGTAATTTTCAAAATTTACCTTTTCCATCCCATTCACTGTCTTAAATCCTTCTGTAAGATCATCTCTCAGACAGCTCCTTTCAAGGCTGAAAAGACCAAGTTCATCCATTATTTCTTTGGACCTCTGACACTAGGCCATGAACAGGGGAATCAGTTATTCAAGATCACCTGTACTAGCGAGAAAAAGTCATCTCTTAAAACAGGGACATTGCGTGAAGAGACTCATTGCAGATTGTTAGCTCAGATATCTTTAGTAAGAAACCTATTTGGAACTGCCCTGGGCTCTAAGGCTCATTAACCAAGTTGTCTTTAGTATGTTAGTACTTTTCTGTATTAAACTGAGGGTTGTTTTATTCTGTCGTGTGGGTGCCATGGTTGTCCTGGGCACGAGTAATATTAAGAGGGGCATGACTCAACGTGACATCTGTTCCCTCTGCCAACAGCTGAAACTTCTTTTGATGTCACTACTCAGAATAGCAGAAAATCACACGGTCAGCAGGCAGCTGGTCAGCACCTCTAAAATTACTGCACTGTATTATTCCTGCTTCAATTCGGTCAGAAGGCAGGCTAGGACTGGAAGGGTTTAGTACAGCTCAGGGGAGGACAGCACCAATGCCACAATTCAGTAAGAAATGGGTCTTGAATTGGCCTTAAGGACTCTGCTGCAGTTAGAAGAAAAATCCAGCTAAAGGTTTTGGCCCAGAGATTCTTCCGTGGGCACAACCCAGAAGTTAGACCCAAAATGGCTTGCCATCATTTTGCCGATGTCAAGTTACGTCCCAATCGTGTTAGAATACGCCTGAACTTAAAGTGGGCGTAAATTAGCCCAGGGCCGAACCCACACCATACCTTTGAGTCTTAAAATTTAAGTTTCACCTCATTTAACCATCGTTCATGCCCATCAGGCACAGCAAGTTTAAGAACCTGCAGCCGGGGAAGCTTTTCAATTTTTAATACTGATTACTATGAAAATCCATTCAAAGAAACAGAAACACAGAGCAGGTTTCAGTGAGGATATGTTTTTTTTAAAACGCTCAAAAAATTGCAATAAAAAGACTAGAAAAATGACTTTCTTTCCTGCTCCACCTGAAAATCTGGTTGCAATGGGAAGAAACCCTCTGAACAAGCGCAATTGGAGGATTCTCGCATTTGAGAGTTGTGGGCGTGGCCGGTTTTGTGGGCGTGGCCGGTTTTGTGGGCGTGGCCTTGGCCGGTTTTGTGGTCATGGCCAGTTTTGTGGGCGTGGTCGGATTTGTGGGAGTGGTCATGGCCGGTTTTGTGGTCATGGCCGGTTTTGTGGGCGTGGTCGGATTTGTGGGAGTGGTCATGGCCGGTTTTGTGGTCATGGCCGGTTTTGTGGGCGTGGTCGGATTTGTGGGCGTGGCCTTGGCCGGTTTTGTGGGCGTGGTCGGATTTGTGGGAGTGGCCTTGGCCGGTTTTGTGGTCATGGCCGGTTTTGTGGGCGTGGTCGGATTTGTGGGCGTGGCCTTGGCCGGTTTTGTGGTCATGGTCGGTTTTGTGGGCGTGGTCGGATTTGTGGGAGTGGCCTTGGCCGGTTTTGTGGTCATGGCCAGTTTTGTGGGCGTGGTCGGATTTGTGGGAGTGGTCATGGCCGGTTTTGTGGTCATGGCCGGTTTTGTGGTCGTGGCCGGTTTTGTGGTCGTGGCCGGTTTTGTGGTCGTGGCCGGTTTTGTGGTCGTGGCCGGTTTTGTGGGCGTGGTCGGATTTGTGGGCGTGGCCTTGGCCGGTTTTGTGGTCATGGCCGGTTTTGTGGGCGTGGTCGGATTTGTGGGCGTGGCCTTGGCCGGTTTTGTGGTCATGGCCGGTTTTGTGGGCGTGGTCGGATTTGTGGGAGTGGCCTTGGCTGGTTTTGCGGGCGTGGCTGGTTTTGCGGGCGTGGCCGGTTTTGCGGGCGCGGACGGATATGTGGGTGTGGCCGGTTTTGTGGGCATGGACGGATATGTGGGTGTGGCCGGTTTTGTGGGCATGGACGGTTTTGGGGGCCTGGCCCGTTTTGCAGGCGTGGCTGGTTTTGCGGGTGCAGCCGGTTTTGCGGGCATGGACGGATATGTGGGTGTGGCCGGTTTTGCGGGCATGGACGAATATGTGGGCGTGGCCAGTTTTGCGGGCGTGGACGGTTTTGCGGGCGTGGACGGTTTTGTGGGTGTGGCCGGTTTTGTGGACGTGGTTGGCTTTGTAGGCGTGGCCGGTTTTGTGGGAATGGCCGGCATTTTGTGTGCGATCCATTTTGTGGGTGTGGCCGCTTTTGTGGGTGTGGCCGCTTTTGTGGGTGTGGCCGCCCTTGTGGGCGTGGCCGGTTTTGTGGGCGTGGCCATGGTCGTTTTGTGGCATGGCCAGTTTTGTGGGTGTGGTCATGGCCTGTTTTATGGTCGTGGCCGTAGTCTGTTTTGTGGGAGTGATCGTGGCCGGTTTTGTGGGCATGGCCGGTTTTGTGGGCGTGCTATTAGTATAAGATTTAAGCACTAAGGAAGACACCGTGTAACAGTCAATAGAGCAAGTTACAAACCTGCTCGATCCACTTGGTGTCACACACCAGCTGCACATTCAGCAAGTGGCAGCCCTTCTTGCTTGTGTGCGCTCCAGGGCCTTGTGTTGAGAGCACACAAGTTTACGTGGGTGCAGTCGACGATGCCCTGCACTTGGGGCAAGCCTAGCAATCCCAGCGTAGCCCAGAGACCCCGTGGGCCTGTTGTGGAACTGGTGAAAAGTGGCATTCGGGCACTGAAACAGAGGCAGGATCCTAATTCAAATATATCCATGGGGCACCCGCCAGTTTCAGGAGGACGCACTGGACGCCTAAAAAATGGCCCGCCTGAAAACGCCATTGGGCGCACTGCCAACACTGACGGGCAGGCGAGGCTGCGACCCAGTTTTCAGGGTCCTACCACCCCACATTGGGCAGCAAGTGGGCGTCAGTTGAAAACTGGCCCCCATGGACTCTTTCTGGGTGTGTTCAACACTGGATGTGTCTGACTCCATGTGACTGCTTATAAATACTCTGACTTGGAAAAATAAAACACTCACTGTAAATTTGGGGAGAGGATTACGTAAGAATTGTGGGAAAACTCTGAGAAAAATTGAAATGAACGACATTTTAATGGTTTCAGGTTTGAACAGGTTGTGTTGCAGAAGTAAATCACTTTTGCAAGGGGTCACTGATTTTCAGTTTTTCACTGAACAGTGCCTGGAATGCAAAACACCAGTGAACTTCCCAGAATGCTGCATAGCAACAACGGAATTTGACCTTGCTCAATCACCGTGAGCCAGCGGCCTTGCACTGCTGGGGTCCACTCTCTTTTAACCGGTGGCCGCAGCAGGGGCAACGAACAGAAAAGAGACATTTAAGTCAGGGGGAATCAAAGTACTTGGTTGGCGTTCATGGTCACCCATTATGTACCTCCACATGCACTTACCGGTAACTCCACTCCCCCGACCCTACCCAGTAAAAAGAGTTGGACTTCCAGTATTGGACAAAGAAGGGATCCCGTCTACTAACAATCCCACCTGGAATCTCCTCGTTCTTATGTTTAAAGAGGCTGAAATGACCTTGAGATTCCAGAGGAATGATTAGAATCACTGTTCATGGGAACTAAGAAAGAAAGCACTCCCATATCTATAGCCCCTTTCACAACCTCAGGATGTCCCAAAGCGCTTTACAGCCAATGAAGTACTTTCTGAAGTGTAGTCACTGTAGTAATGTAGGGAGCGCAGCAGCCAATTTGCGCACAGCAAGATCCCACAAACAGTAATGTGATAATGAGCAGATAATCTGTTTTAGTGATGTTGATTGAGGGATAAATATTGGCCAGGACACCAGGGAAGAACTCCCCTGAAAAAATAGTTCCATGCAATTTTTATGTCCACCCGAGAGGGTAGTCAGGGCACCATCTGGGTTTGATATCTCACAGCACTGACAGTGCAGCACTCCCTCAGTACTGCAATGGGAGTGTTAGCCTAGTCTCTGGAGTGGGACTTGAACCTATGAACTTCTGACTCAGAAGCAAGAGTGCTACCCACTGAGCCACAGCTGTCGCCTGGAGAACAGAAGTAGGCCATTCAGCCTTTCGAGCCTGTTCCGCCGTACTGCTATTCAATGAGATCATGGCTGATCTGTACCTCAACTCCATTTACCCGCCTTTGCTCCATATCCCTTGATACCCTTACCTAATAAAAACCTATCGATCTCAGTCTTGAAAGCTCCAATTAACCCCCAGCATCCACAGCCTTTTGGGGAGAGATTTCCAGATTTCTACTATCCTTTGGGTGAAAAAGTGCACCCTGATTTCGCTCCTGAATGGCCTAGCTCTGATTTTAAGATTAGGCCCCCTTCTTCTCAAATCTCTCCTTTTATCATTTTAAACACCTCAATTAGTTCACCCCACAATCTTCTAAACTCAAGGGAATTCAAGCCAAGTTTATGCAACCTGTCCTCATAATCTAACTCTTTTAGCCTCGGTATCATTCTGGTGAATCTGCACTGCCCCCCCTCCAAGGCCAATATATCCTTCTTGAGGTGCGGTGTCCAGAACTGAACGCAGTATCTCCACATGGGCTCTGACCAGAGCTCCGTACAGCTGGAGCAAAACTTCCTCCCCTTTGTATTGCAGCCCCCGAGATAAAGGCCAACATTCCATTCGCCTTTATGACTGCTTGTTGTACCTGTGCACTGGGTTTTAGTGATTTCTGTACATGGACACCCAAATCTCTTTCCTCCTCCATAGTTCCTAGTTTCTCACCATTTAGAAAATATTCCGATTTATCTTCCTCGGATCCAAAGTGGATGGCCTCACACTTCCCCACAATGAACTCCATCCGCCATAGTTTTGCACAATCACTTAATCTATCAATGTCCCTTTGTGACTCCCTGCTCCCATCTGCGCTGCTTACTGTACCTCCTAACTTAGTATAGGTTGTTCAGCGACAGGTCACTGAATCAACTAAAACAGTGAGGGGTAGAAGTTCCCCAGTGCACAATTATTAGTGCGTTTGTGAATGTGTTTTGATGAAATTCTTGTACTCACGACTTAACAAAGTCATTACAACCGCTTATTTTAAAATGTCAGCCCTTAAAAAGAAGCAAAGTAACGTTACTCGTGCTTGGGTTATGAGCTTTCATACTCATCAAGGCCAGGGATGTCAGTGCTGGGGAATGGAAAACTTTCCCACTGTTAGCACCAAGCTCTCCCAGGTCAGGTGTAGCTCAGACAGTTGTGCAATAAGACTCCCTCTACTTTGCCCCAATGGCACAAGAGCACCTCCTACTGTGCATTTTCCATTTCTTGCACCAGCCTTCTCTGTGCCCTTTCTGAATGAGATTGCCAAATTAGGGGCAGTTTTCTGCCTTGCGCTCATGGCCATTAGGAATTGGGTTATGACTGACACGTGGGTTATGACTCCACGTGATATCAAGAAACGGCTGAGTGCACAGGATACAGCAAAGGCTATGGGCCCCGACAACATCTCGGCTGCAGTGCTGAAGACTTGTGCTCCAGAACTAGCCGCGCCTCTAGCCAAGCTGTTCCAGTACAGCTACAACACTGGCATCTACCCGATGTGGAAAATTGCCCAGGTATGTCCTGTCCACAAAAAGCAGGACAAATTCAATCCGGCCAATTACCGCCCCATCAGTCTACTCTCAATCATCAGCAAAGTGATGGAAGGTGTCGTCGACAGTGCTATCAAGTGGCATTTACTCACCAATAACCTGCTCACCGATGCTCAGTTTGGGTTCCGCCAGGACCACTCGGCTCCAGACCTCATTACAGCCTTGGTCCAAACATGGGCAAAAGAGCTGAATTCCAGAGGTGAGGTGAGGAGTGACTGCCCTTGACATCAAGGCAGCATTTGACCGAGTGTGGCACCAAGGAGCCCTCGTAAAATTGAAGTCAATGGGAATCAGGGGGAAAAATCTCCGATGGCTGGAGTCATACCCAGCACAAAGGAAGATGGTAGTGGTTTTTGGAGGCCAATCATCTCAGCCCCAGGACATTGCTGCAGGAGTTCCTCAGGGCAGTGTCCTAGGCCCAACCATCTTCAGCTGCTTCATCAATGACCTTCCCTCCATCATAAGGTCAGAAATGGGGATGTTCGTTGAAGACTGCACATTGTTCAGTTCCATTCGCAACCCCTCAGACAATGAAGCAGTCCGAGCCTGCATGCAGCAAGACCTGGACAACATCCAGGCTTGGGCTGATAAGTGGCAAGTAACATTCGCGCCAGACAAGTGCCAGGCAATGACCATCTCCAACAAGAGAGAGTCCAACCACCTCCCCTTGACATTCAACGGCATTACCATTGCCAAATCCCCCACCATCAACATCCTGGGGGTCACCCTTGACCAGAAACTTAACTGGACCAGCCACATAAATACTGTGGCTACAAGAGCAGGTCAGAGGCTGGATATTCTGCAGCGAGTGACTCACCTCCTGACTCCCCAAAGCCTTTCCACCATCTCCAAGGCACAAGTCCGGAGTGTGATGTAATACCCTCCACTTGCCTGGATGAGTGCAGCTCCAACAACACTCAAGAAGCTCGACACCATCCAGGACAAAGCAGCCCGCTTGATTGGCACCCCATCCACCACCCTAAACATTCACTCCCTTCACCACCGGTGCACCGTGGCTGCAGTGTGTACCATCCACAGGATGCACTGCAGCAACTCACCAAGGCTTCTTCGACAGCACCTCCCAAACCCGCGACCTCTACCACCTAGAAGGACAAGAGCAGCAGACACATGGGAACAACACCACCTGCACGTTCCCCTCCAAGTCACACACCATCCCGACTTGGAAATATATCACCGTTCCTTATCATCGCTGGGTCAAAATCCTGGAACTCCCTTCCTAACAGCACTGTGGGAGAATCTTCACCACACGGACTGCAGCGGTTCAAGAAGGCGGCTCACCACCACCTTCTCAAGGGCAATTTGGGATGTGCAATAAATGCTGGCCTTGCCAGTGACACCCACATCCCATGAATGAATGAAAACAAGAGCTCATTTCGCATAGGAGCCTTGCAGCCAGCAGACAGAGGAGACTTTGATCTCTTCAGTTTGGTCTGGATTTCGATCCAGGTCCCAGGGGTGAAAGGGCAATGTGCTAAACCATTGCGCCACCAAACCCGGGCAGGCACCTTCCATGCCTGTCACATCATACAGTTTCACTCTGCAAGGCCTATAGCAGGCATGTCCAACCCACTTCCAGATCCGCCAATCACCTGCTACTTGTTTTCTTGGAACTGACCAATCAACGCCCTAGTGATTGTGTATTTTGGCCAATTGCCAGTCAGGTTTCCGGCTAGTGGGTCAATCAGAGGCCGATATTTTAGGTGAACTTTTGGAAAAGTCCGATCAGAGTGGGACATTTAACAGCAGTGACCTGGTCATCTGTCTCTCTCAAATGGACAATTGATTAGCTTTGGTCACTCATATAGCAATAAATACAAAACCATCAGCATTTTTACAGAGTGGCACATCTCCCTGCCCCTCTACAGTAACAAAAAGACCTGAAAGAGTAAAATCAAACAAGAAAGATTGAATTAGCGACTTAGAAGCCAACAAGATGAAAATGTAATCCTTGTGTTCAAATCCCCCCCCTCACCCCTCCCTATCCCTGTAACCTCCTCAAGCCCTACAACCCTTCGAGATCTCTGCGCTCCTCCAATTCTGACCTCTTGTGCATCCCTGATTTTAATCACTCCACCATTGGCAGCCGTGCCTTCAGCTGCCTAGGCCCTAAGCACTGGAATTCCCTCCCTAAACCTCTCTACCTCTCTCTCCTCCTTTAAGACGCTCCTTAAAACCTACCTCTTTGACCAAGCTTTTGGTCACCTGTCCTAATATCTCCTTATGTGGCTCGGTGTCCATTTTTGGTCTGATAATCGCTCCTGTGAAACACCTTAGGACGTTTTACTATGTTATGTTTTACTATGCAAGTTGTTGTTGCTTAATGGTCCCAGCCACTGCCTGCAACCACCTCCCTCCCTCCACCCTACTCCCAGTACTAGGCTGTGTCCACATCCCACTCAGACTTGGGCACAGCTGGTGAAAGAAAAAATAATATTTGCGGCAAAACAAAGTCACAAGTTCAGCGAGAGCCTGCAATCTGCCTCTGTAACTGAGGGTAAGTGACAGGCGACTGGATATATATTGGGTACAGATGATGAAATCCATTAGTAAATTGAGTATCAATAGCATAAATATATCATAGAATCATAGAGTGGTTACAACACAGAAGGAGGCCATTCGGCCTGTCGAGCCCGTGCCAGCTCTCTGCAAGAGCAATCCAGCGAGTCCCACTCCCCCGCCCTTTCCCCACAGCCCTGCAAATTTTTTCCCTTCAAGTATTTATCCAGTTCCCTTTTGAAAGCCACAATTGAATCTGCCTCCACCACCCTTTCAAGCAGCGCATTCCAGATCATAACCACTCGCTGTGTAAAAAAGTTTTTCCTCATGTTGCCTTTGGTTCTTTTGCCAATCACCTTAAATCTGTGACCTCTGGTTCTCAACCCTTCTGCCAATGGGAACAGCTTCTCTCCACCCACTCTGTTTAGTCCCCTCATGATTTTGAATACCTCTATCAAATCTCCTCTCAACCTTCTCTGTTCCAAGGAGAACAACCCCAGCATCTCCAATCTATCCACATAACTAAAGTCCCTCATCCCTGGAACCATTCTAGTAAATCTTTTCTGCACCCTCTCTAAGGCCTTTACATCCTTCCTAAAGTGCGGTGCCCAGAACTGGACACAATACTCCAGTTGTGGCCGAACCAGTGTTTTATAAAGGTTCATCATAACTTCCTTGCTTTTGTACATAAATATGCCTCTATTTATAAAGCCCAGGATCCTGTATGCTTTTTTTAACCACTTTCTCAACCTGCCCTGCCACCTTCAGTGATTTGTGCAAATATACCCCCAGATCTCTCTGTTCCTGTACCCCTTTTAGAATTGTGCCCTCTAGTTTATATTGCCTCTCCTCGTTCTTCCTACCGAAATGTATCACTTCGCACTTCTCTGCATTAAATTTCATCAGCTATGTGTCTGCCCATTCCACCAGCCTGTCTATATCCTCTTGAAGTCTATCACTATCCTCCTCACTGTTCACTACACTTCCAAGTTTTGTGTCATCTGCAAATTTGGAAATTGTGCCCTGTACACCCAAGTCCAATCATTAATATATATCAAGAAAAGCTTGGGTAAACTGGGTACATTACATGCCTACCCAGGAGGATTGGAGACCTGCCTTTGGAGTGGGTAACAGGTAGGGCGGGTATGTGCTCCAACTTCAAAATGTGAGTTACATAAGAATGTAAGAAATAGGAGCAGGAGTAGGCCATACGGCCCCTCGAGCCTGCTCCGCCATTTAATAAGATCGTGGCTGATCTTCTCCTTCAACTCCATTTTCCCGCCCGATCCCCAAATCCCTTGATTCCCCTAGAGTCCAAAAATCTATCGATCTCAGCCTTGAATATACTCAATGACTGATCATCCACAGCTCTCTGGGGTAGAGAATTCCAAATATTCCTCCTCATCTCAGTCCTAAATGGCCGACCCCTTATCCTGAGACTATGTCCCCTAATTCAAGGGTTGTACCTCATCAGTCAGTCCTTAGTTCAACCTTGATGAACTGAAAGACTTTTCAGGCTGCAATTCCACCAGCAAGGGGCATAGTACGCAGCTCTGACAATGATTTGCTTTTTTCCGAAGGCCTGTTCTGGACTGGTTCTGCCAGGAAACCTCACAAAGAGGGACACAAAATACTCTTCTAATTCAATCTGGCCAGCGTGCTCCTCTGTTGAGTCATGCAGCTGCCTCAACTATTTTGCCCAACATGTTTCTGTTTCAAAAGGGTTTAAACTTTGAAAGAGGTCATGTCTTAAAAATACACTGCAAGAAAAAGTACAGCTTTGGGCCGGGTTATTCCGAGGGAGGGAGTGGCTTGATTCTGCTCAGTGTCTACTACGCTTATTATCTGATTGCTGGAGCCTTGATAACAGTAACAACCGGCATAAATCAGCTACACATTGAACAGTGTCGAATGTTACTGTTGATTATCAATCAACTGTAGTCGTATCATCAGGAACGCAATCAAGATTATTATGGTTGATAGTGGTTAAATTTTAACCAGCAAGACAAGGACTCTTGTGCAAATGTTCTTTCAGCTTTTATTGCAGCTGAATCTGGGATAGGGAGAGTCTGGGTTGAGGTAACAAAGCAATTCACGTGTTAGATTATTACTGCTTCCCAGGGGCAGGCACGACATTCCCGGTCACCTCTAACCCTGAAATGTACTTGGAATGAGGCTATTTTTAGAATTCAGCCATCTAAAAAGAGAATTCTCGGTTGCCCATCTCTGGAATCCCATTTTTAGCAGCCTATATGGGTAAAGATCGTTTTACATTGTAAATTCCCAGCTAATCTGAGATCTCTCCATCAGGTGACTGTATAAATAGCAGTCCATGCTGTTATGTAAAACTCAGGCCCTAATCCTACACATTGGAGAATTTTGTTCAACTCTTGAGGAGTTCTCAGCTCTCTCAACATTTGGCACAACATTAAAGATTATCTTTTCAGTCCAGTCCTGTTTCAGTCTTAACATGGGTGGTAGGAAGGATAATGGAATCTTTACTCAAAGATGTAATGGAAAAAAATCTAGAAAACAAAAATATAATAAAGAATAGTCAAAGAGGAAAGTCATGCATGACCAACCTTACTGAATTCTTTGAAGAAGTAACAGAAAGAGTAGACAAGGGTAATGTAGTAGATGTAATATATTTGGATTTTCAAAAGGCCTTCGATAAGGTACCACATTGTAGACTCATGACTAAGGTCAGAGCATGTGGAGACAGGGGACAGGTAGCAGAATGGATAGCAAACTGGCTACAAAACAGATAACAGAGAGTAGGGGTTAAGGGTAGCTACTCAGACTGGCAAAAGGAGTTCCACAAGGATCGGTGCTGGGACCACTGTTGTTCACAATTTACATTAACGATTTGGACTCGGGAATCAGAAGTACAATTTCAAAATTTGCAGATGACATCAAATTGGGAGGCGCAGTTAATACAAAGGAAGAATGTGTTAAAATACAAGAAGACATTAATAAATTTGCAGAATGGGCATGTAATTGGCAAATTACTTTCAATATAGATAAGTGTGAGGTGGTGCATTTTGGTAGGAAGAATAAGGAGGCCACATACTCCTTGGATAATAAGAGTCTAAATGGGGTAGAGGAGCAGAGGGATCTGGGGGTACAGATACACAAATCACTAAAAGTAGAGACGCAGGTTAATAAGGCCATAAAAAAGGCAAACCAAGCACTGGTGTTCATTTCTAGAGGGATAGAATTGAAAAGCAGAGAAGTTATGTTAAACTTGTATAAAACCTTGTTTGGACCACATTTGGAGTGCTGTGCACAGTTCTGGTCTCCATATTATAAAAAGGCATTGGAGAAGGTGCAAAAAAGATTCACAAGGATGATACTAGAATTGAGAGGTTTTACCTATCAGGAAAGGCTGAACAGGCTGGGGCTCTTTTCTCTCGAAAAGCAAAGACTGAGGGGTGACCTGATAGAGGTCTTTAAGATAATGAAAGGGTTTGATAGGGTAGACGTAGAGAAAATGTTTCCACTTGTGGGGGAGTCCAAAACTAGAGTTCATGAATATGAAATAGTCACTAATAAATCCAATAGGGAATTCAGGAGAAACTTCTTCACCCAGAGTGCGGTTAGAATGTGGAACTCGCTCCACAAGGAGTAGTTGAGGCGAATAGCATAGATGCATTTAAGGGGAATCTAGATAAACACATGAGGGAGAAAGGAATAGAAGGATATGCTGATAGGGTGAGATGAAGTAGGGAGGGAGGAGGCTCATGTGGAGCATAAACACCAGCATAGACCAGTTGGGCTGAATGGCCTGTTTCTTTGCTGTAGACTCAGTATAACTCGATGTCCCTTAGTTCTTTGTCATGCACTGAAACCTGTTTTTCAAGTAAAAAAGCCCATGTTTCAGCTGGATATTTGCCTCAGATGACTTGGGGTACCGGAATTCTTTGTAGGCTTTCTCGTTTTCATCCACCTTGCTCCAGGGCAGTTTGATTTTGGTGGCATGGTCCACAGTGACATCATCACAGGACCCAACATGGAGAATGCCAAGTCCATCGATGAAAAACTCTGCCAAAAGGAAGCACAAGATACAGCTGTTAGCCCGATCCAGAGCGCAGCATTGATAGCAAGAGCAGAGCGCCAGCACATAATATTGGAACACTGGAAAAGATCAAGGTCACCATATTTGATAGTCTCCAGGCAGCATCAATTCCCTCAACTGTTTTGGCCAAAGAATGACCATGGATCAACACGCCAACTCTACGAGGAATGTCCTACATGTCGTTTGACAGATTCAACAACAACAACAACTTGCATTTATATAGCGCCTTTAACATCGTAAAAAATCCCAAGGTGCTTCACAGGAGCGATTATCAAACAAAATTTCACACTGAGCCACATAAGGAGATGTTAGGACAGGTGACCAAAAGCTTGGTCAAAGAGGTAGGTTTTAAGGAGCATCTTAAAGGAGGAGAGAGAGGTAGAAAGGCGGAGAGGTTTAGGGAGGTAATTCCAGAGCTTAGGGTCCAGGCAGCTGAAGGCACGGCCACCAATGGTGGAGCGATGAAAATCGGGGATGCGCAAGAGGCCAGAATTGGAGGAGTGCAGAGATCTCGGAGGATTGTAGGGCTGGAGGAGGTTACAGAGATAGGGAGGGGCGAGGCCATGGAGGGATTTGAACATGAGGATGAGAATTTTAAAATTGAGGCATTGCTGGACTGGGAGCCAATGTATTCATTTTGTGTGTGCAGCAGTTAAAATCAAGTTGGAAAACCCTTTTTTAGTTTCTGACTAGATCAGTCATTTTTTAATGCTTTGATTCTTTTTGAAAAGGTCTCTTTAAAAAATGTTGAGGGTGATGCTCTCCCTTTAAAGTCGGCCTCAGTGCCTCAGGGCTAGGGAGGGGGATAAACCGGCCATGGTCCCTGCTCCAGATCGTTATTGAGTGACCCCTGCTGGAAGGTGTATGTATGTGAATGCCACAGGAGGGATGGATTGGCCTCAGCTGCAATTGGCCCCATGGTAAAATAGTCTTTTGACACTCACTGTCTAAAGAAAGAAAGACTTGCATTTATATAGCGCCTTTCACGACCTCAGGACGTCCCAAAGCGCTTTACAACCAATGAAGTACTTTTGAAGTGTAACGTAGTAATGAGGGAAATGTGGCAGCCAATTTGCGCACAGCAAGCTCCCACATTCGGTAGCAAAATAAATGAGCAGATATTCTTTTTTAGTGATGTTGGTTGAGGGATAAATATTGACCAGTACAACAGGGAGAACTCCCCTGCTCTTCTTCAAATAGTGTTGTGGGATCTTTTACGTCCACCTGAGAGGGCAGATGGGGCCTTGGTTTAACGTCTCATCTGAAAGACGACACCCCCGACAGTGCAGCACTCCCTCAGTACTGCTCTGGGAGTGTCAGCCTGGATTATGTCTAGGCTTACACAGGAAGAGTGGCTACTGTGAGGGCAGCCAGAGCTACTGGAACTATATCCCAGTCAGGGTCAGTGCCTGGACAAGGGCAGGAGAGAACAATGAAAGGGTCTAAATTGAATCTAAACAACAACAACTTGCATTTATACAGCACCTTTAACATAGTAAAACGTCCCAAGGCACTTCACAGGAGCGTAAATCAGACAAAATTTGACACCGAGCCACATGAGGAGATATTAGGACAGGTGACCAAAAGCTTGGTCAAAGAGGTAGGTTTTAAGGAGCGTCTTAAAGGAGGACAAATGTAAGGAATCTTACAACACCAGGTTATAGTCCAACAGTTTTATTTGAAAATCACAAGCTTTCGGAGGCTTCCTCCTTCGTCAGGTGAGTGTGGGATTCCATGAAAGGTACCGCATATATAGTCAGAGAACAATGCCTGGTGATTACAGATAATATTTCCACACCATCCCGTACTAATCTGTTATAAATACGACATTCCCTCACCTAAATGTGCTACCCTTGTCAGCCGGGGGTCAAACCCCACCCGCTGCACCTTGTCCGTGCGGGCCAGGAAAAAGTTGACTACGCCGTCAGTGACCACACAATTCGGAAAGCCCTGCAGGGTGTGGTAGTGGCCCATGCGCGTGTGCAGGCAGTCGCCCTCCTCTCCTCCTTGCTCCACGCTTATTTGGTGACGGAAAGTGGTGGCAAACCCAATTTTTTCTCGCACTGCCCCTCCAACCTACAGCGGGACACAAAAGCAGCAGGCTAAAAATCCAGCCGATCGTGAAATAAAACCAGGCCCATTAAACGGACTAGGCCCAAGTATGTCGAACATTAATTAGTATAATGGACAATTACATTTAACTCAATTGTACGATGATAACTCTACTATAAAGAGTAAATTCATCGATGCTGTACATCCTGCGTGGAGTCTAACCTAAAAGGAGCAAAACTAGCTTTAAAATGCTAAAGAACCTATCTGTGGCCCATGCTCCCAGCCAGGAGCACAACATTGCTGAACGTGCCTTTAAATCTCGACGTCATTATGGAACCACAGTCCTTCAATTGGATTTTCATTCACGCCAACGCTTAAGGGTGGTACACCGCACTGGGCAACCTCCTCCCTTGGGCAGTGCCACTGGGTGGCAGAATGTTGCTCTGTAACCACAATTTCCCACACAGCAACAACTTGGATGTCCCATAGCATTTCACAGGGCAAAGAGATGGGCACTGAAAAGGGAAGGAGGAATTTCGAGGGAAGACCAAGGGCATGGTTGAAGAGTTTTGAAGATGCTTTGGAAGACAAGGAGAGATGAAGTGACGCAAAGTGGTTTTAGAGGGAATTCCAGAGGAACGGAGCGTAATGCCTAAAGCATCGACCTCTGATTATGGAACAGGGAAAAAGCAGGAATTGGGAGTGGGCTGGGATGTAGGACTGGAGAACATTTCCCAAACATGGTGGGGCAAAGTGGTGGAAGGGTTTGAAATGAATTTGGCTGGGACACTGGGCGTCGGTGGAGCCTGGTACAGAGGGAGATGGGTATACCCAACTTGGTGCAGGAGAGGACTTGAGCAACAAAGTCCTGGCTCATTGGAGTTTGTGAAGGGAGGAGGTTGGCAAGAAGAGCATTTGAGAAATCGATTCTCGAGGTGATGAAGAAATGGATTAGGGTTTCAGCAGCGCTGGGGTTGAGGTAAGGGTGTAAGTGGGTAATGTTCCAGAGGTGATTTTAGTGATGCACCAGATGTGTGGTAAACAGTTCAATGTCGTGTAGCCACGGATTCAACCTCAATGGACAACTGAGAAAGTTGGCTGACCCTGTGCTTATGGGCAATGTTCCCGAGGGGTGGCGTGTATGTGATGGGTAGAAGGGAACTGAGGATAGAGCGCTGGAGCATACTAGAGATGACCATGAGAGCGTGGGAGGGGAGAAACCTTTAACAGAGACGTAGTGACTGCAATGGAGTGGAACCATGAGTGATGATTCGTGGAGAAGAGGGGAGAGATCAACAACATCAAAAGTGGCACAAAGATTAAGGAGGGCAAAATGGGGCAGGGAGCCATAGCTGCAGACACATGGACGTCATAGGTTACCGGTGGTCTCGGCGTTGTGGGCAGTCAGAAGCTGGATTGGGGGGTCTCCAAATGTTCCGACCTCCTTCCATCATTCGAGGAAATGACCCCTAGTTCTCACGCTAACATCTTCTCCTATTGCCTATCACCTGCACTGACATTGACACCCCTTCAAATCTGCAGTTTCTCACCATCTACTGTGAAGCCCTCATCAAACTCAACTCCGTCATAAGGCCTACCACCTGCTCTCTCTCTCTCAAGCGCTTTCCAAGTTAGCCCCTGACTATCCAACTTCTGCTCCTTGGTGCCATGCTACGTTGTCAGCCTCTCCTCTGGCATGGACCTACCCCTTTCAAAACCAGCATCATCACCTCCTCCAAAAAAAAGTCCACCATTGACCTCCCCATCTCATCAAACTACAGCCCTAGTTATAACTTGCATTTATATAGCGCCTTTAACGTAGTAAAACGTCCCAAGGCGCTTCACAGGAGCATTCTCAAACAAAATTTGACATCGGACCACATAAGGAGATATTAGGACAGGTGACCAAAAGCTTGGTCAAAGAGGTAGGTTTTAAGGAGCGTCTTAAAGGAGGAGAGAGAGGTAGAGAGGTTTAGGGAGGGAATTCCAGAACTTAGGGCTTAGGCAGCTGAAGGCACGGCCGCCAATGGTGGGACGATTAAAATCGGGGATGCGCAAGAGGTCAGAATTGGAGGAGCTCAGAGATCTTGGAGGGTTGTAAGGCTGGAGGAGGTTACAGAGAAAGGGAGGGGCGAGGGCATGGAGGGATTTGAACACAAGGATGAGAATATTAAAATCGAGGCGTTCCACCCTAAAGCAGGGGCATGTTAATTACAATGGCAGCAAAAAACATGAGATGGCTCGAGGGGATGGGAGATTACAAATTCAGTTAGGAACGCACTGGTAATAGGGGACTCAATAGTTAGGGAGACACTATGTTTTGCAGTCCACACTGAGAGCCCCAGATGCATTTGTGCCTCCCAGGTGCCAGGGTAAGGGTTATTTCAGAAAGACTGGAAAAGATTCTGGAAGGGAGGGAGAGTAGCCAGTCATCATAATCCATGTGGACGGCAACATTACAGGAAAGGAAAAGCCTGAAATCCTGCAAAAGGAGATTAGGAAGCATATTTACGAGTAGGACTTCAGGTAGGTAATTCCCTGCATTACTCCCCCAGCCACGTGTGGGAAGGATAGAAAAATTAGGAAGCTCAATGCATAGCTAAAAGGAGTGGTGTCTGTTTTGTGGGGATTTGGCACCAGTTCTGGGGAAGACATAAGCTATTCTGCATGGATGGGCTACAACTGAACAGGAAGGGAATTAAGGAACTGGCAAAATGGATAAAGTGGAAAGTGAAGAGTCATTTAAACTAGGAAGGAAGGGGGGCAGGGAAAATAAAAGCCATCAGAGGGTAGGGAAGGTAGAAATAGAAGAGGTAAATATACAAATAAGAATTTTAGGAGAATGGACGACATGCAGAAGGAATAAAGGAGGAAAATCAAATCAACCAGTTATAAGCAGGAAAAAGACTGAGATAAAGGAACGAGGTGTTAGCTTGGACTAAAAATCAAGGGAAAAGGAGTAGTGTTAAATATGAACAAAAAATAGTGCATGTATTGCAATGCTCAGTGTGGGAAATAAACTGAGGGAATTAGAAGCAATTATCTCACAGGAAGATACAGATTTAACAGCACTAACAGGAACTTGGTGCGAACTGGACAGGAGTGGAAAATAAACGTATCGGGTTGTAATATTTTTTAAGGAGGGACAGAATAGATAGAAAGGAGGAGGAGGAGGGAATACCTGCTGTAGAGAGGACTGATGTACACAAAGGGGTTCAGAATCAGTATGGTTAGAGATCAAAGATAAGAACGGGATTGTTCCATTAGTGGGGTGTACTACAGACCCCTAACTGTGGGAGGGAAATCTGTACAGATCAGGGCGACGAGTAGGAATAACAAAATTATTGATCTCGAAGATTTTAATTACCCTCCTCATTGATTGGGACAGGGAGGGAATAAACAGGGAAAAAAGGGAATGGAATTCCTGCAATGTGTGAAGGAATTCTTCCTTGAGCAGTTTGTTCATACACTACAAGGGGAGAGGCGGTGCTAGATCTAGTTATGAGTCATGAAATAGATCAGGTAGATGAGTTAAATGTGAGTGAGAACCTCGGGAATATTGACCATTATACGATCAGGTTTAAGGTCCAAACAGAAAGGGAAAAGTTCGTACAAAAACAAGGGCACCAGATTGGAATATGACAGATTTTAGAAAGATGAGGAGTGAGCTGACTGAGGTGGAAAGAGAAATTGGCACAGGACTGTAGATCAACATTGGGGTATTTAAAAAGGAGATTGTAACGGTGCAGAATAAATACATATCATTAAAAAGGTAACTATATCATGTTTGAGAATGCCATGGAGAAATAAGAGGAATTAGAAACTAACTGAAATTGAAGAAGACGGCACATGGGGCCAATAGGCATGATAAAAATAGGAGAATGAGAGAAAATAATGAGGTTAAGAAAAGGAAAAGGAAAACAAGGAGAGAATCTCAAAAATATTAAAACAGTGAAGTATTCGACAAATATATCAGTAAAATGAGACTTGATGAATGTGAGGTGGGATTCCTGAGGGGAGGGGATAGTGAGTTTTATGAGGATAAGTGGACATTGGCAGGGATACTTAACAAGTCCTTCACTTCAGTGTTTACAAAAGAGAAGGACATTGGGAGGAGGCAAAACATGAATTGGGTGAAAATGAGATATTATAATAAAAGGAAAGTATTTGAGAAGTTAGTTAAACTAAAAGAGGACAAAGTGATGGGACCTGATGGGATACATCCAAAGATCCTGAGGGAAATGGGAGAAGAAATAGTGGAGGCCCCAGAAATCATATATCAGGGTTCTATTGAGAGTGGACATGTGCTGGAGGAGTGGAGAATGGTCAATGTAATATCCATCTTCAGAAAGGGAGACAGAGCTAACCCAGGTAATTACAGATGGGTTAGTTTAATGTCTGTGGTAGGGAAAAGTTCAGAATCTTTAATTAAAGATTAAACCACTAAATACCTGGATCTAGAGAAAATAAATAGAAGCAGCCAACATGGATTTCTGAAAGGAACATTGTGCTTGACAAACCTGATAGATTCTTTGAGGAGGTGACAGATTGGGTTGATTTGGTTGATGGGAGAAATGCAGTGGATGTGGTGTACATGGACTGTCAGAAAGCTTTTGACAAGGTACCACATAGGAGTCTATTGGGGAAGATCAAGAGGTATGGAATTTGGGGGAGGGTAGCAAATTGTATTAAAAACTGGTTGGAAGGGAGGAAACAGAGGGTAGGAGTTAAGGGCAGTTTCTCAGAGTGGTTGGACATGGATTGCAGTGTCCCACAGGGTTCTGTTCTGGGAGTGCTTCTGTTCACATCAATGATTTAGATACAGGGCTAGAGGGAGTGGTATTCAAATATACAGACAATACTCAAATAGGAGGCATAGTAAATAATTCTGAAAACAAAAGGAAGCGGCAAAGGGGATATCGATAAGATGGTGGAATGGGCAAAAAAGTGGTGGATGGAAATCAACGTCAGTAAATGTGAGGTGCATTTTGTTAAATAAAAATAAGATTTATACATTGAATGGGGGAAAGCTGAGTGATGTGGAAGAGCAGAGAGATTTGGGGTTCAGGTTCACAAGACTTTAAAAGCAACACCTCAAGTGGAGAAGGTCAGAAAAAGTAATGAATGGAATAACGGGCTTTATGGCAGGAGGTATAGAATATAAAAGTCAAGCTGTAATGGTGAATCTATATAAAACCTTAGTAAGACCACAGTTGGAGCACTGTGTGCAGTTTTGGGTTCCATGCTATAGGAAGGATGTTGCGACATGAGAGAGGGTACAGCACAGATTCACTGGGATGCTGTCGGGTATGAGGAAATACAGATATGAAAAAAGACTTGAGAAATTGGGGGTGTCTTCATTAGAACAGAAGAGATTACAGGGTGATTTGATAAAGGTGCTTAAAATTATGAAGCAATGGGATAGAGTGGATAGAAACAGACTGTTTCCAGTGGTTGAGGGTCCAGAATGAGGGGACACAGATATAAGATTAAATGTAAGAGACTTAGGACAGAGAGCAGGAGAAACTTGTTCACACAGAGGGCTGTGAGGCTGTGGAATGTATTATCTGAGTTAGTGATTGAAGTAGAGACCATGTCAATATTTAAGAATAAGGTAGAGAGGTGGTTGAAGGAAAGGGGAATAAAGGGATATGAGAACAGGGTGGGCACATGGGATTAGGATATTGCTCATGTGGAGGATACACACCAACACGGACTGGTTAGGCCGAATGGCTTGTTTCCGGGTTGTAATTTCTATATCATTCTATGTGTAAGATGTAATGGGTGAGGATGTGTTCAGAAATGGCCTTGTTGGTGAATGAGACCTTCAAGTTAGTACAGTCTTGTTTGATAGTGAGTATGAGAGGTGGCTGTGTATCTGAGTATGGCCGTTTATATGGAGGGTGAGGTTGGGGAAGTAAGGAGGACAGAGAAATTGGAAGAGATGTGATCGCGTGAATTCAGAGACGGATTGAAGTGCCATGGATAAGAAGTCATGTGGAGCAAAGATTGAGTGAGGACAGAAGTGAAGATTTTTTTTTTATTCGTTCATGGGATGTGGGCGTCGCTGGCAAGGCCGGCATTTATTGCCCATCCCTAATTGCCCTTGAGAAGGTGGTGGTGAGCCGCCTTCTTGAACCGCTGCAGTCCGTGTGGTGAAGGTTCTCCCACAGTGCTGTTAGGAAGGGAGTTCCAGGATTTTGACCCAGCGACGATGAAGGAACGGCGATATATTTCCAAGTCGGGATGGTGTGTGATTTGGAGGGGAACGTGCAGGTGGTGTTGTCCCCATGTGCCTGCTATCCTTGTCCTTCTAGGTGGTAGAGGTCGCGGGTTTGGGAGGTGCTGTCGAAGAAGCCTTGGCAAGTTGCTGCAGTGCATCCTGTGGATGGTACACACTGCAGCCACGGTGCGCCGGTGGTGAAGGGAGTGAATGTTTAGGGTGGTGGATGGGGTGACAATCAAGCGGGCTGCTTTGTCCTGGATGGTGTCGAGCTTCTTGAGTGTTGTTGGAGCTGCACTCATCCAGGCAAGTGGAGAGTATTCCATCACACTCCTGACTTGTGCCTTGTAGATGGTGGAAAGGCTTTGGGAAGGAGGTAAGGATTTTGAAGGTGAGAAGGATGGTAAAAAGTGAGGTGTTCAGATGTGCATGAGTACGGGGACAGAAGAAGATGAGACCTAGATGAGTGCCACACTGCACCTGTGACAGTTTAGGTGGGGGACATGGTGGAAAATGTAGCCTGGCAGGGTGACTTGAATTGGAGGGAAGGATTCATTATCGGTGAGCCAGTCGTGGACAGGGAGGGCCTTACTGATGGGAGACATTTTATAGGGCAATGCAATGGAGACTTGCTGGGGAGGGTCAGAGGGAGTCATAGGGATAGAGAGAGGAAGGCGTTGGAGAAGTGAACCTCTGAGGACCACAGCAGATGTGTTAAACATCTGGAGAGAAATAGATGGGAAATTGGTTTTCTTCAGAGATAATTAAGGGTAAATCCAGCGATCCTGTGCTTCTAGATGGGAGTCACATTCAAAAGAACTGCAGGTTGGAAAATCATCCTAGTGCTGTAGTCCTACCACCGATCGATGCGCCCTTCGATTGTATCTCCCCACTGGGAGCACGAGGTCGTTGAATTTATCCTTTAGTATTCAGCAGACAGGAAGTCGTTTATTTGCAGCCCGAAGCTTAGAAATGGTTCAGAAAGCTTAGGCCGTGACTTCAAACTGTCCCTGTCAAGTGCGGGGACCGACCATGTGATGTGATCACTCATACACGTTAAAACTGGGCCACGGCGATCCAAGGAACATAGGAAGTATGAGAATGTGAGCAAGCAGACACTAGGTCTGGAGCACTGTGTAAAAAGCAGATGGATGGCATGTATGTTCGCTTTAGGACTCCAATACTGGGTTCAAGGAGAAAAGGTAGGTGAGGTGATGATATTCTAATACGTGGGATCCGAGCAAGCTTTAATGATATAGTATTAAATGTAAAATGACTGTTGATGGCAGATCAAAGCAGTACCACACAAACCGTTATTCTATTCCATTGATTGATCCTTCCCATCCTGTCTAATTGGTATTTTACCCCAGTCACTGGATGATTGCACCCACTCCACTAAATATAACAATAGGTAGCTATAACCTGAGAGTTTGCCCTGATGGCTCAATGAGTACGTGTGCTGCCCTGTGTGGTACTAAGCCATGCAGATTAAGAAGGTCCAGATGCCCTCTGCTGGGGCAGTGGTATGGGCACTATGGTAGGCCTTAGTGGTGCCAGGCTAAAAGGAGGGCAAAAATATTTACAATCCTCATCGATCCACTGACTCCTGCTGAGAAGTGAGTGTGTGCGGATGCCAAGTGAGGGCAGGTTTGAGCATCCCACCGCCCCCCCGCCCTCCTCGCGCCCCCACCACGGTGAAATAACTTGCTGAAACCCATTGTGAAGTCTTGCACACGGGCAAGGAACTGGAGATCGCCAGTAACTACCACCTAACTGTGGCCCGATAGTTTCCAAACTTCTCCTCATGGGCACTTCCTGCAAATACTTACACACTCCCAGAGGCTCCTGTCCTAACTTCTGAAAGCCTGTATCAGCTATCGAATGGAAAGCAAGAGAAATAAGATGATAAGAAGTTTAGCAAATACAGAGAGAAAAAAAAAATCCGAAATCTGATGACTCAGGGACCCTGTGATCAGCTCACAAACCCCTAGGGTCCTATGACCCCAGTTTGAAAACTTATGCCTTCGGAAGAAGCCAAAAAAAAAGTACGGCAAAAAAAAAGGCTTCTTGGTGAAACCCTATCTTCAAGAATCCTCTCAAACAATGGCTCCTGAGGTAACCTCAATTGTTCCAATTTCCAGGCAAAACTGTTTCAGTTTCTCTTTTCCACTCACGCTTTTAGGTCCCCTATGTCATGCACAGCCAAGAAGCTGGATAGATGATGTACCCACTGCTCTACACCAGTTGCAAGAGGTCCACTAGGAAGTCTTTGGCCAAGGTATCCCTCCCTCGCCTTGCGGTTGTACCTAGGTACCTCTTGATGTCTCCCATCCAGCCGACCCTGCTGTATAGAGAATCAAAGATGCAAACCCACACCATACTGCCCTGCAACACAACGTATTGGTTGGTCATTGGTCATCCCCTTGGCCATCCAGAGCTGCACTTCACCATTTCATAACTGCATCACTGCAGCAAATGCAAACTCTAGACCTCAGCTTGTTAATAGTGATCACCAGGTTAAACTCTTTGTTCAAATATTCGTAAAGTTACTTCAGCCGATCAAGTGAAGCTATTTTTTCCCAAATTTAAATAATTTATTTTATTTAGCTCTTTTCTTCCTTTCTTGTTTCGACTCTGACATGCCACGTATCATTCCCTGGCTGACAGATTGGCGGGTGTCCTGGTCTCTGGCCTTTGTGGGCGCCTCTCTTGACGTGACCACTAGGTGGAGGACGGCAGCAGCTCAGGATGACACGTCCATCAACTTCTGTACCCTCAATATGGGGAAGTAGCTCATATCCACCCAGTGACTGCCAAAGGATGACAAGACCAAGCTTGGGACTTCACCATGTGGGTATGTGACTGTTTCTAATGCAGCAGTTTAGCATGTGGTAGTAGTATAGAGTTGAATGATGCCATACAAAGTTATTTTACTATAAATGAAAACATTGAACATTGAACTTCAGCTTTTTTCAATTCAGCACCGTTAGCAGTGCAGCCATCTTACCAAATCCAGTGTTGTTTTCTCTAAAACGTCCACCAGTTTTTCAACCTTGGTGTTTGCAGTAAAAATGAAGTCATCATCGACCCAGAGCAGATATTTAGTTGTGACTTGTGAAATGGCCAAGTTCCGCCCAGCAAACCAACCCTGCAGGGATCATAAATCTATTAGTTCTCAACAGACTCGTATAATAAGACTTAGGAATAAGACTCTCAATACTTTCCTCCAAAAACATCCACCTTCAAGAAAATTTCAGTGACACAGTTTGTTCTCTTGAATTCCTTTTTTTCCCCCATTTATTTTGAACTGGTCTGTAATTGATAGCAGAATGCTTGCCTGGCGGGAGTTGAAGCACATATTTTGGCCAGTAGCAGGAAGTGGGTGGCAAACCACTGTTATATGGGGTCTGTTGGTTAATTTGATGGGCTTGTCAAGTCTCACTCAGATTGGTTTCAAAACAAGACTTATTTTGATGCATATATCTCTTAAATTTCAATTTCACCGTCTGTCTGACTCGTGCGTGATGATCATAAATCGCACTCCTAACATTTCCTTGAGATTGACAACCCAGCTATGGTGCAATGGCTACTGTGGGAACTAGGATGCAGATGATCACTAAGGTGATTGGAGTGGAAAATGATGCACAAGGAGCAAAGGTCATTATCCTGGCGAGGCCAAATATGGGCACTTAAAACGTGAGTGCAGTCTCTGTGTCCTGTAAGATCTGCAGGAGATAGGAAAGTCATTCGCTCTCTCTCTTGTTCTCAACATCCAATACTAACAGAAGAATTCTAGAGCTCAGAATCGATGAAACTGAAAGCCCAATAAATAAAGACACATATTTAATCTGATAATCTCATTAGTGCTAACAACAACAACAGTTTGAGCCTTTAATGTAGTAAAACGTCCCAAGGCACTTCACAGGAGTGATTATCAAACAAAATTTGATACCAAGCCACATAAGGAGATATTAGGACAGGTGATCAAAAGCTTGGTCAAAGAGGTAGGTTTTAAGGGAGCATCTTAAAGGAGGAGAGAGGCGGAGAGGTTTAGGGCGGGAATTCCAGAGCTTAGGGCCTAGGCAGCTGAAGGCACGGCCACCAATGGTGGAGCGATGAAAATTGGGGATGCGCAAGAGGCCAGAATTGGAGGAGCGCAGAGATCTCAGAGGGTTGTAGGGCTGGAGGGGGTTACAGAGATAGGGAGGGGCGAGGCCATGGACAATACAGACAGTCACACAGATATACATATACAGGGCCACTGAAGAGAGTTTTTTTTTAAGTTCTTGGACAGATGGCCCCACTCGCCAAGGTCACCAGGAGGACCATGGCTAGGGTCAGAGGTGTCTGGGCAACCCTTCCCCACCAGAGTTCCCAGCCACCAGAGAAGCACATGACTGTCCCATGGTAATAGTCCTCCCACTGACGCCACAAATTCCAGCAGGGACAGCAGTTGAGGACATTGATGGACACGACTCAGGATCACGACCTGCAGATTTTCAACTCCTGTGTTTAAAATTGATCCTAGTGGTGAGACTCTCCTTTTAATCATTTTCTGGCGCATTTCTACTTGGTTCACTTACTTAACACAGCCAAATATTTGCTGCATCTGTTCTTGTCAAGGTATCTATCAAGTACATCAGTGTTAATAAATTAAATTAAAAGTATCCTAAGTAATAATTCTCACTGGCCTCCCAAGTAGCAACCTATATAAACTCCAACCCATCCAAAACTCTACTGCCTGCATCCTATCCCACACCAAATCAGCTCACCTATTTCATTTATCTATAGCACCTCCATTGGCTCCCAGTTCCTCATCACGTTAGAGGCCGAGCCTTCAGCCATCTGGTCCCCACATTCTGGAACTCTTTCCCCAAATCACTTTTGCTTTATCCTTCCCCACCTTCAAATGCCTTAAAACCAACCTCTTCAATAATGGCTTCAGCCACCTCCCTCCTACTTCAGCTCAGGTCTGAGGTCCAAGTGCAAAGCACCTTGAGATGCTTTGCTACATTAAAGGCACAATGTGAACACGTCAACATACTCCACTGATAGTGAGGCAAATGCATCAGGGCGGGGGAATGGCGGCTGGGTTTACATGATGTTGACACCTGTCAAAGTATTGAAAAGAGCGCACAAAGTTTTAGGTTTATCGGTGTATCTGGTCAACCTTTTTTGAGGTATATATATTCAGTCTTATCACTTCATATATATTTGCCATTTTTTTGTTGTGAAAAATAGATTCATGGTTCCAGGGCACCACCAAGGTTGGAAAAGGGGGAACAGAAGACAAGGCAAATCAAGATGTAGTAGTTAGGTAACACTAAGGTTAGGTTTTGAAGGAGGAAGGGAAGACTGAGGGCGAGGAGTTCCACAGTTTTGAGGTCCTGGGAAAGAATGAGTTACAGTAGGAGACGATGATGTTTCAACACTGTGAGGTTGTAGAGAAGAGTGTGCAAATTTATCACATTTCTAAAACAGTCTAGTTGATATTGATGTACAGTAACACTGTGTAAATAGTCCGACTTCTACCTAAACTATTTTTATTCCCCTACATTTTTTCTTACCTTCCACCAATTCTAGGATCCCTGTCCTTCCTTCCATGCACCATTTCCCAACCTGAGATGGTAGGGAGGAAATCTTCCCTCAGGACCATGGAACTGACCATTAGGAGGTCTGTGTGACTTACCCTCTGGTATGTCTCTCCCCACTGCAGGGACACTCAACCCATGGAGAATTGCAAGCACAAAAGCCATGTCTCATTGCTCTGTGTTACAGGTTGCTGGGACCTCAATGCAGGGCACTGCAGGATCCATATAAGCCTGTTAATCTCCACTTTTCTTCCTCAAAGACAGCAAGAGATACTAAGTTGTTTCTAAGTTAGTCACTATCTCCTTCTGTTACCACACATCAGCATGTTTTACACACACAACTACCGGTTGTCTTGTTAGGTTCTTTCTTCATTTAGATAAGAGGAACCATACTGCACCTTTCCAAATGGCATGAAGTATTGCTCAATAAAAGCTCCATCAATCTTTTGTGGTTTGTCGCTGTCATCTGCGATTACAATTGTGACATTGGGGTAATACTTCCTAATGCTCGAAATCAACTCCCTCAGCTTGTCGTACCGTAAGAATGTTTTGGTTGCTATAGTCACCAACGCACTGATGTTATATCCTAAAACACAGAGAACAGTTAGTGACCACCTTTCCTTTGCATCTAGTGACTTTATTTATACATAGTGCACTCTCTTCATAAAGGGGGAGTAAATGCTACTGATCTACCCCATAATCCTGAATATAGGAACATAGGAACAGGAATAGGCCATTCAGCCCTCGAGCCTGTTCTGCCATTCAATTAGATCATGGCTGATCTGTACCATGATCCTGTAAAAGGACATATCTGTACAATTACTGATGTCTCTCGGTCCAGTCCAAAACAGGAAAGAGGCAGGGCTTAGACATGGAGTTAATTCATGATTCCTTTTTCCAGTTTTTCTCTTCAAATCTCTCCTTTTCCCTATCCATTGCTTTTATCTACATAGCTTTCTCTCTGAGTTGATTGAGGTGTTCTGAAAATACCTGTTAAAGAGGAAGTCACACCTCCAAAAATTCAAATAATAAACCTCTCAGGTTTCACATCCAGCTGAGAGTGGGCAGGCCACAACAGCCGGCCTCTGCAGGCTACACCAAAAGTCTGGCCTTTGCTTGCCCTCAGCCTCCATTATGCACTTCCCTGGATGGTACATGTGGGATTGGGAACTCACGGTGTGTCAGCTTGGCTCGGTTGGTAGCACTCCTGCCTCTAGGTTAAGCCTCATACAAGGATTTAAGTACATAACCTAGGTTGGCACTCCAGCGCAGTGCTGGAGGAATGCTGCAACGTGAGAGGTGCTGTCCTTCAGATGAGCCTGTTCAGGTAGACATTAAGGCTATAATGAGAAGATTATAGGGTTGGTATCCTTAACATCAAGGCTCTCACAGCTTGGCTTTGTCCTGAAAGGGGGAACATGGCTTAAGACAGGTTTCTGGGAAATTGTCCTGATGCCTTTGAACCCTATTTTGATTGACAGTTTTGTCCAATTATTAAAGATAATTTTTGATTTTCCTACATCAGCGATTGGACTTCAAAAAGTAAAGAAGCATTTAACACAGGCTGGTACCCGAGGCTTTTTAGTTTCTTTTTCACTGTACTGCCACACAGCTAGAGGAACACAGGGGGCTTCATGCTTTTATACTCATGTAAAAGTATTTCATGAAAGACATGGGGGTAGATTTTGACTTTTATGTAATAGTGTAAAACGGGTGCTAGCCAGTCGACAGCCCGTTTTACAATGTCTCCCGATTCCAGTGAAGTCAATAGAAATAAAAATGGGGAGAGATGTAAAATGGGCCATCACCCATTTTACATTATCGCACAAAGTCAAAATCTACCCCCATGTTGTTTTAAGTACCGCAGAGAATTGCTAAGGTGCCACTGAATTTTATTGTTTTCTAACACATTTTGCTCGTTAAGTGAAATGCTGTGATTTATGTACCTGCCATTCTTTCACTTTTGCTTCTGTTAATTTTAATTCTTAATAAATCTGATTTGTATTTGTAGCCTGAGATAGTCAGTCTGCCAGAGTCCTATTTGTCTCTCAGTCAGAGACAGCAGGAGTTTCTGTTTCCAGTGTATATAATAAGGTACGGTAGCATAGTAGTTATGTTCCTGGACGAGTAATCCAGAGGCCTGAACAAATAATCTGGAGTTATGAGTTCAAATCCCACCACGGTAGCTGGGGAATTTAAATTCAATTAATTAAATAAAATCTGGGATTTTAAAAAAAAGCTAGTATCAGTAATAGTGGCCATGAAACCACTGGATTGTTGTAAAAACCCAACTGGTTCACTAATATCCTTGAGGGAAGGAAATCTGCTGTCCTTACCCAGTCTGGCCTATATGTGACTCCAGTCCCACAGCAATGTGGTTGATTCTTAATCACCCTCTGAAATGGCCTAGCAAGCCACTCAGTTTTCAACAAGGTGGCTCACCACCACCTTCTCAAGGGCAATTAGGGATGGGCAATAAATGCCAGCGATGCCCACATCCAATGAATAAAAAAAAGTGATGGTTATTTGGGTTTATTGTTCACCAGGGGCAAACTACCTCCCCGAATGCTTTGCGCATTTTGGGTCATAGGCTATGTGGGGTTGCCGTAGAAGTGGTCCTTGGCGCTGGGCACAAGAAAAAGTATTGGCAAGTGCCCAAATCATCACACTGAACTTCCCATTTTAAATTGTTCGTCTAATTTGCCCGCCGTGAAGCAGCCCTGTTGTCAATCATGAAAGAGCATTTCACACCCCGGAAGGCTGTGTGGCAACAAGGAGGGAAATAAAAATTGAACAAATTACAAATAAATCATTAAAACAATCGCTGGCCTTTTAAGTCAAACAGTAGCTTGTATTTACAAACCACATTTCATTCTTCCAATTTAACAGAGATTGGAATCAGCTGCTTATCTGTGCCTGACAAAGCTCCTTTATACTGCAACTGAGAGTCTAGGGGACTGACACACAAGCATGGACCCACAACCTCGAGGCACTCCCTCTTTACTACAGTTGCCAGCCTCCTTTGAAGGGAAAATCATAAGGATCCTGCATTTTCCATGCATCCAACCTCCATTCTCAGGACCGTGGGGGCTATCGGTAGGGTTGCCAACTCTGGTTGGACGTATTCCTGGAGGTTTCATCACATGACTTCCCACCTTTAACTGCCCCGTCTGGTCAAACAGCACTTTTTCCCTATCTGCAACATATTTATAACTAATAATCAAAAGTGTTCAAAGAAAATGATTAAAAAACACAATTTGTTTTAATGTCCCTATAATTTTTCTCCTGGGTGTTGCTCCCAGCAGTGTCCTGGAGATTAATCTTTAATTCCTGGAGCCTCCAGGGCAATCCTGGAGGGTTGGCAACCCTAGCTATCGGTAGCACAGAGTTGATTTGCTTCATGGGATGCCTGTCACTTCCAACTGATCTGGAAGGATTTTGTTTTGATTGGCGAGTGTGCGCTATGCATGAAAACCCATCAACATGCTTAAGAGTCACCAAATGAAACTTCTCAAAAATCCACATGGGTAGAGTTTCTTGCAGTGGCTGGGAATGTTGGCTTGGCTCAGTGGTAACACTCTAGCCTCTGAGTCAGAAGGGTTGTTACTTCAAGCTGCAGGCCAGGAGTTGAGCACATAATCTAGGCCAATAATTCAATCCTGGAGCTGGTGTCTTTCAGATGAGACGTTAAACCAAGGTCCTGTCTACTGGATCGGGTGGATTTTAAGGATCCCATGGCCTTCCTCAAAGAAGAGCAAGGAGTTCTCCTGGTGTCTTGGCCAACATTTCTCCTTCAACTAACACCACCAAAAAAAAAAGATGAAGTGGTCATTCATCTCATTGCTGCTTGTGGGATCTTGCTATGCGCAAATTGGCTGCTGCAAATGCCTATTTAATAACAGTCAGTACATTTCAGAAAGTAATTTATTGCATTTGAAGACTTTGCAATGCTTCTGAGAGATTTGATAGTTCTATACAAAGGCAGCTTATCGCCCCCACAGGGGTACACACTCCACTAATCCCAGTGCAGAGCGGGTAAAGGGGGCACTGGGTTAAAGGTAAAGGGGAGAGAATCAGAGATTCCACTGTCACCAAAATACTTAGCGGCTGCTTACAGAATGGCCGAGGCAGAGGCCTGTCTGCCCAGAGGGCAGGGCAACGGCACACGGCGCCAGCGGGCAGGGCAACGGCACACGGCGCCAGCGGGCAGGGCAACGGCACACGGCGCCAGCGGGCAGGGCAACGGCACACGGCGCCAGCGGGCAGGGCAATGGCACACGGCGTCAGCGGGCAGGGCAACGGCACATGGCGCCAGCGGGCAGGGCAACGGCACTCGGCACATGGCATAAGACCATACCTGATAAAACGCTTTCAACAAATTCAAACACCGCCACAGTGATAATAAACATTGCAGATTTTCCTTTTTGTGCGCTTGTCTAAAATTGGCGCAGTTGCGTACATGAAATTGGCATCGTCCCGTTAATGAAATGTTTTTTCTATTTACTCTGTTTACGCCTTGCGGTATCTTTCTGTACTTCCCACCCTGGACAGCAGGATCAGAGCATTGCAACCAGTTGAGAAAACATGAAATGCGGATTGGAATTCTGCTTCAGGAATTCCATCCAAAGCCAAAATCATGCACATCCTCGCGAAACTATAGTAAAAATATTGGGATCTGAGATCATTCAGACAATGCATTAAAAGCTACAATTCACACGTCTGCCATCGAAGAGACAGCTCAAGTGTACAGAGTGCGCTTGTGTCTGGCTCAGGCGGTGGGATTTCGGCAGGAGATCTCCATTAATCCCGGATTAATAGCACTGACCTGGCTGGTCTCCGGAGCTGTATAGTTTTGGGATGGTGGCATGTCGGATTTTGATGACAAAAAAAGCCTGGTGTCCGTCTGTCTCGAGCTGCACTGCAAGATGTAAAATACACACACTGAGACCGGCAGGAGTTAACACGTTACACACTGGACGACTGTGGGAGCTGCACCATAGCCCACAGGTCAGAACCTCATAACCAGCCAGTCCTGAAATCGCACACAGTTCCCACTCTAACATTCGTTCGTCCGAATGTTTTTTTTTTGGTTCTCTAATTTTGACCTCTGACCCTTGCTGGGGTCACGGGTCCCATGGGTTCTGGCCGCCCTCCGGTTCCGTGCCCAAGTAGAGGTTCTTCGCCTGTGAGCCTGCACTATTCGCCCGCAGAAGGCATCACGGCCGAACCTGATCCTGTCTTCGCCCGATAAGTGTGCCTCCCGGCAGGGGTCACTGAACGAGGGTCAGCAGCGGGAACCCTGGCGGGGGTTTTCCCCTCCCTAATCCAGGGGTAACTGAAGTCAACTGTAGCGCCCCCCCTACTGCCACCCCGGGTTCTCGCAATGGGCAAATGAATGCAACCCTGCCCGCATCACCCGCAACCCAAGAAACAATTTTTTTTTTAAAAGGTGAGATCAGCTCACTCACAGACTAGGGGCGTCAAACCCGGAATCTTCCTGAGCTCTATGGCTCAGTACCAAATCAGAATTTCCCCAGGGGTTCTCCTGATCTACTGCGGAAAGATCTGCAGAACCCCCGGGAGTAACGGCTAAAAACAGCTGTTTGTCCAGGGTCTCAGAGGATTTTCTGCCAAAGTTACTCCCATCGCCAAATGAGCCATCAGGACAGCCATTTATTAAACTTAAGGCTGCATATAGTGACACCATAAATCCCGGCCAGAATGGAGATGATTGGGTAATTCCCCCATCAATCACGCCTGGAGACCACACTGCTGTAAGTGACTGGGATTTGATTTTATGCACATCATTTGTATTATGTAATAATCCTCCACTCACTGCATTTTGCTGGAGAAATAATCCTGCTTTTATCGGGAGAAGTTGCTGTAGTTTCAGTCATGAGTTCTGTTTGCTGTAGTTTGTAAAGACTCTGTATAAATAGACTCTGTTTGCTGTAATTAGTAGAGACTCTGTTTAAATAGACTCTGTTTGCTGTAAGTCCTGCTGTAAATCCTGACCCACCTCCAACTCATTGGCTGACACAGTGGTGTCAATAGACACTCCGTAAATTGAAAGACGATTACAAAAAAATTCAGGTATAGCATGTTGGCACTCCAGTACATGGCACCACAGAGCAGGTTGGTTTCTGCGCCTGTTATTCCCAATCTCGGCCTCTCTGTCAAGTGAAGACGTGCAGCAAAGCCCAGGCTTATATCCTGGAGACAAGGAGGTGAAATCCGAGGCTAAGTCACCCTGGGCTGCTCTCATGCCCTAGTGAGCTGTGATAGCAGGGCCTAGACATGGCCTGGCAGCACTCCTCTGCCTGCCCTCTCAGCCACAGTGCGGAAAGACCAAAGGTGGGGGGAAGCAAGCGAAAATAGGTGAAGCAAAAAAAAAAATCCAGCATATTTTGTATGGAAGATCATAGATATGAGGAGGCATTTCCCAAATCAAGGTGAGAATATCACCAATTTTTCCAGAGGTCTGGACCAGTCAGTTCACAAATGTGGTAAGTTATTTAGACTGTGAACAAGCATTCTGATGTTTAATATATGCTGTGTGACTAATGCAGCACCGGGCTTCAGTGAGTTAAAACACTCTTCCTCGTCAGTGGGATATTTATGGGCTTGAGTCCTGTTTATTTTCGGTGCAGCTGCCCTTATTTGCACTAAATCCACTCATTTTAAATCAGCACGGAAAAGGTTGCCAGTGTGGGAATGGATGCTCAGGATCAAGCAGGCACCGGCTTATAAAATATTTGAAATAATACGTAATGGCTTTGCACCTCTTGTACTCTATTTCCAGGGAGAGCACATTCCCTCACGGGGCACCGTTAATGTTAACAGAACACCATAGGTGCCCGAGGCATCGAGTTAACATGGGCTACGTCCTTTCTTTAGCAGTGCAGCACAACCTTAATGTGATGTGCTAAATCTGAGGGATGGGCTATAAATGGCCCAGGATGTGTATCACAATAAAATTCTGTCATGCCAAATGCTGACCACGGCAAGATAAATCTGTACACTCCCCAACCCCTCCCTTGCCCCCACGAGACCACCAGGTTACTTCCCTAAGCTTCTTCCTTCCAGCATGCCACTGGAGGGAAAGCAGTACACAGCTAAAAGCCTTCTCTGCTCCAATGGAGATGGTCCCAGTGTCTCAAGTCTCTCCTCATAACTATAGTTTCCCATTCCTGGCATCATCCTGGTGAATCTACACTGTAGACTCTCTATGGCTTTAATGTCCTTTTTATAATGGAATGCCCAAAACTGCATACAGTACTCTAACTGTGGTCCATCCATTGCCAAATGGGTACGGTAGCATAATGGTTATGTTACTGGACGAGTAATCCAAAGTTATGAGTTCAAATCCTGCCACTGGGGAATTTAAATTCAATTAATTAAATAAAATCGGGAATTAAAAAAAAACTAGTATCAGTAACGGTGGCCATAAGAACCACCGGATTGTCGTAAAAACCCATCTGGTTCACTAATGCCCTTTAGGGAAGGAAACCTGCGTCCTTACCCGGTCTGGCCTATATGTGACTCCAGACCCACAGCAATGTGGTTGATTCTTAAATGGCCGAGCAAGCCACTCAGTTCTAAAATCTCGCTTAAAAAAAAATCATAATAAGAATAAAACCAGATGGACCACTAGGCACGGACACGACAAAGGCTAAACTGAGTCCACGTGACCCTGCAAAGTCCTCCTCACGAACATCTGGGACGTGTGCCAAAATTGGGAGAGCTGTCCCACAGACTAGTCAAGCGACAGCCTGACATAACCCTACTCACAGAATCATACCTTTCAGCCAACGTCCTGTCCCACCAGCAGGACAGACCCACCAGAGGTGGCAGTACAGTGATATACAGTCAGGAGGGCGTGGCCATGGGAGTCCTCAACATTGACTCTGGACCCCATGAAATCTCATGGCATCAGGTCAAACATGGGCAAGGAAACCTCCTGCTGATTACCACCTACCGCCCTCCCTCAGCCGATGAGTCAGTCTTCCTCCATGTTGAGCACCACTTGGTGGAAGCACTGAGGGTAGCAAGGGCACAAAATGTACTCTGGGTGGGGGACTTCAATGTCCATCACCAAGAGTGGCTCAGTAGCACCACTGCTGGCCGAGTCCTGAAGGACATAGCTGCCAGAGTGGGCCTGCAGCAGGTGGTGAGCGAACCAACACGAGGGAAAAACCTACTTGACCTCGTCCTCACCAATCTACCTGTCGCAGATACATCTGTCCATGACAGTATTGGTAGGAGTGACCACCGCACAGTCCTCGTGGAGATGAAGTCCCGTCTTCACACTGAGGACACCATCCAACATGTTGTATGGCACTACCACCGTGCTAAATGGGATAGATTCAGAACAGATCTAGCAGCTCAAAACTGGGCATCCACGAGGCGCTGTGGGCCAGCAGCAGCAGAATTGTATTCCAGCACAATCTGTAACCTCATGGCCCAGCATATTCCTCACTCTACCATTACCAACAAGCCAGGGGATCAACCCTGGTTCAATGAGGAGTGTAGAAGAGCATGCCAGGAGCAGCACCAGGCGTACCGAAAAATGAGGTGCCAACCTGGTGAAGCTACAACTCAGGACTACATGCATGCTAAACAGCGGGAACAACATGCTATGGACAGAGCTAAGCGATTCCACAACCAACGGATCAGATCAAAGCTCTGCAGTCCTGCCACATCCAGTCGTTAATGGTGGTGGACAATTAAACAACTAACGGGAGGAGGAGGCTCTGTAAACATCCCCATCCTCAATGATGATAGAGTCCAGCACGTGAGTGCAAAAGACAAGGCTGAAGTGTTTGAAACCATCTTCAGCCAGAAGTGCCGAGTGGATGATCCATCTCGGCCTCCTCCCGATATCACAGAAGCCAGTCTTCAGCCAATTTGATTCACTCCATGTGATATCAAGAAACAGCTGAGTGCACTAGATACAGCAAAGGCTATGGGCCCCAACAGCATCCCGGCTGTAGTGCTGAAGACTTGTGCTCCAGAACTAGCCGCGCCTCGAGCTAAACTGTTCCAGTACAGCTACAACACTGGCATCTACCCGACAATGTGGAAAATTGCCCCGGTATGTCCTGTCCACAAAAAGCAGGACAAATCCAATCCGGCCAATTACAGCCCCATCAGCAAAGTGATGGAAGGTGTCGTCGACAGTGCTATCAAGCGGCACTTACTCGCCAATGACCTGCTCATCGATGCTCAGTTTGGGTTCCGCCAGGATCACTCAGCTCCAGACCTCATTACAGCCTTGGTCCAAACATGGACAAAAGAGCTGAATTCCAGAGGTGAGGTGAGAGTGACTGCCCTTGACATCAAGGCAGCATTTGATCGAGTGTGGCACCAAGGAGCCCTAGCAAAATTGAAGTCAATGGCAATCAGGGGGAAAACTCTCCAGTGGCTGGAGTCATACCAGCACAAAGGAAGATGGTAGTGGTTGTTGGAGGCCAATCATCTCAGCCCCAGGACATTGCCGCAGGAGTTCCTCAGGGCAGTGTCCTAGGCCCAACCATCTTCAGCTGCTTCATCAATGACCTTCCCTCCATCATAAGGTCAGAAACGAGGATGTTCGCTGATGATTGCAGTGTTCAGTTCCATTCGCAACCCCTCAGATAATGAAGCAGTCCGTGCCCGCATGCAGCAAGACTTGGACAACATCCAGGCTTGGGCTGATAAGTGGCAAGTAACATTTGCACCAGACAAGTGCCAGGCAATGACCATCTCCAACAAGAGAGAGTCTAACCACCTCCCCTTGACGTTCAATGGCATTACCATCACCAAATCCCCCACCATCAACATCCTGGGGGTCACCATTGACCAGAAACTTAACTGGACCAGCCACATAAATACTGTGGCTACAAGAGCAGGTCAGAGGCTGGGTATTCTGCGGCAAGTGACTCATCTCCTGACTCCCCAAAGCCTTTCCACCATCTACAAGGCACAAGTCAGGAGTGTGATGGAATACTCTCCACTTGCCTGGATGAGTGCAGCTCCAACAACACTCAAGAAGCTCGACACCATCCAAGACAAAGCAGCCCACTTGATTGGCACCCCATCCACCACCCTAAACATTCACTCCCTTCACCACCGGCGCACTGTGGCTGCAGTGTGTACCATCCACAGGATGCACTGCAGCAACTCGCCAAGGCTTCTTCGACAGCACCTCCCAAACCCGCGACCTCTACCGCCGAGAAGGACAAGAGCAGCAGGCACATGGGAACAACACCACCTGCACGTTCCCCTCCAACTCACACACCATCCCGACTTGGAAATATATCGCCGTTCCTTCATCGTCGCTGGGTCAAAATCCTGGAACTCCCTTCCTAACAGCACTGTGGGAGAACCTTCACCACACGGACTGCAGCAGTTCAAGAAGGCGGCTCACCACCACCTGCTCAAGGGCAATTAGGGAAGGGCAATAAATGCTGGCCTCACCGGCGACACCCACATCGCATGAACGAATAAAAAAAAAATGTACAAATTTATCATTTCTTCTTTATTCATGTACTCTATGGCACTATTTATAAAACCCAAAATGCAATTGGCCTTTTTTTTTATGGCTTTATCTACCTGCACTCTTACTTTCAAAGAATGCTATATTTGAGCCCCTGGGTGTCTCAGCTCCTCCACTTCCTTCAGCATCTTTCCATTGAGTGTATACTTCCATTCCTTGTTTCTCATACACTATTCCACATTAAATTGCATCTGCCACCTGTCTACCCATTCTGCTAACTTGGCTCAGTCCTCCTGAAGTCTTTTGCAGTCATGCTCTCTACGCCCAAGTCTAAATCATCTGTAAATAATTTTGAGAAAGTGAACCTTGCTCTGACCCTTCAGGTACACCACTCTAACCCAATACCCTTCTCCGATCCAAGTAATACCCATTAACCCTAACGCTTTGTTTCCTCTCTGTTGACCAGCTTTCCATCCATACTGCTACATTTCCTCTTATACCATATGCCTGAATTTTTCTAAAAAGCCTCCTGTGAGACACCTTATCAAATGCCGACTGAAAACCCATGTGCCTTACACCTACCGCATGCCCTCTATCTATCCAATTGGTCACTTCTACAAAATCTCTTATTAAATTTGTCAAACACGACTTGCCTTCCGCAGTTCCTTGATTAACCCATGCATTTCTAAATGCTGACTAATTTTATCTCAAGTTAAGGATTATAAAAGGTTACCCATAACTGACGTTAGACTAACTGGTCTACAGTTATCCAATGTTACATTGGCTACTGTCCAGTCCTACAGCACAACCTGTATATTTAAGGAGAATTGAAAAACTGTGGTCATAGCCTCAGCTCTCTCCGCTCGGACTTCTTTCAACAGCCCAGAGTGCCGTTATCAGTGACTTCTCCAACTTGAGTTCTTTTATTTTCTATTCCATTCCCTGTCCTTTCAGAACCAAATATTCTGCATCCTTCTCTGGTACACCTACATTCACACTTCCACCATAATTTCTAACTACTGGTGAAAAATATTTATTTAATATCTCTACCATATCTTTAACCTCCACAATTAGATTTCTCCCTTCACCCCAGAGTGGTCCTACCCTATCTTCAACTATTCTTTTACTTTTAATATGCTTGTAAAAGCTCTTACTCTTTCATTTTATATTATCCTCTAGCCTTTTCTCATATTCCCTTTTGGCCCTTCTGATCTCCCTTTTCACCTCCCCATCACACTTTCAAAATTCCTCATGATCTTCTTTAGCAGCGGACAGTCCTAAATTTATCACATGCCTCCCTTTTAAGTATCAGTTTCATTCTAATCGCTTGAGACCCGAAATGCCACGGGCAGTTGCGCCAAGATCATGCCCGATGGTGCCCACCAGCACTGAGCCCATCAGAGCTTGCAGGGTCAGCGAGAGAGTGCTTCATTTGCACGGTGCAGGTGGGCACAAGTGCCACTTCAGGTGTGTCGTTGGCACCTACTTGCCTCATGAGCCTGGAAACGTGGATGCCCACCCTCCTGTGAGGTTGCCCCACTGGTGGGGTCCACACGCGCCCTTGTTGAGGCAGACATGCCTCACCTCACTGGGTGTACCAGCTGGCACTGCGGCACCAGGTGCCCTTCTATAGCCAACACTGGGGACTCCTGGCGTACGGAACCCCTGCCCCTGGCTCTGCCCCAGCCCCTCATTTGCCTTGTAAGGGCTGGATGGAACTTTCTCTCTTTACGAGGCTCTTCAGAAACTCCCAGAAACAACTGTTTCTGTGGGGGATCAGCTGGTCTCCTGGAGTTACAGTGGGAAACCAGCAGAACCTCAGAGGAATGTCATGGTCTCTATTTATCGACAGAAATCTATCCTTTGATGAGTTCCCTTTTGCCTTAGGAATATATTTATTTTGTACACTACCCAGCTCATATTCGAAGATTTCCCACTGCTGATCTGTCAACTTGTTTGCTAACTTTTCCCTCCAGTTAATTTGAGCCAAATCCCTTTTTATCTAACTGAACTTTCCCTTTTCCCAGTCCACCTCCTCTTTGACTCTTCATTGTCTTTTTCTGTTTTTGAACCTAGCTATGTTGCAGTCACCATTTCCCAGTTGTGCTCCTAATCTCATGTCAGCTATTTTCCCCACTTAATTTCCCAGAACTAAATCAAACAATGCTTCCTTCCTTAACAAAAACAGGTCACAGTCTCAGGATAAGGGGTCGGCCATTTAGAACCGAGATGAGGAGAAATTTCTTCACTCAGAGGGTTGTGAATCTTTGGAATTCTCTACCCCAGAGGGCTGTGGATGCTCAGTCGTTGAGTATATTCAAGACGGAGATCAATGGATATTTTGGACACTAAGGGAATCAAGGGATATGGGGATTGGGTGGGAAAGTGGAGTTGAGGTCGAAGATCAGCCATGATCTGATTGAATGGTGGAGCAGGCTCGAGCTACTCCTGCTCCTATTTCTTATGTTCTTACAGTCTTAGAAAACACTTGATACACTCAGCAGGTCAAGCAGTATCTGTGCAGAGGACAAAAGTCAATGTTTTGGGTATAGACCTCCACAGAAGCTGCCGGATCTTCTGAGTGTTTCCAGTGTTTTCTGTTTTTGTTTCAAATTTCCAATAATATTTTGCTTAAGGCTCTTTCCTTGTTGGACTAGACACTTGCTGATCTAGGAAGCAATCCTGGATACATTCTGAAGAGCGTTCCTGCACTTTCAACACATGCATTACCTTTATGCCAGTCAACCTTGGGATAGTTAAAATCACTCAGTATTATTGCCCTATTGTTCTTATATATCTCTGTGAACTTTCTGCAGATCTTATTTGGTGGTCTATCTGCCTCCTTCTATCCCACCTCTACTGTTTGGTGGCTTGTAAGACACAGCGACAATTGTATCATTTCTCCTTCAACAACAACAACTTGCATTTATATAGCGCCTTTAACGTAGTAAAACATCCCAAGATGCTTCACATGAGCGATTATCAAACAAAATTTGACACCGAGCCACATAAGGAGATATTAGGACAGGTGACCAAAAGCTTGGTCAAAGAGGCAGGTTTTAAGGAGCGTCTTAAAGGAGGAGAGAGAGAGGTTTAGAGAGGCGGCGAGGTTTAGGGAGGGAATTCCAGAGCTTAGGATCTAGGCAGCTGAAGGCACGGCCACCAATGGTGGAGCGATTAAAATTGGGGATGCGCAAGAGGCCAGAATTGGAGGAGTGCAGAGATCTTGAAGGGTTGTAGGGCTGGAGGAGGTTACAGAGATAGGGAGGGGCGAGGCCATGGAGGAATTTGAAAACAAGGATGAGAACTTTAAAATCGAGGCATTGCCGGACCGGGAGCCAATGTAGGTCAGTGAGCACGGGGGGGGATGGGTGAACGGGACTTGGTGTGAGTTAGGACACGGGCAGCAGAGTTTTGGATGTGCTCAATTTAAGGAGGGTAAATTCTATCCACACGGATTCTGTCTTAACACAACCACCTAGAATACCCTTATGTTCTAGTGCTGTAATGTAGTCCCTTATTAATATTCACCCCAACTTTTTCCCTCCCTATCTCTCCTGAAGATGTTAAAACCAGGAATATTACGAAGGTGAATTGCTGCGGGGGGTCTCCTGATCCCTGCCTTGGCAGAAGATCCGTGGAAACCCCAGAAAAGTGTCGAGAACACCGCCACCCGGGTTTCTGCCTTTGCCGCTGGTTGCCAGCTGTATGGTGCCTTTTCAATATTGTGTTAACTTTCGCCTAGATTTCTCAATGATAAAAGTTCTAATTCTGAAATGATCTGATCTTAAGGAATTCAATGGGCCAGGATGTCATCCCTCTATTACCTGATGCATTCTTGTCGCTGTAGATAGGTTATTCATTAAACATCTTCTCAGATTAATGGCCATCACGTGCTTGTAAATGGTAATTGCAGGAATGAATGAAGAGGAAGATTTCCACTAATGCACATTGATGCTACAGCACCGCTGTATAATCTCTTTATAGTGATATCATTATCTCTCTCTCTCTCTCTCCCTTTCTCTCTATCTGTTCATCCACCATGCAGGAATTGCTGTGGTCATTAGCCCTAATGCCAGCCAATAAATGTGCGATAGTGGCCAGTAATAATCGGGCCCGGAGTTTCCTCCGTGGGCACAACCCGGATGTTCGAGCCGAAAATCCGGCCCACTGTCACCCCAATTTTGCCGGTCAAGTTACGCTCAAGTATCCTCCCAATCTCATGAGAATGCGCCCAAACTTAAAACGGGCGGAAATCAGTGGAAATCATCAGGGCCCAAGGAAAATGCTGAACCCACGACAGTATATTTCTTCTTTGAGTCTTAAAACTTAAGTTTCACCTCATTTAACCATCGTTCATGCCCATCAGGCACAGCAAGTTCAAGGACCTGCAGTCGGGGAAGCTTTTCAATTTTTATTCTGACTTCTACTGATACCATGAAAATGTATTCAAAGAAACAGAAATACAGAGCAGGTCTCTGTGAGGACAATTTTTGTTTAAATGCTCAAAAAATTGCAATAAAAAGACTAGAAAAATGACTTTCTTTCCTGCTCCGCCTGAAAATCTGGTTGCAATGTGAATAGGCCCTCTGAACAAGCGCAATTGGAGGATTCTCGCATTTGAGAGTTGTGGGCATGGCTGATTTTGTGGATGTGGTCAGTTTTGTGGGCGTGGCCGGTTGTGTGGCTGTGGTTGGTTTTGTGGGTGTGGCCTATTTTATGGGCATGGCCGGTTTTGCTTGCGTGGCCTGCTTTGTGGGCGTGGCCGGTTTTGTGGGCGGAGATTCGTTCGAACAGTGACTTTAATGGACGGACATAAAAGATCGAGAAGACTTGGGCATATTGTAGTTATGCGTGTAATTCACTTACGCCCCAAAATGCGCGCTCTTTTAAGCCGCGTAATTGGTTTGCACCCAGGTTACGCATGTCTCCGGGCGCAAATGCAGAGGAAACCCCAGGCCTAGGAGTATAGTCCAGTACTGTCTTGCTGTTTGTTTCCTGCCCTTTACAAAATTGCTGGCTGGATATTTTTTAGCTCAAGCAATAGCCCAATTAATCTTGCTGAAACCAGGTATTTATGAGGCAAGTAGCCCATATTGCCATAGTGATCCATCGCTTGTCTGATGTGTTGCTCCTTCTCAGATGGAACAGGCATTGCTGGAGAGGCTGTAGTCTTCATTCAAAGCTGGGCTACTGAAAATTCTATTTCTACAATCTAATTTTTTGCGCTGTGGGGGCTGTATTCTGTGCTCCACTAGACCGGATGGTACTGGAGGACCAGCAAGAGCAGAAAAGGGTTGTCAAGTGGTGTGCAAGGCATGCCCTCAAGTCCTGGCTCTCAGCTACACACTGGACCTACCATATCAGGCACAGCAAGCTGGTAACAACAACAGAAATGTACCAAAGACTTCTGAGGTTTAGCAGGGAGGCAAGTGACAGCTCCTTCTGGACGATCACCAGGCAAGATCTGTGCAGTACTCCCAGTTCTCTTCAAAGTCAGCGTGACCCTGCATTTTGATTTTTTTTTGGTTCACCCTCCTTCCAGATCGTCACTAGCGATACCCGCCGTGCTAACCAGGCTGCTATCTACAGATGTCTCAAGGTGGTGAGAGATGCATTATTCAGTAGGGCCAATGACTTCATCACTTTCACCACTGACCAACAGCTGTAGCAAAAGAGGTCAAGACAATTCCCAGAGACCAGGAAGACATCGACTGCGCCCAAGTTGTCACTTTGGGCCGTGTACAATGATGTGCCCTGTATGTACCGAGAGGCCCTTTTTTTTCTATCTCAGTGTCACAGAATCGTGATCACAATGCCTTCACTTTAAGGCAATAATCTGCGTCATCTTTACTTGAAGGAGGAAGAGTGGAAAGATGGCTTGTGGGAGACAAAGGCTTCTGTGCAGCTATAGTGCTGACACTAAGCATCCAGTCACAGATAGAGTACAGCACAGCTACAATGAATCAAACATGCTACTGGGGTCTTAAAGACGTACCTTACATGTTTGGACCAATCAGGGGCAGCTTTACAAATGCATCCCCCAGGGTTTCCAGAATAACGGTCTGCTCATGACTTCATCCTGAACAGAGACCTCAGCAATAATCAAGGTGGCACAGTAAGAGGGTAAAAATACCAATGAGATATTAGCAGCAGCATCAGCAATGGAGGTTGGTGCACTGGACACCAATTCCAGGTACAATAGCTGCGCCATTTCTTAAACGGACAAAGCACATCTACCAAATAACATCTACCATCTACTCAGCTCTCCAAATATTGTCTGTTACCATCTTATGCTGGGCTGCTGTTATATTGTAACCAATGACAAATAAATATTCAGCACAATACTCAGGTCAAATGCAGGGCATTTATTACCTCTATAGTGTAGTGCATGAATGTTGACAGCCCGAGTTGGCACAGTGCTGCCCGCTGGTGCTTGTGCAGTGTTTCAGATGTGTGACACCTCATATAAAAAGTCAAATATAAAATTAACTACATCGTTAAACTAGCTTTTAATAGTAATCAAGGCCATTTCGGCAAATATGTACATAATCATACAATTCGAGCCTGAAGTATCACAAACACTTGCACAATACCCAATCTGACTCATTCAATCACAATAAATTAGTTTTACCTTATCATATATTGTACATAACATGGGACAAAACAGAGTATCCCCAACAGCATGAGCAATGCCACAGGACACCCACTAGTCAATATATTAAAATTCATCTGTATAGCATGCGCCATCACACACTTCCTATAATGAATCTGTGTCACTATTAATCATAGGCAAATTTATTTTACCACACCTGACTGGGTCATTCCTCCCACACGACTAATTCCCAGCTCTGGTTGTCCCCAAGCCTTCTCTTCCATTTTCTCAAGAACTTCAGAGAGTTAGTAACAAACAAAGAACAACTGACAGCCCTAAGCTAGGTGTAAGTGTAGGAGAGTTTAAACTTTTTTAAACAACACTTCTTGCAACTGAGATCATTCACACTTTCTACCTCCTGCACTCAGCTACGTTGCCTTCAGATGTAAAACAATCTTAAGATATGGCCTTTCAGCTCCTCCAACATCATACCAGTTGCAAAATGTCTACAAACTCTTAACAAACCTGCCGATCAAACAGAGCCAGGGTTCTGATCTGTGAATGATGCCCGCCATTCATTTCAAACAAACAATAACACCTTCTAGCCTTGAAGGAACACATTCTATTTTACATGGTATGACTTTCCTGTCCTTATCAAATAGAACATTACCTGACTTACCATGAGTAGCACCATATATATATTATATATATGAATACAAATATGTATAGATAGATATCAATACAACAACAACAATTTGCATTTATCTAGCCCCTTTAACATAGTAAAACGTCCCGAGGCTCTTCACAGGAGCGATTATCAGACAAAATTTGATACCGAGCCACATAAGGAGATATTAGGACAGGTGACCAAAAGCTTGGTCAAAGAGGTAGGTTTTAAGAAGCATCTTAAAGGAGGAGAGGCAGAGAGGTTTAGGGAGGGAATTCCAGAGCTTAGGGCGTAGGCAGCTGAAGGCACATACAAATACATTATGCATATATGTAAAAGCATGTGTCTAACACAAATTTCTGCATCGGCTCAAACTCCATATGCATAAAACAGCGATAAATCACTACTGAGCAGGTACGGAATATACCAATCAAACGTGAGGAAATCAGGTAGATACCCTTCCAATAAGGAACTACAAAGAACATATGAAAACAACTAATCACGCACAAATAATCAGTACACTCTATCAATAATGGAAAGGGGATTCAATCTAATCATCTCAAATAGTTTTTGAAAATCCTTTTGGTCACCATCTAGGATTCTCCACCAACCTTACTAATGGAAATGAGATTTTACAACATAATAAAGACATTAAAAATTGATAAAATTTACAAGAAACAATGAAACTTATCTAAATAATAGCAATTTCCGTGACAATAGTATTTGTCTGTAATGATGTTTTCCCTTGGAGATCGGTGCCTACTTGAAAAGCCTCAGTCTGGAATCCATCTGGCATCCTAAGCTTCTCATTGTCAGCTGAGGAGACTTAAGGCAGCAGGCTACAGTTCCCAGGATACATCTGAGCTCACAACTTCCAGAAATCTCTTACGATTGACAGCAAGACAATTCACAGTGTGTGCTAGGACTTTGCTGTTTACAAGTCCTGCCTCCTCCTCTCCTGTCTATCAGTGGAAAATTACTGAGAAAACTCCCTTGGGAGTAGCGAAAGTAGCTGGAATTGTTTTTTTTTGTATAAGAGAAAATGTTACCATTTGTGAGGGAGTAGTGGTGAGAATGTGGAACTCGCTACCACGAGGAGTAGTTGAGGCGAATAGTAGTGACACATTTAAGGGGAAGCTCGATAAACACATGAGGGAAAAAGGAATAGAAGGATATGCTGATAGGGTGAGATGAAGAGGGGAGGGAGGAGGCTCGTGTGGAGCATAAACACCAGCATGGACCAGTTGGGCCGAATGGCCTATTTCTGTGCTGTACATTCTATGTAATTCTACGTAACAAGGTAAAGCATGAACTCTCCAAATTGTTCTGAGGTAAATTTGAAAGCAGAGGCAAGTATACATATAACGGCTGATCTCCAGTAACTACAGTCAGCAAGTACAGTAAGAGGGGCAAACATAGATACAACTGAGGAGAAATCCCACGAGTGGGGAAGGACTCGAGTTGGAATGACTTGTCGTGGGTTCTGGAGGGTGACTCTTCAGCGCTGAATTAAATTGTTTATTTAAACAATAACCTAAGTACTGGTGAAGAAATACTTGACAAAAAAGGAAAATGCAAATTAGTTTAATCTTTTCTTAAATTTTCTAGACCTTCACTGTAGAAAACCCATACCCTAAACAGATGAACTATGAAAGGAAAGATGTCCTCCCCCATTTTTCTGCAGAGACTTATTTATTTATGTAATTATGCTATTTGAGAGGGAATCATTTATTTATTTATCGACCCACAATGGGTAAGGAAAATACTAACTATATATTTTCCAGAAATCAGTCAAAGGAATACTTACTTCACTGCGTCTGGGGAGATCTCTTACAAACCTCCAAATTCTGTCAATGGCGAGATATGCTCCTCCCCCACTTCCACACTCCAGCACCCCCTCTCCTGCAACAGTGTTAAACCCTTGAGTCGCCATGAGCAATGCCATGGGACATCTGCTAGTATGTATGAAAGTGCGTGTCCAGGATGCACCTATAACACCTCAGACACCACATGTTAAAAGTATTAAGAAAAAGAAAAGGCTAATCACTTCATGCTGGTTTTTCTAACTTTGATATCCTGGCAGGAGCCATTGACATACGAGCAACAATGAACCCCTACTTGACCTCAGAATATGCCTACTTAAACCACTTCCCCACCTGAGCAGTGCCCTTAAAGGGACAGGCCATGTTAAGCACAGCTCCATCTTAGAGGTTAAGCATCGCAACTGTGCTCCAGATCACAGACTTGTAAGCAATGCCACAGAAGATAAGCTAATATCATTAGACCATCACCGGTCCTAGATCCTCCCCTGGGCTCTTATTCGTACAACATAATTCATTACTTAGCTCCCCCTGATCTGGATACGCACCTGTGTCGGCCGTGTTGGGGTTGAAGACGGTGTTGGTGTAGGTGACAAATTGGAGCTGGCGGTTCAGGTTGTCCACTTGAGAGCTCGAGAGAGACAGGTGCATCTCCCCTTCACCTTCGATCTTGACCCCTTCGACCTCTGCCGCCACATCAAAAGTTCCCAGAGCTGCTGTTAGATTGACCTGTAAAATATGAGACCGATTGAAAAAGTAGAAATTGAGGCAGAGTGCATCTGAACGGCTGAGTGCCACATCGCAGGTTGGCGCCCTGTGGGTTCGGGCCTGTGATCCCCACAAGCTGAGCTCCAGGCCTGTGTCGTGACCTGAAGGAGGGAGGAAATGCCAGGCTGAGACCCTTCCCATGCCCTTTTGTGGATCTCTTGGTGACTGGTTTCAAAGTGGCATTAATGGAGAGGCCACTTCTCCTCTCGGCCTGGGATGTCGTAATGTAGGGGTACCCAAGCAAGGAAAAGAGCAGAAACGTAGTGTTTCGAGCCTGCCCTCGAGGGGTTGTGATCGTATCGTGAGCCGTGTGATAATATCATCAATTGATAGACTTGCTGCTAGTGTGCATGTGTCACATCACACCCTTCGAAGGCGTCACACCTGAAAGTGTCACATGTCCGATGGGCAAAAATGAGTGATTGACTGAATTGGGGATTTGTCTGCCTAACGTCCTCAGCGTGAGGCCTGAGCCATTTGGAGGGCTGGGCTTCATTACCATATTCCTAGCGAGCTGCCAGCGTGGTCGGTGGGGGCAAGAATTCCGGCTGCTCCAACTTGGAGCTGAGCTAGAAATGTTAACCTGGCGAGGGGGGTACAATTGCAGGGGCTGGGCACACAGTTAGGCAAACAGCGGGCCAGAAGATTTCTGTGGGGCCAGGAAGAGCATTCAGGCTCCTCTTGGCCTGACAAAAATTGAAGAGAAAAACTAAAACCTACCTTTTCAAGAGTGATTTGTGGTGGTCCCTTTAAGGACTGCTGGTTAGCCTGCTGAATGCTAGGTTCCAATAGTGTGTGATGCATGCTCCGCCCATTGGTACCTCAAAATTGCATTCAGGTCTTATATACGGTCATGGGACCCCAATTAGCGGGAATGGGGCAGTAAGTGATTCACCCCAATTTTCGGGACATTACCGTCTGTTCCTGCCAGGCGGATACAGTTAAAATGGCCCCCTATGACTCTATATGAGTCAAAGTAAACTTGTAAAATTGTAAACCCACCAAAATTAATCAATTCAAAACAAAATGCTCATTTTTACTCATGGAGCCAATGATGTTCCGTTCCAGTGCAGCTGCGATTACAAGGTCAAAGCCTCACTCATTGTGCCCTAGGATTCCTTTGGAGCAGAAAATTCTGGCTCTAGGCTGATGTCAACCTTCACCTACGGTCTCTGGATTTAGGTGAGTGGGATTGACTCTGGGGATTGACCCTCGGGTTTGACTCTGGGGATTGACCCTGGGGATTGACCTTGGGTTTGACCCTGGGGATTGACCTTGGGTTTGACCTTGGGTTTGACCTTGGGGATTGACCTTGGGGATTGACCTTGGGGATTGACCTTGGGGTTTGACCCTGGGGACTGACCCTGGGGATTGACCCTGGGGATTGACCTTGGGTTTGACCCTGGGGATTGACCTTGGGTTTGACCCTGGGGACTGACCTTGGGTTTGACCTTGGGGATTGACCTTGGGTTTGACCCTGGGGATTGACTCTGCCGGGGAACAGTCCACACTCCATATCGGACGAACAGAAATTCTACCAATGAATTTCTCAGTAGCTCGGTTTGATGACTCCTTTAAAATGGGGATGGGTTTCCATGGCGGCCGCACATCCAGTTGCCCAAAAAGAAATCATCCCGTTGGTGTTAAAGGGGGTGATTTCAGCAGTTACCCTGAGCAAGTGGTTTGAGGGTACAATCCCACACAGCTTGGGCAGTATAACTGCAATCAATGCAACGTGAAATTTAAAAAGCTCTGCTGGAGCTTCCTTCTATATTTCCCATTAGGAAAATAGCTGGCCCGTTTGCTTACATAACAACCGTCACTGCACTTCAAAGTAATGTTTGTGCTTTGCGATGTCTCGGAGAGATGCTGTATTAAGACAAGTTCTTTTTTCTTTTAAGAATGGAGCCAAGCAACTCCAGCAATAAAAAAAAATAATGGGCCCGTTCTGCCCATGTGCAGAACTCCACATTGTCCGACAAGACCACGATGCACCACTGGCAGTATAACTCAGCACTGCCAGGGGCCAATCGCTCTGAGCAGATACCAGTCTGAAATGAGTACATGCTGTATAGCTGGGCACGGTGAGACCAGCATGGACTAGGTGACAAGTGGGAACACATAAAGTCAGGGCTTATTCACTGCAGGAGAGTGAACCAGCGGCACAACATTTTTGAGATACCTTCGTGAAAAGATTCAAATCCAGTTCTTGTTTTTTGGCCGGCTGGTTTGAACAGTTCCCGGGACAGATTTACTTTTGAAACTTTGTAGACAAGATAAAGAGCTTTGTTGAAATCAAAAGATTTCGTCTTCTATTGGCAGAAAATATAGAAGTTATCACTGTCTGAGATTTGAGCCTAGAAATTACTGTTGCTGATATTGGTGCAAAAGAAAAGCTTCATAACTGCAACAACTTGCATTTATATAGCGCCTTTAATGTAGTAAAACGTCCCAAGGTGCTTCACAGGAGCGATTATCAAACAAAATTTGACACCGAACCACATAAGGAGATATTAGGACAGGTGACCAAAAGCTTGGTCAAAGAGGTAGGTTTTAAGGAGCGTCTTAAAGGAGGAGAGAGAGGTAGAGAGGCGGAGAGGTTTAGGGAGGGAATTCCAGAGCTTAGGACCTAGGCAGCTGAAGGCACGGCCGCCAATGGTGGAGCGATTAAAATCGGGGATGTACAAGAGGCAGGGATTGGAGGAGTGCAGAGATCTCGGAGGGTTGTAGAGCTGGAGGAGGTTACAGAGATAGGGAGGGGTGAGGCCATGGAAGGATTTGAAAACAAGGATGAGAATTTTAAAATCGAGGCGTTGCCAATGTAGGTCAGCGAGCACAGTGGGTGATGGGTGAACAGGACTCGGTGCGAGTTAGGATATGGGCAGCGGAGCTTTGGATGAGCTCACGTTTACAGAGGAGCAGGGCACCGCTCTGTCTGTTCATTTAATGGAGGCATTAACCCAATGTGAACCAGCAAACCAAGCAATGTCAGGCAAATACATTAAGCATTCACTGGCCAATATCACTGTAACAGAAATGTGCTGGGTGTGATTTTCAGTTTGAGCGTTATTCGGGCGGGCGGTGGGCGGGGCCTAGGACCGCTCCGAGGAGTCAGTGTGGGATCCAATCCATTTTGATTCTTGGGCCCTCATTATAATGTGGTCGGCGAGCTGCCAGCGTGAAAGGCGCCCCCAATAAGGAGCTCGCTGATCTGAAGGTGGGAAATCAGGCAGAGGTGACCGAATGTGAAGGGCCTGCTGCGGCATCTTAAAGGGGAGGAGTATAAGCATCGGGAATGGAAAAAAGCAGCGCTTTAGAGCAACAGCCAACAGGTGTGTAGAACCTACAGCACCAAGTACACAACATTTCAAAACCTGTAAGGTGCAAAACCCACAAGCGACTGCCATAAAAAATGCCTCCCAAACCTCCAATCAGTTTTCCCTAACTGCAGTAGAGGATCCCTTTAATCATCGCTGGAAATGGTCGTCTCCTGACCATTGGTGGGCAAGAGCAGGAACTGGCGATGGCAACGGGGGGGGGGGGGGGCAGAGACGAAAATGGCGTCTACGTACGAGGCTCCTGCCTGTTTCAGGCGTCGGGACTTCTGGCCTCCAAGATCGAGGCCCGATTCAATTTCTAGGCCAATGTTTGAAACCATGGGGTTGATTTTAGAAGTGACCACCTCTATCGGGCAGGAGGTGGGCAAAGCGAGGCTGCTGCCCGCCCGGTGACAGCGGGGCCCCCCCCGGTGGCCCAAACCCATCTTCATGGGCCTCAGCAAGCTGCCTGCCCATTCGGAGCAGCTCGCCAATCAGGGAGGGCAGCAAAACCTGCAGAGCCAAGCTGGACCAGGTAGGTTAAGGGGGGGGTAAAGGCAAGCGTGAGGGAGGGTCGCGCATCAGGTGGGAGGGGCGTCATTTAAAACTCTTAGTTTTGAAGCGGCCTGTAGGGGTCCCTTTAAGGACCACTAGTTAGGCCACTCTACGTCAAGTACCAATGGGTGGAGCTTGCGGGGGCACGGTCTATCCATTGGTACTTCAAAATTGTATCAGTGTCCTATTGACATAATTCGAACCCGATTTGCATGGGCTAATGAGGCGCCTGACGTTTCGATGCCCCCACTAAAATAGCAGTAGCCCAGAAGTTGTGCACCCCCATATTCAACGCACTATATTCAACTTGTCTTAGCTCATCTGCTGCTGAAACCCTCATTCGTGCCTTTGTTACCTCCAGACTGGACTATTCCAATACTCTCCTGACCGGCCTCCCATCTTCCACCCTCCATAAACTTCAGCTCATCTAAAACTCTGCTGCCCGTATCCTAACTCTCACCAAGTCCCGTTCACCCATCACCCCCTGTGCTCACTGACCTACATTGGCTCCCGGTCTGGGAACGCCTCGAATTTAAAATTCTCATCCTTGTTTTCAAATCCCTCCATAGCCTCGCCCCCTCCCTATCTCTGTAACCTCCTCCAGCTCTACAACCCTCCGAGATCTCTGCGCTCCTCCAATTCTGGCCTCTTGCACATCCCCAATTTTCATCGCTCCACCATTGGCGGCCGTGCCTTCAGCTGCCTAGGCCCTAAGCTCTGGAATTCCCTCCCTAAACCTCTCCGCCTCTCTACCTCTCTCCTCCTTTAAGATGCTCCTTAAAACCTGCCTCTTTGACCAAGCTTTTGGTCACCTGTCCTAATATCACCTTATGTGGCTCGACGTCGAATTTTAGGAACATAGGAACAGGAGGAGGCCATTCAGCCCCTCGTGCCTGCTCCGCCATTTGATAAGATCATGGCTGATCTGTGATCTAACTCCATATACCTGCCTTGGGCCCATATCCCTTAATACCTTTGATTGCCAAAAAGCTATCCATCTCAGATTTAAATTAAATTTTATTTGATAATCGCTCCTGTGAAGCACTTTGGGACACTTTACTACGTTAAAGGCGCTATATAAATGCAAGTTGTTGTTGTCCACACTTATTTTGGTTAATGCTGATCTCTGGCGCCCTCTGCTGTAGCACCAGAATGCCACATCTGACTTGCATACTCCTGGTATGAAGAATCACGAGCCCAGTTGGATCTATATTGCCATGGCCAACCCTTCGTGCTGTGAGCCAGTGGCCGAGATTTTTCGATCAGGTGTACGCTTGGCCCGAAGTCAGGCGGTGTAGAAAGACCTTCTGCCCGACCTTTAGTCAGCTGACCCCACACGTAAGGACGGAGGGCAAAAAAAGGAAAAAGATGCAGAAGCAGCCTCAAAATGCTGCTACTGATCTCACATTGGGATCCATTTCAGGGAACAGTTTGGTCCCTAGCAAAGCTGGACGGCCATTTTAAATAGGCCTTGGGTGGACGAGTCAACAAAATCCCTCCGGGAACGCCGGGAAAAATATGCGAGGGATATTATTATGTCATTCTGGCCTCGTTTTAATGTTATAAGCAGTAAACTGACGGGAGTTGCCAGCAGCAGTGCGGAGTCGAAGAGCCAAATTGGAATCGGCGCTAAATGAGGGAGCGAGGCGCCATGACGGAATTCCGCTGCGTTTTCCACTCCACCATGTTCACTATTCACCTGTTGTAACCGATTGGAAAATCTCCGATTTTCACCATCTGATTTGGCTGGCAGGGACGAGGCATGGGGCACGGATTCATGCCGCCAGATCCCCACCCACTGTCTTTGCCAGCTTGGTTTTCCGATGTCGCTCCTCCCGGGCGCCGGAAGGGACTTCTCGAAAAGGGGCAGGTGTATGTAAACAAGGCGGTGATGTCATGCATCCCATATTCCGTCGTTACCACCTCATTTATGGCTAAATGTAAATCACACCCAGATAAACAGGTGTCCAGCGTTGCTAGGTGGCAACGGAAAGGCAGAATTTGATTTAAAGGGGCCATTCGCTCTTTTAAAAGGTGCCGTGAAAAGCTTATTTCTCACTGATCATTGTGTGTTCTGCTGTGGGGCCCCCATTCAGTAACATTAACCAATTATCTGTGGACAGAGGCGGAAAGCAAGGGCTGCTAGATTTACCACAGTTCAAGGAGTCATAGGCCGCACCCGAGTGGCCATACGTTCCCCCTTCATCCATCCCATCACCCGTGTCAATTAGAAAGGAATTCCGCCCCCGCACAATGTCAAGCTACCAATGAGTGACATTCCTGACGTCCCAAATCACTTGCCCCCTCCCCCTCCCATTTTCCCGCTCAAGGCTTGAGTGTGAGCATCAAGCACTCCCAGATCAGGTATGGCACAGAATAAAGCTCCAACTACTCTACCCCAAAATGTACCTCAGTTCCTACTTCAAAAGAGCAGCCCCTCACTGCATCAGCATCACAATTTCCATTTCCTTCCTATGGATCTCTTAGTGAGATTACCAATTTGGGCCAAATTAGGGGTAGTTTTGGGGCTGTGACCCCCAAGCCCATTAGGAGTTGGATTCAGACTGTCCAAACTCATTTCACAGCCAGTAGACAGAGGAGACTTTCATCCCATCAATCTGAGCTGCATTCGGACCAGGTCCTAGTGGTGAAAAACTTTTTTTTTCTCTTAAATAATTAATATAAGCAATAAGTGCTGGTGACATCAGTGGAGGAGCTGGTTAGAAGTTACTGTGCAATGGTGCTGGGCCTTCATACAAATAGAGTCAAATAAGAATACGTTCTAACATTTCAAGACATGATTGGTTGTAAATATCTTACCCGATACAGTTTCCTAGATGGAGCTTGTAAACTTAAACCTGCAAAAAGGGAGGGGCAAAAATGTTAAGAGTAAAGCCACATTCTCCTCCATTTAAAACAAATTCATTCTCAGGATGTGAGCAACAAGGCCGCATTTATTGTCCATCCCTAATTGCCCCGAGGGTATTGAGAGTCAACCACGTTGGTGTGGGACTGAAGTCACGTGTAGGCCAGACCGGGTAAGGAGAGCAGGTTTCCTTCCCTAAAGGACATCAGTGAACCAGTTGGGTTTTTACAATAATCCGACAGCTTCATGGTCACTTTTTCTGGCGCCGGCCAACAAATGACCAAATCGATTGAATTCAAATTCACGACTTGAGGTGGTGGGATTTGAACTCGCCATCTCTTGTCACAAATCGCAAGGAAAGTACAAACGAAGAACGCCACCCAACTATAATCCAATATCCTAACCACCACACTACCGGGTTTATGTTGATATTGTGTTAAAATCCTTGCAATTCATCGACAAATTATTTATTTCAAAAGGATCACTTAGCCACAAGTATAGTAATAACACTAATTAGTTCCTAGACTTTAAATAGTCAGTGTGTTTGACGTTTGTTGGTGAAACATTACTCCCATTTCTCAGTGAATCTTTAACAACCGTGGAGTTTTGTATCAAATCCCGTATTTCATCTTAAAGCGAATTCCACCTATTACAGTAAAATGTACATTATTTTATACAGTGTGGCTCAGTTGGTAGCACTCTTGCCTCTGAGTCAGAAGGTTGTGGGTTCAAGTCCCACTCCAGAGACTTGAGCACAAAATCTAGGCTGACACTCAATACCGAGGGAGTGCTACACTGTCGGAGTTGCCGTCTTTCGGATGAGATATTAAACCAAGGCCCTGTCTACCTCTCAGCTGGACGTAAAAGTTCCCATCATGCTATTGGAAGAAGAGCAGGGGAGTTCTTCCTGGTGTCCTGGGCCAATATTTATCCCTCAACCAACATCACTAAAACAGATTATCTGGTCATTATCACATTGCTGTTTGTGGGATCTTGCTGTGCGCAAATTGGCTGCTGCGTTTCCTACATTACACATTGACTACACTTCAAAAAAAGTACTTCATTGGCTGTAAAGCGCTTTACAGCCTGAGGTCGTGAAAGGCGCTATATAAATGCAAGTTCTTTCTTTCGCACAAAATGGAGAAGCAGTCGAGCCTTTTGATTCTTCATGTAATTTATAGATTTTGGGCCATTTATGTTTCCACGTCTTAGCTAAGGATGACATTCTGTGGAAGTTCAGTTTAATGTCTGATTATATTTCAGCCATTCTGTACAATTACTGGCGCACGGAGGTTGATTTTAACCCCTCCCCCACCCCAACCCGGTCGGAACGGTGCGGGCAAGGGGTTAAGATGGCCTGGGGTCGTCCCCGACATGGCAGGCCTGCCTACCCCAGGCAGGCCCGGGGGGGGCCTACTTTCCAGTCAGACGTCGCAGCCTGATGACGTCATCAGTTGCCACGACGCAATTTTCGCTGTCAAAATCGGGAAGCCTGCACAGGGCCAAACCCGACAGCTACGTCATGGCGGCAGTCATCGAAGAGGCCAGGGTAGGCACTCAAAAGACCTTTTCTAAGGATTCCTTGTGGGCCAAGAGGAGCAAGAGCGCTCCTACCCAGGCCACCTTACGGATTGGGCCTCCCCAGCCAAGGCCTTGCTTCTCCCTCTCCCAGCACTAACCACGCCGGGAACCGTACCCCTGGGTCCCCGGTATCCACAGTCCCCCGACACAATTTCCCCCGCCTGCCGGTACCTGGCCTCTCACCCTGCAGTTTCGGGCGGGAGACGGCCATGGATTATTCAAGTGAAAATGGCCCGGGCTTCATACTGAGCTCTCCATGGAGGTTTCTCTCCTGCCTCAGCGGTAAAAGTGAAAATTCTCCCCGGTGTGTCTGTCAGCAAGCTGATTACAGTAGTGTCAGCCATGGCTCAGTGGTAGCACTCTCGCCTCTGAGTCAGAAGATCAATGGGTTCAAGTCCCACTCCAGAGACTTAACTACATAATCTATGCTGATACTCTTAGGGGAATGCTGCACTGTCGGAGGTGGTGTCTCTCAGATGAGATATTAAACCAAGTCCCTATCTACCATCATAAAAGATCCCATGACACTATTTGATAGAAGAGCAGAGGAGGTTTCCTGGGCCAATATTTATCCCTCAACCAACACCTAAAAACAGATTATCTGGTCATTTATCTTATTGCTGTTTGTGGGATCTTGCTATGCGCAAATTGGCTGCCGCATTACATTACATTACAACAATGACGACACTTCAAAGGTATCTCATTGGCTGTAGAATCATACAATGATACAGCACACAAGGAGGCCACTTGGCCCATTGTGCCTGTGCTGGCTCTTTGAAAGAGCTATCCAATTAGTCCCACTCCCCCTGCTTTCTCCCCATAGCCTTGTAAATTGTTCCCCTTCAAGTATTTATCTGATTCCCTTTTGAAAGTTACTATTGAATCTGCTTCCACCGCCCTTTCAGGCAGCGCATTCCAGATCATAACTCACTGCGTAAAATTATTTTCCTCATGTCGTCTCTGGTTATTTTGACATTTACCATTAAATCTGTGTCCTCTGGTTACCGACCCTCCTGCCACTGGAAACAGTTTCTCCTTATTTACTCTATCAAAACCCATGTAAAAAGCTTTGGGACGTCCTACGGTCGTGAAAGGCGCTATATAAATAGAAGTCTCTCTTTACATCTATCACAAAACATGGAAGAGGCACACTCATTACTCTGCCACTGTTTTCCTGCTTCCACTGCAGATGTTTTAATGGGACCTGCCTTATATTTAACTCTTCGTGGTAGTCTCTAAAAGAAAGCTATGCATTTTAGCACATTTTCTATGGGATGGCACTAATCCAGTTTCTTTATTAAATAACTAATTGGGACTCACGCAAACAGACTTTTCAGCAGATTGGTGCTAGTCCAGCTTGTTTTCTGTTGAATGGCAAACACTTTCTCTAGTTATCAGGAACATTGAAACATAAATAGGCCATTCAGCCCCTCGAGCCTGTTACACAGGAAGAGGAGGAGGCTATTCAGCCCCTCGAGCCTGTTACACAGGAACAGGAGGAGGCCATTCAGCCCCTCGAGCCTGTTACACAGGAAGAGGAGGAGGCTATTCAGCCCCTCGAGCCTGTCACACAGGGACAGGAGGAGGCTATTCAGCCCCTCGAGCCTGTTACACAGGAAGAGGAGGAGGCTATTCAGCCCCTCGAGCCTGTTACACAGGAAGAGGAGGAGGCCGTTCAGCCCCTCGAGCCTGTTATACAGGAAGAGGAGGAGGCCATTCAGCCCCTCGAGCCTGTTATACAGGAAGAGGAGGAGGCCATTCAGCCCCTCGAGCCTGTTATACAGGAAGAGGAGGAGGCCGTTCAGCCCCTCGAGCCTGTTACACAGGAAGAGGAGGAGGCTATTCAGCCCCTCGAGCCTGTTATACAGGAAGAGGAGGAGGCCATTCAGCCCCTCGAGCCTGTTACACAGGAACAGGAGGAGGCCCTTCAGCCCCTCGAGCCTGTTACACAGGAAGAGGAGGAGGCCATTCAGCCCCTCGAGCCTGTTACACAGGAACAGGAGGAGGCCCTTCAGCCCCTCGAGCCTGTTACACAGGAACAGGAGGAGGCTATTCAGCCCCTCGAGCCTGTTACACAGGAAGAGGAGGAGGCCCTTCAGCCCCTCGAGTCTGTTACACAGGAACAGGAGGAGGCCCTTCAGCCCCTCGAGCCTGTTACACAGGAACAGGAGGAGGCCATTCAGCCCCTCGAGCCTGTTACACAGGAAGAGGAGGAGGCCGTTCAGCCCCTCGAGCCTGTTACACAGAAAGAGGAGGAGGCCGTTCAGCCCCTCGAGCCTGTTACACAGGAACAGGAGGAGGCCGTTCAGCCCCTCGAGCCTGTTACACAGGAAGAGGAGGAGGCCATTCAGCCCCTCGAGCCTGTTACACAGGAAGAGGAGGAGGCCATTCAGCCCCTCGAGCCTGTTACACAGGAACAGGAGGAGGCCATTCAGCCCCTCGAGCCTGTTACACAGGAACAGGAGGAGGCCGTTCAGCCCCTCGAGCCTGTTATACAGGAAGAGGAGGAGGCCGTTCAGCCCATCGAGCCTGTTACACAGGAACAGGAGGAGGCCGTTCAGCCCCTCGAGCCTGTTATACAGGAAGAGGAGGAGGCCGTTCAGCCCCTCGAGCCTGTTACACAGGAAGAGGAGGAGGCCATTCAGCCCCTCGAGCCTGTTATACAGGAAGAGGAGGAGGCCGTTCAGCCCCTCGAGCCTGTTACACAGGAACAGGAGGAGGCCCATTCAGCCCCTCGAGCCTGTTACACAGGAAGAGGAGGAGGCCGTTCAGCCCCTCGAGCCTGTTACACAGGAACAGGAGGAGACCGTTCAGCCCCTCGAGCCTGTTACACAGGAAGAGGAGGAGGCCGTTCAGCCCCTCGAGCCTGTTACACAGGAACAGGAGGAGGCCCATTCAGCCCCTCGAGCCTGTTACACAGGAACAGGAGGAGGCCATTCAGCCACTCGAGCCTGTCACACAGGAACAGGAGGAGGCCGTTCAGCCCCTCGAGCCTGTTACACAGGAACAGGAGGAGGCCGTTCAGCCCCTCGAGCCTGTTACACAGGAAGAGGAGGAGGCTATTCAGCCCCTCGAGCCTGTTACACAGGAAGAGGAGGAGGCCATTCAGCCCCTCGAGCCTGTTACACAGGAAGAGGAGGAGGCCGTTCAGCCCCTCGAGCCTGTTACACAGGAACAGGAGGAGGCCGTTCAGCCCCTCGAGCCTGTTACACAGGAACAGGAGGAGGCCCATTCAGCCCCCCTCGAGCCTGTTACACAGGAAGAGGAGGAGGCCGTTCAGCCCCTCGAGCCTGTTACACAGGAAGAGGAGGAGGCTATTCAGCCCCTCGAGCCTGTTACACAGGAACAGGAGGAGGCCGTTCAGCCCCTCGAGCCTGTTACACAGGAACAGGAGGAGGCCCATTCAGCCCCTCGAGCCTGTTATACAGGAACAGGAGGAGGCCGTTCAGCCCCTCGAGCCTGTTACACAGGAAGAGGAGGAGGCCATTCAGCCCCTCGAGCCTGTTACACAGGAAGAGGAGGAGGCTATTCAGCCCCTCGAGCCTGTTATACAGGAACAGGAGGAGGCCGTTCAGCCCCTCGAGCCTGTTACACAGGAAGAGGAGGAGGCCATTCAGCCCCTCGAGCCTGTTACACAGGAAGAGGAGGAGGCCGTTCAGCCCCTCGAGCCTGTTACACAGGAACAGGAGGAGGCCATTCAGCCCCTCGAGCCTGTTATACAGGAAGAGGAGGAGGCTATTCAGCCCCTCGAGCCTGTCACACAGGAACAGGAGGAGGCCCATTCAGCCCCTCGAGCCTGTTACACAGGAACAGGAGGAGGCCCATTCAGCCCCTCGAGCCTGTTACACAGGAAGAGGAGGAGGCCGTTCAGCCCCTCGAGCCTGTTACACAGGAACAGGAGGAGGCCGTTCAGCCCCTCGAGCCTGTTACACAGGAAGAGGAGGAGGCCATTCAGCCCCTCGAGCCTGTTACACAGGAAGAGGAGGAGGCCGTTCAGCCCCTCGAGCCTGTTACACAGGAAGAGGAGGAGGCCCTTCAGCCCCTCGAGCCTGTTACACAGGAAGAGGAGGAGGCCGTTCAGCCCCTCGAGCCTGTTACACAGGAACAGGAGGAGGCCGTTCAGCCCCTCGAGCCTGTTACACAGGAAGAGGAGGAGTTCATTCAGCCCCTCGAGCCTGTTACACAGGAAGAGGAGGAGGCCGTTCAGCCCCTCGAGCCTGTTACACAGGAAGAGGAGGAGGCCATTCAGCCCCTCGAGCCTGTTACATAGGAACAGGAGGAGGCCGTTCAGCCCCTCGAGCCTGTTACACAGGAACAGGAGGAGGCCGTTCAGCCCCTCGAGCCTGTCAAACAGGAAGAGGAGGAGGCCGTTCAGCCCCTCGAGCCTGTTACACAGGAAGAGGAGGAGGCCATTCAGCCCCTCGAGCCTGTTACACAGGAAGAGGAGGAGGCTATTCAGCCCCTCGAGCCTGTTACACAGGAACAGGAGGAGGCCGTTCAGCCCCTCGAGCCTGTTACACAGGAACAGGAGGAGGCCGTTCAGCCCCTCGAGCCTGTTACATAGGAAGAGGAGGAGGCCATTCAGCCCCTCGAGCCTGTTACACAGGAAGAGGAGGAGGCCATTCAGCCCCTCGAGCCTGTTACATAGGAAGAGGAGGAGGCCATTCAGCCCCTCGAGCCTGTTACACAGGAACAGGAGGAGGCCGTTCAGCCCCTCGAGCCTGTTACACAGGAAGAGGAGGAGGCCGTTCAGCCCCTCGAGCCTGTTACACAGGAAGAGGAGGAGGCCCATTCAGCCCCTCGAGCCTGTTACACAGGAAGAGGAGGAGGCCATTCAGCCCCTCGAGCCTGTTACACAGGAAGAGGAGGAGGCCATTCAGCCCCTCGAGCCTGTTACACAGGAACAGGAGGAGGCCGTTCAGCCCCTCGAGCCTGTTACACAGGAACAGGAGGAGACCGTTCAGCCCCTCGTGCCTGTCAAACAGGAAGAGGAGGAGGCCGTTCAGCCCCTCGAGCCTGTTACACAGGAAGAGGAGGAGGCCGTTCAGCCCCTCGAGCCTGTTACACAGGAAGAGGAGGAGGCCGTTCAGCCCCTCGAGCCTGTTACACAGGAAGAGGAGGAGGCCGTTCAGCCCCTCGAGCCTGTTACACAGGAACAGGAGGAGGCCGTTCAGCCCCTCGAGCCTGTTACACAGGAAGAGGAGGAGGCCGTTCAGCCCCTCGAGCCTGTCACACAGGAACAGGAGGAGGCCCTTCAGCCCCTCGAGCCTGTTACACAGGAAGAGGAGGAGGCCGTTCAGCCCCTCGAGCCTGTCACACAGGAACAGGAGGAGGCCCATTCAGCCCCTCGAGCCTGTTACACAGGAAGAGGAGGAGGCCGTTCAGCCCCTCGAGCCTGTTACACAGGAAGAGGAGGAGGCCGTTCAGCCCCTCGAGCCTGTTACACAGGAAGAGGAGGAGGCCGTTCAGCCCCTCGAGCCTGTTACACAGGAAGAGGAGGAGGCCGTTCAGCCCCTCGAGCCTGTTACACAGGAACAGGAGGAGGCCATTCAGCCCCTCGAGCCTGTTACACAGGAAGAGGAGGAGGCCATTCAGCCCCCTTGAGTCAGCTCCGCCATTCATTTAGATCATGGCTGATCTGTACCTCATATCCATTTACCCGCCTTTGCTCCATATCCCTCGATACCCTTACCCAACAACAATCTATCCATCTCAGTCTTGAAAGTTATTAGAAGGTGGCGCTGTATCTCTTGTATCGGTTTGCACTGCGCAGTTTCTGACCTGGTATCACGATGGTTTTGAGGGGCCTCACTTGGAGCCCTTGTGTGGGGTATTCCAAAGGGGTGTTGGCTTTGGCAATGATCATCACATCAGCAGGAGAATGGGATCTGCCCAAAGATCAGAGAGAAAAACAGAACAGGAGGCATTCAGAAAAAGAAAACCAATGTTACAGCAAGAGTAATCCCAATCTATGTGTCACTGCGGACAAGTTAAACACAAAAGGCCAGTTGGTGTTAGAGTGAATGGTTCCCTCGTATTATGTTTCTACGACAGCACTGGCAATAGCAGAGAAACAAGTGCCCATCCCTAAGGTTACACACGCACAGCTATTTGAAAGTCGTAACTCACAACTTTATTTCTTGGTTGCTGAACTCCCCCTGGTGGCTGGGGAAGGCCCGAATGGCCCACTGATTGGGATGCCACATCACCAGGCTATATGGATCGCTCCACCATTGGCGGCCGTGCCTTCAGCTGCCTAGGCCCTAAGCTCTGGAATTCCCTCCCTAAACCTCTCCGCCTCTCTCTCCTCCTTTAAGTCGCTCCTTTAAACCTACCTCTTTGACCAAGTTTTTGGTCACCTGTCCTAATATCTCCTTATGTGGCTCAGTGTGAAATTTTGTTTGATAATCGCTCCTGTGAAGCGCCTTGGGATATTTTACGACATCAAAGGCGCTATATAAATGCAAATTGTTGTTGTTGTTGTTGAGTGGCCAGCCTGTCCACGGCCAGATAGATCGGCAGCCAGCACAACCAGGAAGCAACGTTTACATTGTCGCCTCTGAAACCCCTGGGGAAAAACCGCCTCTTTGGGTGAATCTCAGTGCCTCCAAAGGTAGTAGCGGTGCCTTGTTTCCGAGCTGCCATCAGTACAGCATTGTAAGGTAAATGCTCCATTAGAGTCAGGTCCCAAAGATATACCTGGGTGACTCGTTTATACCTACAAATTATCAGTCAATCCCTCTTTACGCCAATTTGCTCAGGAAAAAATGGCTGGAGGGTCTGGGTATTGCAGTGGGTTAGAGACGAGCCTTTCTCCTCCTCTATCTGCTGGTGGTAAAGGGCCTATGTGAAATGAGTTTGGGCAGCCTCGGCCCACCTCCAAGTAGGCCTGCGCCCACACCACAAACCGACCCCTATTTTGGTGCTCATTGGCATTTAATTGGCAATCTCACCAAGGGAGCCCACAGGATCGCTGGTGTGTGAAGTGGAAAAATGTCATACTGGGTACAGTAGGGGGGTGCTCTTCTGAGGTTGGCAGCAAAGCACAGTTTCAGGGCCGAGAATAGGGAGTCGATGCTGCATCTCGCTGTGTTATACCTAACCTTTGTAGTGCTGGATGCTGACACTGGGTGCTTGACATGGCTATATGCTATTTGACCGTGGTGGGGGGGGTTCATCACAGTCCAGTCCCCGCCTGACCTCCACACTAGCACATAGCAGTCATCGGGTAGTGGTCAGAAGTGAGTGCTCTGCTTATTTTACCTCTCTAACCCAGGAGCACTGAGGACAACTGTAGCACCCCTAGCACTGCCTCGACTGAGATCAGACCATGGATCAAACCTGGAGCCCTCCTGGTTTGTGTGGCTCAGTACCTCGCTGAACAGTGCATTCAACAACAGAGCCATCAGAGTAGCTGCTTTCACCTCCAAATTTAATGACTCCACATGCTCTGACCTGAGTCATGAGCAGTATTACCACCTAGAGGTGGAAATTCATTTCGGCCCACTGTCGGGCCTGAAATAGGCGGCACGCTGAGAGCATGCGCCAGAAACCAGAGGCCCAAGGCTCACCCGAATTTAGGCCTCGGGCCTCACCAGCATACTGCCAGCGAGCTGCCTCTGGATACCCCAGTGGCTCCATGACGACAAAGTTGGGCCGGCTGCCTCCCCAGCAGCGGCCCTCACGTAGGTCCTGGGAGGATGGGGATGAAACGGGGGGCTGACAATGGTCTTCGGGTCTACTGTAGAGCCAGGAGGTACATTCCTGCTCCTCCCGGCTCCACATTCAGGTAAGTATTTTTTTAAACTTACCTTTATGGTGACGGCCTCCAGTGATCCCTTTAAGGACCGCCGGTTAGACCTGGTTATCATGAACGCAGCAGGCCTGATCTTTAAGGCAGCCCAATTTTACAAAGGGGGCCTCAAACAGCCGTCAGACCCCCTATTTGCATTTGCAAAGAGCCGAGCGCCTGTTTCAGGCGCGGGCCCTGGACACCTATACTGGTTGGCTTTACCAATACAGCAGTTGGGAATATCTACTTATCAGTGTGGAATATACGGCACACGCCACCGGCCACATAGGACGTTTAGGCGCCCATTTTACGCCTGTAAAACGGGCGAAGCATCAATTCATTTCTTGGTCCTGGTGTCTTCAGGACCACGTACCTTTGTAAGAAATGTTGATACTCCTGCTGCCTCCTTTTTTTCAACTCCTCCCGTTCTGCTTCTTTGAAGACCTGCTCAAACTGGTGGACAGAAACCTGATGGAGAAGACGCTTGGTGAATGGTAGGTTTATCATGGGCTCCTCTTTTTCACATCTGCAGTTATTCTTTGGAAGCAGCCTAAAGAAAAAGAGTTTTGTGTTATCAGAACTCGCTACTGGTGACTCAAACATGGGTTATCTCATAACTCAAACATGGGATATCTCATAACTCAAACATGGGTTACCACATAACTCAAACATGGGATACCTCATAACTCAAACATGGGTTACCTCATAACTCAAACATGGGATACCTCATAACTCGAACATGGGATACCTCATAACTCAAACATGGGTTACCTCATAACTCAAACATGGGTTACCTCATAACTCGAACATGGGATACCTCATAACTCGAACATGGGATACCTCATAACTCGAACATGGGATACCTCATAACTCGAACATGGGATACCTCATAACTTGAACATGGGATACCTCATAACTTGAACATGGGATACCTCATAACTCGAACATGGGATACCTCATAACTCGAACATGGGATACCTCATAACTTGAACATGGGATACCTCATAACTCGAACATGGGATACCTCATAACTCGAACATGGGATACCTCATAACTCGAACATGGGTTACCTCATAACTCAAACATGGGTTATCTCATAACTCAACCATGGGTTATCTCATAACTCGAACATGGGTTACCTCATAACTCAAACATGGGTTACCTCATAACTCAACCATGGGTTACCTCATAACTTAAACATGGGATACCTCATAACTCAAACATGGGTAACCTTGATCAGCTTCATAACCCAAGCTGCTGGAGGGCCCAGAGTAAACAAGGACAGTCATTAGGAAATGTAATAAAGTACATCCCTTCAAACGTTACTGCAAGAGGGTTACGTTCATTCTAATGGGTCCTCTTGGCCCAATAAAAAACATTGAACTATTTACTAAAGGGGTTATGTGATTAAACTAGTAATCCAGAGGCCTGGCCTAATAATCCAGAGAATGTGAGTTCAAATCCCACCATGGCAGTTTAAGAATTTGAATTCAGTTTAAAAATCTGATATCAGTAAAAGTGACCATGAAGCTGTCGGATTGTCGTAAAAACCCAACTAGTTCACTAATGTCCTTTAGGAAAGGAAACCTGCCGTCCTTACCCAGTCTGGGCCTAGATGTGACTCCAGTCCCACACCAATGTGGTTGACTCTTAACTGCCCTCTGAAGTGGCCTACCAAGCCTGCCAGTCAGTTGTATTAAACTGCTACAATACCACAGTGATTCAAGAAAGCCCAGCACCACTTTCTCAGGGCAACTAGGGATGGGCAATAAATACCGGCTTTGCCAGCGATGCCAACTTCCTGAGAATGAATGAAAAGAGAAACATTTTTGCACCAACTGGCACGAATTGCCAGTATTACCCTGAGAAGCCACATGGCGGTTGGTGCAATAAGGGGCTTTTGAGGTTGGGGATGGACTAGAGAGAGCTTTGATCTGTACTTGACCTTTGCTATACCTGACCTGAGAGCTGAAACTGCTTGTTAAAAGTTTTTTTTTTAAAAAAAGATCCCTTTCTAAAGACCGACACCCCATCACCACGATGAGCACAAAATGCTCCGCAAAGTAAAATGCGGCACAGCCACCATTTTGGTGACAGCCTCATCCTCTTCAACGTGACACTTTTGACCCCAACCTTCCCTGTTAAGTTAGTGACTGATTTAGACTGTATCGATGCCTAATCTGAAGCTCATCCACTTGTTCTCTTAGCAATTTACCTCTCAAGATCAGATTGCAGTGACTGGGTAAGGACGGCAGGTTTCCTTCCCTAAAGGACATTGGTGAACCAGTTGGGTTTTTACGACAATCCGACAGCTTCATGGTCACTTTTACTGAGACCAGCTTTTATTTCTATTTTTTTTAAACTGAGATCTAGAAAGAGGTCCGTCTTCTCTTTGTTGGTGATAAATTTGATTACTAAGAAAATTAAAAACCCATAACCTCTGTGACTGACACAACAAATTTGTGCCAAATTCTGGGCAGCATTTGTGACATAGAAACAGGAGGAGGCCATTCAGCCCCTCGAGCCTGTTCTGCCATTCAATTCGATCATGGCTGATCTGTATCTTAACTCCATTTACCCGCCTTTGCTCCACATCCCTTGATACCCTTACCTAACAAAAATCTATCGATCTCAGTCTTGAAAATTTCAATTGAACCAATATCTACAACCTTTTTTGGGAGAGAGTTCCAGATTTCCACTACCCTTTGTGTGAAGAAGTACTTCCTGACATCACCCCTGAATGGCCTAGCTCTGATTTTAAGGTTATGCCCCCTTGTTCCCCCACCAGAGGAAATAGTTTCTCCGTATCTGTGATGGTGGGCTCCTACTCAAAATTCTAATTAGTTTCAACATCCCCTTTTCTTTTGTTCCCCCTCATTTCAGTTTTTTTATATATAGTCTGGCTCAAACAATGAACACTGACTAACTCAACAGAGCAAACTCGCCTGATCATCGAGGCACAATGGAAGCAACCAAGCTCTGGAGGTAGGGCAAAGATGGGCCTCGAGCCTGTTCCCCAGTGTCAAAAGGACTGAGTTATCAGGAAAGGTTAGAAAATCATGGTCTCTTCAGCCTTGAAAGGATATGAATAAGAGGGGCTCTTATAGAGGTATACAAGATACCATAAACTGATGCACATGGGGCATTAGATAGAGGAAAATCAGCCCCAACATTTCTCTCCTCCCCCTACCCTAGCAGCGCAGGAGCCTGTGCATCCAGTAGAATATTGATTATCTCAGTCTGTACCCATTCCCAACCAGATATTTCTCCAACTCCTTTTTGAGGGACTGCTTTATCTGTGACTTGATCCCACAGGTCTATAATTATATGGGGGGGAAAAGTTGCTCCTCATCTGCAGTCTCAATTGAGACTTGTTATGGGTCATTTTGACTTTGGGCGATATCGGATCAGCCACCTGGTGTACATCTCTCCATTGACTTCAATCGCCCAAAGTCAAAATGTCCCCTGTCAATTGTTAACCTGTGTCCTTATATACTCATGCTGTTGGGTTTGTTAACTCCCCAAGCCAGTTGCCCCAATGAGATCACCACCAGTACTAGCTGCTTAAACGATTCTGTTCCTTTTAAACAAGAAACCTCTGGACAGTAGCTGATCAGAATGATAGGTTAGTGCTGCTGGGGAGGCTCAGGCTGGTGAATGGGTTTTAAAGTGGAGTCAAGCCTGACCCACAAAAGGGACCATCACATCTATCACTGAAGCAGTAAAGAGAGACTCACCTGGCCACTATCTCTTTCACTTTGAAGGATATGTGGGCATATTTCTCAGAAGGCTCCCAAAGTCCATGTTCCAGAAGGTTCTCTGAAATACTGGGAATTCTGTACTTCATATCCACAACATGGTAAGGCTTCAGGGACCAGAGACAAAGGAAGAAAACTCCTAGGGGCAAAGTCACAAGCAAGAGGCAGCAAAGGGGCTTCCTGACTGGACGCATGCTAGAGACAGGGAAAAATAAAAGTCATTTTTTATACTTTTATAAAGACATTTCGAAGAAATAGCTTATGAAATCAATCAACAAATTATCAGTAGTTCACTAATGATTTACTTTTAGATTACAATGTCACCAGTTTATGGCCACTTTATAATTAAATTCAGTCAGAGGTGTGCTGTGGGTTATTGAGGGAAAATGAGAAGAGCTCGAGCGGTAACTCATTTGGTAAAAGCACTGCCCAGGGAACGAAAATAAAACAAATTACGGACATATGTTTTTTTGGACAAAAACAGGAAACTTCATTTGAACGGAAGTACTTGTGAGCAGGCAAGAGAGCTAATAACTGGTGAGTTGAAGTCTGGAGTTAGAATTAGTTATATCAACATGGGCTTTCATTTCTAGAGCTCGTGAGGCAGTCATTGTTAAAGTGTTTCCTGCAAAGAAGGAGAAGTGGGAATCTGAGGGAATTCCTGCATGAGTCTGACATGCACCTACCAAATGCAGGATCTGTTAGGTAGAACAGAACAGGCACTTTAATCGCAGGACTGCCACAGATTGTTTCTATATGTTCAGCACTGTAATGAATTAAATATGAAATGAGCAGGCGACAAGGTGGGAAGACCAGCTGAGTGGGGTACGTCATGCTCACCACAGAATGTTTTTAGTATTCTGTGCCCACCTACTACACTTACTGTTTATGTGTGACCAGTCTTGCAAAACAAAACATTTCTTTAATCATTATTGTCAGGCGCTCATTTTTGAAAGGACGTGGTGAGACCCCAACGTTGAGAGAGAAAAATTTATAGATGGAGTGAGGAAAGGCAAAGGCTGCACCCCGATTCAATGAGGCCTCACTTGATGTACTGCTGTGAGGGCTAGGAAGGAGGTCCTATCCCCAAACAATGGCAAGAAGAAACCTGCTGCTGTGACGAAGAAAACGTGGCTAGAGATGGCTGAGGAGGTGAGCAGCAGGAGTGTAGTGCCCCGTAGCTGGATCTAGTGCAGTTTAACAGCCTAACCAGGTCAGGAAAGGTGAGCACAGTTGCTGAATCACCTACATCCTGTAGTGCACCCCCACCCTCTCACTCTGTCTTCTCAAGTGTACTCCATCATATCACTCCTCACAGCCACTTAAGTTACATTGAAACTACAGAAACAGGCCATTCAGCCCAACTAGTCTATGTCGGCTTTTATGCTCCACATGAGCCTCCTCCCACCCTACTTCATCTCACCCTATCAGCATATCCTTCTATTCCTTTCTCCCTCATGTGTTTATCTAGCTTCCCCTTAAATGCATCTACACTATTCACCTCAACTACTCCTTGTGGTAGCAAGTTCCACATTCTCACTACTCTCTGGGTAAAGAAGTTTCTCCTGAATTCCTTATTGGATTTATTAGTGACTATCTTATATTTATTACCCCGAGTTTTGGACTCCCCCACAAGTGGAAACATCTTCTCTTTGTCTATCCTATCAAACCCTTTCATTATCTTAAAGATCACTATCAAGTCACCCCTCAGCCTTCTCTTTTCTAGAGAAAAGAGCCCCAGCTGTTTAATCTTTCCTGATAAGTGTATCCTCTCAGTTCTGGTATCATCATTGTGAATCTTTTTTGCACCTTCTCCAGTGCCTCTATATCCTTTTTATAATATGGAGACTAGAACTGTGCACAATACTCCAAGTGTGCTCGAACCAAGGTTCTGTACACGTTTAACATAACTTCACTGCTTTTCAATTCTATCCCTCTAGAAATGAACCCCAGTGCTTGGTTTGCCTTTTTTATGGCCTTATTAACCTGCGTCGCTACTTTTAGTGATTTGTGTATCTGTACCCCCCAATTCCCTCTGCTCCTCTACCCCATTTAGACTCTTATTATCCAAGCAATATGTGGCCTCCTTATTCTTCCTACCAAAATGCACCACCTCATACTTATCTATATTGAAATTCCTTTGCCAATTACATGCCCAATCTGCAAGTTTATTAGTGTCCTCTTCCCTAGATCTCTCCCCCCCCCGTCTTACTAGTTTAAAGTCTTACTGACAGCCCTATTTATCCTTTCCGCTAGGACTCTGGTCCCATTCCGGGTCAGGTGGGGGCCATCCCAGTGGTACAGCTCCTTCCTGTCCCAGTACTGGTGCCAGTGTCCCATGAAATGGAACCCCTCCTTCCCACACCTCTCTTTCAGCCACGCATTCACCTTCCTGATCTGTCTAGCCCTATGCCAATTAGCCTTTCTACAACCTTTCTATTCTGTTCTTCCCCCCCCCTCCCACCCCACCCCACCTTACTGCCTCCTGCTCCACAGTGCCATGGTTAGCATTCTGGCTGTCCTGCCCGCAGCCCTCGCCTCACACGTTCGGCAGCACCCATCATTCCGTTTCTATGTACTTCCTCACCTTCCCCCTCCTCCATCCACCACTGCCACTCACCCCAATCCTCGTGTAATGTGATACCACCTCAGTCAGCTCACCCGTTTCTCAGCACACGTCCTTAAACGGTGCTGTCAAATGCTTGCCAGTGCCACACATGCCTTACAGACACTCATAGGTCTGTTGTGCCACCCTTGCAGGAAAAGAGAGCGCAGAATGCCAGGGAGAGGGCGAGGACCGGAGGTGGACCACCACAGACCATCCAGTTGGCATCTGCAGAGCAGGAGGCCACGGAGATAAGCGGGATCTCAACCTCCCTAAGCATCGGAGATGGTGAGACTCGGACTTCACAGCTGCATGGTGACGGCATTAAATATCTCCGACCCACATAACATACAAGACTAAGTCATGTTGACCTGATTTCGGCACTGAATAAAATATGATCGCCTTATTCATGCTGAATTTCAACATTTTTACATTCCTACGGCTAAATCATGTCCATCTCTTCTCTCCTCCAGAGCCATGACATGAACATAAGAAATAGGAGCAGGAGAAGACCACACAGCCCCTCGAGCCTGCTCCGCCATTCAATCAGATCATGGCTGATCTTTGACCTCAACTTCACTTTCCCACCCGATCCCCATATCCCTTGATTCCCCGAGAGTCCAAAAATCTATCCATCTCAGCCTTGAATATATTCAACGACTGAGCATCCACAGCCCTCTGGGGTAGAGAATTCCAAAGATTCACAGCCCTCTGAGTGAAGAAATTCCTCCTCATCTCAGTCTTGAATGGCTGACCCCTTATCCTGCGACTATGCCCTCTCTGCCCTTCGCTAATCTGCACCAAGCTGCTCCCCAACAGAGTGGTATGAGTGATGTGCCACTGACCCAGGATGGCAAAGAACAGCAGCCCCCGTGCTCTTTGCAGACGACGTTTCCTCAGAGGAGCTGATTCCTTCTGAGGGTGCACCATCACAGGAGACACTCTCACCCAGGCACCAGCGCAGATACGAGCACTTTGGTGTGTCCTGTTAGAGAGTTAGGTGGGATCTCACCTGGTGAATCACAGTTCACAAGTGAGCACGAGCAGAGAGTGGCGGTCGGGACAGTTGTGGAGAGTCCACGTTGGTGGGCGCACTCCTCTCCAAACTCTGCTCAGCTGGACGGAGATATTGACCCTAAGGGGAGCCATCAATGTGAAGGAAAATGACAGAGGGGCAGCAGCAAATGTGCGAGGTATTGGCAGTCCCACCAGGCACACTTTCCACAACAAGGAAGAGGATGGAGGAGTCCAGCTCAAACATTTGTGGAGTGATGTTGCAGGCCATAGCGAGGATGTCTTCTATGGATAGACTGGCCTCCTCTGTGGAACTTCAATCGTGGCAATCAAATCAGTCCATGCAGGGCATGACCACGGCCGTGCAGGCCTCAGATGCCAACATGTCTGCCTCCTTACACAGGATGACAGACAAATTAGACGTGGGCTTCCAAGGCGTCACAGATCAGCTCCAAGCTGCTCTCCAACAGAGTGGTGGGAGTGATGTGCCGCTGGCCCAGGAGAGGGATGATGGTGAAAGGGGACATGGAAGTGGGGACTCCACTCAAAGCGCCCCCACGTCTCACCCGTTGCCCCCCCTCAGCTAGTACCCGACATGCTGCCTCCTCTCCCGATGGCCCAGTCTGCCTCTTCACGGGCGCAGGTGGAGCAGTCTATGGCGGGGCCCTCACAGGCTCCAATACCCAGAGGTCATCGGCTGCGAGCATCTCAGAAGTCAGAGCAAGGATCAGAGCAGCCTGCCTCAACCTCTACCTCTGCTGAAGCCACAGGGATAGCACCACGTACAAGTGGTAGAAATAGGAAAAGAAAAGCTTTGTAGGTCACCAGGGTAAGCACATGGGTGTTTATGAAAACATTGTGTTAGTAAGTTTCATTTATTGATTTATGCACATAAAATGTATTAATTTGCACCACTTCTCCATGTTCACCATTCTTGCCTGTCAAGTGGCAACTCAAGTTTTCAGTTGCTTGGTGATGAATGTGAGGACATGAATTGACTGAGACCAATTGGTGCCTGTGCAATGGGCGGATGGTTGCTGATAGGACTGCCTTGTGTGAGTGGGGGTGGGGGATGTGATAGTTACTTTGGTCCAGTGTGAGTGACTAACTGAACCTTCGAGCTATCAGAGCATCCCTGGCATCTCGAGCAGCAATGTGAGCAGCTGGTCTGGCGTTGGGAGCCCCATCTTCACCTTCCTCCTCTTCCTCCGTTCCATTGGAATCCCCATCAGACGAAGTGTACTGAGCAGCTTGTTCCTCCTTCACTTCTAGTCCTCACTGCAGAACGCAGCACACTACGATTATCGTGGAGACCCTCACTGGTGAGCACTGAAGGGCGCCTCCAGGCCTGTCCAGGCACCTGAAGCTCATCTTCAGCATGCCGATGGCTTGCTCGATGACACATCTGGTTGTCATATGGCCTGTGTTGTAGCGCTCCTGGTTCTCATCGATGGGGGGTTCCTCAGAGGTGTCATCAGCCTGGTGTGAAGGGGGTATCCTTTGTTGCCCAACAGCCACCCCTTAAGGCTGGTTCCAGGTACGAACATGTCGGGGATGTTGGACTGCTGCAGTTTGAAAGCATCATGGCAGCTCCCAGGGAATCTGGCACAGACCTGCATGAACCTTTTTTTGTAGTTACACACCAGCTGACCATTGATGGAATGAAATTCCTTGCGGTTAACAAATACTCCTGGTTGATCTGGTGGTGATTGGATGGCCCTGTGTGTGCAATCGATGGCACCCTGTACCTGTGGGAAGCCAGCCAGAGACACGAATCTGAGCACCCGCTCATTCTGGCTGTTGTCATCACAGGGGAAGTTTACATAACTCGCAGCCCTGGCAACCAATCCATCCATCACCTGCCGTATGTATTTAGTGCAGCCGACTGCGACACCCTCGATATGTCTCCGGTCGTGGCCCGAAAGGAGTCGGAGGCAAAGAAATTGAGGGCGTTGGTGACTTTCACATCCACTGGTAATGTGTGGCCACCAGGTCCAGCAGGGAGCAGGTCCTCCTATAGGAGGCTACAGATGTCTGCAACCACCGGAACGCAACAATCTCAGCCTTCGGAAGCACTGCTCTTCCGAGAGGTCAAGGAAGCTGAGCCTCTGTCTGTCGACCTTCTTAGGTGGGTAGGGCCTCCTGTGAGCTCGTCCCATCTGTTGTTCCCATCTCTGCTGGCCGCCTGCAGCTCCCTCCACAGCACGACCTCGCTGATGATGATTGTCATCCTCATCTGAAGTCCAATCAAAAGCAGCTAAGACACCTGTGTGAACACCCCCAAACTCTACAAATAAGTCTCTCACAACAAGACCTCTCACCAAACTGTTCCCCAAAGGGAACTGAGAAAGCAATTGTGAGCACCGAGCCTTTATTCATATCGGGACACCTGACCTTTAACCATCCCCCGTGAAGTGCCACTCGATCTCGCCTCCGTTTTACTGATGAGTTTCCTGAACCCCGAAATCCGCCACGTTTAAAACAAAATCAGGCGCTTTTGTGGCGGGTTTCACAAATTTGATGATTTAACCCCTCCCCCAGCTCCGATGCTATCCCGCCCGTCGTGTGGGGGAGGGGTTAAAATTTCCCCCAATGTTTCCAATTATTGCTGTACTTCAAACAACTGCAGCACAATACAGTACACAGTGAATGTCAGGCCGATAGCAATGTCTTTGTATTGACTTATAATTGTGAAGCTGCAAATTTAAAAATCCAAATGTCACTTTAGCTAACAGCTGTTAGAAGAGACTTACAAATAGGATACTGTCAGAAAAGGCCTGGCAGTTCCAGAAGCCGCTCATCTTCTTTCCAATTAAGGGTCATGTGGTCAACTCGCAGCCTCAGCTGTCATTCTGACTCATTGGTGCCAGTTAGACGAGCTTTACCAGTTCTTAGGTCATCCAGTAAATCAGGCACTCAGACTTGGGGCCAAGGAGAAACTGCAAGGACCCGTCCTGCCTCATGTAACGTAGCTCCTGTTGATTGACCACAATAAAGGGAGGGGGGGGGGGCGGCAAGAAATTTAAATAGTCGCCGCGGCCTGTGCGAGGAGTCATTGAGCACAGGGATTGAATCTGGGTCCTTCCTGCTCAATACGACTGAGGTACAGGCCTAGGGTTGCCAACTCTGGTTGGACGTATTCCTGGAGGTTTCATCACATGACCTCCTGCCTCCCACCACCCCACCCCCACACTCCCACCATTGGTCGCCCAACACGACCATCCCCGCCTTCCCATAAGAACATAACATAACAAATAGGAGCAGGAGTAGGCCATACAGCCCCTCGAGCCTGCTCTGCCATTCAATCAGATCATGGCTGATCTTCGACCTCAACTCCACTTTCTCACCCGATCCCCATATCCCTTGATTCCCCTAGAGTCCAAAAATCTATCCATCTCAGCCTTGAATACTCAACGACTGAGCATCCACAGCCCTCTGGGGTAGAGAATTCCAAAGATTCACAATCCTCTGAGTGAAGAAATCCCTCCTCGTCTCGGTCCTAAATGGCCGACCCCTTATCCTGAGACTACGTCCCCTAGTTCTAGACTCTCCAGCCAGGGGAAACAGCCTCTCATCATCTACCCTATCAAGCCCTCTAAGAATTTTATACGTTTCAATGAGATCACCTCTCATTCTTCGAAACTCCAGAGAATATAGGCCCATTTTACTCAATCTAGGACAACCCTCTCATCCTAGGAATCAATCTAGTGAACCTTCGTTGCACCGCCTCTAAGGCAAGTATATCCTTCCTTAAGGAGACCAAAACTGTACACAGTACTCCAAGTATGGTCTCACCAAAGCCTTGTATAATTGCAGCAAGACTTCCTTACTCTTGTACTCCAACTCCCTTGCAATAAAGGCCAATATACCATTTGCCTTCCTAATTGCTTGCTGTACCTGCATGTTAACTTCCTGTGTTTCTTGTACAAGGACACTCAGATCCCTCTGAACAACAACATTTAGTAGTTTCTCACCATTTAAAAAATATTCTGTGTTTCTATTCTTCCTACCAAAGTGAATAACCTCACATTTCCCCACATTATACTCCATCTGCCACCTTCTTGCCCACTCACTTAACCTGTCCATATCCCTTTGCAGTCTCTTTGGGCTCAATTTTCAAAGTAAAAAACGGGTGGATTGGGGACGGGAGGGCATTGAAAATTGCCACCATTTCAGACCCGCCTCCAACCCGCCCATTTCTGGTTTTCACTGGGGCGGGAAGAGGGGCGGGCGACCAGGAAGTTCCCAGGAGGCGGGTCGGGCCTTAAACCCTTTCAAGGAGGCTTCAGGCCTCCATTTTTCTCGAATTCCTGATTTCAACCCCGGGGGGCCGGGATTCCCGGGCCTTCTGTTTTACGCCTCAGGAAAGGAGGCGAGAAGGCCCAAGACTAACAGGTGGGTGCCCAGAAAAGCACAGCTTGTGGGCCTGGAGGAGCAGGAGTGCTTCCCCCAGGCCCAACAAGCCTACCTGCACCGACCCACTCATCCACGCCACCCCCCCCCCGATTGTGGACACAGACCATGATCCCTTACTCCAATCCTCCCCCTCCAACTCTCGATCCCCCGATCCTCTCCCTCCGACCCCCGACCCCGATCGTCCGGCCCTGATCCCCCCCCTCTGGCCCCCGACCCTGATCCTCCAACCCCGATCCTCCCCCCAACTCCAATCCTCCAACCCCCGACCTCCGATCCTCCCACTCAACAATCGCGGACCCCCACGATGAACCCCGATCCCAACCCCCCCGCCCCCCGTGACTGACCCCCGATCCCATTCCCCCATGACTCCCGATCCCTGTGCTAACCTATGCCCACCTATGCCATCCAATGCCAACCTATGCCCCCCCCATCCATACAAACAAAGACTTACCTGCAGACGTCCTCTCACTGGCTGGCCTCCTGTCTGACTGAGACCAGCCTGTCAATCGGGCCAGTCAGTCAGATGGGAAACCGACAAAAAAAAAATAAAAGACATCCTTACATCAAAATCGTAAGGACTTCCAGGAAACCCGTACTAATGGGTTTGCGACCTCAATTTGACCCCTCCCGCCCTCTTCCCAGCTCCATTTTAAAATTGAGTCCTTTGTGTCCTCCTCACAGTTTACTTTCCCACCTAGCTTTGTAACGTCAGTGAACGTGGATACATTGCACTCAGTCCCTTCATCTAAGTCATTAATATAGATTGTAAATAGTTGAGGCCCAAGCACTGATCCTTGCGGCACCCCACTAGTTACAGCCTGCCAACCTGAGAATGACCTGTTTATCCCTACTCTTTTTTTCTGTCCTTCAACCAATCCTCTATCAATGCCCCATGAGCCCTTATCTTGTGTAACAACCTTTTATGAGGCACCTTATCGAATGCCTTTTGAAAATCCAAATATACTGCATCCACTGGTTCCCCTTTATCTACATCCTCAAAAAACTCTAATAGATTTGTCAAACATGATTTCCCTTTCATAAAACCGTGTTGACTCTGCCTAATCATATTCTGATTTTCTAAGTGCCCTGTTTCACTTCCTTAATAATGGATTCCAGCATTTTCCCAATGACTGATGCCAGGTTAACTGGCCTGTAGTTCCCTGTTTTCTCTCTCCCTCCTTTCTTGAATAGCGGGGTTACATTGGGACTGTTCTCGAATGTGGGAATTCAGGAAGATCAAAACTTCCTTATAGGTGCAGGCCACCCACCCCAATTATAGAAATGACCCAGTCCCCGAAATTAGGGACAAGATCAGCTGGTTTGTCAGCAAGCAGCCAGAAGTCCAGCTCCTCCACAGTTCTGGCGGTGGAGAGGGAACTCCAGACTTTCAGAGCCTCAGTGTCTAGGCTCACACATGAAGAATGGCCATTTGGATGAGGTACCAGAGTGCAACGGGCAATGTTGGTTTCAAGTAGCGTCGGATTCATCTAATGTCGGCTTCACCTGGTGTTAGTTTCACCGGGTTGGCTTCACCTGTTGAGGGCTGCATCTAATGTTGTTGGTTTCAACTCACGTTGTCCTCACCTAGCATTGGCTCCACCCAGTGTTATATTCATGTACATGTCATGTAACATTATGTCATGTTAGGTTCACCCAGTGTTAGTTTCACCCAGCATCAATTTCACCCAGCATTAGTTGCACATACTGTTGGCTTTACTTAGACTTAGCTTCACCCCAACTTAACTTCACCTATGGTTCGCTTTACCTAGTATTGGCTTCATCTAACGTTGGTTTCTTCTAGTGCTGGCTTCACCAAGCGTAGGAGTCATCTCCTGGTGGCTTCACCAAGCGTAGGAGTCATCTCCTGGTGGCTTCATCAAGTGCAAGAGTCATCTCCTGGTGGCTTCACCAAGCGTAGGTGTCATCTCCTGGTGGCTTCACCAAGCGTAGAAGTCATCTCCTGGTGGCTTCACCAAGCGTAGAAGTCATCTCCTGGTGGCTTCACCAAGCGTAGGAGTCATCTCCTGGTGGCTTCACCAAGCGTAGGTGTCATCTCCTGGTGGCTTCACCAAGCGTAGGAGTCATCTCCTGGTGGCTTCACCAAGCGTAGGAGTCATCTCCTGGTGGCTTCACCAAGCGTAGGAGTCATCTCCTGGTGGCTTCACCAAGCGTAGGTGTCATCTCCTGGTGGCTTCACCAAGCGTAAGAGTCATCTCCTGCTGGCTTCACCAAGTGTAAGAGTCATCTCCTGGTGGCTTCACCAAGTGTAAGAGTCATCTCCTGGTGGCTTCACCAAGTGTAAGAGTCATCTCCTGGTGGCTTCACCAAGCGTAGGAGTCATCTCCTGGTGGCTTCACCAAGCGTAGGAGTCATCTCCTGGTGGCTTCACCAAGTGTAAGAGTCATCTCCTGCTGGCTTCACCAAGCGTCTGCTTCATGTATGGTTGACTTCACGTACTGCTGACTTTACCTAATGTTGGTTTACCTGGTATTGACCTCACCTGATGTTAGCTGCACCTGGTGGTGGCTTCATATCATATTAGCTTCACCTGATATTAGCTTCAAACAATCTTATTTCCCAGTAAGGAACAGTTCATTGTCCTTTGATAATCTTCCAGTGATATGTGCCAATGGTTAATTCTTCAGCGGGATTCACACTTGCTTCACATTTGTGGTTTATAATATCATCTGAACCCCTCCATGAGATTCCTTTCCTGGAATCACTCCCACCCACCTGTTATTCTTCACTAATGAGAACATAAGAAAGCATGTAATGAGAAAAGACCATCAAACACACTTCTCCCACTTACCATACAACATTGTCCTCAGGCTTATTCGCCTATCTGATACTGGGGAAAATCCTGTTTAACCCAATATGCTTTAATGTTGTGTGATATGCTTGTTTTGCGATACTTTTAATTCATCTCCACAAGCATAACCTCTGACAGACTTGTAAACACCAGCACTTCACCCCAGTGTTTCACAGCTCAAAATGTTCTTTCCGCACACAGTTTGGAAGGACACAGTCTATAACAGTATTGTGGGTTGTCTTTTCACAGATCAATGTCATGCATCCACCAATGCACCTTACTGAAAAAAAAAGGGTGAAATCATGCTATGCAATATTAAAGTTAGTCAAACTAAACTCCAGAGTATTGGGGGAAGATTTCCTCTGTGTGCTACAAGTAGTGACCAAAGACTAATCGTACAAAGCTGTGCAAATCCCAGAGCAATACATCAACGAAGAGAATGATCAATGTTCGTACTGCTACATTGACTTAAATTGGCTCCCGGTCCGGGAACGCCTCGATTTAAAATTCTCATCCTTGTTTTCAAATCCCTCCATGGCCTCGCCCCTCCCTATCTCTGTAACCTCCTCCAGCCCCTACAACCCTCCGAGATCTCTGCGCTCCTCCAATTCTGGCCTCTTGCACATCCCCGATTTTAATCGTTCCACCATTGGCGGCCGTGCCTTCAGCTCCCTAGACCCTAAGCTCTGGAATTCCCTCCCTAAACCTCTCCGCCTCTCTCTCCTCCTTTAAGACGCTCCTTAAAATCTACTTCTCCGATCAAGCTTTTGGTCACCTGTCCTAATATCTCCTTATGTGACTCGGTGTCAAATTTTGTTTGATAATCGCTCCTGTGAAGCACCTTGGGACATTTTACTACGTTAAAGGCGCGATATAAATACAAGCTGTTGTCGCTCTGGATTTTTCCCTGATATCTAGATGTGCTGTGAAACTGTAAAGAAAATAGAGCACAAGAGTGTTGTTAAACTTGTTAAGGGCTTGTTAAGGATCAATTAACATAGCAGGTACTGATTTGCCCTGCGAATGAAGCCATACCGGCTGGCACTGTAAGCTCCAGCTGAGATCTGTCACTCCTGCTGACATCTAAGGACCAGTGTTTATTTTCTCAGTAATGTAGTGTCGGAATCTATACTACAGAGCTGTTTGCTGGTTCACAGCACGGGATCAGTAGGCACAACGACAGAAAGTGCTGCAAATACACAGTAGGTCAGTCAGCATCTGGAAAGAGAAAAGACAGGTTCTGATGTTTCGGGTGTGTACTGTTCTGATGAAGGGTCCCCACTCGACACAGCGTAAGTGGTCTTTTCTCTTTACAGAACTTTGGGCGATAGTTGTACAATGGGAGCTAACGGATCAGGCGCCTGTTGTAGATCTCTCCGATATCTCCCATTTTATACTATCGCCCAGAGTCAAAATTACCCACTTTGTGCCCAGTGGTGTCGTTTCCTGGAAGAAACAGGCAATCACTTGGTGCCAGAGCAGGCTGGGGGAATAGCAAGTAAGGAGGAAAGGGTTTGGATCAATGAGTTGACTGTCAAGGAACTGGACTGAATGGCTCATGATTTTGTCCCACTTTTCAAGAATTTCTTCCACTGGAGGATCTGCACAGACAGCCAAAGAAGGGACAAGGGAAATGCAAGTAGGAAGAAGAGCTCAGAACTTCAGTAAGAACAACCTCCAAACCTTCCTCAAGGAGATTGAGCAGAGGAGATGTTGACTACTCGGTCTCCATGAGAGAGAGCTGACAATAAATGTGTCTTGTGGCATGTGGAGGGAAGAGGCACTGGCACTGAGTGCCAACTCTCTCACCTCCAGGACTGCAGACCAGTGCAGCAAGAAGTTCAATGACCTGACCAGGGCCGGCAAGGTAACACACTGGCCACTCTCCCTTTTCTTCCTTGGACACTAGCACACTCTTCACCCTGTAAAATAAACAGCCGTACGAATAACATTTCACATTGCACTCTAGTTAACGGAGGCTCGAACTCAGGATCTTACAGTAAGTGTCACCATTTACCCTAACAGCAGTTACTTGCGTGCGTAACCTCAAACCCCCATCTTCCACTTTAACAGGATGATACCACCAGACCTCTTACATCAGCTGTTTGAGACCACCTCAATTGAGACAGCCCTCCATTGCTTCACCTAATGCACTCAATCTTGTTGCAGGAGAAACTTACGCACAATACCCACGAGAGGCAGGGCACCGGAGGGGGCATCCCCGGCTTTAAAGAGCTCACCCACTACGAGGAGCAGGCCATGAAGCTTCTGGGGAGCCGACAAGGTCGGTGACAAATTGCCAGCACCAGATTAGGAGTTGCACACTTACACAGTCGCTGCAGTCCCTGTGGGAACCATACAGGTGCGATCTTCCACCCCCTTCTCCGTCTCCTTAATCCTAAAGAGGTTATGCTCACCTATCCTTAGCTCATACCCCTCTCTCCTACAGATCCATCACAGCAATGGGGAGCAGACAATGAGGAAGAGGAAGATGATGATGGTGATAAGGGGGTGGAGAAGAGAAGGGAATCATTTGTGGCAACATCAGGGAAGCTTTTTCTTCCTTGCTGGCACCAACGGACCGTGTAGCAGCTTCAGTGGAATCTGCAACAACCCCTATCTAAGAAACGGTCAGGGGTCAGTCGGTGATTCCATCTCCACAGCAATCCAGACTGCAGCTCTGGTGGCAATAGGGGAGAGAACAGACAGCATCCTGTGCACCAGCTTCCAGACCCTGACGCTTGCGAAGCAGGTTTCTGTTCCTTGGGACTTTCAGGATCTGATGGCTGCCATTAGACCGGCCAGCCCACTGATCAATGGAGCTACAGATCCAGGGCCCAGTGGAAGGGCGATGGGTGGAGTCGAGCTGCCTGAGGTTATAATCCCTCAGAACCTGCCAGAGCTCCGGCCGCCACCCTCACAGCACCAGGCAGTAGGAGGCGACACCAGGTTGCCCAGACACAAGCTCCTGAGATGCAGCCGACAGCAACTCCCTGCCAGGAGCAAGCAGTGATAAGAGGAGGGCAACCTCATTCCCATGATCCTTTTGTAGAGCACGAGCAGGAAACCACCTCTCGCAATACTGGCCCTCAGTTTGCACCAGGATAGGAGAAAGAAAGGCCTGTGTCGACACCCAGGGAAACAGCATGTTAGGAAAGAGTGGGCTGGTTAACTGTTCACTTTGGACTTTATTGTAATAAAGTAGAATGCGAACTGATGTCGTATTTTGTTTTCATGGAGGTTCTAGTCATACAGGGAAGGGTGCACTTATTTGATGCTGACATATTCAGTCAGGTGATTGATATTGGTACAGTCATGTAGAGCCAAAGAGGTCTGATGTATCATGTTCTAGGATGGGGACTGGGTTGAAAGGTTAGTCCTTTATTTGGTGGGGGAGGAGTTAAGGTATGGCAACCAAGCTAGACTATATTAAACAGAAGAGAAGACATCAGTGATCAGTTGTTCTCTGACATCCCTTGCAGTTGTCACTGAGGAACCCTCAGAGTGAAAGTCATCCTGATACACTCTTCTGTTACAAATGGACAGCCAGGCACAGAACTGAATACATCCCTCACACCAAAAACCCACAACTTCACCCCAACTCGACTCCCTTATATATGGGAGCCAGAGAGTTCCCAATTACTCAGGCACCTGAGCTTAATCATTCATCAATTGATGTAATTCATTTATATACAATTAACATCTTCCATCTGTTTCTACCTCCAAAGCAGCGAGGGCCACCTCCCTAGCAAATGCCTAAGTCCTGGCCTTTTTTGGACAGTGAAGTTGTGCAGGGTACAGTGGGCTACAACTCTACAGAACACATATGTTGCAGTATATTGCAGAGCCCCTCCTAACATGTCAAGGCAGCGAAAGCACCCCTATGTGATCCTGGTGGTCCTTTCAAAGACCAATCTTGTAGAGGCATATGTCTTATTGTAGTGCTCCTCTACTGTTGTTTATGCAGCTTTTCGAGGTGTCATTATCCATGGCACCAGGTGGGTGGGCTTTATCGCCCAGAAGCTATTTGTTAACATTATTTTTTTCCTTGAATAGCTCAGGGAGGGTCAAATCCAAAGGATGAATGCATTGTGACAACATCCAGCAAATCTTGTGTTGACATGTAGGATCCAGTGCATGTTGTCACACACAATCTGGACATGCTGTCAGCTGTGACTCGGTGGGTCGCACTCTCATCTCTGAGTCAGAAAGTCGTGGGTTCAAGTCCCACTCCAGAGACTTGAGCACATAATCCAGGCTGACACTCCCAGTGCAGTACTGAGGGAGTGCTGCACTGTAGGAGGTGCTGTCTTTCAGATGAGAAGTTAAACCGAGGCCCCGTCTGGCCCCCTCAGTTAGACCTAAAAGATCCTGCGGCACTATTCGAAGATGAGCGGAGGAGTTCTCCCCGGTGTCCTGGCCAACATTTATCCCTCAACCAACATCACTAAAAACAGATTATCTGGTCATTATCACATTGCTGTTTGTGGGACCTTGCTGTGTGAAAATTGACTGCTGCGTTTCCTACATTACAACAGTGACTACACTTCAAAAGTATTTCATTGGCTGTAAAGCTTTGGCACGTCGTGAAAGGTGCTACATGCAATGCAAGTCTTTCTATCTTAAAAGTAACTGATGCTGCTTGCTGCCGTGTGATAGAACCATCACCTGTCCTCCTCGCACTATCTGCACAGGCTACCTCCATTAGTGATGATGCCTGTTGGACCAGGATCAGGGCAAACAATGCTGGAGTCACGGTGGGCTGCGTGCTTTCATGGGTGGTCGCAGCCATTGATTTGCACTGGCTCTGAACCTCTGCTTGCTTTGCCTACATAACAACAGTGTCTGCACTTTGAAAGTAATTCACTGCCTGTGAAGCACTATTAGGGCATCCTGAGGAAGTGATTTATAAATGTAAGCTCTTTCTTTCTCCTTTCTTACTTGAGTGGCAGCTAGCTGGTTCTCCTGCCACTTGTCCTCCTGCTGCTCAAAGATTGGTGTAAACAAAGAAGCTTGGACAGCAAGGCGATTTCCTGGTGTTTGCCTCTAGTCTATCACCAAGCTGGGTAAAGCAGGCTTCAATACTTGCTTAGATCTTTGACCCTTGACATCAGTGGCAGTTGTCCTGAGAGAAAGGAGATCTTCTTGTGGAGGCAGAGGGTATGACTGAGGTACTAAATGAATACTTTGCATCTGTCTTCACTAGCGCTGCCAATGTCACAGTAAAGGAGGAGGCAGTAAAGAAATTGGACAGCATAAACATTAGATAAGAAGGTACTTAAAAGGTTGACAGTGCTCAAAGTAGAAGAGTCACCCGGTCCAGATGGGACGCATCCTACTGAGGGAAGGAAGGGTAGAAATTGTGAAGGTTCTGGCCACAATCTTCCAATCCTCCTTCAATATGGGGGTTTGCAAATGTTACACCACCATTCAAAAAAGGGGAGAGGGATAAACCCGGCAACTACAGGCCAGTCAGCCTCACGTCAGCGGTGGGGAAACTTTTAGGGACAATAATCCGGGACAAAATTAATTGGCACTTGGAAACACATGGGTTAATAAACAAAAGTCAGCACGGATTAGTTAAAGGCAAATCGTGTTTGACTAACTTGATTGAGTTCTTCGATGAAGTAACGGAGAGGGTTGATGAGGGTCGTGCGGTTGATGTTGTGTATATGGACTTTCAAAAGGCGTTTGATAAAGTATCACATAATAGATTGTTAGCACAATTGAAGTCCATGAGATTGAAGGGACAGTAGCAGCATGGATACAAAATTGGCAATGGGACAGAAAGCAGAGAGTAGTGGTGAACAGTTGTTTTTCAGACTGGAGGGAAGTATACAGTGGTGTTCCCCAGGGGTCAGTATTAGGACCACTGCTCTTTTTTATATTAATGACCTGGACTTGGGTATAGAGGGTATAATTTCAAAGTTTGCAGATGACACGAAACTCAGAAATGTAGTAAACAATGTGGAGGATAGTAACAGATTTCAGGAGGACAGAGACAGACTGGTGAAATGGGCAGACACATGGCAGATGGAATTTAATGCAGAGAAGTGTGAAGTGATACATTTTGGTAGGAAGAATGAGGAGAGGCAATATAAACTAAATGGTACAATTTTAAATGGAGTGCAGGAACAGAGAGACCTGGGAGTGCACATACACAAATCTCTGCAGTGGCAGGGCAAGTTGAGAGGGCTGTTAAAAAAGCATACAAGATCCTGGGCTTTATTAATAGAGGCACGGAGTACAAAAGCAAGGAAATTATGCTAAACCTTTATAAAACACTGGTTAGGCCTCAGCTGGAGTATTGTGTCCAATTCTGGACACCACACTTTAGGAAGGATGTCAAGGCCTCGGAGAGGGTGCAGAGGAGATTTACTAGAATGATACCAGGGATGAGGGTCTTCAGTTATGTGGGGAGACTGGAGAAGCTGGGATTGTTCTCCTTAGAGCAAAGAAGGTTAAGGGGAGATTTGATAGAGGTGTTCAAAATTATGTATGGTTTTGATGGAGTAAATAAGGAGAAACAGTTTCCAGTGGCAGAAGGGTCGGTAACCAGAGGACACAGATTTAAGGAGATTGGCAAAAAAATCAGGGGGGAGAAGAGGAGAATTTTTTTTACGCAGTGAGTTGCAATGATCTGGAATACACTGCCTGAAAGGGCGGTGGAAGCAGATTCAATAATAACTTTCAAAAGGGCATTGGATAAATATTTGAAGGGGAAAAATTTGCAGGGCTATGGGGAAAGAGCAGGGGAGTGAGATTAATTGGATAGCTCTTTCAAAGAGTCAGCACAGGCACGATGGGCCGAATGGCCTCCTTCTGTGCTGTATCATTCTATGGTTCTATGATTCTATGGTACCATGGTTACAGAGGCCTGGGTGACAGAGGCACCACTGCAGATGCTATTAGTGCTGCTACTTGGTCGGTGAAAGGTTGCAGGACAGGCAGAATTGATCAGTGGCATGTCAGGTGGGAGGTGGCAGTGACAAACTGTTCACTGGACTCCTGCAGATGAATCATGCCGTCTCCCACAAGTGGTCGAAGCTGCCAGCACACAAATACGTGATCCAGCGTCCTCTGCTTCAAAACAGGCTCAATGAGGGCCTTCAGAACAGGCTTAACAGGGTCCTCCAAGACAGGCACAATGAGGGCCATATCCTCTTGCGACTGAGGAGGGACATTTAGATGCCGGGGCCTAAATGCCCTTAGTCATTTGCAAGAAGAAAGAACGAACTTGCATTTATCTAGCTCCTCCTCATCACTCCCCACCACTCCTGCCCCTTTCCCGCAAGTGCTCTGTGACTCACTCTGTGTTTCCTCCTCTTCCTCACTAAACACGTCCAACATGCTGTTCCACTCTGTGCTTGGTGCTAGAGAGGCCGATTTCTCATGGTGTTCTGGTAACAAGTGTCCTTCTGTTGTCTCTGCTGGCTCCCTGCCCTCCCCATTTTCAATAAAGAAACCGTATGGGACTTGAATCAGTACATAAATAGCATGAGTTAGGCCACATTCATTTACAACATTGAATTGACCACCTATAATACATCTCTCCTGATTTTCCCTTCCAATGGAAAGGAAAATTGAGTGTGTGTTAACGGGCGGCTAATTCGATATCACCCATTTTACACTATTGCCCAAAGCAAAATTAACCCCTTTGAATTTAATTAGTTTCCTGGCTGCCTGAGCAGTGTGAACTGCTTATTCATGCACCTGCTTTTTGATGAGCTGCTTCCTGTTCATCCGGATATGCAAATACCTAAAGAACGACTTCCCCCTACTCCAAAACCCTACAAACCCACTATCCTGACAGCCAGCCACCATTGCACAACTGAAACATATGACTTCCTCGTTCTTTGGTCTACCCTCACATCTCATTATTCAGCACCTGTCTCTTCCCCCCCTTCAAAGATGCAGTTCCTTTATGTCTCTCACAAGGCCTAACTAACAGCTGCCATTTCTTTGATGACCCCACCTTTAGTCCTTCTTCATCTATTGCGATTCTTGGCCTCACTATCTCCTCCGACCTCAAATAGAACTTCCACATCTCCTCCATTGCTAAAGCTGCCTCCAAAAAAACAAATTTCCTCTTTAGTGCTAAATATTTCCTTTCCCTTAACTCTCTAGAAAGCCCAATTCTGATCGAACCATGAACACTGCTCCCATATCTGGGGGCGAGTGGGTCTTCTAATACCTCTCTCAAAGTCCTGGACAGGATACAAGGAAAAGTCATCTCATGGGTGATCCTTCTCTAGTCTATAATTTCTCTCTATCACTACCTTTTTTGTCTCTCTCTCTATTTTGTCCCACACCACTATGGTCTGTACTTCTCTAAACTTCCCTCTCTTGTTCCCCCTAAGCTCCAAATACCCCGTCCTACACACTCTTCCTCCTCCCTATATCCTCACTGCGTCTCCTACTCTAATTCTTTCCCAAGACCTCAAAACTGTGGATGTCCTCATCTCCCTCAGTCTTCCTTTCCAACTACAATCTGCTGTTGTTTTAAAAACCCAAGCTTGGTCTCACCCAGCCACTACTTACCTCATCATCTCTCCTACTCTTATCAATCTTGCCGCTGTCCCCCACTACGGGCCTCGGCCTTTCATTGATGATTCTCGACAAAACAGAAATTGTTTTAAGGTCTCTGCTTATCCCAAGAACAAAGAAACATACTGTTCAACAGTGAACATGTGGATCACACATTTTACTGATTTATCCCACTTTGAATGGACAATGAGAGGAATACACTGTGCAGCCAGTAAAGGCACAGAGAGCGACATTATGTAAATCCCTTGCAGTAGGGACATGAAACACTGACAATGTGCAGATTCCATATTTTTGTGATTTCGAAGCTCTTGTTGGCTGAATTGTTTTGGCAGCCGTCCTTTTGTATTCATCTCATTTTTGCCATGGATGTCCTTGATTGTTGGTGAGCCAGGCCAGCCAGGTGCCTCTTTGTAAATGATGCAATCGGCTTCCCTGCGAGCTCTCATTTCCCTGTCATTTTGTTGATTAATGAGAATGTTGTGTTTCTGTTTCAAATTTTTTTTTAAAAATAACTCATGTCGCCCACTCTTTTTAAGTTAAGTACTAATAACAACCTGACGTGAAGGACCTCTACTTTATACTCCAGCTCATTAATCAGACAGTTGAATTGTTGGGTGCTTTCATCCTTATGCGGACTCTTCTTTTGACTCCAGATATGAGCAAACTTGTCTTCTCCCGGATCCCATGCTTCCCTGTCCCTTCCTGCCTCTGGAAAACTGCTGCTCTTGCTCTCATGGTGAGTCATATCTTGAGGGGATCTCCCACGTGCTCTGAAACAGATTTGTTCCGTTTGGTGAAAGTAAAAACACAGGAAGGAAAAGAGCAGAAGGAAAGAGGGAGGGGAGCAATAGCAGAGAGAGAGGGAAACAATTGAAAAGAAATTCAAACAGCAGAGAGGACGGTTTGAGCCAGAAAACTCTTCTATTTATAGCAGTGTAATTAAAATTTAAATTATAAGTCTCAGATAGAAATCTTTCAATCACGCACTATATTGATGTGCAGATTGGATAATGATTCTAGTGACATCACTGCAAGTTCTTTGCCCCACAATCCCATCTGTTCTCAGTTACATCATCAGAAATACAGAAAAGATTTTCTAGAGATGATGTCACTTTTACATTAAAAAAATATTGTGGCTTGGGCTTATCAAGGTGAGGGAACAGAACACTTTCCCAATTTCAGGGTCCCAGTGTCAGCATCAAACACTCCCAGGTAAGGTGCAGCACAGGTTAAACGCTGAGCCCTTACGATGTGCCTCAGCTCATTTCGCAAAGGTCCCTAACCTTCAGCAAAGACAGCAGGCTTGCACTCCATGGTGTCCATACTTAAGAAAAGACATACTTGCTCTCGAGGCAGTACAAAGAAGGTTCACTCAGCTAATCCCGGGGATGAGGGGGTGGACATATGAGGAGAGGTTAAGTAGATTGGGACTCTACTCATTGGAGTTCAGAAGAATGAGAGGTGATCTTATTGAAACATATAAGATTGTGAAGGGACTTGATCGGGTGGATGCGGTAAGGATGTTCCCAAGGATGGGTGAAACTAGAACTAGGGGGCATAATCTTAGAATAAGGGGCTGCTCTTTCAAAACTGAGATGAGGAGAAACTTTTTCACTCAGAGGGTAGTAGGTCTGTGGAATTTGCTTCCCCAGGAAGCTGTGGAAGCGACATCATTAAATAAATTTAAAACAGAAATAGACAGTTTCCTAGAAGTAAAGGGAATTAGGGGTTACGGGGAGCGGGCAGGAAATTGGACATGAATTTAGATTTGAGGTTAGCATCAGATCAGCCATGATCTTATTGAATGGCGGAGCAGGCTCGAGGGGCTGATTGGCCTACTCCTGCTCCTATTTCTTATGTTCTTGTGTGAACCCAGTTCCTGGAAGTGAGAGGACGGTTTGCTAAACCACTGCACCGACCAGTCCCATCATGATGGAGAAAGAGTTCCTCTGTGCAGTATGTGAGGCTAATTCATAAACCCATTTCTACAGAATGTGCTTCCGATTCCGTTACACACCGTGGACACCACATTGGCCCATCTAGCGCCCATTGTTTTGGCGTTACGCAGCCTCCTGGAGATCCAAGATGGCGTCTTGGATGCACACACAGACGTGCGCCAGACGCCATCTTGGTAAAGGTTTTAGCGCACATGCAGAAAACGAACGCCAGCATCATGCAAAGTAGGGAGAAAATGCGTTTGGTTTCTGTGAACCAAGGGTATTAAGGGATATGGGGCTTAGGCGGGTATATGGAGTTAGGTCACAGATCAACCATGATCTCATTGAATGGCGGAACAGGCTCGAGGGGCTAAATGCCACTGTCACTTGCTGCCTCCTGTTATGCGCCACCTTCTCCTGCAAGAAAGCAGGACGTGTGTCTGGGTGATGTGCCTGCCATGGTTGAATAGCTGCCAGTGTGTGTGGCCTGTGAGTTGTGGGTGGGCGGTTTGCAACAGTGATAATGTGTAAGGGTGAGAGGAAGCATCTGATTTGAAGAGTTGAGTATTGATGGAAAGAGTTTGTTGGTATGTGGGTGATGGGGGTGTAGTGCGTGGTGCAGTTGGTAGGAGACACCACTTGACAGTTGACCTCACTCACCTTGACCACTCATGTCAAAGCATTGAACTTCTTCCTGCACTGCATCCATGTTCATGATGCTGTGCGCCTGACATTGACTTCGCCCCCCACTGCTCCCCACTGCCTTTTGGATATATGTCTGGAGGGCCTCTTGCACCCCCACCCGCCCCCCCCCCCCCCGTGGATATAGGATGTCCCCCCTTCTGTCCACCTCATGCACCAAGGCCTCTAGTGCATCATCAGAGAACCTTGGTGCATGCACTCTCACAGGCCTGGTACCAACTCAGATCAGCAGATTGGTGAGGTGTGGCATGCAGATTGGAGGATGTGGGATTTAGTGGTGCACAACCTTTATTCAATGTTTTAAAATAACTCATCAGTGTGTAAACACAGGGACGGGACCTGCATCTGTGTTTTACGTGTGCGATGTCTGATCTCAGTTCAGACTCTGTGCTGATAGCATATTACAGGTACTGGCTACCTTTAAGAGATTTTGGCTGTCTGTCAGAGAGACAGCCTGCCTTTAAGAGATTCAGGCTCCCCCTGCTGGTGGAAAGTGCGAATGTCATTGAATCCTCCTGTCAACACAGGATTTTAACGCCTGGCTGAGGTGAGTGCTGAGGCAGGGCGAATGCCTCATCCTGCCTGCGGTGGAAACACCAGACGCGGGTTAATCACGGATCGCGGTACCCGCGCCCGGTTTCACGCCTTATCCAATTTAACCCCCGAGTGTGTTTTATAACTGCAGACTGAGATTTTGGGAAGTTAATGAATGCAAAATGTATCCCAGCAGGGAGATGGATTGATTAAGTCACAAACAGTGCAGATATGAGTGAGTTCTGTAGGTCCTATCCAGAAACACTGGACCGGATCTTTCTGGAAAAATAACAGCATGTTAACGACGCACGCCATTATTAATGTGCAAATCGGCCAGCAAGTTCAGGGGATCAAGAGTTACACCAGGAGTTGGGAATCACCAGAAGTTGCTGCTCGATTTACTTGCTTTGCTTCACACAAACGGCATCTCGCCCTCAGCCTCCCCGTTATTTTTAAGAAATTGCTGGATTTGGCACATCAATTGGCCATTAAACGCGCTCAGAACGTTAGGGCTGGTAATTAAGAGTTTAAGTACATTTTTAACGACATGATAATTGTTAATGCAATGCCGATCAACCTCTCCAGCCCAGAAAGGGAACAATTTAAACTCATTCCTTCATGTGGTAAATTGTTCTTCGATATTTTTTAAATGTCAAATTTTAATTTTTTTCATTGTTTTCTTACTTTTTCTTCCTGTCTCTTTTCTCTCTCTCTTAATCCAATCTTTCTTTGCCTCTCTTTACTTCTCTTTCTGTCCCTGATTTGACTCTAATTCACCCTCCTTCTCCGTTGTTCCTCTGTTTCTCTCTCAATCCTTAAATCTCATTGATTGAGGAGATAGACTGTTGGTCCCATTGTTCACTAATGTCCCAGATACCCCGTTGCCCTCACCGTTATCAGCTCGCACTCCCAGCAAGTTACAGCGCAAAAAGATTTTTGAGCTGAAGGGTGCAGGAAAAAGTCTAAATAATGAGATGCCCCACTCCAACAAGATCCAGCACTGAGTGCACCGTTTATACCACAAGAGTGTTATCATGTGTGATTTTATCAATTTTAATCTAGGTTATTATATGCATGAAGTGTATTTTGGTACCTGATAAAGGAAGATTTTGTAAAGTGGCTTTCACCACTCTCTAGAAAAGATTCTGTCCACCATCTTGAAAATCCCATTGTGGGAATAAAGTTAGAAATTCTAAGCAGATACAGCCCCAACAACTTGACATTTTAATATTTAATTTTAATAATTTGACATGGGCTGTGTTTAAATTTCAGACGTTTTGGCACTCCACATTCTACAACAATGAACAGAAATGTTATTAATACCATTTTGGGGCCTAGCATCGTTCACCACTCCTATCCTGATGACCTTCAACACCATTCCCAACAAGATATTTATCTGGTTCCTTTTTTAGGGAATTAATCAACTTAGACTACATACTATCTATTTCAATCATGGATTTCACTGCACTTATTCAATGGGGTCCTCACCTTTGCAAGCTGCTGAATTTTCAATATTTTTATCATTTCACTGCCAGTGAATCACAGAAGCAGAGATTGTGACTTGCCTTGTGGCTAGTGATTAACATATTATTACAGCATTTACTAAGGTTGTTCTGGGGGGTGCTGACAGAATAAATTATGCGAATTAGAGAGCACTGGCCAACAAAAATTTGTCGGATATTTCCTATGGTCAACTGAGTAGTATAAATGTATTTATACACAGACATGAAATATGTAATGCTTTATATATAAGAATACAACACAAGGGTGCACAAAATGAGAAGAGGCGATTCTATTGGAGCCCGCACTTTCTACAGCCTGTGTAAAATCTGCCCCATCCATTTAATCACCTGCTGGAACATTCTGGATAAATACTGCATGATCCACAAATGTAATGAAGCAAAATGCCAGGATATATATTCAGCCTCACATTTCTCATTATTCAACCTTAACCAGAACATTTCTACAAACGACACCTCCAGCAGTACAAAAACCATTGAGCTCCCTGGACTAAATAATTATCTCACAACCACTCCTATCCTGATAACCTTCAACACCATTCCCAACAAGATATTTATCCGGTTCCTTTTTTAGGGAATTAATCAACTTAGACTACATACAATCTATTTCAATCATGGATTTCACTGCACTTATTCAATCCTAAATTCTCAAATACTTTCCTTTTATTATAATATCTCATTTTCACCCAATTCATGTTTTGCCTCCTCCCAATGTCCTTCTCTTTTGTAAACACTGAAGTGAAGGACTTGTTAAGTATCCCTGCCAATGTCCACTTATCCTCATAAAACTCACTGTCCCCTCCCCTCCCCTCAGGAATCCCACCTCACATTCATCAAGTCTCATTTTACTGATATATTTGTCGAATACTTCACTGTTTTAATATTTTTGAGATTCTCTCCTTGTTTTCCTTTTCCTTTTCTTAACCTCATTATTTTCTCTCATTCTCCTATTTTTATCATGCCTATTGGCCCCATGTGCCGTCTTCTTCAATTTCAGTTAGTTTCTAATCCCTCTTATTTCTCCATGGCATTCTCAAACATGATATAGTTACCTTTTTAATGATATGTATTTATTCTGCACCGTTACAATCTCCTTTTTAAATACCCCAATGTTGATCTACAGTCCTGTGCCAATTTCTCTTTCCACCTCAGTCAGCTCACTCCTCATCTTTCTAAAATCTGTCCTGTTCCAATCTGGTGCCCTTGTTTTTGTACGAACTTTTCCCTTTCTGTTTGGACCTTAAACCTGATCGTATAATGGTCAATATTCCCGAGGTTCTCACTCACATTTAACTCATCTACCTGATCTATTTCATGACTCATAACTAGATCTAGCAACGCCTCTCCCCTTGTAGTGTATGAACAAACTGCTCAAGGAAGAAGTCCTTCACACATTGCAGGAATTCCATTCCCTTTTTTCCCTGTTTATTCCCTCCCTGTCCCAATCAATGAGGAGGGTAATTAAAATCTTCGAGAACAATAATTTTGTTATTCCTACTCGTCGCCCTGATCTGTACAGATTTCCCTCCCACAGTTAGGGGTCTGTAGTACACCCCACTAATGGAACAATCCCGTTCTTATCTTTGATCTCTAACCATACTGATTCTGATCCCCTTTGTGTACATCAGTCCTCTCTACAGCAGGTATTCCCTCCTCCTCCTCCTTTCTATCTATTCTGTCCCTCCTTAAAAAATATTACAACCCGATACGTTTATTTTCCACTCCTGTCCAGTTCGCACCAAGTTCCTGTTAGTGCTGTTAAATCTGTATCTTCCTGTGAGATAATTCAAACCTGAGCTTTAACTGAGCATTTTGAATGATTCTTTTAGTGAATGCTGTGTTCATGAAGGTGAGGGTGCTAATGCTGGGGAGTTTTTTTTTATTCGTTCATGGGATGTGGGCGTCGCTGGCGAGGCCGGCATTTATTGCCCATCCCTAATTGCCCTTGAGAAGGTGGTGGTGAGCCGCCTTCTTGAACCGCTGCAGTCCGTGTGGTGAAGGTTCTCCCACAGTGCTGTTAGGAAGGGAGTTCCAGGATTTTGACCCAGCGATGATGAAGGAACGGTGATATATTTCCAAGTCGGGATGGTGCGTGACTTGGAGGGGAACGTGCAGGTGGTGTTGTTCCCCTGCGCAGCAACACTTTCCCATTTCAGACAGTGTCTGGTTGATAGTGAGGAAAGCTGTAGACTGCAGGAAGATATCAATGGACTGGTCAGGTGGGCAGAAAAATGGCAAATGGAATTCAATCCGGAGAAGTGTGAGGTAATGTATTTGGGGAGGGCAAACAAGGCAAGGGAGTACACAATAAATGGGAGGATACTGAGAGGTGTAGAGGAAGTGAGGGACCTTGGAGTACATGTCCACAGATCCCTGAAGGTAGCAGGAAAGGTAGATAAGGTGGTTAAGAAGGCATATGGAATGCTTTTCTTTATTAGCCGAGGCATAGAATATAAGAGCAGGGAGGTTATGCTGGAACTGTATAAAACACTAGTTAGGCCACAGCTTGAGTACTGCGTACAGTTCTGGTCACCACATTACAGGAAAGATGTGATTGCACTAGAGAGGGTACAGAGGAGATTTACGAGGATGTTGCCAGGACTGGAGAATTTTAGCTATGAGGAAAGATTGGATAGGTTGGGGTTGTTCTCTTTGGAACAGAGGAGGCTGAGGGATGATTTAATTAAGGTGTATAAAATTATGAGGGGCCTAGATAGAGTGGATAGGAAGGACCTATTTCCCTTAGCAGAGAGGTCAATAACCAGGGGGCATAGATTTAAAGTGATTGGTAGAAGGATTAGAGGGGAGTTGAGGAAAAGTTTTTTCACCCAGAGGGTGGTGGGGGTCTGGAACTCACTGCCTGAAAGGGTGGTAGAGGCAGAAACCCTCAACTCATTTAAAAAGTACATGGATGTGCACTCAAAATGCCATAACCTGCAGGGCTACGGACCAAGTGCTGGAAAGTGGGAATAGCTCTTTTTCAGCCAGCACAGACACGATGGGCTGAATGGCCTCCTTTTGTGCCGTAAATTTCTATAATTCTTTGATTCCCAGGTTGGATACGACATAGTTAGGTGTTGAGTAAAATTCCCTCTGATCTGTTCCAACAATGTGTCAAAGTCTCGGCCCCAGGTAAGCACTCCTGCTGCACCAATGCATCATTCCTCCACTTCCCCATCAGCCATTACCTGAGTGAGATTGCCAATTAAGAGCTAATTAGTGCCCACTGGGAACTCGATTGCAAATGCTCAAAGTCACTTCAATTAGGACAACAGACAGAGTCGTCTTGACAGAGAATCTCATCCCATCAGTCTTGGCTGAATTGTTCTGGAGTTGAAAGATCAAAATCTAACCTAGATCCTGTCCACCCCTCGCTTCTGACTAACTCCTCCCCTCCCCTCCCATCAAACTCCAATCCGCCTGATCAACCTGTTCTCCCTCATCACTATGCACCAGCTGATTCCGACCTATGAAGAATGACTGCTGATGACCTCATGAGGGGAACTGGGTCCCACAATGATTCAGTGAGGATACTGCCACAATCCCATTACTCCAATGGAGGTAGTTAATCCAGCTCCCTCATGCTGTCCGCTCAGTGATGAGGACTCAATAGAAAAATGTGCAGAGAAATGAACTAAAACCAGAAGATAATTCCTAATAACTCCTGACTCGTATCCGTATCCTAACTCGCACCAAGTCCCGTTCACCCATCACCCCCTGTGCTCGTTGACCTACATTGGCTCCCAGTCCGGAAACGCCTCGATTTTAAAAATTCTCATCCTTGTTTTCAAATCCCTCCATGGCCTCGCCCCTCCCTATCTCTGTAACCTCCTCCAGCCCTACAACCCTCCGAGATCTCTGCGCTCCTCCAATTCTGGCCTCTTGCGCATCCCCGATTTTCATCGCTCCACCATTGGAGGCCGTGCCTTCAGCTGCCTCGGCCCCTAAGCTCTGGAATTCCCTCCCTAAACCTCTCCACCTCTCTCTCCTCCTTTAAGACACTCCTTAAAACCTGCCAAGCTTTTGGTCGCCTGTTCTAATATCTCCTTATGCGGCTCGGTGTCTGATAACGCTCCTGTGAAGTGCCTTGGGACTTTAAAGGCGCTATATAAATGCAAGTTGTTGTTGTAAACAGTCTGATGACACAGTGTGTGTGTTTCTGACCAATGCCACATACCAGCAAATTAGAGTTTAATAAAAATCACATGCACCTCCTTAACTTGCCATTCTCAACACGCATCCACCATGATGACATGTCGTGATGATATTGCAGATGACACAGTACATTCCCCCCCCCTCCCAAAAAAAATCATTACTAATTTAAATATTGACAAATCTGAGCTGTGCGTGGATTTAAAATGACCACTGCTCTCTCTACATAAGTAATAAGGATTGCAATCCGATCCACTGAAGCTTTGCAATATGCACAAGCTGGCGTTGCAATCTCACAATAGATCAGCAACAATAATAAAAAAAAATTGCATTTAAGGCTGTGGCCCGATTTGCACTCACCTTCCGAGCATCACTGAATGAAATATCCAAAGCTGGGATTCTTTTTTTTTCCTTCTGCATTTAATGGTTGCCAAGCCAAAAATAAAAAGAAGCAGTCGTATGTGTTTTTCTTTTAAATTCTACTGTCCCACATACAAATCATTCATGACTGAGTTTTTTGTTTGTTTTTTCGCAACAAAATAACACAGAATGCAGAAGGGGGCGGATTTCAAAGGCTCGTTTTCACTGGTCTCACTATCCTCAAGGTTTGTGCTGGAGGAATCGTTTTTTTTTAAGCAGACTTTACAATCGTCCTTTCTCCACTGAATGACATTTCACAGATTGCATTTCAAAACAAAAGAAACACAGAAGAGGTGACAGACTGCTGTTTGCAATCAGCTGGGAAATATAATAATGCTGAAGCACGAATGGACTTGTCCGACCTGTTAAGCATTTAAATGCATGTTTTTTCTCTCTCTCTCGTTAAATGGACGAATACATTCCGCATTCTGATCTCTCCGCAGCTTCCCAAGCTTTCCCGGTCGCTGACAGCACGGCTACTGCTGAGCCACTCCCCCAGTGGGATGGTTCAGGAATCGCAGGGAAACCAGAGGAATGAGAAAGGAATCCACCCATATAGAGAGAAACAAAGCTCAATCAAGTCTTCATTAATTACTTTAAGTCTTATTAATTGGCGAGTAACTTTACTAAATTATAATGAATGGATTTCCAACAACTTGAATTTGTGAATCTTAATTTTTCATTCGAATTTTCATTCAGCTACCAGGTCAAATATTCCCCATATCTCCAATCTTTCTCCAGTCTAATGCATTTCCATCACCAGCCCTCCAGTGAGGAAGTTGTATGTAATCAGCACACTTCCCCCACTCATAGATTAAAAAGGATATCCTTGTGCTTTCAAGTGCTGCTTTTTGCCTTTTTTGTTCCTATTTCCTCCCCATATCTTGAAAATGCTGACACTCACTACTTCAACCGCAGCCAATGTACACATAATGTGGAGATGCCGCTGATGGACTGCGGTTGACAATTGTAAACAATTTTACAACACCAAGTTATAGTCCAACGAGTTTATTTGAAATTTACAAGCTTTCGGAGGCTTCCTCCTTCCTCAGGTAAATGTCAGGAACTCCTCGAAGCCTACGCATTTATAAATCACAGAACAATACATGGTGATTACAGATAGTCTTTGCAACTGCCCGTTGCCAAGGCAATCACAGTGTTCAGACAGGGAGGTGTTACCTACAGAGCCCCCGAATATACAGACAACAAAAAAAAACAAACAAACAAAGAAAAACAGAGAGAGAGAGGCAGAAACATCCGGAAGGTAGAGAAAGCCAGCAAATGACCCGTTATATTAAAAACAGATAGCTTTTGTTCGCTGGTGGGGTTACGTGTAGCGTGACATGAACCCAAGATCCCGGTTGAGGCCGTCCTCATGGGTGCGGAACTTGGCTATCAATTTCTGCTCGACGATTTTGCATTGTCGTGTGTCTCGAAGGCCGCCTTGGAGTACGCTTACCCGAAGGTCGGTGGCTGAATGTCCCTGACTGCTGAAGTGTTCCCCGACTGGGAGGGAACCCTCCTGTCTGGCGATTGTTGCGCGGTGTCCGTTCATCCGTTGTCGCAGCGTCTGCATGGTTTCGCCAATGTACCGTGCTCTGGGGCATCCTTTCCTGCAACGTATTAGGTAGACAACGTTGGCCGAGTCACAGGAGTATGGCCGGCTCACAATGTACACATAAAGCGAGACAGCAAGTCACACAAGGCTTTTACACCGTGAGGATAGGGGTTGCCAACCCTCCAGGATTGCTCTGGAGTCTCCAGGAATTTGAAGATTGCAAAACCTGGGAGAAAAATCATACGGGCGTTAAACAAAATTATGTGGTTTTTTTTCAATTTCTTTGAACACTTTCTTTTATTAGTTATACAAATATTGGAGTTGGGAAAAAAGGGCTGTTTGACTGGGCAGGGTGGTTGGAGGTGGAGGCCATGTGATGAAACCTCCAGAAGTACGTCCAACCAGAATTGGCAACCCTACATGAGGAAGATCACTACCAAGCCAAGACCTATGCTCCTCCGATCTTCACACACCCAGACACTTTCTGTACTGTTAGGTAATTTAATGTATGTGTAATGTCAATAAAGGCCCGCAGAGGACGTGCTGAGTCACTGTAAAGATAGAGGAAACAGGCTTGAAATTCGTTCTGGCCTGTTTACCAGCGCATTACTGACAGCAGGCTTCCAGTGCGTGCCCGAACCTGGAGGCCCGAGGCTCGACAGAAATTGGGCCTCAGGCCTCACTGAAACATTACCGGCGAGCTGTGGGCGCCTATCACGACTCCAGAGGCAGCTCGCAGGTCGTCGCATCGAGTAGAGGTGGCAGCAGAGAAGCAGAAAACTCAGGTCCAACCTCAAGTTCTGGGATTGGTGCCGTCCTGGGACTGCACACAAAAGAATTTTGCTTGCCGAGCACTGGCAATTCATGGAGTCGTTTGAGAGCATGAGAATCAGTCTACATGGTGTGACGGCTGTCTTGGAGGCGACCATTAGTATTCATGCAATGCTGTTAACACTTCTCAGAACTGCCGTCTACCCTAGAATGCATGGCACCTCCGCAACCATCTCCAGCCGAGCTCCCATTATCAGAGGTCCTAAGCACAGTTGGGGTTTCCTGTGGGAATGTTCTAACTGATGCTGTAGAGACCTTCACCTCCAATATCTACGAGTCTGTCCTGTCTGGCTTCAGCATGTTGGAGAATCGGCCGGACAGTCGCCCAGACGTGAGACTTCAATGACCTCTTTACAACCTGGTGGCCTGCTCCCACGTGGATCACAGGAGTGCCCAGCAGCAGGGACATGGCAGGAGTTGGCACATACGAACATACAAAATTGATGGGCAGGAAAAGACCAGCTGGTCCATCAAGCCTGCCCCATACTCATGATGGCCAGAGCATCATGACTAAACACTTCTTCCCTCCCCTCCCTCCCCACTTCCCCTCCTCCCGCAGCCATGTAATCTCCTGGGAGAGGCAAAAAAAACAGAAAAAGCCATCTAGAGCCAATAGCGGAAAAAAATACTCTGGAAAATTCCTCTCCAACCCCCTCAGGTGATCGAAACCAGCCCAGGAGATCACACGGACCAAGTGTTATCTGTAAAGACACTTACCTTCCGTAAAAATATGGCATAGAAAAAAAGAGGACAATGGGCAGACAGAAACCCAAGAGGTCATTGAAAGAGTGCTGAGACATTAGAATAGTGAAAAACAGTAAGATTCATGAGACAGGGTGTCCTCACCTAGTATAAACTTACTAAGACCTGATAACGGTAAAAAGCTATGTAAACACTAAGACATTAACCAGTCCTTGGTGGTTTTTGGAGAATCAGCACAGTGGGATGGTTTACGAACAGGGGATAAGACCAGCAGTGCTTACGTACAGAACAACACAGCCGAATAGTATAAAGATATACATGCTCCCTCCCAAAAGTTGGAGCTGTCAAGAGGGGATGGTCGGAAGTCCATTGCCACAGGCAGTCCGCGAAGGCTAAGTCTGATCAACTTGGGTTCAGCGGACAGATCAGGTTGTATTAATTGCTTGTCATTAATGTAATCTGCAGGCAGTTGTATTATAATACTGTCGAACGTAATGTTGAAGACAGCTGTAGTACAATGCTGTGTAAGTCAATCTATTAAACTTGCTATTTTATAACCACTCAGGCCAGAATCAAGCGGAGGTGATTGTTGAAGGATTAACAACACTTAGTTGCGACAGTAACGGGAGAAATCCGCTAACATATTAGGGTCCCCGGGTGGGCCCGAGTTTTAAAGGTTTGAGGTAGCTAGTGTTAAGAGAATTGACTATTCCAATGAGACAGGGAGGATGTGGTTCTGACCGAGTGAGGTAGCCACACCTCAGGCCCATGGGAGAATAAGCCATGGCGAATGCACTGGATGGTTTATGCTCAACAGTTCATATGTACATGGAGAAGTCAAGGTTAGGGTCATGCATACCCTTGACAGAATAGGAAAGAAATTGTGCAGGAGGACAAGGAGTTAAAATAGGAACATCTGTCAGATTTTGTGTGAGGTGGAGACTAAGATGAAGAAATGGTAAGGAAGAAGGAAATTAAAAAGTAGGTTTGGAAAGCAGGAGTCATGTGTCAGCCATAGGAATTAGGGAGATTGAGAGAGGAAGTTGAAATTCAGAAGGTTAGGTTGAAAGCAGAACAAAAAGAAGGATGGAGGGACCTTCACCACACCAGGCTTGGGTGAGACACAGACTGTGAACTTGAGACTTCGAGTTGGTACAGAATGGGGTTAAGTCATAAACATCAGAAATTGAAGTAAAAAAAGGGGAGTCTATGATGGAATCAAGAAGGAGAAAGGGAGAGGATCACAAGCTACAGAATGTGTTCTTTTGTTTTCAGTGGTTCAGTCTCTTTAAAAAGCCTGTCCTCATTGTGAATGCTTTCTTTTTGCTATTGTGGGCTATGGTCCCTTTTTAATGCTTGTTATGTGTTTTCCTCTTCTGTATAATGTGACAAAGATTTTGTTTAACTGTGAAAGCAGTTATTTCCAATATTTTCACAGTTTTTGGAAAGGCGTGCCTGAAGAAGAACGAAATGAAAGACAATGTAATTTACTGGGTTTTAGTAAGCACGTGCTAAATTGATAATTTTATCTGTTTTGTCTTGTGTTTAATTTTGATATTGCTGAATTAAAATTGGAGTTATTGAGGTTAACTAACCTATTAAACTGTGGTAACCAGACTTTTATTGTGACCACAGTAAAATTCTGGCTCTTATAAAAATGTGAGAGTCTCAAATTCCAGACATGAGATTGTCACATATGAAAATTAATCTGTTTGAAGTTGCGTTGAGTATTGGAGAGTGTGAATTGATGTGTAAAGAGTTAATGTTGTTTGTAACTATAAATCAAAGAACGATATCTCATTATCTAGTCCAGGGCAGCAATTTTGATAATTTGGGGATAATCATCTTGGTTGTACTAAAATGTGATCACTGACAGCTCCCCTTTTATCTTGTGATTGGCTACGGTCGGAAAAAGTGACGCAAAGACAGAAAAGATTAAATGAAGGATATCTCGTATCTCCTTGATAGAAAAAGCAGAAAACCTCGAACAGCTGGGAGAGTTGGTTCAGATCAAACCCACACAAAGCAGGTGGAAAAGGGAAATTGGAAAACTATAGTTGTGTTATGGCAAGGACAGCAAATTATAAAACTTGAATTAGAGACCGAGAGCGACCTCAACAAAAACTGATGGAACAAAAATTAGAGGTGGAAAATCAATTAGCTCAGACAACTGCTTACAACACGACTTTGGCTGCGTGAGTAGATTACCTTCAAACTGAAGGTGCAAATAGAGCCAGAAAATTAGCAGCATGTAATGCCGAACTACAACGACAGGAAGGTCAGGATAAAATGTGATAAAAGAAGGTAGATGAGTTAAGTAGTGCCCTACGAGGAGTCCTAAGTCAAAAACCAGGACGACCAGCATAGCATAGCAGGAGCGGGAGTTCATACCCTCTGTCTAAAGAAAGTACAGGAGCTGGAGGAAAGATTAAAATCCGAGATAGGCACTCTGAGACAGGAGATAGAATTCTTGAAGAAGCACTTATATGACTCATATCCTGCCCTTCTCCAGCATTTCCTCCCCCCCCCCCCCCCAGAGTGTGGAAGCATAAACAGCTCAGCGCCACCCCATGAAAGACGGCCAAGGGGATTTGGAGGAGGAAGAGATACGGGGAAGATGGCAGAGACGGAAGTCACAGTAGGGGATGTAAACACTCACCACATGGTAGTGTGGACTCAAAAACGACAGGAGTCAGAGGATGGTATCTTAGCAGTAGATTGGATGGGAAAAAACAATGTGGTAGTGGACATGGTAAATATGTGTTTGTGGCAAATGGGGGCAGAATCTCCGCAAGAAGGGCTGCTGATAGGGGCACAAAGTCAATATGACCAAGCTGTGCGCCTCCGATACGAGCAGAGAGAATTTGATCAACTGCTAAAGATTGCCCTCTGTTGGGCAGAACACAAGAATGAGTGTGGCATAATAGACTGAATAGTACAGATTGGTATGAAGAATTTAAGACCTGATCTGCAGATATCGGCAGATATCAAATGTCAACAGCATGGTGATATTTTGGACTAAGACGTAAAACTTGGATTTCGATAATTCAAAATTACATAGAGAAGGAGAAACAATCATCAGCCTTAATCCAAGTTGCTTTTTCTCTTTTGAAAACGTTTTGATTTGTTTTTAGCCCATTTATTTTCCGAGACACAGTACTTATGGGGGGAAGGATTACTATCCAAGAGTAATTACAAGCACTTCTGTCTCTACTGTAAAACCACAAAGCCTGGACATTATTTGTTTCTGAAGTTGGAATTGATAAGATAAATTGATATGAGTTGCTGTTCAAGCACTCGAAGGGAAAATTTACCTGTAGTTTAAGGGGATAATCAAATTATATTTTAAAATAAGATGAGTCTAGTCTAAATGGTTTCTGTCCAATGCTGTGCATCAAGGAAGAAAGTATTTTGTGGGGGAAATAAAATAATATATTGACAAGTCCTGTCAGTCCTAAAATACTGCTCTCAAATTGGGATAATAAAAGTGGTCCAAGAAGAATTTAAGCAAAATAAACAACAAATGTTTTAAGATATTGGACCAGACTGTAAATATTGTATTGGACAGTGCTCATGAATGAGATGAAATGGTAATATAATGGGATGTGTAAAATTGGAAGAAAGGAAGTGATTGAGGATAAAGTGTAGAAACAGACAAATTTCTGCAGCTACCGATCTGCTCAGTCGCATCCCTGATTTTAATCGCTCCACCATCGGCGGCCGTGCCTTCAGCTGTCTCGGCCCTAAGCTCTGGAATTCCCTCCCTAAACCTCTCCGCCTCTCTACCTCTCTCTCTCCTCCTTTAAGACGCTCCTTAAAACCTACCTCTTTGACCAAGCTTTTGGTCATCTGACCTAATATCTCCTTATGTGGCTCGGTGTCAAATTTTGTTTGATAATCGCTCCTGTGAAGCGCCTTGGGATGTTTTTACTACGTTAAAGGCGCTATATAAATGCAAGTTGTTGTACTGTTGTTGTTGTGAAGTCATCACCCTGGATGATTATGGGTAAATAAATCTCCTGGGCATGATTTACCAAAAGATATCAATCTGGTATAAATGTACAATCTAGTGAAAGTCAGGAGTGTGTAGTTGAGAATAGTAAATTGATAGCTTTCTCTTGGAGATATTTGTGTCCTTGCCTATACTGAACAATGAGAAAACTGCCTGGCCACTACCCAAGACATCGGGACCCTGCAGGGGGAGATAAGCAAAGACCTCCAGACACCTCCCGATCTTTTGATAAGATAACCTGAAAGCCCAAGAATGGCTACAGTGGACATGAAAGATACAAATGGATGTTGTCATCAATTGGAAATGGAGACCAGGATGAAGAACATGATTACAAAGGCCTACGGCCTGGTGAGCTTTTGGAACCACTCTTTAAACAGAGCAGTTGCTTTTACAGGATTAAATCTTACTGGACATGTGACGTGTGCCATAGAAAACACATTCGGAAATACCATGAGGAAAAAGAAACTGGCCAGCAGAACGTGTGATATGTTTTGTGAGGCGACCAGTATGCAGAAATGCGTGATGAAGATGCTCTGAAGAACGGGTCTCAGACATGCTCAGTTACTGGACAACAGCACGACATGAAGTGGTTAATGTGGCCCAGGAGAGTGAGAAAACCTTTTAAACAAGGCACTGACACATGCTCCATAGAGAAACCGACTAATTAATGAAACAATCAGAGGGATTGGAATTAAAGTAAAGAGGGACATAGTAATTTGGATTTCCAAAATTCAGGGTTAAGTTCCTTTCAGTTAACAGGGAAATCGGGCTCGGGAGAAACAATAGTAAAAGGAGAGCTGGAGAATCTTTTAAGTCCATGATTTCTTGATATTATGTTACTGTGTATTAACCAAATTAAACTTAGAAGCAATATGTATATGTTTATGTGTGTTTATGTAAAGTCAAGATGATCTTAGGCAAGACCAAAGAGATAAAGTGAAAATTGAACTTGGTGGAACCAGGAGCCAAGCATGATCAATATCCCATCTCCCATAGCTCGCATCGAGATCCCAAACATTTAGCAAGAGGGCGGTGTTAATAGGAGGGGAGGGGGGAGCGAAGTCGTACCTCGGTTTGTCAGAGACAGAGCATGCTGACACTTCAGAACTATGAACACCCAAAGGTCAAGAGATGGCTCGTTTGTAGGTGCTTTAATTGAACCAGAGTGGTTCCACTCAGGTTCAAGAGGAGGGAATGTAAGAATATGGTTTAAAACAAGCATAGGAGGAAAGAGGGCAAAGGTCCGACAGAAACCCAAGAGGTTATTGAAAGAGTGCTGAGGCATTAGAACAGTGAAAAACAGTAAAATTCATGAGACAGGGTGTCCTCACCTAGTATAAACATACTAAGACCTGACAATGGTAAAAGGCTACATAAGCACCATGGGCTATAAATTGGGGCGCGTAACGCCCATTTTGTAGGCACTGTGCGGCCTCCTAAGGACCCAAAATGGCATCCGGAGTGTGCACGCACACTTCTAGAGTGACATGTGCCGGACGCCATCTTTTTAAAGGCATTTGTGCACGCGCAGATAACAAACGCCGGCAGTGTGTAAAGTAGGGAGACTATGGACTATGCCGTAGATCAGTATGTATTGCTGATTTAAAGGGACAGATGAGATTTTGGAACTCCATGCTCTGTCTTAACCTCCCACAACTGAACAGGTCGTAAACAGCATGGAGGACCCCCCACCACCCCCGACCAGTGCTATTTAAAGGGACCATGCAGGATTTACAGGTTAGTTGCTGGATTATTGATTCTGGCTGCTGATGCATTTGTACCCATTTTTGGAGGTCTCCTATACTTGAATACTAGGACTAGGGGACATAGCCTAAAAATTAGAGCCAGGACTTTCAGGAGTGAAGTTAGGAAATGCTTCTACATGCAAAGGGTGGTAGAAGTTTGGAACTCTCTTCTGCAAACGACAATTGACGCTAGCTCACTTGTTCATTTTAAATGTGAGATTGATAGATTTTGTTAACCAAGTGTATTAAGGGATATGGGGCTAAGGCAGGTATATGGAGTTTGGTCACAGGACAGCCATGATCTCATTGAATGGCGGAACAGGCTCGAGGGGCTAAATGGCCTACTCCTGTTTCTATATTCCTATGTTCCTATAACAAAGTTTCAATACTCTACAGGGAGTGGGCTGGCTGGCTGACAGGCAACAGCAAGGGCACTGGCGGAGTGGCAGGGATGGGACAGGAATGCTGTCATCCTGAGAGAGGACGGCAGGTTCATGTTCCATGGAGCCACTGCCACTTGCTGCTTCCTGTTATTCACCACCTTCTCCTGTAAGAAAGTGGGACGTGTGTCGGTGAGTGTCCTGCAAGATGTTTGAGTGATGTGCCTGTCATGGTTAAATAGCTGCCAGTGTGTGTGACCTGTGAGTTGTGGGTGTGTGGCTTACAACAGTGATAATGTGTAAGGGTGAGAGGAAGCATCTGATTGGAAGAGTTGAGTACTGATTGAAAGAGTTTGTTGGTATGTGGGTGATGGGGGGTGTAGTCCGTGGAGCAGTGGATGAGGCTAGTGGTGCAGTTGGTAGGAGACGCCACTTGACAGTTGACCTCACTCACCTTGACCACTCGTCAAAGCATTGAACTTCTTCCTGCACTGCATCCATGTTCGTGGTGCTGTGTGTCTGGCATTGATTTCGTCCCCTAATGCCTCCCACTGCCTTTTGGGTATATGTCTGGAGGGCCTCTTGCACCGCCCCCCCCCCTGCCACCCTGCAGAAATAGGATGCTCCTCCTTCTGTCCACCTCTTGCACCAAGACCTCTAGTGCATCAGCAGAGAACCTTGGTGCACACTCTCTCGCAGACCCAGTACAAACTCAGATCGGCAGATTGGGAGGTGTGGCATGAAGATTTTTTTTTGTTCATGGGATGTGGGCGTCGCTGGCGAGGCCAGCATTTATTGCCCATCCCTAATTGCCCTTGAAAAGGTGGTGGTGAGCTGCCTTCTTGAACCGCTGCAGTCCGTGTGGTGAAGGTTCTCCCACAGTGCTGTTAGGAAGGGAGTTCCAGGATTTTGACCCAACGACGATGAAGGAACGGCGATATATTTCCAAGTCGGGATGGTGTGTGACATGGAGGGGAACGTGCAGGTGGTGTTGTTCCCATGTGTCTGCTGCCCTTGTCCTTCTAGGTGGTAGAGGTCGTGGGTTTGGGAGTTGCTGTCGAAGAAACCTTGGCGAGTTGCTGCAGTGCATCCTGTGGATGGTAAACACTGCAGCCACTGTGCGCTGGTGGTAAAGGGAGTGAATGTTTAGGGTGGTGGATGGGGTGCCAATCAAGCAGGCTGCTTTGTCCTGGATGGTGTCGAGCTTCTTGAGTGTTGTTCGAGCTGCACTCATCCAGGCAAGTGGAGAGTATTCCATCACACTCCTGACTTGTGCCTAGTAGATGGAGGAAAGGATTTGGGGAGTCAGGAGGTGAGTCACTCGCCGCAGAATACCCAGCCTCTGACCTGCTCTTGTAGCCACAGTATTTATGTGGCTGGTCCAGTTAATTTTCTGGTCAATGGTGACCCCCAGGATGTTGATGGTGGGGGATTCAGCGATGGTAATGCCGTTGAATGTCAAGGGGAGGTGGTTAGACTCCCTCTTGTTGGAGATGGTCATTGCCTGGCACTTGTCTGGCACGAATGTTACTTGCCACTTGTCAGCCCAAGCCTGGATGTTGTCCAGATCTTGCTGCATGCGGGCATGGACTGCTTCATTATCTGAGGGGTTGCAAATGGAACTGAACACTGTGCAATCATCAGCGAACATCCCCATTTCTGACCTGATGATAGAGGGAAGGTCGTTGATGAAGCAGCTGAAGATGGTTGGGCCTAGGACACTGCCCTAAGGAACTCCTGCAGCAATGCCCTGGGGCTGAGATGATTGGCCTCCAACAACCACTGCCATCTTCCTTTGTGCTAGGTGTGACTCCAGCCACTGGAGAGTTTTCCCCCTGATTCCCATTGACTTCAATTTTACTAGGGCTCCTTGGTGCCACACTCGGCCAAATGCTGCCTTGATGTCAAGGGTAGTCACTCTCACCTCACCTCTGGAATTCAGCTCTTTTCTTCATGTTTGGACCAAGGCTGTAATGACGTCTGGAGCCGAGTGGTCCTGGCGGAACCCAAACTGAGCATCGGTGAGCAGGTTATTGGTGAGTAAGTGCCGCTTGATAGCACTGTCAACGACACCTTCCATCACTTTGCTGATGATTGAGAGTAGACTGATGGGGCGGTTATTGGCCGGATTGGATTTGTCCTGCTTTTTGTGGACAGGACATACCGGGGCAATTTTCCACATTGTCGGGTAGATGCCAGTGTTGTAGCTGCACTGGAACAGTTTGGCTAGAGGCTCAGCTAGTTCTGGAGCACAAGTCTTCAGCACTGCAGCCGGGATGTTGTCGGGGCCCATAGCCTTTGTTGTATCCAGTGCACCCAGCCGTTTCTTGATATCATGTGGAGTGAATCGAATTGGCTGAAAACTGGCTTCTATGATCGTGGGGCAATCGGGAGGAGGCCGAGATGGATCATCCACTCGGCACTTCTGGCTGAAGATGATTGTAAACGCTTCAGCCTTGTCAAATCTATTGCTTGGAGCTGATGGCACACCTGGTGATGAGAGATTGGAGCCATGTCGCTCCTCCTCCTTGGCAACCTGATACTGAGCCAGGCAGATCTGCAGTACTCCAGGGTGCTGTTGATGATTGATCAATCTGCCTGACAAATGGATGTGACCTGTCACCAGGGACTAGGATTCTTCCCACTTGGCTCCAGATAACCCTGCAAGCCAATACTCTAATGGGTAAGGTGGTCCTTATGACACAAGAAGCGTACCAATGTTCTGTGCAATACTCTTGCATAAACTTGGTGGTCCCTAAGCTTTGGCGCATGCCAATCTGTGCCTAAAGTGTCTGGGATTAGATAAGTGGAGTGTATCCTTGCTGGGAGAGAGTGTGCACTCCATAATCAAGCAAACAGTAATTTGGTTTGGAGACCCTTGAAGATGGTGATGGGTTTCCGTGCAGGTCAGACATCCAGCTGACCCAAAAAAAACACAGGCCAAGGATTGAACTGGGATCTTTCTGCTCTGTGTGCTCAGTACTACACCAGGTGCTGCATTCACCCATTGGAATCGTTCCATTGTCTTTAAGCTCTCCACCTTTTATAAGTTTTTGGTGGTGGAGGACAAGATCTGAGCTAATATTTGCAGTGTTGGATGACATTTGTTAGTCAAGTGTACAAGTCAGAATTCCAAACCTTAGTGCAAGGCTGTATACAACCAGCAGTCATAGAGTATTGTTAATTGTATCCATGTGATTTTTATCAATTAGTGTTAATTGTATTCAGGTGGTGTGTGTCAATTGGGAACGCTTTTGTATCCATTTGTAAGACAGCTTATCTAGGATGTGGGTAATGTGGATCTCTGTGAATAAAGGGTTGGAAGCAACTGAAGACCAGGCTCTAGTATTCTATCTTTCACCACATGGCTATCCAGCTTATAACAAGTATCATTGCAAATATTTCTGTTTTCTACTTTTAAAGGTTAAGAAAATTCTGATTGATCAAATATGGCCTTAAAATCTCCATGTAGAGGAAAACAAAATCTTGACTCATAACAAGCTTTCCTGAAATATTCTATCTGTTGGGAACTACAAAACAAATATGCTTTAAGAAGGAACTCCACCCTATATGAAAAAAGGGGGAACTCTTTTAAACAAGGAAGAAACCCTTCTTCAGATTTGGAACCAATGTGTTGCTAAGCTGAGGAAAATCTGGCTTGTAACATTGCAACTTTTCACCACTGGGAAGGAATGGGGTGGGGTGTGAGGTTTCCATGTTTTACCCATGATGAGGTACATTCTGGGGAAGATAACATGACTCTGGCTGACCTCTGCTCTACAGCTAGCTTATCCAATCTTTCTGGCACTCTCCACAAAAAGCGAGGACTAAATGGTGCAGTACTGTCCTTTTCCGACTGTGATTTTGGCTTCGAACTCATCCCAAACTGATGATATGAAAGTCTTTTCCCTGTGCTGGTTGCTAGGGTCTGATGTAAAGTGAATTTATGTTTCATGAGTCTCTAGCACAAAATTGGGTCTAATTTGATGCTAAATGAGAGTGACTATATTTCAAATGTACTTCATTGGCTGTGAAAGCGCTTTGGGATGTCCTGAACATGTGAGAGGCGCCATATAAATGCAAGCTCTTTCTTTCTTTCATTCTCAACTTCATGCAGAGGGGGCTCAAGAACGGCCAGAGTGGAAAATGGAAAATATCACACCAGAGCAGTAGGGTTGGGACCTGGCGTGGGGAGTTTTATTCCACGGAGTAGACTTCCCAGGGTGCGGATCAGAAAATCGGGATCACTGCGCCTGCGGTTTTCCGAGCTGTGCTTGCAACAGGCCAGATAACTGAACATGGCCAAGGACTCGAAAAATCGCTGCTCACATCTGGTGCTGACACTGGAGGGCTGGTTTTAACTTTCGGAGGGGGTGGGGTGGAAAATGGAAAGGAAGATTGGACGGGGTGTGTAACGGGGTGGGGGGGGGGGAGGCATTCCTCCATCACCTGTATTCTATCACCCCCTCCCCCCCCCCCACCAAAGTTAAAACCATCTCTCGGGTATCTGAAGTGGGAAAATGTTCCATTTCTTAGCAATAACATACCTTAAAGACAGGATAAAAACTATTACATAGAATATACAGCACAGAAACAGGCCATTCGGCCCAACTGATCAATGCTGGTGTTTATGCTCCACACGAGCCTCCTCCCTCCCTACTTCATCTCACCCTATCAGCATATCCTTCTATTCCTTTCTCCCTCCTTAAATGCACCTATACTATTCGCCTCAACTACTCCTTGTGATAGTGAGTTCCACAGTCTAACCACTCTCTGGGTAAAGAAGTTTCTCCTGAATTCCTTATTGGATTTATTAATGATTATCTCATATTTATGGCCTCTAATTTTGGTCTCCCCCAGAAGTGGAAACATTTTCTCTACGTCAACCCTATCAAACCCTTCGATATTTTAAAGTATTGGTTTCGTTTATGACAGAATTGTAATTCTCCTCAAATTAAATTAATTCCACATTAGTAAAACTGAGCACCACATGGATTGGAGCCTGTCAGAGAACCTGGATTATAAGCAGGCAATTTAAATTTACAGCTTTTTTGTAATCGGGTACAATTCCCCTTTAATAAGGATTTAGTTCTGCCTTGAAAGACCAAATGATTTAAATGAGTTAAAATGCAATGTAAGTTAAACACTTGATTGTTATCAAAAACTAGTGACCAGTTCTTTCTCTATGTACGAGACTGCAGTTCTGAAATGCTTGAACCGTTACTACCAGATCACTGGCTGGCAGTACAAACATGACATGTGATACCACATTGCCGCCAGTGAGGAAATATGAATGTGATGATCTCAAAGAAGGATGACCCACTTTTGTACGAAATTTAGGAGCCATCAAGATGACAAAGGTAACCTAGAGACACCAGGCTGCAGTATACTGAAAGAGAGAGACAGACAGACAGATAGAGAGCTAGAAAGAGACCGAGAGGGACATAGAGAGAGGCTGAGAGACCGAGAGAGGGAGACAGAGAGAAAGGGAAAGAGAGAGGCTGAAAGAGGGTCAGATGGACAGACAGAGAGTCAGAAAGAGGGAGAGAGACAGAAAAAAGGAGACAGCCAGAGAGAGGGAGAGAGAGATAGAGAGAAGGAAACATAGAGTCAGAGAGCAAGAGAAAACAAGGGAGACAGAGAATAAAGAGTATAACAACGACAAAGAGAATAAAACAGGTATGAAAAGGAGGTAGGAGAAAGAAGTAATTTTTTACCAGGTGTGATATCATCAGCTGACTGAAATATATAGTATCATAGTAGGTACAGCACAGGAGGAGGTCATTCGGCCCATCGTGCCTGTGTTGGCTCTTTGAAAGAGCTATCCACTTAGTTCCATTTCTATGCTGTTTCCCCATAGCCCTGTAAATTTTTTCTCTTCAAGTATTTATCCAATTCCCCTTTGAAAGTTACTTTTGAATCTGCTTCCACCGCCCTTTCAGGCAGTGCATTCCAGATCATAACAACTTGCTGTGTACAAAAACGTTTCCTCTTGTCGCCTCTGGCTCTTTTTCCGATCACATTAAATCTGTGTCCTCTGGTTACTGACCCTTCTGCCACTGGAAACAGTTTCTCCTTATTTACTCTATCTAAACCGTTCATGATTTCGAATGCCTCTATCAAATCTCCCGTTAACCTTCCCTGTTCTAAGGAGAACAACTCGAGCTTCTCCAGTCTCTCCACATAACTGAACTCCCTCATCCCTGGTACCATTCTAGTAAATCTCTTCTGCGCCCTCTCTAAGGCCTTGACATCCTTCCTAAAGTGTGGTGCCCAGAATTGAACACAATACTCCAGCTGAGGCCTAACCAGTGTTTTATAAAGGTTTAGCATAACTTCCTTGCTTTTGTAATCTATGCCTCTATTAATAAAGCCCAGGATCCCATATGCTTTTTTAACAGCCTTCTCAACTTGTCCTGCCACCTTCAATGATTTGTGTATGTGCACCCCCAGGTCTCTCTGTTCCTGCGCTCCCTTTAAAATTGTACCATTTAGTTTATATTGCCTCTCCTCATTCTTCCTACCAAAATGTATCACTTCATGCTTCTCTGCATTAAATTTCATCTGCCATCTGTCTGTCCATTTCACCAGTCTATGTTCTCCTGAAGTCTGTTACTATCCTCCACATTGTTTGTTACATCTCGAGTTTTGTGTCATCTGCAAATTTTGAAATAATACCCTCTATACCCAAGTCCAGGTCATTAATATATATCAAGAGTGAAGAAACAAACCATACTGAGATGGAGGTGAATGGTGGGGGGAGGGGGAGTCCCACAGTGAGGGATGGCAAAGCAGTAGTCAGTAGCAAATAAACAAAAATAAATTACAAAAAACGATTCAGAGTTCCAGATTTTACAAGATGTATTAATATTCCTGCTGTGTCACAGGAACATAAGAACATAGGAACAGGAGTAGGCCATTTAGCCCCTCGAGTCTGTTCCGCCATTCAATGAGATCATGGTTGATCTGTGACCTAACTCCATATACCCGCCTTAGTCCCATATCCCGTAATACCTTTGGTTAACAAAAATCTATCAATCTCATATTTAAAATTAGTAACTTAGCTAGCATCAACTGCCGTTTGCAGAAGAGAGTTCCAAACTTCTACCACCCTTTGCGTGGAGAAGTGTTTCCTAACTTCACTCCTGAAAGTCCTGGCTCTAATTTTTAGGCTATGTCCCCTAGTCCGAGACTCATAGAATCATAGAATCATAGAAGTTTACAACATGGAAACAGGCCCTTCGGCCCAACATGTCCATGTCGCCCAGTTTATACCACTAAGCTAGTCCCAATTGCCTGCACTTGGCCCATATCCCTCTATACCCATCTTACCCATGTAACTGTCCAAATGCTTTTTAAAAGACAAAATTGTACCCGCCTCTATTACTGCCTCTGGCAGCTCGTTCCAGACACTCACCACCCTTTGAGTGAAAAAATTGCCCCTCTGGACCCTTTTGTATCTCTCCCCTCTCACCTTAAATCTATGCCCCCTCGTTATAGACTCCCCTACCTTTGGGAAAAGATTTTGACTATCTACCTTATCTATGCCCCTCATTATTTTATAGACTTCTATAAGATCACCCCGAAACCTCCTACTCTCCAGGGAAAAAAGTCTCAGTCTATCCAACCTCTCCCTATAAGTCAAACTATCAAGTCCCGGTAGCATCCTAGTAAATCTTTTCTGCACTCTTTCTAGTTTAATAATATCCTTTCTATAATAGGGTGACCAGAACTGTACACAGTATTCCAAGTGTGGCCTTACTAATGTCTTGTACAACTTCAACAAGACATCCCAACTCCTGTATTCAATGTTCTGACCAATGAAACCAAGCATGCTGAATGCCTTCTTCACCACCCTATCCACCTGTGACTCCACTTTCAAGGAGCTATGAACCTGTACTCCTAGATCTCTTTGTTCTATAACTCTCCCCAACGCCCTACCATTAATGGAGTAGGTCCTGGCCCGATTTGATCTACCAAAATGCATCACCTCACATTTATCTAAATTAAACTCCATCTGCCATTCATCGGCCCACTGGCCCAATTTATCAAGATCCCGTTGCAATCCTAGATAACCTTCTTCACTGTCCACAATGCCACCAATCTTGGTGTCATCTGCAAACTTACTCCCCTATTAGTTCCCCTTACTACCCTATTAGTTCCCCTTAATATCTTGAAAATTTCAATCAAATCACCCCTTAATCTTCTAAATTCCAGGGAATACAACCCAAGTTTGTGTAATCTCTTCTCGTAATTTAACCCTTGGAGTCCAGGTATCATTCTAGTAAATCTACGCTGCACTCCCTCCAAGGCCAATATATCCTTCCTAAGGTGCGGTACCCAGAACTGAACATAGTACTCCAGGTGTGGTCTAACCAGGGTTTTGATTAGCTGGAGCATAACTTCTACCCCCTTGTAGTCTAATTCTCTAGATATAAAGGCCAGCATTCCATTAGCCTTTTTGATTATTTTCTGTACCTGAGCGTGGCATTTTAATGATCTATGTACATGGACATCTAAGTCTCTTTGGGCCTCCACTGTTTCAAGCTTTTCACCATTTAGGAAGTACTCTGATCTATCCTTTAAGGTCCAAAGTGGATGACCTCACACTTGCCTACATTGAAATCCATTTGACACAGTTTTGCCTATTCATTTAATCTATTAATATCTCTCTGTAATTTTATGCTTCCATCTACACTGCTTACAATGCTGCCTATCTTTGTGTCATCGGCAAACTTGGATATGTGGCTCTCTATCTGGCCATCTAAATCATTAATAAATACAGTGAAAAGTTGAGGCCCCAACACAGATCCCTTTGGGACACCACTAGTCACATCCTGCCAATTTGAGTACCTGCCCATTATCCCTAATCTCAGTCTCCTGCCGCTCAGCCAATTTCCTAACCAGGTCAATAATTTGCCTTTAAATGTATTTCCCCCTTGTCTGTTGTCTAGCAACGCTGGATGTCCGTTTTATACGGAGGTGTTTAACGCCTGGCTGAACGATGGGACATATGGCATCACCACACCATTACCACCTCATTTAAATACATATGGCCGGGCACTTCTGATGTCCGACAGTAGTGGCAGCAGAAAGTCGAACAGAAGCAAAAATCCTGCCCTCATCCTGCCCCCATCCCCACCTGAAAATCGGACAACGTGGGGAGGGAAATCAAGTCCATAATGTTGAACACACAGGATGAAATCGTACCTAAGGGAAATAGGTAACTCGCTAAAAATGGATAAATAGGGACATTAGAAAAAAGGCAGAGGTTATAAGTCTGTCAGGACTTAGGGGGTGAACTTAGGGGAGAATACAGGGGATATACAAAAAATGCAACTTTAAAAGAGATATTAGGGGTGCAAATAGGGTCCTGGAGATGTGTAGTTGAAGGACCCAGCAGCAAGAGCAGTTCAAAAGGAAGTTCAGAGGTGGCGTCTTTCAGATGAGACCTTAAACCAAGGTCCCGTCTACCCTCACAGGTGGATGTAAAAGATCCCATGGCACTATTTCAAAGAAGAGCAGGGGAGTTCTCCCTGGTGTCCTGACCAATATTTATCCCTCAACCAACATCACTGAAACAGATTATCTGCTCATTTATCACATTGCTGTTTGTGGGATCTTGCTGTGCCCAAATTGGCTGCCACGTTTCCTACATTACAACAGTGACTACACTTCAAAAGTATTTCATTGACTGTAAAACGCTTTGGGATGTCCTGAGGACGTGAAAGGTGCTATATAAATGCAAGTTCTTTCTTTCTTTAAAAGATAGAAGTGGTAGTGAGGTTGAGGTTGATGTCAATGGAAAGTAAAGTCGGAGAGGGTTTAGAATGAGCGGCAAACCCAATCCCATCAGTTTCTCGCTGGGCAGTGAGGTTAAAATTACCCCCAAAGTATTGGAGGGACAGTAGCAGTATAGAAGCAGCAGCAAAAAACACAGATGAATACAGGGCAAGGGGCAAGGGGGCATACAGCCCAGCAGCTTTGGCCTAAGGTCCCAGGCTTTGCAACTGGATAGGCTTGGGTTCAGTTCCTAGAGAACCTTTTTTTGTCAGATGCTGTATTTCAATGAAGCAAATGACATTAAAGCCCACCACTGGATCTCACAACATCATCCCAGGGAAAAATTCACACAGTAGTGTCATTGCTTCCCTCCCCAGCCATGAAGCCATTTGAGGAAAAGGTCACTGGCAGTGGAATTGCATTTTTCCCAACACACTTCATATTACCAGCACACACAGAGTGGACTTCTCTTGATTTTCCGCTGTCCCGTCATTTAACTGCTCCCAGCATGGACTGGGAGCACAAAAGGCGGGATTACCAGGGCTTGAGCAGAGGTATATTGGGATGGCTTCTTAAAGTGGCACTTCCTGTTAGCGGTTAAGTTTGAGATTGGGCATTTTCTGCTGTGTTTTGTGCTGAGATGAGGCAGGAGACGGTTAATGTTCAGGGGACAGGAAGGGCAGCCTGTGTCAAGTAAAGTACTTTGGGGGGTCCAGCAGTAAAGCTGAAACCATACAAAAGGGAACAAATAAGGGTCCAATCCAAAGAAAGAAGCAATCGTGCAGTGCTAAGAGATCAAAACGAGCCAAAATCCAGGACTTGTCACTTCAAAAGGTCAGTTCGGACAGTTTCAAAGCTGCCTCTGCAGGATTGTGCTTTGCTCCAACTTTTAAAGGCACACACAGTGCCACCCTGATACCCTAAATGCATCTTACTGGAATTCCTGAGACAGAGAGGACATGCCCCAAATTACTGCTGCAATGAGTTGTGTGCCCAGGAGTAGAGCAAGCCTTGTGCCCACCCAGCACAGCACATTGGAAAAATCAGGAGCAAGTGCATAACCTTTAAATTAGAGCTAGGCTGTTCAGGGTTTTTTTTTATTCGTTCATGGGATGTGGGCATCGCTGGCGAGGCCGGCATTTATTGCCCAACCCAAGTTGCCCTTGAGAAGGTGGTGGTGAGCCGCCTTCTTGAACCGCTGCAGTCCATGGGGTGAAGGTTCTCCCACAGTGCTGTTAGGGAGGGAATTCCAGGATTTTGACCCAGCAAAGATGAAGGAAAGGCGATATATTTCCAAGCAGGGATGGTGTGTGACTTGGAGGGGAACGTGCAGGTGGTGTTGTTCCCATGTGCCTGTTGCTTTTGTCCTTCTAGGTGGTAGAGGTTGCGGGTTTGGGAGGTGCTGTGGAAGAAGCCTTGGTGAGTTGCTGCAGTGCATCCTGTGGATGATACACACTGCAGTCACAGTGCGCCGGTGGTGAAGGGAGTGAATGTTTAGGGTGGTGGATGGGGTACCAATCAAGCGGGCTGCTTTGCCCTGGATGGTGTCGAGCTTCTTGAGTGTTGTTGGAGCTGCACACATCCAGGCAAGTGGAGAGCATTCCATCACACTCCTGACTTGTGCCTTGTAGATGGTGGAAAGGCTTTGGGGAGTCAGGAGGTGAGTCACTCACCGCAGAATACCCAGCCTCTGACCTGCCCTTGTAGCTACAGTATTTATGTGGCTGGTCCAGTTAAGTTTCTGGTCAATGGTGACCCCCAGGATGTTGATGGTGGGGGATTCGGCAATGGTAATGCCATTGAATGTCAAGGGGAGGTGGTTAGACTCTCTCTTGTTGGAGATGGTCATTGCCTGGCACTTATCTGGCGCGAATGTTACTTGCCACTTATGAGCCCAAGCCTGGATGTTGTCCAGGTCTTGCTGCATGCGGGCTTGGACTGCTTCATTATTTGAGGGGTTGCGAATGGATCTGAACACTGTGCAATCATCAGCGAACATCCCCATTCCTGACCTTATGATGGAGGGAAGGTCATTGATGAAGCAGCTGAAGATGGTTGGGCCCAGGACACTGCCCTGAGGAACTCCTGCAACAATGTCCTGGGGTTGAGATGATTGGCCTCCAACAACCACTACCATCTTCCTTTGTGCTAGGTATGACTCCAGCCACTGGAGAGTTTTCCCCCTGATTCCCATTGACTTCACTTTTACTAGGGCTCCTTGGAGCCACACTCGGTCAAATGCTGCCTTGATGTCAAGGGCAGTCACTCTCACCTCACCTCTGGAATTCAGCTCATTTCTCCATGTTTGGACCAAGGCTGTAATGAGGTCTGGAGCCGAGTGGTCCTGGCGGAACCCAAACTGAGCATCGGTGAGCAGGTTATTGGTGAGTAAGTGCCGCTTGATAGCAATGTCGTTGACACCTTCCATCACTTAGAATCATAGAATCATAGAAAATAGGAGCAAGAGTAGGCCATTCGGCCCTTTGGGCCTGCTCCGCCATTCAAAATGATCATGGCTGATCGTCTAACTGAGTACCCTGTTACTGCTTTTTCCCCATATCCCTTGATCCCTTTAGCATTAAGAAATATATCTATCTCCTTCTTGAATACATCTAATGACTTGGCCTCCACTGCCTTCTGTGGTAAAGAATTGCACAGATTCACCATCCTCTGAGTGTAGAAACTTCTCCTCATCTCGGTTCTAAATCACATACCCTGTATCCTGAGACTGTGACCCCTGGTTCTGGACTCCCCAGCCATCGGGAACATCCTCCCTGCATCTAGTCTGTCTAGTCCTGTTAGAATTTTATATGTTTCGATGCGATCACCTCTCATTCTTCTAAACTCGAGTGAATATAGGCCTAGTCGACCCAATCTCTCCTCATACGTCAGTCCTGCCATCCCAGGAATCAGTCTGGTAAACCTTCATTGCACTCCCGCCAAGGCAAGGACATCCTTCCTCAGATAAGGAGACCAAAATTGCTCACAATACTCCAGATTGGCTTTATTTAAGTTTAAGACTAGTTTCGGACTTAAGTACGTCACTCTCAAACTCAATGTAAAATTCTATCATATTATGATCACTCATTCCCAGAGAATCCTTTACTATGAGATTACTAATTAACCCTGTCCAATTACGCAATACAAAATCTAAAATAGCCTGTTCCCTGATTGCTTCCATGAAGTATTGCTCTAGGAAACCGACCAAAACTGCACACAATACTCCAGATGTGGTCTCACCAAGGCCCTGTACAACTGCTGTAAGACATCCCTGCTCCTGTACTCAAATCCTCTTGCAATGAATGCCAACATACCATTCGCCTTCCTAACTGCTTGCTGCACCTGAATGCTCGCTTTCAGTGACTGGTGTACAAGGACACCCAGGTCTTGTTGCACCTCCCCTTTTCCCAATCTATCACCATTCAGATAATAATCTGCCTTTCTGTTTTTACAACCAAAGTGGATAACCTCACATTTATCCACGTTATACTGCATCTGCCATGTTCTTGCTCACTCACCCAACTTGTCTAAATCACATTGGAGCCTCTTTGCATCCTCCTCACAGCTCACATTCCACCCCAGCTTTGTGTCATCTGCAAACTTGGAAATGTTACATTCAGTTCCCTCATCCAAATCATTGGTATATATTGTAAATAGCTGGGGCCCAAGCACTGATTCCTGCGGTACCCCATTAGTCACTGCCTGCCACCCAGAAAAAGACCCGTTTATTCCTACTCTCTGTTTCCTGTCTGTCAACCAATTCTCAAACCATGCCAGTATATTCCCCCCAATCCCATGTGCTTTAATTTTGCACACTAACCTCTTGTATGGGACCTTATCAAAAGCCTTCTGAAAATCCAAGTACACCACATCCACTGGTTCTCCCCTATCTATTCTACTAGTTACCTCCTCAAAAAACTCCAGTAGATTTGTTAAGCATGATTTCCCTTTCATAAACCCATGCTGACTTTGTCCAATCCCGTTAATGCCTTCCAAGTGTTCTGTTATCACATCCTTTATAACAGACTCTACCACTACTGATGTTAGGCTAACTGGTCTATAATTCCCTGTTTTCTCTCTCCCTCCTTTTTTAAATAGTGGGGTTACATTTGCCACCCTCCAATCATAGGAACTATTCCAGAGTCTATAGAATTTTGGAAGATGACCACCAATGCATCCATTATTTCCAGGGCCACTTCCTTTGGTACTCTGGGATGTAGATTATCAGGCCCTGGGGATTTGTCAGCCTTTAGCCCATTAATTTCCCTAGCACTATTTTTTTTACTAATACTGATTTCCTTCAGTTCCTCCCTCTCACTAGACCCTTGGTTCCCTAACATTTCAGGGAGGTTATTTGTGTCCTCCTTTGTGAAGACAGAACCAAAGTATGTGTTTAATTGTTCTGCCATTTCTTTGTTCCCCATTATAATTTCCCCCATTTCTGACTGTAAGGGACCTACATTTGTCTTCACTAATCTTTTTCTCTTGACATATTTATAGAAGTTTTTACAGTCAGTTTTTATGTTCCCTGCTAGTTTACTCTATTTTTCCCATCTTAATCAATCTCTTTGTTCTCCTTTGCTGAATTCTAAACTGCTCCCAATCCTCAAGCTTGCCGCTTTTTCTGGCAATTTTATATGTCTCCTCTTTGGATCTTTTGTAAGCCATGGTTGAGCCACCTTTCCTGTTTTATTTTTGCGCCAGACAGGAATGAATAATTGTTCTAATTCCTGCACACGTTCTTTAAATATTAGCCATTGCCTATCCACCATCATCCCTTTTAGTAAAGTTCCCCAATCTATCCTAGCCAACTCACACCTCATACTTTCATAATTTCCTTTATTTAGATTCAGGACCCTTGTTTCGGATTCAACTACTTCACTCTCCATCTTAATGAGGAATTCTATCATGTTATGGTCGCTCTTCCCTAAGGGACCCCGCACAACAAGATTGTTAATTAATCCTTTCTCATTGCACAATACCCAGTCTAGGATCGCCTGTTCTCTAGTTGGTTCCTCAACATATTGGTCTAGAAATCCATCACATACACACTCCAGGAATTCCTCCCCCACGGTATTCTTGCTAATTTGGTTTGACCAATCTATATGTAAATTAAAGTCACCCATGATTATAGTTGTACCCTTCTTGCTTGCATCTCTAATTTCCTGTTTAATGCCCTCCCCTACATTTCCACTCCTGTTTGGGGGCCTATAGACAACCCCCACCAACGTTTTCTGCCCCTTGGTGTTTCTTAGCTCCACCCATACAGATTCCACATCGTGATTTTCCGAGCCAATATCCTTCCTCACTATTGCACTGATTTCTTCCTTTACTAACAATGCTACCCCACCTCCTTTCCCTTTTTGCCTGTCCTTCCTAAATATTGAATACCCCTGGATGTTCAGTTCCCATCCTTGGTCACCCTGCAGCCATGTCTCCGTAATCGCAACGATATCATAACCGTTAATATCTATCTGCGCTGTTAATTCATCTACCTTATTGCGAATGCTCCGTGCATTAAGACACAATGCCTTTAGACTTGTCTTTTTAAGATTGCTAGTCATCTTAGTATTATTTTGCACTATGGCCCTTTTTGTTTTTCGCCCTGTTTTCTCTGCCTTCCACTATTGCTTCTTCGCTTTCTGTCTTTTGTTTCTATCCTTGTTTCCCCCTCCTCTGACTCCCATCCCCCTGCCATTCTAGTTTAAACCTTCCCCAAATTTGCTGATGATTGAGAGTAGACTGATGGGGCGCTAATTGGCCTTGTCCTGCTTTTTGTGGACAGGACATACCTGGGCAATTTTCCACGTTGTCGGGTAGATGCCAGTGTTGTAGCTGTACTGGAACAGCTTGGCTAGTTTTGGAGCACAAGTCTTCAGCACTACAGCCGGGATGTTGTACGGGGCCCATAGCCTTTGCTGTATCCTGTGCACTCAACCGTTTCTTGATATCACGTGGAGTGAATTGAATTGGCCGAACACTGGCTTCTGTGATGGCAGGGATATCGGGAGGAGGCTGAGATAGATCGTCCACTCAGCACTTCTGGCTGAAGATGGTTGCAAACGCTTCAGCCTTGTCTTTTGCACTCCTGTACTGGACTCCGCCATCATTGAGGTTGGGGATGTCCATGGAGCCTCCATCCTCCCGTTAGTTGTTTAATTGTCCACCACCATTCACGACTGGATGTGGCAGGACTGCAGAGCTTTGATCTGACCCGTTGGTTGTGGAATCACTCTGTCTATAGCATGTTGCTTCCACTGTTAAGCATGCATGTAGCCATGTGTTATAGCTTCGCCAGCTTGTGTACCTCATTTTTAGCTAGTCCTGGCATGCTCTTCTACACTCCTCATTGAACCAGGGTTGATCCCCTGGCTTGTTGGTGATGGTAGAGTGAGGAATATGCCGGGCCATGAGGTTACAATTCTGCTGCTGCTGATGACCCACAGCACCTCATGGACAGCCAGTTTTGAGCTGCTAGATCTGTTCTGAATCTATCCCATTTAGCACGAGTGGTAGTGCCACACAACACGTTGGATGGTGTCCTCAGTGTGAGGACGGGACTTCGTCTCCACAAGGACTGTGCGGTGGTCACTCCTACCAATACTGTCATGGAGAGATAGATTGGTGAGGACGAGGTCAAATAGGTTTATTCCCTCGTGTTCGTTCACACATCACCTGCCCCAAGCCCTAGGCTAGGAACCAAGTCCTTCAGGACTCGGCCAGCTGTGGTGCTACCGAGCCACTCTTGGTGATGGACATTGAAGTCCCCCACCCAGAGAACATTCTGTACCCTTGCTACCCTCAGTGCTTCCCAAGATGGAGGGGGACTGATTCATCATGCTGAGGGAGAGCTGTAGGTGGTAATCAGCAGGAGGTTTCCTTGCCCATGTTTGACCTGATGCCACGAGATTTCATGGGGACAATGTTGAGGACTCCCAGGACCACTCCCTCCTGACTGGGCTTGGTTTGTCTTTGTCGTGTCTGGTGCCAAGTGGTCCATCCGGTTTTAGCAAAATTGTATCAACTGAGAGGCTTAGCTAGGCCATTTCAGAGGGCGATCAACCACATTGCTGTGGGTGTGGAGTCATATCTCAGCCAGACCGGTATATTTCCTTCCGTAAAGGACATTAGTGAACCAGATGGGTTTTTACAACAATCCAGTAGTTTTATGGTAACTATTACTGATACTAGTTTTTTTTTAATTCCCGATTTTATTGAATTGAATTCCTCAGCTGCTGAGGTAGGATTGTGAACTCATAACTCCAGCTTATTGGTCCTGCCTTCTGGATTACTAGTCCAGTAACATAACCACTATGCTACCATACCCGGATGTGATGATAGGAAGCACTTCTTCACACAAAGTGTAATGGAATTCTGGAACTCCAAAATGCTGTTGAGGCTGGGGGTCAATTGAAAATTTCAAAACTGAGATTGATAGATTTTTCTTTGGCAAGGGTATTAAGGGTTACAGAACCAAGGCGGGTAGATGGAGTTAAGATACTGATCAGCCATGATCTAATTGAATGGCAGAACAAACTAGAGGGGCTGAATGGCCTACTCCTGTTCCTTTGGGTACAGATTACACCCATGTAGCAGGATGTAACAGAAGAGAGGAGAAACAAGGTGCACAAAGGATTGGGAGAGACGGGTAGCACTAGAGTAAAAATAGTACTGTAATAGGTGGGATCAGTCTAAGAGAGAATATGAGAAGGTCTAAGATAGGTTTACAGTTCATGTGTGTCAAGGCATGAAGCGTGGTAAATAAGGTTGGTGAGCTGCAGGAGCAAATAGCCACATGGGAATATGATTTTGTGGCGATAACAGAGACCTGGCTCAAAAAAGGGCAGGATTGGGTACTAAATATTCCTGGATACAAAGTGTTCAGGAAAGATAGGGAAGGAAAGAAAGGAAGGGGGTGGCAATATTGATTAAGGAGAATATTACAGCGCTGGAGAGAGAGGATGTCCTTGAGGGGTCAAGGACAGAATCTATTTGGTTAGAGTTAAATTTGGTTAGATTTGGTTAGAGGAGCCATTACACTACTGGGTGTATTCTATAGGCCACCAATTAGTGGGAAGGATATAGAGGAGCAAATTTGCAGGGAAATTACAGAGGTGCAAGAACTATAGAATAGTGATAATGGGGGACTTCAACTATCCTATTGTAGACTAGGATAGTAATAGTGTAAAGGGCAAAGAGGGGGAGGAATTTCTGAAGTGAGTCCAGGAGAACTTTCTTGATCAGTATGTTTCCAGCCCAACAAGGAGGGAAGCATTGCTGGATCTGGTTCTGGGGAATGAGGTGGGTCAAGTGGAGCAAGTTTCAGTGAGGGAACATTTAAGGAACAGTGATCATAGTATCATAAGGTTTAGATTAGTTATGGAAAAGGACAAGGAGCAATCTAGAGTAAAAATACTTAATTGGAGGAGGGCCAATTTCAGTGGGTTGAGACCGGATCTGGCCTGGGTAAACTGGAATCAAAGATTGGCAGGCAAAACTGTAATCAAACAATGGGCGGCCTTTAAAGAGGAGATGGTTCGGATACAGTCCAGGTACGTTCCCACGAGGGGGAAAGGTAGGGCAACCAAAACCAGAGCTCCCTGGATCACGAGAGAGATACAGAGTAAGATGAAGCAGAGAAAGGGGGCGTATGACAGATGTCAGGTTGATAATACAAGTGAGAACCAGGCTGAATATTGAAAGTACAGAGGAGAAGTAAAAAAGGAAATAAGAAGGGCAAAGAGAGAGTATGAGAATAGACTGGCAACTAATATAAAAGGGAATCCAAAAGTCTTCAATAAGCATATAAATAGTAAACGGGTAGTAAGAGGAGGGGTGGGGCCGATTAGGGACCATAAAGTGGATCTACTCATGGAGGCAGAGGGCATGGCTGAGGTACTAAATGAGTACTTTGCATCTGTCTTTACCAAGGAAGAAGATGTTGCCAAAGTCACAGTAAAAGAGGAGGTAGTTGAGATACTGGATGGACTAAAAATTGATAAAGAGGAGGTACTAGAAAGGCTGGCTGTACCCATGCTGCCACTGCCCCTTTTATTCCATGGGCTTCTACTTTGCTGACAAGCCTATTATGTGGCACTTTATCAAACGCCTTTTGGAAATCCATATACACATCAACCGCATTGCTCTCATCGACCCTCTCTGTTACCTCATCAAAAAACTCAATCAAGTTAGTTAAACACGATTTGCCTTTAACAAATCCCTGCTGGCTTTCCTTAATTAATCCACACTTGTCCAAGTGACTATTAATTTTGTCCCGAATTATCGTTTCTATAAGTTTCCCCACCACTGAGGTTAAACTGACTGGCCTATAGTTGCTGGGTTTATCCTTACACCCTTTTTTGAACAAGGGTGTAACATTTGCAATTCTCCAGTCCTCTGGCATCATCCCCATATCTAAGGAGGATTGGAAGATTATGGCCAGTACCTCCGCAATTTTCACCCTGACCTCCCTCAGCAACCTAGGATGTATTCTATCTGGACCTGGTGACTTATATAAACTAAATGGTACAATTCTAAAGGGTGTGCAGGAACAGAGAGACCTGGGGGTATATGTGCACAAATCTTTGAAGGTGGCAGGACAGATTGAAAAAGCGGTTAAAAAAGCATATGGGATCCCGGGCTTTATAAATAGAGGCAAAGAGTATAAAAGCAAGGAAGTTATGTTGAACCTTTATAAAACACTGGTTCGGCCACAACTGGAGTATTGTGTCCAATTCTGGCACTTTAGGAAGGATGAGAAGGCCTTAGAAAGGGTGCAGAAAAGATTTACTAGAATGGTTCCAGGGATGAGGGACTTCAGTTATGTGGATAGACTGGAGAAGCTGAGGCTGTTCTCCTTAGAGCAGAGAAGGCTGAGAGGAGATTTGATAGAAGTGTTCAAAATCATGATGGGTTTAGATAAATAAATAAAGAGAAACTGTTCCCATTGGTGGAAGGGTCGAGAACCAGAGGGCACAGATTTAAGGTGATTGGCAAAAGAACCAAAGGCGACATGAGGAAAAACTTTTTTACGCAGCGAGTAGTTATGATCTGGAATGCACTGCCCGAGGGGGTGGTGGAGGCAGATTCAATCGTGGCTTTCAAAAAGGAATTGGATAAATACTTGAAGGGAAAAAATTTGCAGGGCTACGGGGAAAGAGCGGGGGAATGGGACTAACTGGATTGCTCTTACAAAGAGCCGGCACGGGCTCGATGGGCCGAATGGCCTCCTTCTGTGCTGTAACCATTCTATAATTCTATATTTTTACTCCTGTACTTTATTTTTGGCACTGACAGCAATTCCAAAGGGACACAAGCGAAGTTGCACACACAAGCCAGCCCGTTTTCAATTACAATGAGACACACACACACACACAAAACGAGAGAAAATGACAGCGAGTAACTGATTCCCCCATAAGTGAGCAAACAGGGTCTGGCATTAGGCCAGCCGGTTTTGAAACATTGCAATTCAATATTACCCACTACAACTCTGCCAGAAACCAATTTCAGACGTGTAATGAATTGAAAACCTTTTCTACACTGTTGTTCACTTAGACGTAGTATCTTCCAAATCAGGACAGTTTAAACGAGGCGATCCAGATCCACGAGAAGCATTTGGAAATAGAATTTGAATTAATAAAATGTGTTCACAGCAAAATAATTGTGTTAGCATAATAACAGCTTTGACTACTTCAAACATTCTCAGAAGAGGCCAAACATGTGGGCCATGTTAAGAACTTGGCAATGGTATTGTAGAGAGCACTTGCAGGAAATTGTGTAATTCTTCCAAGTCCTTCCCACTCAAAAATAGAGGAGACCAAAACAAGAGCAAGTGAAATCATTGATAATGAGTTAATTAGTTAGTTAGATTCTCCTGTGCTTAGTGGGACATGAGGCAACCTATTTCTGCCATTGCCGTTGTTATATTATTGAATGGGTATTATTGAATTGTAATATTTCTTCTTGGCCCCCATGCTAGCTGATATTGTAAATGGTTCCCTCTCCTCAGGTACTGTCCCTCTCCCTTTCAAATCTGCCATCATCACCCCCTCCTCAAAAAAACCACTGTTGACCCCTCTGTCGTTGTCTCATCTCCAACCTCCCTTTCCTCTCCAAAGTCCTTGAACGTGTTGTCTTCTCCCAAATCCGTGCCCATCTTTCCCGCAACTCCATGTTTGAATCCTTCCAATCAAGTTTCCGCCCCTGCCACAGTACTGAAACGGCCCTTATCAATGTCACAAATGACATCCTATGTGAATGTGACTGTGGTAAACTATCCCTCCTCATCCTTCTCCACCTGTCTGCAGCCTTTGACACGGTTGACCACACCATCGTCCTCCAACGCCTCTCTTCCATTGTCCAGCTGGGTGGGACTGCGCTCGCCTGGTTCCATTCTTATCTATCCAGTTGTAGCCAGAGAATCACCTGCAATGGCTTCTCTTCCCGCTCCTGCACCGTTATCTCTGGAGTCCCCCAGGGATCTATCCTTGGCCAATACCAATACTGTTTCTCTTCTACATGCTGCCCCTCGGCGACATCATCCGAAAACATGGCAGGTTCCACATGTACGCTGATGACATCCAACTCTACCTCACCACCACCTCTCTCGACCCCTCCACTGCCTCTGTGTTGTCAGGCTGTTTGTACAACAGCCAGTCCTGGATTGGCCGCAATTTCCTCCAATTAAGCATTGAGAAGACCAAAGCCATTGTCTTCAGTCCCCACCACAAACTCCGTTCCCTGGCCACCGACTCCATCCCTCTCCCTGACCGCTGTCTGAGACTAAACCAGAACATGTGTAACCTTGGCGTCCTGTTTGACCTTGAGCTGAGCTTCAGACCCCATCTCCTCTCCATCACAAAGACCGCCTCCTTCCACCTCTGTAATATTGCCTGTCTCCACCCCGGCCGGCATCCCACCTTCCACCCTCCATATTCCTCCATAGTCTTGCCCCTCCCTATTGTTTTCTCTACATTCCTCCAAGAACACTGCATTCCTCCAACTCTGGCCTGTTGTACATCCCCCACTCCCTTCGTTCCACCATTGGCAGCCATGCTTTCAGCCATCTAGGCCCTAAGCTCTGGAATTCCCTCCCTAAACCTTTCTGCCTCTCTCTATTCCTTTAAACCTGCCTCTTTGACCGGGCTTTTGGTCACCTGTCAAAATATCTCCTTCATTAGCTCAGTGTCAATTTTTGTCTGATTATGCTCTTGTGAAGCGCCTTGGGACATTTTCCTATGTTAAAGGCGTTTCATTGATGCAATTTACTGTTGTTGTATTGCTGTCTGTTCAGATCAAGATATTTGACTCCGAATGAAATAATATTTTGCTTCACATCCAGCATATCGTGGTTCTCCACAGTGGATGTTTATATTTGCAAGTCTGTAACAGGTCATCTTGTGCCTAGGTTGTTTCTATAACGAAAGGCATTTTTATGTGGACATCTTGTTAGCCTGACTGACAACCCCCTACCAGGAGAGACAGCAGATGGGCCTTTAGTCTGGCTCTTACCTTTCGACCTGTCTGCCTTGGGTGGCCCTACCAGGAGTTATACTCCCACCAGCATAGACCTCAGGGTCATAGGAGCACGCAAGCCTTCCCACCACATCGAGGTGCAGTCCCTTGGGAAATGATAGCGAGTTAGGCCACTGCCTCAACTGTCAGTTTTGGAGCCAGTGGTAGTCCACGACATTAATCTACTGCTGCTCTCCGCCTTCCTCTCTTGTTCCTCCTAAGCTGCAAATACGAGGGGAGGGCGATTTTCACTTATGGCGTACATCAGGCACACGGAGGGTGGAAGGATCGCGGGGCCCAACCGACAGCATTAGCGAGAGGCCCGATCCGTGTTCATGGTCGGGCCTTATTTTGAATTTGTTCGGCGAGCTACAAGCACTGACAGGCAGCTTGTTGATCGGAGGGAGCAATCCAGCCGCTCCACAGTGGAGCCGAGCCAGAAGTTAAACCTTAAAGTGGGGGGAGGCAATGAAGGGAGAGAGGGGCCACTGAGCCACTGGCAATTGGGCGAGAAGATTCAATGACACCGAAGTTTTTGCCCCGTTTTCGGGAGCTGGTTAGGCCTCTGTACGTCCAGTGGAACTTGCACAGGGCACGCTCTGCTCTTTGGTACCTGAAAATTACCTTGAGGTCCTACAACTGACTTAGACCCAAATGTCAATATTTAAATAAGGCTTTCGCCTGTTTCGGGCAGGAGCGCTGGGTCGCCCATTTCAAGGCCCGTTCGAAAATTAAGTCGAGCAGGCCTCAGGCAGCCAGTGAGCAGTAGAAATTTTTTTAAAGAATTTCGTCTGCCTACTATCCCGTTTTTCAGCGTGAATGGGGAGGTAGACGGACGAAAATTGCCCCCAAGCTCTTCACCCTCAGTGTTATAATCAAGAGATCTAAATTAGGCATAGTTGCACCCATTTTATGGACCTAAAAAGGGCGCAATGACAACCAATGCTAAATTGGTTGGGGCCTTTTTTTAGGCAGCCCTGGCAGCCGCCTGAAATGAGCGTAGGCCTCAATATTGAACTGAGGCTCCTGCACTCATTTCAGACCTGGACTCCTAAATTTGTGTGCCCTGGTTGGGGCTCACGATGCGCAAGCTCCAACTGGCACTTCCGAGTCTTGAGCAGCCTCGACAGCGCTCCTTAAAGGGTCCACTAGAGGCCGCTCGAAGAAAGGCCCCAAAACGTCCCAAATGTTGTTTTTCATGGAGTCGGAAGGAGCAGGAGTGCTCAACCTTGCTCCACAAAACAACCGTGGGCTGTTACTGGTCTGCCCTCGCACCCCACCCCCTCCCCTCCCACACTTACCTCAGGGTCTTGGTGCGGGCCACAAATCATATGGCCCGATAGGTGAGCTGCATAGGGGCGCCTAATTGTTGGTGTTGGGTTCAGTACTCCTGCGATGATTTTCTCAAATCCACAAGACTTGTACGTGCACTTCCTGCCCATGTTGATGCAATATTCAGCTACTAAGAAAACAAGGGCCACAGGGTTTGAGCATCTGCTCCCCAGCTGGTCCCGCCTAGTTTGTGGATTAAGTTGATCCTAGTCTTTATCTTGGCTGTGGGCTTTGTCAGATGTTGACGGTATGTGAGACTACGATCCAGAATCACTCCAAGGTCATTTGGGACGTCCTCATGCCTGAGTTCAGCACTAGAGCAGGGAGCGTTTCTTTGCATGCTGGTTGCTCAAGTGAAATGCAGATGAAGCCACCACAGCTTTTAATATTCCTCAAGTATTTTCAAGTCTTCTGCAAGCATGCGTTCTGCTTGGGCAAGATTTCTCACTTGGATGGCTGGCGCAAGGCCACCTGCTCCTCCAAATTTCCTTGACTGGGACTGCGGGGGGAACACAGATGTATACATATTAAAAAGTGATGGCGCCAAAACTGAGCCCTGAGGGAGTCCATTATTCAGTAGTCGCAGTCTGCTACCCTGCGCCATGAGGTGTAGGCAGAACTTGCGTTGGTGAGGATGGCTGTTCGTAGGCGCAATGTACGTTTACAGTGTACTATTCTAGACTTGTTCAGCAATAGACCGTCCCCCTACTATAACAACATCAACAACAACTTGCATTTATATAGCGCCTTTAATGTAGCAAAACACCCGAAGGCGCTTCACATGAACGATTATCAAACAAAATTTGATACCAAGCCACATAAGGAGATATTAAGACAGGTGGCCAAAAACTTTGACAGGTGGTCAAAGAGGTCGGTTTTAAGAAGCGTCTTAAAGGAGGAGAAAGACGTAGCCAGGTGAGAGGTTTAGGGAGGGAATTCCAGAGCTTAGGGCCTAGGCCGCTGAAGGCATGGCCGCCAATGGTGGAGCGATGGAAATCGGAGATGTGCAAGAGACCAGAATTGGAGGAACGCAGAGATCTCGGAGGGTTGTAGGGCTGGAGGAGGTTACAGAGATAGGGAGGGGCGAGGCCATGGAGGGATTTGAAAATAAGGATGAGAATTTTAAAATCGAGGCGTTGCCAGACCGGGAGCCAATGTAGGTCAGCGAGCACAGGGGTGATGGGTGAACGGGACTTGGTGCGAGTTAAGATACGGGCAACAGAGTTTTGGATGAGCTCAAGTTTATGGAGGGTGGAAGATGGGAGGCCGGCCAGGAGAGCATTGGAATAGTCTGGAGGTAACAAGGGCATGGATGAGGGTTTCAGCAGCAGATGGGCTGAGGCAGGGGCGGAGACTGGCGATGTTACACCAGATCTATAGCAGATCATACACTTCAGACAAGGTCACATAAGCCACTGCTGTTTTGACCCCATGTTGAATAACAAGCTTCGATCTGAGTTGTGAGTGCAATCACCTTGTCACAGGTGTTATAACCAGTTCGAAACCCACATTGCTCTTTAGGGATGTAATCCTCAAAGAGTGGCATGAGTCTTTGGAATAACATCCCTTCCAGGAGCTTGTACGTAACACACAGCAATGATACCGGCCGGTAGTTTTTCAGATCACCGGCTGCTTTCCCTGGTTTCAGGATGGCGATGACCTTTGCATGTTGCCATAACTTGGGCATGTGGCCAGAGACGGGCACGTTGGCAAAGAAGCAGTTGCGGGCACGTCGACCCAGGTTCTGCAGGAGTTCTGGGAAGACACCGTCTGAGCCTGCAGTTTTGCCAGATTTGATGTAGGGTGTTTTGGGGGTGTTCTCACCCTATTGATCGGTGCCAATATCGGGTCCCCGGTCTAGCCCAGGATCACCTATACCTCACGGTGGTGAGTGTCTGGAACGAGCTGCCAGAGGCAGTAGTAGAGGCGGGTACAATTTTGTCTTTTAAAAAGCATTTGGACAGTTACATGGGTAAGATGGGTATAGAGGGATATGGGCCAAGTGCAGGCAATTGGGACTAGCTTAGTGGTATAAACTGGGCGACATGGACATGTTGGGCCGAAGGGCCTGTTTCCATGTTGTAAACTTCTATGATTCTATGATTCCTACCGTGGCCCGGCTGTACACCGGCCACAACCGAATCGCGAAGGCTTCCGGTGGTTCGTCCGGTAGCTGCTTCGTCCTTTCTACCCGGGCAAACGGACTACCCTTATGATGACCCATGGCTCTGAGGATTTCTTCCTTCAGCTCTTCTGTACGTCCGTCCCCGTGCTTAACGGCGGACGGGAGGCTTCCGTACAGACGTCCATATAGGGAGAACAACAAGAGCTTATTGATCTCCTCATTACACCCGTGGAGCCCACCCACCTGCTCTATCGTAGCAGAATGGACGGAGGCATCCCCCTTCTCTCGTTATGTGCGGTTTCCCCACCACCATTGCCTGTAACTACTGCGTGTCGAATGGAATCACGTAGTCACTCTGCAACTGCCCTCGGTCCCCGTTATCTGCCGGCGGGCCCGAACTTCTGCTGTCTCAGAGGGCACATGGGTCACCTAGGCCTGACCGGACCCTCTAGGCTTCCCTTTCCAGGGAGCTCCCCTGAGCTCACTGGACCTACCAGGGGCCTCCCTCGGTTCCCAACGGAGCATCCAGACCAATTCGGGTCTACCCATGGGATCCTTGAGCCTCCCCGGACCCTCCGGATTTCCCATGTCCCCGAGATTCCCTGGCCTCACCGGACCATCGGGGTCTCTCGCACACCCGGGGTTCCAGGACCTCGTCGGGCCTTCCAGGTTCCCCGCACCCATGGGATCCTCGAGCCTCCCCGGACCCTCCGGACTTCCCATGTCCCTGAGTCTCCCTGGCCCCGTCGGACCATCGGGGATGCTCAGCTCCGTCCTTTGGGGTAGGCTTCCCCCGTCAGTCCCACCCTGGGACCCTACGGCCACCCTCACCTCGGGTTCCGCTCTGCTGCCTCCCCATCGTCTCCCATCCCTGGCCACCGAGGCTGCCCCCAGCGCTACCAGACACACCATTCCTCTGGCGTTGGACAGAGCTTGGGTTAACTCCTGAATCCTTTCCTGGCACAGACTGTGATCTGTCCCTCCCTGGCTCGTTTCTCTCATCACCATATACGCGCCCCTCGTATCCCTGAGGTGCTCTTCTAGCTCTGCATTCTCATACTCTAATGCCTGTATTTCATCCCGACTCTTCCTAACCAGGGTTCTTGCCTCGGTCAGCTCACCCCTTAGGAATTCTACCTCAGTCCGGGAGGCTTTTACTTGGTGACTCATCTCATGCTCTGTGTAGTGGAGTCTTTCTAACAACTGGCTTCTGCTTCCCTATTTGCTGCCTCTAGTTCCTGCTCTAGCCGGTCCAGCTGCTCTCTTAACAGCTGGACTTGTTTCACCAGACACAATAAACCGACGGGCCTTCTCCTGAGACTTCTTATGGTCTTTGGACCCCGTCCACACTGCCGCACTCTGTTACGGGCAGCTGCAGTGTACCAAGTCCAGAACCCACTGCTTAGACACATTAATCTTCGTGTAGGCATAGCTGTTAATCCGCCTTTCCGTCCCTTCCAATTCTGCTGTGCTATGACTCAGTGATCCAACGGGCACACTGCCTGTTTCTCCTGGCTGGCTCGCCATTCTGTAGGGTGTTTTGGGGTTGTTCTCACCCTATTGATCGGTGCCGATATCGGGTCGCCGGTCTAGCCCAGGAACACCTATACCTCACGGATCGGGGTCCGGGAAAAACGGGACTTATGCTAACACACCCAGTGATGGATCACGTAGCCAAATAGCACAGAAAACATACAAATTCGGTGTTTGATTTTTGAATTGGAAGGTTGGTTTTATTGTACCGCCAACGCGAAGAAAATGACGATTAAAATGGTCGTACGCAGTACATTGGGTTACACACACACTACAGTACACTACCCCACTAAACTAAGAGGTTGGTGGGGACCCTGGAGACACCTATCACACACACACACGTGGTCGAGGCTCACCAATCCTTGCGCACTTGCAGGTCTGCCTGACCTGTTCTCTTACGTAGGGTTTGTTGGTTTCGCTGGAAGCCGCTGTCCTCTCTGGAGAGCTCGGGTGGCGGAGGAATCAGCCCAAAAGTCAGGGCTGAGTTGCACGAGTGAGGAATCCGAGAGATAAAAGAGAGAAAAAGGGGGTTTCGGGCCTCCACTTTTATATCCCTCTCTTACAATAGTTTTTAATGTTAACAAGGTTACTTCAATGTTCATATAAAAGTTCTTTCAAAGCTTCTTAAAAGTCCTTGATGGGTTTCGATGGCCCCTCGTCTTGCTGCAGTTGCCTCTCTCGATGGACTATTGTTCTTCGAATTAATGCTGACTGTTGATCACCTGCTATACAGGGCTCCCTTTGTATCCAACGTCCTAGGTGTTGATTGGTTTTGCTTTAAAACAAAGACACAGCCCCACCATGTCTGGATTTGTGATTCACTGGGTAGTGGTTGTTTAATTCAACCTTGTTTTTTTCCCCACATTCCACTGTGTTTTGTTGATTCGTTTGGTGACCTTTCAACTGCACCGTCCATCTTAGAATTTTGGTCAATGGCCAAATTTTACAGACTCAGGGAAAAGGTGGAATTCACTGAATTCTACATTGGTAAGTGCCAGAGCCTTGTCCACTTCTTCCCTGGTGAATGGCCTCGATAAATACAATGTTGGTGGGCAGTCAGAAAGGGGACGAAACAGCTCTTCCTTTACTTTCCTTTTTTGATGGTGATCTGCATCGATCCTGGAATTCAGGACTATTTGGGTGGCAATGCTGTCAGCTGTGACATGCGGGGCCCCACTTTTGGACGGGTTAGCACTACTGAGAGAAGTTACGGAGAAGACTCCAGGCTTCCCTGCTGGAGTGGGTGAAATCTAGGGTCTGCATGGTTATTGCCCATTGCCCTCGTCTACCAAAATTCAGTGATTGCAAGAGTGCGGTTGCAGCAACAGGACTCTCTGTTGTCCTGTACTTCTCTAGAATTGCCTCACTCTCAGCTGACCAGCAGGGAGTGTCGGCTTTCCTATACCCACAAGGGATCTTCTTTCTCGTGGCCACCTGATGGAGGTTGATAAATCTGTCATTATTCAGTGCGCTTGCAGGAATTTGTTGAACCACTTTTTCCACTGTTTCCTTGTGGCCATTCCAGTTAGCCTTAGTAAAGGTCCAACCTGGCTTTCGTAGTGATGAGATGAGTGGAACTTGGAGTCAAACGTTTATGACAAGAGTACAGTGTTGGCTGTGCACAAAGGCGTCAAGAACAATTCATTCCACCATTGGGGGTCGCACATTTCGGTCACAGGACACATAGCACAAGTCGAGAGAGGAGTCTTTTCTCCTTCTAGCAGAATGGAAATGTTCCTGGCTTCTTAAGATTGCAAAATAGATTGTCTTCTTGACTCAAGGCCCCTTCAAAGAGCTGTTCACCTGCAGCACCATGGCCGTCATATCCCTAAGTTGTGTCCCCCACCCATGGAGAGTTCAAATCCAAGGAACCGTTGTTCCTGAGCTCTTGTCTCACAAACGTTGCCAACCCATGTTGTGGTTGGTGTTGGCTCACTGCGAATTAGTATCCAGGAATGTGATATTTTGATGCTTTATTGTTATCAGCAACACGAGTCTCTTGTAGCGCGACAACATCAATCTTCAGTTCATATAACAACTTGGTCAAGTAGGCACATTTCGCGGATAAGAGGCCTTCCATGTTCAGGTGACAGACATGTGGATGTGGACTTATGTTTCTCGTTTGATGTTGGCCCCAAAAAGGACCATCATGGTTAGGAACGTCGAGTGTGTTGCTCATTCTGAGATATTGCAGGTGTTTTTTTAATAACTCAGTCAGGATGCCTGTTAATATGTAAAGTCAGGCATATGTGCAGTTTTTCCAGGTTGCCTGTATTTGCATATCAAAGGATTTGGCTGGATTTTAGTAGGATGGTCTGATACATACACTGTCCCCAAACCATATGGATTGGAGATCAATCCCTGGGGCTGCCTGTCGTTAAACCCATCTGCCACTAATGCAAGGTGGGCTTTGCAAATAGACTCATTATCATTATTTTATTGTGTTTGTTTGTTGGGTAATGAGATTCTATCGGGTAAGTTCACCCATCCCACACTAGTAGTGGGGATCCACATTCAAAGGGAGCGTGAGTAGGAGAATCAGTGCAACAGTAGTGGAACCTAGCTCTGACCCTTTCAGCGTGGCTCTCTGTGGACTTGATTGAGTTTCCCCTTATAATTTAACTATTGAGGTTTTACTCCATATGAACGCCAGCTTGGTCCGGTCCATAGCACGTTCACTTCTCAGTCAAACCGCACTCCAGGACATGAGTATGTAATCTAAGCCAGCATTCCAGTGCAGTACCGAGGGAGTGCTGCATTGTCTGAGGTGCAGTCCTTCAGGTAAGATGTTAAACTGGGAGTCTATCTGCTGGTTCTGGCAGACCAGTTGGACTTAAAAGATCTCCCGGCCCTATTGGAAGAGCAGGGAGCTTTCTTGGTGTCCGGGCCAACATTCCTCCCTCAACCAACACCATAAAAACAAATGACCCCAGCACAGATAGGGGATCCATAAGCCCCAGCTCTTACCTACCTGTGTCTAAATTCTCTGGACATAGATACGTTGTGACCAAGAGGAAGAAAAGAAAGAAACAAACAAAGAATTTGCATTTATATAGCGTCTTTCATGACCTCATGACCTCCCAAAGCGCTTTATAGCCAGTTAAGTACTTTTGAAGTGTAATCACTGATATAATGCAAGAAATGTGACAGCCAATTTGCACACAACAAGGTCCCACAAACAGCAATGAGATAAATGGCCAGATAATCTGTTTTTAGTGATGTTGGCTGAGGGATAAATGTTGGCCAGAATACCAGGGAGAACTCCCCTGCTCTTCTTCGAATAGTGCCATGGGATCTTGAACATCCACCCAAGAGGGCAGACAAAGCCTCAGTTTAATGTCTCATCCGAAAGACGGCACCTCCAACAGTACAGCACTCCCTCAGTACTGCACTGAAGTGTCAGCCTGGATTATGTGCTCAAGTCTCTGGAGTGGGACTTGTACAGAATGTGCAAGAGCCTCATTAGGCAGTCAAATTCATTTTCAAAATAAGGCATCATTATTATTTCCCACTATTTCCTTGTCTTCATGCTCAGTTCCTGCCCCGTATTAAGTCTGTGCATATAAAATAGGTGTGAAAATCCAGCGAGACTATCTCCTGATGGAAAGGCTCCTGCTTTATTTTTCCCATTCAATTGCAAGATGTGGAGATTGCTTTCAGTGTGTCCCTACCACAGGAATTCATGCAAGAAGGCTTGCCAGGGAGACCAAATGACACCGGAGCCAGACTGTCTGCATTCTCAAATATTCCACCAACTGTATCCAAGCACAGCTATCTGGCAATGACCAGTCATATCAACATTGTGGTTAATGGAGCAGAGCAAAGTCTAGGTACTCTGCAAAGACCGGTTGAACTCCTAACCCCCGATCTTGAAGTTCTGGAGCTCGGCGGACCTACTTTTAAAAGAACAATGCTTACAGACCACCAAGTGTCGATGCAAGCACTGGGGCCTTATCAGACAGTATGGCCTCGATATTAATCCCTTCCCACGACAGGTGGGAGAGGGTCGGGCAGGATTTAAAAAGTGAAACGCGCAGAACGCGATCCCAGCCCACCATATACACGCCGACCGCCATCTTTACGGTGACGGATATCGAGGCGTCCGAGCGTCCTGCCGTGGAGAGGCGGGGTGCTCATTAACATATTTAAATCGGGCTCCTGCAGTCCAATTGGGAACCCAATTTGAAGTTAACTGCTGCTGCACGGGATTCCCAGGGGTCAGGAAATTTGGCAGGAACTGTCAGCTCCACAAGGTCAGTGGCTGTTCCAGCACTCCTTGTGGGCCAAGAGGAGCAGGAGTGCTCCCCCCAGGCCCCTCAAGGAAGCCTTCGGCCTCCCCCAATCCCAATCTCCAGCCTCTCCTACCTCCCAACTGCCAATCTCCACCCCCCACCCCCCCCCCCGATTGCTGGGAACCGTTCCCAAGGGTCCCTGGCTGCGGCCTCCTACTGCTAGTGTTTCCTCCTGCCCACCGGCTAGACTGTCCATTCAGCCGATCGCCGGGTGGGAGGTGAACCTACAAGATGTTAATGAGGTCCTACCGTTAAGATTGTCAAGACTTCCGCGTCTCCAGCTTTGCCGGGTTCTTCAGCCACTTTCATGTAGACAGGAGTGTTAACGGAGTGGGCAGATATGAAAGTCAAGAGAGAAGACTTCCTGAATGAGATTACTACAGATGTTCTAAGGCTGCTGCTGCTCCTCTGGCTGATCTCCCTGTTGCCCTATGGATGCATTCCTCTGCCATGGCCTCCACAATCAGGCTTGTTTGTAAGCCAAAATTGTGCGACAGGTAGCACGCAACCATAATCCTTGAGACTCTAGCCAGACTGTGATGCAGATCGATCCAGACATCTGGAGAACACCTTCAGCGTGTCAATGATGTGCTCATTTACGATTCTAGTGGCTGCCGCATGGATGTCATTGTACTGAGGCTCAGCTCATGTCGTCAGATGCTGCACAGGGACCGTGATCCATGGCTGCAGAGGATAGCCTTGATCACCCAGCAGCCACCATGATGTTTGCCGTTCTGGGTCGAAGAGTGTTGGACCGATGGATTGCCTTACAATGGGGCACTGTGGCAGGTCCCAGGAAAACGAGCGTTCACTGACGTGATTCGATGTTGCTGGTCCCAAACCATTGAGAGTGTGATTCCTTTACTGCTGATGTTGGCTGGTGGCATTGAGCAAGGGAACACATATGGCCACATAGGTACAGTCTGTGACTCCTTGGACCTTCGGGAATCCTGCCAGTCTGTAAAATTGCAGTGCCCTATGATGCTGCCGCTAATTGTGGAGGGTAGGTGCTGTGCGCCTGGGTTACTGTCTGACCATTATTGTCTGACCAGCCTGGCCTCCCTCCATCACTCCTCCTCTTCCAGAGGGCAAGGGTACAGGGGAATCCCCAATGGGAAACCCACAATGCAGGGAATTCAGGGAGAGGACTTAACAATGGCAGCCCCTTAGCAAATGGCACAAAGGCAGATGAGGCAGTCATGTGCAAAATGGAGAAACAAAAAAGAAGCACCCAGATCAAGTCATAAATAAAGGTTCTGCAAATCCTACCGAAGGCCTCTTTACATTGTCTTTTCTCTGGCACGTAGTAACCCTGGACACCTTTTTTATCTGGGTGAGAACATAAACTAGCGCTAATGAGGAGGAAATGACATAAAATGAGACGAATGATGTCACCATGTCATTGCTACCAAATTTTCAAAAATGGGCGGGGATTCCCCAACTGCTGGAAATGACAGCGGAGAATGGGGCAGGAGCCAATGTAGGCGGAGGACTGGCAGAAGGGAACTCCCACCCATTTCCCATAGCCGGTCTCCTGATTGACAGTAGGTTGCCAGAAGCAAAACATCCAGGCTCAGTTCCAAATGTTTAGTTAAATGTAATAGCAGCACCCTCTGCTGGCATTTCCATGGATGTCCTCAAATCAAATAGATCTCAATCTGCCTTTGCTTTGGCCCAGTGATTTTCTTGGGCATGGGACACACTCCCAGTGTAAAATGGCCTGCAGAGCAGCAGATGGGGGGTGGGGGTCGAAGGAAAATCAGGTGGGGCCCAGAATGCCGGGTCTCTGCCATGATGACCCACAGAAGGAAATTCTCACTGGGGCTCGGATAGGTGTAATTTCTGTCCACTCCATACAAGGCCATAATGTCAGTATGGAGGTGGGATCGCCAGAATCCCTGCAGCTCCCACCTCCTCAGTGCCAAGTGATCGGGATAGCAGAAAGGTACCAACATCCCAGTCAGTTGTTTTTATTGGTTTGTGTTCTTCTTGTTCCAGTTCCTGTTCTTGTTCCAGTTCCTGTTCCTGTTCCTGTTCTTGTTCCAGTTCCTGTTCTTGTTCCAGTTCCTGTTCCTGTTCCTGTTCTTGTTCCAGTTCCTGTTCCAGTTCCAGTTCCTGTTCTTGTTCCAGTTCCTGTTCCCATTCCTGTTCCTGTTCTTGTTCCTGTTCCTGTTCTTGTTCCTGTTCTGGTTCTTGTTCCTGTTCTTGTTCCTGTTCCAGTTCCTGTTCTTGTTCCTGTTCTTGTTCCTGTTCCTGTTATTGTTCCTGTTCCTGTCCTTGTTCTTGTTCCTGTTCTTATTCCTGTTCCAGTTCCTGTTCTTGTTCCTGTTCTTGTTCCAGTTCCTGTTCTTGTTCCAGTCCTTGTTCTTGTTCCAGTTCCTGTTCTTGTTCTTGTTCCAGTTCCTGTTCTTGTTCCTGTTCTTGTTCTTGTTCCTGTTCCTGTTCCAGTTCCTGTTCTTGTTCCTGTTCTTGTTCCAGTTCCTGTTCCAGTTCCAGTTCCAGTTCTTGTTGTTGCTCCTGTTCCTGTCCCTGTTCTTGCTCCTGTTCCTGTTCCTTCCCTGTTCTTGTTCCAGTTCCTGTTCTTGTTCCTGTTCCAGTTCCTGTTCTTGTTCCTGATCCTGTTCTTGTTCCAGTTCCCGTTTCTGTTCCAGTTCCCATTTCTGTTCCTGTTCCCGTTCCTGTTCCTGTTCCCGTTCCTGTTCTTGTTCCTGTTCCTGTTCTTGTTCCCATTCCAGTTCCTGCTCTTGTTCCTGTTCTTGTTCCAGTTCCTGTTCCAGTTCCAGTTCTTGTTGTTGTTCCTGTTCCTGTTCTTGCTCCTGTTCCTGTTCTTGTTCCTGTTCTTGTTCCTGTCCCTGATCCTGTTCTTGTTCCAGTTCCTGTTTCTGTTCCTGTTCCAGTTCCTGTTTCTGTTCTTGTTCCAGTTCCTGTTCTTGTTCCAGTTCCTCTTCTTGTTCCTGTTCAATTTCTTGTTCGTGTTCGTGTTCCTGTTCCTGTTCTTGTTCCAGTTCCTGTTCCTATTCTTGTTCCAGTTCCCGCTCTTCTTGCTGTTCTTGTTCCAGTTCCTTTTCTTGTTCCAGTTCCAGTTCCTGTTCTAGTTCCTGTTCCTGTTCTTGTTCGAGTTCCTGTTCTTGTTCGAGTTCCTGTTCCTGTTCTTGTTCCAGTTCCTGTTCTTGTTCCAGTTCCTGTTCCTGTTCTTGTTCCAGTTCCTGTTCCAGTTCCAGTTCCTGTTCTTGTTCCAGTTCCTGTTCCCGTTCCTGTTCCAGTTCCTGTTCCCGTTCCTGTTCCTGTTCTTGTTCCTGTTCCAGTTCCTGTTCCAGTTCCAGTTCCTGTTCCTGTTCCAGTTCCTGTTCCCGTTCCTGTTCCTGTTCTTGTTCCTGTTCCAGTTCCTGTTCCAGTTCATGTTCTTGTTCCTGTTCCCGTTCCTGTTCCTGTTCCCGTTCCTGTTCCTATTCTTGTTCCAGTTCCCGCTCTTCTTGCTGTTCTTGTTCCAGTTCCTTTTCTTGTTCCAGTTCCAGTTCCTGTTCTAGTTCCTGTTCCTGTTCTTGTTTGAGTTCCTGTTCTTGTTCGAGTTCCTGTTCCTGTTCTTGTTCCAGTTCCTGTTCTTGTTCCAGTTCCTGTTCCTGTTCCTGTTCCAGTTCCTGTTCCAGTTCCAGTTCCTGTTCTTGTTCCAGTTCCTGTTCCCGTTCCTGTTCCTGTTCTTGTTCCTGTTCCAGTTCCTGTTCTTGTTCCTGTTCCCGTTCCTATTCCTGTTCTTGTTTCTGTTCCTGTTCTTGTTCCTGTTCTGGTTCTTGTTCCTGTTCTTGTTCCTGTTCCAGTTCCAGTTCCAGTTCCTGTTCCTGTTCTTGTTCCTGTTCCTGTTATTGTTCCTGTTCCTGTCCTTGTTCTTGTTCCTGTTCTTATTCCTGTTCCTGTTCCCGTTCTTGTTCCAGTTCCTGTTCTTGTTCCAGTCCTTGTTCTTGTTCTTGTTCCTGTTCCAGTTCCTGTTCTTGTTCTTGTTCCAGTTCCTGTTCTTGTTCCTGTTCTTGTTCCTGTTCCTGTTCCAGTTCCTGTTCTTGTTCCTGTTCTTGTTCCAGTTCCTGTTCCCGTTCCTGTTCTTGTTCCAGTTCCTGTTCCTGTTACTGTTCTCGTTCCCATTCTTCTTCCTGTTCCTGTTCCAGTTCTTGTTCTTGTTCCTGTTCCTGTTCCTCTTCTTGTTACTGTTCCAGTTCCTGTTCTTGTTCCAGTTCCTATTCTTGTTCCTGTTCCTCTTTCTGTTCTTGTTCCAGTTCCTGTTCTTGTTCCTGTTCCTGTTCCTGTTCCTGTTCTTGTTCCAGTTCCTGTTCTTGTTCCTGTTCCTGTTCTTGTTCCTGTTCCAGTTCCTGTTCATGTTCCTGATCCAGTTCCTGTTCTTGACCCTGTTCATTTTCCTGTTCTTATTCCAGTTCCTCTTCTTGTTCCAGTTACTGTTCTTGTTCCTGTTCCTCTTCCTGTTCTTGTTCTAGTTCCTGTTCTTGTTCCTGTTCCTGTTCCTGTTCTTGTTCCAGTTCCTGTTCTTGTTCCTGTTCCTGTTCTTGTTCCTGTTCCAGGTCCTGTTCATGTTCCTGATCCAGTTCCTGTTCTTGACCCTGTTCATTTTCCTGTTCTTATTCCAGTTCCTCTTCTTGTTCCAGTTACTGTTCTTGTTCCTGTTCCTCTTCCTGTTCTTGTTCCAGTTCCTGTTCCTGTTCCTGTTAAAGTTCAAGTTCCTCTTCTTGTTCCAGTTCCTGCTCATCTTACTGTTCTTGTTCCAGTTCCTGTTCTTGTTCCAGTTCCTGTTCGTGTTCTTTTTCCTGTTCTTATTCCTGTTCCTGTTCTTGTTCCAGTTCCTGTTCCTGTCCTTGTTCCAGTTCCTGTTCCTCTTCTTGTCATTGTCCCTGTTCTTGTTCCTGTTCCAGTTCCTGTTCATGTTCCCGTTCCTGTTCCTGTTCCTGTTCTTGTTCCAGTTCCTGTTCTTCTTCCAGTTCTTCTCCAGTTCTTGTTCCAGTTCCTGTTCCAGTTCCTGTTCTTCTTCCTGTTCCTGTTCCAGTTCCTGTTCCTGTTCCAGTTCCTGTTCTTCTTCCTGTTCCTGTTCCAGTTCCTGTTCAAGTTCCCCTTCCTGTTCTTGTTCCAGTTCCTGTTCTTGTTCCAGTTCTTCTTCTTGTCATTGTCCCTGTTCTTGTTCTTGTTCCTGCTCCTGTTCTTGTTCCTGCTCCTGTTTTTGTTCCAGTTCCTGGTCTTGTTCCAGTTCCCGTTCCTGTTCCTGTTCCTGTTCCAGTTCCTGTACCTGTTCTTGTTCCAGTTCCTGTTCTTCTTCCAGTTCTTGTTCCAGTTCTTGTTCCTGTTCCAGTTCCTGTTCTTCTTCCTGTTCCAGGTCCAGTTCCTGTTCTTTTTCCTGTTCCAGTTCCAGTTCCTGTTCAAGTTCCTCTTCCTGTTCTTGTTACAGTTCCTGTTCCTGTTCCTGCTCCAGATCTTCTTGCTGTTCTTGTTCCATATCCTGTTCTTTTTCCTGTTCCAGTTCCTGTGCCTGTTCCTGTTCCTGTTCTTCTTCCTGTAACTATTCTTGTTCCTGTTCCTGTTATTGTTCCAGTTCCTGTTCCTGTTCCAGTTCCTGTTCCTGTTCCTCTCCTTGCTCTTGTTCCAGTTCCTGTTATTGTTCCAGTTCCTGTTCCAGTTCCTGTTCCTGTTCCTCTCCTTGCTCTTGTTCCTGTTCTTGATCCAGTTCCTGTTCCTGTACTTGCTCTTGTTCCAGTTCCTGTTCTTGTTCCAGTTCCTGTTCTTGTTCCAGTTCCTGTTCTTGTTCCAGTTCTTGTTCCTGTTCCTGTTCCTGTTCCAGATCCAGATCCAGTTCTTGTGCCAGTTCCAGTTCCTATTCCAGTTCCAGTTCCTGTTCCGGTTCCTCTTCCAGTTCCTATTCCTGTTCTTGATCCAGTTCCTGTTCTGATTCTTATTGCTGTTCTTATTCTGATTGCTGTTCTGATTCTTATTGCTGTTCTAGTTCTTCTTTCTGTTCTAATTCTTGTTGCTGTTCTAATTCTTACTTCTGTTTTGATTCTTGTTGCTGTTCTAATTCTTATTGCTGTTCTAATTCTTGTTTCTGTTCTAATTCTTGTTTCTCTTCTGATTTTTATTGCTGTTCTAGTTCTTGTTGCTGTTCTGATTTTTATTGCTGTTCTGATTCTTGTTGCTGTTCTAGTTCTTGTTGCTATTCTAATTCTTATTGCTGTTCTGAATTTTATTGCTGTTCTGATTGTTATTGCTGTTCCAGTTCTTGTTGCTATTCTAATTCGTTTTGCTGTTCTAGTTCTTATTGCTGTTCTAGTTCTTGTTCCTGTTCGAATTCTTATTGCTGTTCTAATTCGTTTTGCTGTTCTAATTCTTGTTGCTGTTCTGATTCGTTTTGTTGTTCTGATTCTTTTTGATGTTCTGATTCTTATTGCTGTTCTGATTCTGGTTGCTGTTCTCGTTCTTATTGCTCTTCCAATTCTTATTGCTGTTCTAATTCGTTTTGCTGTTCGAATTCTTATTGCTGTTCTGATTCGTTTTGTTGTTCTAATTCTTTTTCTGTTCTAATTCTTGTTGCGGTTCTAATTCTTAATTCTGTTCTCATTAATAATTCTGTTCTAATTCTTAATTCTGTTCGAATTCTTATTGCTGTTCTGATTCTTAATTCTGTTCTAATTCTTATTGCTGTTCTTATTCTTATTGCTGTTCGAATTCTTACTTCTTTTCTAATTCTTGTTGCTGTTCTAATTCTTACTTCTGTTCTGATTCTTGTTGCTGTTCTGATTCTTGTTGCTGTTCGAATTCTTCTTTCTGTTCTGATTCTTGTTGCTGTTCTGATTCTTGTTGCTGTTCGAATTCTTGTTTCTGTTCTAATTCTTGTTTCTCTTCTGATTTTTATTGCTCTTCTAGTTCTTGGTGCTGTTCTGATTTTTATTGCTGTTGTAATTCTTATTCCTGTTCCGATTCTTATTGCTGTTCCGATTCTTATTGCTGTTCTGATTCTTATTGCTGTTCTTATTCTTATTGCTGTTCGAATTCTTACTTCTTTTATAATTCTTGTTGCTGTTCTAATTCGTTTTGCTGTTCTGATTCTTATTGCTGTTCTAGTTCTTGTTCCTGTTCGAATTCTTGTTTCTGTTCTAATTCTTGTTTCTCTTCTGATTTTTATTGCTCTTCTAGTTCTTGGTGCTGTTCTGATTTTTATTGCTGTTCTAGTTCTTGTTGCTGTTCTCGTTCTTATTGCTGTTCTCGTTCTTATTCCTGTTCTGATTCTTGTTCCTGTTCTAGTTCTTGGTGCTGTTCTAATTCTTATTGCTGTTCTGATTTTTGTTGCTGTTCTAGTTCTTATTGCCGTTCTAGTTCTTGTTGCTGTTCTAATTTTTATTGCTGTTCTGATTCTTATTACTGTTCTAATTTTTATTGCTGTTCTGATTCTTATTGCTGTTCTCATTCTGGTTGCTGTTCTAGTTCTTATTGCTGTTCTAATTCTTTTTGCTGTTCTAATTCTTATTGCTGTTCTAATTCTTATCGCTGTTCGAAATCTTGTTGCTGTTCTAATTCTTTTTGCTGTTCTAATTCTTGTTGCTGTTCTGATTCTTTTTGATGTTCTGATTCTTATTGCTGTTCTAATTCTTATTGCTGTTCTGATTCTTTTTGCTGTTCTGATTCTTATTGCTGTTCTGATTCTGGTTGCTGTTCTCGTTCTTATTGCTGTTCTAATTCTTATTGCTGTTCCAAATGTTACAGCTGTTCTCAGGCTTGTTGTTGTTCTAATTATTTTTGCTGTTCTAATTCTTGTTGCTGTTCCAATTCTTTTTGCTGTTCTAATTCTTAATTCTGTTCTAATTCCTATTGCTGTTCTAATTCTTGTTGCTGTTCTAGTTATTGTTGCTGTTCTAGTTCTTATTGATGTTCTAGTTCTTGTTGCTGTTCTAGTTCTTATTGATGTTCTAATTCTTGTTGCTGTTCTAATTCTTCTTGCTGTTCTAATTCTTGTTGCTGTTCTAGTTCTTGTTGCTGTTCTAATTCTTGTTGCTGTTCTAATTCTTGTTGCTGTTCTAATTCTTATTACTGTTCTAATTCCTATTGCTGTTCTAATTCTTGTTGGTGTTCTAGTTCTTGTTGGTGTTCTAGTTCTTTTTGCTGTTCTAATTCTTGTTGCTGTTCTGAATCTTTTTGCTGATCTAATTCTTATTGTTGTTCTAATTCTTATTGCTGTTCTAATTCTTTTTGCTGTTCCAATTCTTGTTGCTGTTCTGATTCTTTTTGATGTTCTGACTCTTATTGCTGTTCTAATTCTTATTGCTGTTCTAATTCTTCTTGCTGTTCTAATTCTTGTTGGTGTTCTAGTTCTTGTTGCTGTTCTAATTCTTTTTGCTGTTCTAATTCTTAATTCTGTTCTAATTCTTATTGCTGTTCTAATTCTTCTTGCTGTTCTAATTCTTGTTGGTGTTCTAATTCTTGTTGGTGTTCTAGTTCTTGTTGCTGTTCTAGTTCTTATTGCTGTTCTAATTCTTCTTGCTGTTCTAATTCTTGTTGGTGTTCTAGTTCTTGTTGCTGTTCTAGTTCTTATTGCTGTTCTAATTCTTCTTGCTGTTCTAATTCTTGTTGGTGTTCTAGTTCTTGTTGCTGTTCTAGTTCTTATTGCTGTTCTAATTCTTCTTGCTGTTCTAATTCTTGTTGGTGTTCTAATTCTTGTTGGTGTTCTAGTTCTTGTTGCTGTTCTAGTTCTTATTGCTGTTCTAATTCTTCTTGCTGTTCTAATTCTTGTTGGTGTTCTAGTTCTTGTTGCTGTTCTAATTCTTATTGCTGTTCTAATTCTTCTTGCTGTTCTAATTCTTGTTGGTGTTCTAGTTCTTGTTGCTGTTCTAGTTCTTATTGCTGTTCTAATTCTTGTTGGTGTTCTAATTCTTGTTGGTGTTCTAGTTCTTGTTGCTGTTCTAGTTCTTATTGCTGTTCTAATTCTTGTTGGTGTTCTAATTCTTGTTGGTGTTCTAGTTCTTATTGCTGTTCTAATTCTTCTTGCTGTTCTAATTCTTGTTGGTGTTCTAATTCTTGTTGGTGTTCTAGTTCTTGTTGCTGTTCTAGTTCTTATTGCTGTTCTAATTCTTGTTGCTGTTCTGATTCTTGTTGCTGTTCGAATTCTTATTGCTGTTCTAATTCTTGTTGCTGTTCTAATTCTTGTTTCTGTTCTAATTCTTGTTTCTCTTCTGATTTTTATTGCTCTTCTAGTTCTTGGTGCTGTTCTGATTTTTATTGCTGTTGTAACTCTTATTCCTGTTCCGATTCTTATTGCTGTTCCGATTCTTATTGCTGTTCTGATACTAATTCCTGTTCTAATTCTTATTGCTGTTCTGATTCTTATTCCTGTTCTGATTCTTGTTGCTGTTCTAGTTCTTGTTGCTGTTCTCGTTCTTATTGCTGTTCTGATTCTTATTGCTGTTCTGATTCTTGTTCCTGTTCTAGTTCTTGTTGCTGTTCTCGTTCTTATTGCTGTTCTAATTCTTATTGCTGTTCTGATTTTTGTTGCTGTTCTCGTTCTTGTTGCTGTTCTGATTCTTATTGCTGTTCTGATTTTTGTTGCTGTTCTAGTTCTTGTTGCTGTTCTAGTTCTTATTGCCGTTCTAGTTCTTGTTGCTGTTCTAATTTTTATTGCTGTTCTGATTCTTATTGCTGTTCTCATTCTGGTTGCTGTTCTACTTCATATTGCTATTCTAATTCTTGTTGCTGTTCTAATTCTTCTTGCTGTTCTAATTCTTATTACTGTTCTAATTTTTATTGCTGTTCTGATTCTTATTGCTGTTCTCATTCTGGTTGCTGTTCTAGTTCTTATTGCTGTTCTAATTCTTTTTGCTGTTCTAATTCTTTTTGCTGTTCTAATTCTTATTGCTGATCTAATTCTTATTGTTGTTCTAATTCTTATTGCTGTTCTAATTCTTTTTGCTGTTCTAATTCTTGTTGCTGTTCTGATTCTTTTTGATGTTCTGATTCTTATTGCTGTTCTGATTCTGGTTGCTGTTCTCGTTCTTATTGCTGTTCCAATTCTTATTGCTGTTCCAAATGTTACAGCTGTTCTCAGGCTTGTTGCAGTTCTGATTCTTGTTGCTGTTCTAATTCTTGTTGCTGTTCTAATTCTTATTGCTGTTCTAATTCTTGTTGCTGTTCCAATTCTTTTTGCTGTTCTAATTCTTACTGCTGTTCTAATTCTTCTTGCTGTTCTAAATCTTGTTGGTGTTCTAGTTCTTGTTGGTGTTCTAGTTCTTGTTGGTGTTCTAATTCTTATTGCTGTTCTAATTCTTGCTGCTGTTCTAATTCTTGCTGCTGTTCGAATTCTTGCTGCTGTTCTAATTCTTGCTGCTGTTCGAATTCTTGTTGCTGTTCTGATTCTGGTTGCTGTTCTAGTTCTTATTGCTGTTCTGATTCTTGATGCTGTTCTGATTCTTGTTGCTGTTCTGATTCTTATTGCTGTTCTGATTCTTATTGCTGTTCTGATTCTGGTTGCTGTTCTAGTTCTTATTGCTGTTCTCGTTCTTGTTGCTGTTCTAATTTTTATTGCTGTTCTGATTCTTATTGCTGTTCTCATTCTGGTTGCTGTTCTGATTCTTATTGCTGTTCTAACTCTTATTGCTGTTCTAGTTCTTGTTGCTGTTCTAGTTCTTATTGCTGTTCTAGTTCTTGTTGCTGTTCTGATTCTTATTGCTGTTCTGATTCGTATTCCTGTTCCAATTCTTCTTGCTGTTCTAATTCTTGTTTCTGTTCTAGTTCTTGTTGCTGTTCTAATTCTTCTTGCTGTTCGCATTCTTATTGCTGTTCTAATTCTTCTTGCTGTTCTGATTCTTATTGCTGTTCTGATTCTGGTTGTTGTTCCAGTTCTTATAGCTGTTCTAATTATTGTTGCTGTTCTGATTCTTATTGCTGTTCTGATTCTTACTTCTATTCTGATTCTTGTTGCTGTTCGAGTTCTTGTTGCTGTTCTGATTCTTATTGCTGTTCTGATTCTTGTTGCTGTTCTAATTCTTTCAGCTGTTCTCGTTCTTATTGCTGTTCTAATTATGATAGCTGTTCTCGTTCTTGTTGCTGTTCTGAATCTTATTGCTGTTCTGATTCTTGTTGCTGTTCGAATTCTTTTTGCTGTTCTAGTTCTTATTGCTGTTCTGATTCTTGTTGCTGTTCTGATTCGTTTTGCTGTTCTAATTCTTGTTGCTGTTATAATTCGTTTTGCTGTTCTAATTCTTATAGCTGTTCTAATTCTTGTTGCTGTTCTGATTCGTTTTGCTGTTCTAATTCTTAATTCTGTTCTAATTCTTATTGCTGTTCTAATTCTTGCTGCTGTTCTAATTCTTGTTGCTGTTCTGATTCGTTTTGCTGTTCTAATTCTTAATTCTGTTCTAATTCTTATTGCTGTTCTAATTCTTCTTGCTGTTCAAGTTCTTATTGCTGTTCTCATTCTTGTTGCTGTTCTAATTCTTGTTGCTGTTCTAATTCTTATTGCTTTTCTAATTCTTGTTGCTGTTCTAATTCTTATTGCTTTTCTAATTCTTGTTGCTGTTCTAATTCTTATTGCTTTTCTGATTCTTATTGCTGTTATAATTCTTGCTGCTGTTCTAATTCTTCTTGCTGTTCGATTTCTTGTTGCTGTTCTAGTTCTTATTGCTGTTCTAATTCTTGTTGCTGTTCTGATTCGTTTTGCTGTTCTAATTCTTAATTCTGTTCTAATTCTTAATTCTGTTCCAATTCTTATTGCTGTTCTTATTCTTATTGCTGTTCTAATTCTTACTTCTTTTCTAATTCTTGTTGCTGTTCTAATTCTTACTTCTCTTCTAATTCTTGTTGCTGTTCTAATTCTTACTTCTGTTCTAATTCTTGTTGCTGTTCTGATTCTTGTTGCTGTTCTGATTCTTGTTGCTGTTCTGGTTCTTGTTGCTGTTCTGATTCTTGTTGCTGTTCGAATTCTTATTGCTGTTCTAATTCTTGTTTCTGTTCTAATTCTTGTTTCTCTTCTGATTTTTATTGCTCTTCTCGTTCTTGGTGCTGTTCTGATTCTTGTTGCTGTTCTGATTCTTGTTGCTGTTCTGATTCCTATTCCTGTTCCGATTCTTATTGCTGTTCCGATTCTTGTTGCTGTTCTAATTCTTATTGCTGTTCTGATTCTTTTTGCTGTTCTGATTCTTTTTGCTGTTCTGATTCTTGTTGCTGTTCTCATTCTTACTTCTGTTCTAATTCTTGTTGCTGTTCTCGTTCTTGTTGCTGTTCTCGTTCTTATTGCTGTTCTAATTCTTATTGCTGTTCCAAACGTTACAGCTGTTCTCAGGCTTGTTGCAGTTCTGATTCTTATTGCTGTTCTAATTCTTGTTGCTGTTCTAATTCTTATTGCTGTTCGCATTCTTGTTGCTGTTCGCATTCTTATTGCTGTTCTGATTCTTATTGCTGTTCTCGTTCTTATTGCTGTTCTAATTCTTGTTGCAGTTCTGATTCTTTTTGCTGTTCTAATTCTTATGGCTGTTCTAATTCTTGTTGCAGTTCTGATTCTTTTTGCTGTTCTAGTTCTTATTGCTGTTCTAATTCTTGTTGCTGTTCTAATTCTTCTTGCTGTTCGCATTCTTGTTGCTGTTCTGATTCTTATTGCTGTTCTCGTTCTTATTGCTGTTCTAATTCTTCTTGCTGTTCGCATTCTTGTTGCTGTTCTGATTCTTATTGCTGTTCAAGTTCTTGTTGCTGTTCTAATTCTTATTGCTGTTCTTGTTTTTATTGCTGTTCCAATTCTTATTGCTGTTCTCGTTCTTATTGCTGTTCTAATTCTTGCTGCTGTTCTAATTCTTGCTGCTGTTCGAATTCTTGCTGCTGTTCGAATTCTTGTTGCTGTTCTGATTCTGGTTGCTGTTCTAGTTCTTATTGCTGTTCTAGTTCTTGTTGCTGTTCTAATTTTTATTGCTGTTCTGATTCTTATTGCTGTTCTCATTCTGGTTGCTGATCTAATTCTTATTGTTGTTCCAATTCTTTTTGCTGTTCTAATTCTTGTTGCTGTTCTGATTCTTTTTGATGTTCTGATTCTTATTGCTGTTCTGATTCTGGTTGCTGTTCTCGTTCTTATTGCTGTTCTAATTCTTATTGCTGTTCCAAATGTTATAGCTGTTCTCCGGCTTGTTGCAGTTCTGATTCTTTTTGCTGTTCTAATTCTTATGGCTGTTCTAATTCTTGTTGCAGTTCTGATTCTTTTTGCTGTTCTAATTCTTATTGCTGTTCGAATTCTTGTTGCTGTTCTAGTTCTTGTTGCTGTTCTAGTTCTTGTTGCTGTTCTAATTCTTGTTGCTTTTCTAGTTCTTGTTGCTGTTCTAATTCTTGTTGCTTTTCTAGTTCTTGTTGCTGTTCTGATTCTTATTGCTGTTCTAATTCTTCTTGCTATTCTAATTCTTGTTGCTGTTCTAATTCTTGTTTCTGTTCTAGTTCTTGTTGCTGTTCGCATTCTTGTTGCTGTTCTAATTCTTATTGCTGTTCTGATTCTTATTGCTGTTCTGATTCTTATTGCTGTTCCAATTCTTGTTGCTGTTCTGATTCTTATTGCTGTTCTGATTCTTGTTGCTGTTCTAGTTCTTCTTGCTGTTCTGATTCTTATTCCTATTCTGATTCTTATTGCTGTTCTCGTTCTTATTGCTGTTCTGATTCTTATTGCTGTTCTGATTCTTGTTGCTGTTCTAGTTCTTCTTGCTGTTCTGATTCTTATTCCTATTCTGATTCTTATTGCTGTTCTGATTCTTGTTGCTGTTCTTGTTCTTATTGCTGTTCTAATTCTTATTGCTGTTCTAATTCTTATTGCTGTTCTCGTTTTTATTGCTGTTCTAGTTCTTGTTGCTGTTCCAATTCTTATTGCTGTTCTGATTCTTTTTGCTGTTCTGATTCTTATTGCTGTTCTAGTTCTTGTTGCTGTTCCAATTCTTATTGCTGTTCTGATTCTTTTTGCTGTTCTGATTCTTATTGCTGTTCTGATTTTTGTTGCTGTTCTAGTTCTTGTTGCTGTTCTAATTCTTATTGCTGTTCTGATTTTTGTTGCTGTTCTAGTTCTTGTTGCTGTTCCAATTCTTATTGCTGTCCTGATTCTTATTGCTGTTCTGATTCTTATTGCTGTCCTGATTCTTATTGCTGTTCTAATTCTTGTTGCTGTTCTGATTCTTATTGCTGTTCTAATTCTTGTTGCTGTTCTGATTCTTATTGCTGTTCTAATTCTTGCTGCTGTTCTAATTCTTCTTGCTGTTCTAGTTCTTATAGCTGTTCTAGTTCTTATTGCTGTTCCAGTTCTTATTGCTGTTCTAATTCTTGCTGCTGTTCTGAATCTTGTTGCTGTTCCAGTTCTATTTGCTGTTCTAATTTTTACTTCTGTTCTGACTCTTACTTCTGTTCCAATTCTTATTGCTGTTTTAATTCTTATTGCTCTTCTAACTCTTTTTGCTGTTCTGATTCTTTTTGCTGTTCTAATTCTTTTGGCTGTTCTAATTCTTGTCGCTGTTCTGATTCTTTTTGCTGTTCTAATTCTTCTTGCTGTTCTAATTCTTATTGCTGTTCTGATACTTTTTGCTGTTCTAGTTCTTATTGCTGTTCTAATTCTTATTGCTGTTCTGATTTTTGTTGCTGTTCTGATTCTTATTGCTGTTCTAATTCTTGTTGCTGTTCTAATTCTTGCTGCTGTTTTAATTCTTGTTGCTGTTCTAATTCTTATTGCTGTTCTAATTCTTGGGCCCGATTTTACCAAGCCTGCGGGTTTCCGGCGGGTTGGGTTTCGGGAGCGTGGTCAACACGCTCGGCGAAATTAGTAGCAGGCAATCCACTAATTGGATCCAATTACCTGCTCCGCGGACTCTGCGCTGCTGGTCTGCGCGTCGGGTGGGCTGCGCATGCGCAGTACGATCTGTCAGCTGGAGGCTCTCTCGTTAAAGGGGCAGTCCTCCACTGACAGATGCTGCAACCAATAGAACACATTGCAGCATGGAGCAGCCCAGGGGGAAGGCTGCTCCCAGTTTAATGATGCCTCACCCCAGGTATCATCAGATGGGGTGAGGAGGAGGGGGAGGACAGAGCTCTTCCACCCGGCGGGCGGGAGGAAGCAGCCTGCCTCTGCCACCAAGAAGGCCTGGCTCGAGGTGGCAGAGGAGGTCACCTGCACCACCAACATATCGCCCACCTGCATACAGTGCAGGAGGCGCTCCAATGACCTCAGTAGGTCAGCCACAGTGAGAACACGTAGTCTTTCCCCTACACTCCGTCTGCCACAACACTGCCCCCACCCCACATCTCCTTCGGCACCGCCAACACTACTCTGTCACATCACCCCTCATACCCACTCAAACCCCATCCTCATCTTACCTGCACCTACTCACCTCGCCAGTACTCACCCCGCCACTACCACGCAACCCAATCCTCATACAATCTCATGGCTCTATCCCATACGCACCCTCTCGTGCATCTCCCTCACGGCCAGCCTCACTCAACCTGCCACCACCTGTGCTGCAGCCACAGGGCATGCATCACATATGTGCAGTAGGCAGCGTAAGGCAAACGTGTCGTGAGCATGAAGGGGATGCACAAGGGTGTTTGAGGGTTTGTCATGGGTGTTACCTACATTGAATTTCAGAACAACTCACATCACACATTATATTGGCACCACCACTGCCATGTCTTCGCAAATCCTGTCTGTTTTGTGCAATAATGCCCGCTCCTGGGTATCACTATGAGGACCCACCACTGATGCCACCCATTGTGTTACTGCAGAGTGGGTGTAGGTGTATTTGCAGGGCTCTTCCGCGCAGACAACTGAGAGACATCGGCGGTGTAGCCGGCTGCACCCTGGAAGGATGCGGAGGAGAAGTTGTGGAGGGCAGTGGTGACTTTGGCAGCGACAGGTAAGCAGATGGTGGTGGGGCCAGGCAGGAGCAGCTCGGCATGAAAGAGGCTGCAGATGTCCACGACTACATGTCGAGTGAATCTGCGCCTCCGTGTGCACTGCTGCTCGGAGAGGTCCGGGGAGCTGCGCCTCGGTCTGTGGACCCTGTGGCGAGGGTAGTGCCCTCTGCGACGCGTCTCTCTCTGCGGTAGCCCTCCCTCCTGCTGTACAGGTGGATGTGTCACAGTACTCTGTTGTGGAGCTCCACGTGTTAGAGGTGGACGGCGTGGATGGCGAGGCTGGTGATGCTGTTCGCCCTCCGAGGGGGTCATGACTGCAGCTACGACGGCCCCCATCCGCAATATGTACATCTGAGGGGGTCCGCAAGGTAGGCACATGTCTCCGGACCCCGGGGTGAGTGTGCAGGTTGGTGACTTTGACCGTCAGGAGGAGGGTGGTGGAGGCCACACTTTGTCCCAAGTGACAGAGCGGCCTCCTGCAATGGGTGAGGGTCTCTCCCCCCACACCTGTCAAATGGACCTTTGCAGCTGCCACAGGCTGACGGCTGCAACACGTCCAGTTCAACTAGGACTGTTTCCCCCAGTGTGTGAAACAGTCCCATGTTTCTCCAAAATCACACACAGTCCCTTAATCAGGTCAGTTAATGACCTGAACAAGCAAAATAAATCCACTCAAGTGGCATCCCGCTGGCTTTAATTGCCTGCGGGATTCCCACCATCGGGGGCTACGCACGCACCCCCGCACGTCATCGGGGAACCCGGAAGTGGGCAGGATCGTGGCGCGATCCGGTCACGTGCCTGGATATCGGGATTTTCAGGGCCCCCCCGCTGGAAACGCACACGAAACCCGCCGGTAAAATCGAGCCCCTTGTATCTGTTCTGATTTTTACTGCTGTTCTTGTTCTTGTTGCTATTCTGATTCTTATTGTTGTTATGATTCTTGTTGCTGTTCTAATTCTTCTTGCTGTTCTGATTCTTGTTGCTGTTCTAATTCTTGTTTCTGTTCTCGTTCTTATTGCTGTTCTAATTCTTACTTCTGTTCTAGTTCTTGTTGCTGTTCCAATTCTTATTGCTGTTCTGATTCTTGTTGCTGTTCTGATTCTTATTGCTGTTCTGATTCTTGTTGCTGTTCTCGTTCTTATTGCTGTTCTAGTTCTTATTGCTGTTCTAATTGTTATTGCTGTTCTAATTCTTGTTGCTGTTATAATTCTTGCTGCTGTTGTGAATCTTGTTGCTGTTCTGATTCTTATTGCTTTTCCCATTCTTGTTGCTGTTCTAATACTTCCTGCTGTACTAATTCTTGTTGCTGTTCTAACTCTTACTTCTCTTCTAATTCTTGTTGCTGTTCTATTTTTTTTTGTTCTAATTCTTACTTCTGTTCTGATTCTTATTGTTGTTCGAATTCTTGTTGCTGTTCTAATTCTTGTTTCTGTTCTAATTCTTGTTTCTCTTCTGATTTTTATTGCTGTTATAATTCTTATTGCCGTTCTAATTCTTGTTTCTGCTCTAATTCTTGTTTCTCTTCCGATTTTTATTGCCGTTCTAATTCTTTATTCTGTTCTAATTCTTAATTCTGTTCTGATTCTTATTCCTGTTCTAATTCTTATTGCTGTTCTGATTCTTATTGCTGTTCCAATTCTTACTTCTGTTCTAATTCTTGTTGCTGTTCCAGTTCTTGCTGCTGTTCTAATTCTTGTTGCTGTTCTAATTCTTGCTGCTGTTCTAATTATTGTTGCTGTTCTAATTCTTTTTGCTGTTCCAATTCTTATTGCTGTTCTAATTCTTGCTGCTGTTCTAATTCTTATTGCTGTTCTGATTCTTATTGCTGTTCTGAATCTTATTGCTGTTCGAGTTCTTATTGCTGTTTTAGTTCTTATTGCTGTTCTGATTCTTATTGCTGTTCTCATTCTTGTTGCTGTAATGATTCTTGTTGCTGTTCTCATTCTTATTGCTGTTCTCGTTCTTATTGCTGTTCTGATTCTTGTTGCTGTTCTTGTTCTTATTGCTGTTCTGATTCTTATTGCTGTTCTCATTCTTATTGCTGTTTTAGTTCTTATTGCTGTTCTGATTCTTATTGCTGTTCTCATTCTTGTTGCTGTAATGATTCTTATTCCTGTTCTCATTCTTGTTGCTGTTCTAATTCTTATTGCTGTTCTGATTCTCATTGCTGTTCTGATTCTCATTGCTGTTCTCATTCTTATTGCTGTTCTGATTATTACTGCTGTTCTGATTCTTGTTGCTGTTCTGATTCTTATTGCTGTTCTGATTCTCATTGCTGTTCTCATTCTTATTGCTGTTCTGATTCTTATTGCTGTTCTGATTCTTATTGCTGTTCTAATTCTTGTTGCTGTACTTTTTCTTATTCCTGTTCTGATTCTTGTTGCTGTTCTAGTTCTTATTGCTGTTCTAATTCTCATTGCTGTTCTGATTCTTATTCCTATTCTGATTCTTATTGCTGTTCTGATTCTTGCTGCTGTTCTAATTCTTGCTGCTGTTCTGCTTCTTATTGCTGTTCTAATTCTTGCTGCTGTTCTGATTCTTATTGCTGTTCTGATTCTTATTGCTGTTCTAATTCTTATTGCTGTTCTAATTCTTGCTGCTGTTCTGATTCTTATTGCTGTTCTAATTCTTGCTGCTGTTCTGATTCTTATTGCTGTTCTGATTCTTATTGCTGTTCTGATTCTTGTTGTTGTTCTAATTCTTGTTGTTGTTCTAATTCTTGTTGCTGTTCTAATTCTTGCTGCTGTTCTGATTCTTATTGCTGTTCTGATTCTTGCTGCTCTTCTGATTCTTGTTGTTGTTCTAATTCTTGTTGTTGTTCTAATTCTTGTTGCTGTTCTAATTCTTATTGCTGTTCTGTTTCTTATTGCTGTTTTGATTCTTGTTGCTGTTATAATTCTTGCTGCTGTTCTAGTTCCTTTTGCCGTTCTAATTCTTGTTGCTGTTCTAATTCTTATTGCTGTTCGGATTCTTGTTGCTGTTCTGATTCTTGTTGCTGTTCTAATTTTTGTTGCTGTTCTGATTCTTATTGCTTTTCTGATTCTTGTTGCTGTTATAATTCTTGCTGCTGTTCTAGTTCCTGTTGCTGTTCTAGTTCCTTTTGCTGTTCTGATTCTTGTTGCTGTTCTGATTCTTATTGCTGTTCTGATTATTATTGCTGTTCTGATTCTTATTGCTGTTCTAATTCTTGTTGCTGTACTTTTTCTTATTCCTGTTCTGATTCTTGTTGCTGTTCTAGTTCTTATTGCTGTTCTAATTCTCGTTGCTGTTCTGATTCTTATTCCTATTCTGATTCTTATTGCTGTTCCGATTCTTATTGCTGTTCTGATTCTTGCTGCTGTTCTAATTCTTGCTGCTTTTCTGATTCTTATTGCTGTTCTAATTCTTGCTGCTGTTCTGATTCTTATTGCTGTTCTAATTCTTATTGCTGTTCTAATTCTTGTTGTTGTTCTAAATCTTGTTGCTGTTCTGATTCTTGTTGTTGTTCTAATTCTTATTGCTGTTCTGATTCTTGCTGCTCTTCTGATTCTTGTTGTTGTTCTAATTCTTGTTGTTGTTCTAATTCTTGTTGCTGTTCTGATTCTTGTTGTTGTTCTAATTCTTGTTGCTGTTCTGATTCTTGTTGTTGTTCTAATTCTTATTGCTGTTCTGATTCTTGCTGCTCTTCTGATTCTTGTTGTTGTTCTAATTCTTGTTGTTGTTCTAATTCTTGTTGTTGTTCTAATTCTTGTTGCTGTTCTGATTCTTGTTGCTGTTCTAATTCTTGTTGCTGTTCTGATTCTTGTTGTTGTTCTAATTCTTATTGCTGTTCTGATTCTTGCTGCTCTTCTGATTCTTGTTGTTGTTCTAATTCTTGTTGTTGTTCTAATTCTTGTTGTTGTTCTAATTCTTGTTGCTGTTCTGATTCTTGTTGTTGTTCTAATTCTTATTGCTGTTCTGATTCTTGCTGCTCTTCTGATTCTTGTTGTTGTTCTAATTCTTGTTGCTGTTCTGATTCTTGTTGTTGTTCTAATTCTTATTGCTGTTCTGATTCTTGCTGCTCTTCTGATTCTTGTTGTTGTTCTAATTCTTGTTGTTGTTCTAATTCTTATTGCTGTTCTGATTCTTGCTGCTCTTCTGATTCTTGTTGTTGTTCTAATTCTTGCTGCTGTTCTGATTCTTATTGCCGTTTTGATTCTTGTTGCTGTTATAATTCTTGCTGCTGTTCTAGTTCCTGTTGCTGTTCTAGTTCCTTTTGCTGTTCTGATTCTTGTTGCTGTTCTGATTCTTATTGCTGTTCTGATTCTTGTTGCTGTTCTCATTCTTATTGCTGTTCTGATTCTCATTGCTGTTCTCATTCTTATTGCTGTTCTGATTATTATTGCTGTTCTGATTCTTATTGCTGTTCTAATTCTTGTTGCTGTACTTTTTCTTATTCCTGTTCTGATTCTTGTTGCTGTTCTAGTTCTTATTGCTGTTCTAATTCTCGTTGCTGTTCTGATTCTTATTCCTATTCTGATTCTTATTGCTGTTCCGATTCTTATTGCTGTTCTGATTCTTGCTGCTCTTCTAATTCTTGCTGCTGTTCTGATTCTTATTGCTGTTCTAATTCTTGCTGCTGTTCTGATTCTTATTGCTGTTCTGATTCTTATTGCTGTTCTAATTCTTATTGCTGTTCTAATTCTTGTTGTTGTTCTAATTCTTGTTGTTGTTCTAATTCTTGTTTCTGTTCTAATTCTTGTTGTTGTTCTAATTCTTATTGCTGTTCTGATTCTTGCTGCTCTTCTGATTCTTGTTGTTGTTCTAATTCTTGTTGTTGTTCTAATTCTTGTTGCTGTTCTGATTCTTGTTGTTGTTCTAATTCTTGTTGCTGTTCTGATTCTTGTTGTTGTTCTAATTCTTATTGCTGTTCTGATTCTTGCTGCTCTTCTGATTCTTGTTGTTGTTCTAATTCTTGTTGTTGTTCTAATTCTTGTTGTTGTTCTAATTCTTGTTGCTGTTCTGATTCTTGTTGTTGTTCTAATTCTTATTGCTGTTCTGATTCTTGCTGCTCTTCTGATTCTTGTTGTTGTTCTAATTCTTGCTGCTGTTCTAGTTCCTGTTGCTGTTCCAGTTCCTTTTGCTGTTCTGATTCTTATTGCTGTTCTGATTCTTATTGCTGTTCTGATTCTTATTGCTGTTCTGATTCTTATTGCTGTTCTAATTCTTATTGCTGTTCTAATTCTTGTTGTTGTTCTAATTCTTGTTGCTGTTCTGATTCTTGTTGTTGTTCTAATTCTTGTTGTCGTTCTAATTCTTGTTGTTGTTCTAATTCTTATTGCTGTTCTGATTCTTGCTGCTCTTCTGATTCTTGTTGCTGTTCTGATTCTTGTTGTTGTTCTAATTCTTATTGCTGTTCTGATTCTTGCTGCTCTTCTGATTCTTGTTGTTGTTCTAATTCTTGCTGCTGTTCTGATTCTTATTGCTGTTTTGATTCTTGTTGCTGTTATAATTCTTGCTGCTGTTCGAGTTCCTTTTTCTGTTCTAATTCTTGTTGCTGTTCTAATTCTTATTGCTGTTCTGATTCTTGTTGCTGTTCTAATTTTTGTTGCTGTTCTAATTCTTATTGCTTTTCTGATTCTTGTTGCTGTTATAATTCTTGCTGCTGTTCTAGTTCCTGTTGCTGTTCTAGTTCCTTTTGATGTTCTGATTCTTATTGCTGTTCTAATTCTTGTTGCTGTTCTAATTCCGATTGCTGTTCTGATTCTTGTTGCTGTTCTAATTCTTGTTGCTGTTCTAATTCTTATTGCTGTTCTAATTCTTATTGCTGTTCTAATTCTTGTTTCTGTTCTAATTCTTGTTTCTCTTCTGATTTTTATTGCTGTTATAATTCTTATTGCCGTTCTAATTCTTGTTTCTGCTCTAATTCTTGTTTCTCTTCCGACTTTTATTGCCGTTCTAATTCTTTATTCTGTTCTAATTCTTAATTCTGTTCTGATTCTTATTCCTGTTCTAATTCTTATTGCTGTTCTGATTCTTATTGCTGTTCGAATTCTTATTCCTGTTCTGATTCTTATTCCTGTTCTAATTCTTAATGCTGTTCTGATTCTTATTGCTGTTCGAATTCTAATTGCTGTTCTGATTCTTATTCCTGTTCTAATTCTTGATGCTGTTCTAATTCTTATTGCTGTTCTAATTCTTGTTGCTGTTCTAATTCTTGTTGCTGTTCTGATTCTTATTGCTGTTCCAATTCTTACTTCTGTTCTAATTCTTGTTGCTGTTCCAGTTCTTGCTGCTGTTCTAATTCTTGTTGCTGTTCTAATTCTTGCTGCTGTTCTAATTATTGTTGCTGTTCTAATTCTTTTTGCTGTTCCAATTCTTATTGCTGTTCTAATTCTTGCTGCTGTTCTAATTCTTATTGCTGTTCTGATTCTTATTGCTGTTCTGAATCTTATTGCTGTTCGAGTTCTTATTGCTGTTTTAGTTCTTATTGCTGTTCTGATTCTTATTGCTGTTCTCATTCTTGTTGCTGTAATGATTCTTGTTGCTGTTCTCATTCTTATTGCTGTTCTAGTTCTTATTGCTGTTCTGATTCTTGTTGCTGTTCTAGTTCTTATTGCTGTTCTGATTCTTGTTGCTGTTCTGATTCTTATTGCTCTTCTGAATCTCATTGCTGTTCTCATTTTTATTGCTGTTCTGATTCTTGTTGCTGTTCGAGTTCTTATTGCTGTTCTGATTCTTGTTGCTGTTCTAGTTCTTATTGCTGTTCTCATTCTTATTGCTGTTTTAGTTCTTATTGCTGTTCTGATTCTTATTGCTGTTCTCATTCTTGTTGCTGTAATGATTCTTATTCCTGTTCTCATTCTTGTTGCTGTTCTAATTCTTATTGCTGTTCTGATTCTCATTGCTGTTCTGATTCTCATTGCTGTTCTGATTCTCATTGCTGTTCTGATTCTCATTGCTGTTCTCATTCTTATTGCTGTTCTGATTATTACTGCTGTTCTGATTCTTGTTGCTGTTCTGATTCTTATTGCTGTTCTGATTCTCATTGCTGTTCTCATTCTTATTGCTGTTCTGATTCTTATTGCTGTTCTGATTCTTATTGCTGTTCTAATTCTTGTTGCTGTACTTTTTCTTATTCCTGTTCTGATTCTTGTTGCTGTTCTAGTTCTTATTGCTGTTCTAATTCTCGTTGCTGTTCTGATTCTTATTCCTATTCTGATTCTTATTGCTGTTCTGATTCTTGCTGCTGTTCTAATTCTTGCTGCTGTTCTGATTCTTATTGCTGTTCTAATTCTTGCTGCTGTTCTGATTCTTATTGCTGTTCTGATTCTTATTGCTGTTCTAATTCTTGCTGCTGTTCTGATTCTTATTGCTGTTCTAATTCTTGCTGCTGTCTGATTCTTATTGCTGTTCTGATTCTTATTGCTGTTCTGATTCTTGTTGTTGTTCTAATTCTTGTTGTTGTTCTAATTCTTGTTGCTGTTCTAATTCTTGCTGCTGTTCTGATTCTTATTGCTGTTCTGATTCTTGCTGCTCTTCTGATTCTTGTTGTTGTTCTAATTCTTGTTGTTGTTCTAATTCTTGTTGCTGTTCTAATTCTTATTGCTGTTCTGTTTCTTATTGCTGTTTTGATTCTTGTTGCTGTTATAATTCTTGCTGCTGTTCTAGTTCCTTTTGCCGTTCTAATTCTTGTTGCTGTTCTAATTCTTATTGCTGTTCTGATTCTTGTTGCTGTTCTGATTCTTGTTGCTGTTCTAATTTTTGTTGCTGTTCTGATTCTTATTGCTTTTCTGATTCTTGTTGCTGTTATAATTCTTGCTGCTGTTCTAGTTCCTGTTGCTGTTCTAGTTCCTTTTGCTGTTCTGATTCTTGTTGCTGTTCTGATTCTTATTGCTGTTCTGATTCTTGTTGCTGTTCTCATTCTTATTGCTGTTCTGATTCTCATTGCTGTTCTCATTCTTATTGCTGTTCTGATTATTATTGCTGTTCTGATTCTTATTGCTGTTCTAATTCTTGTTGCTGTACTTTTTCTTATTCCAGTTCTGATTCTTGTTGCTGTTCTAGTTCTTATTGCTGTTCTAATTCTCGTTGCTGTTCTGATTCTTATTCCTATTCTGATTCTTATTGCTGTTCCGATTCTTATTGCTGTTCTGATTCTTGCTGCTGTTCTAATTCTTGCTGCTTTTCTGATTCTTATTGCTGTTCTAATTCTTGCTGCTGTTCTGATTCTTATTGCTGTTCTGATTCTTATTGCTGTTCTAATTCTTATTGCTGTTCTAATTCTTGTTGTTGTTCTAATTCTTGTTGTTGTTCTAATTCTTGTTGTTGTTCTAATTCTTGTTGCTGTTCTGATTCTTGTTGTTGTTCTAATTCTTATTGCTGTTCTGATTCTTGCTGCTCTTCTGATTCTTGTTGTTGTTCTAGTTCCTGTTGCTGTTCTAATTCTCGTTGCTGTTCTGATTCTTATTCCTATTCTGATTCTTATTGCTGTTCCGATTCTTATTGCTGTTCTGATTCTTGCTGCTGTTCTAATTCTTGCTGCTGTTCTGATTCTTATTGCTGTTCTAATTCTTGCTGCTGTTCTGATTCTTATTGCTGTTCTGATTCTTATTGCTGTTCTAATTCTTATTGCTGTTCTAATTCTTGTTGTTGTTCTAATTCTTGTTGTTGTTCTAATTCTTGTTGCTGTTCTGATTCTTGTTGTTGTTCTAATTCTTATTGCTGTTCTGATTCTTGCTGCTCTTCTGATTCTTGTTGTTGTTCTAATTCTTGTTGTTGTTCTAATTCTTGTTGCTGTTCTGATTCTTGTTGTTGTTCTAATTCTTGTTGCTGTTCTGATTCTTGTTGTTGTTCTAATTCTTATTGCTGTTCTGATTCTTGCTGCTCTTCTGATTCTTGTTGTTGTTCTAATTCTTGTTGTTGTTCTATTTCTTGTTGTTGTTCGAATTCTTGTTGTTGTTCTAATTCTTGTTGCTGTTCTGATTCTTGTTGTTGTTCTAATTCTTATTGCTGTTCTGATTCTTGCTGCTCTTCTGATTCTTGTTGTTGTTCTAATTCTTGCTGCTGTTCTGATTCTTATTGCTGTTTTGATTCTTGTTGCTGTTATAATTCTTGCTGCTGTTCTAGTTCCTGTTGCTGTTCTAGTTCCTTTTGCTGTTCTGATTCTTGTTGCTGTTCTGATTCTTATTGCTGTTCTAATTCTTGCTGCTGTTCTGATTCTTATTGCTGTTCTGATTCTTATTGCTGTTCTAATTCTTATTGGTGTTCTAATTCTTGTTGTTGTTCTAATTCTTGTTGTTGTTCTAATTCTTGTTGTTGTTCTAATTCTTGTTGCTGTTCTGATTCTTATTGCTGTTCTGATTCTTATTGCTATTCTAATTCTTGTTGCTGTTCTGATTCTTATTGCTGTTCCAATTCTTGTTGCTGTTCTGATTCTTATTGCTGTTCTGATTCTTGTTGCTGTTCTAGTTCTTCTTGCTGTTCTGATTCTTATTCCTATTCTGATTCTTATTGCTGTTCTCGTTCTTATTGCTGTTCTGATTCTTATTGCTGTTCTGATTCTTGTTGCTGTTCTAGTTCTTCTTGCTGTTCTGATTCTTATTCCTATTCTGATTCTTATTGCTGTTCTGATTCTTGTTGCTGTTCTTGTTCTTATTGCTGTTCTAATTCTTATTGCTGTTCTAATTCTTATTGCTGTTCTCGTTTTTATTGCTGTTCTAGTTCTTGTTGCTGTTCCAATTCTTATTGCTGTTCTGATTCTTTTTGCTGTTCTGATTCTTATTGCTGTTCTAATTCTTGCTGCTGTTCCAATTCTTATTGCTGTTCTGATTTTTGTTGCTGTTCTAGTTCTTGTTGCTGTTCTAATTCTTATTGCTGTTCTGATTTTTGTTGCTGTTCTAGTTCTTGTTGCTGTTCCAATTCTTATTGCTGTCCTGATTCTTATTGCTGTTCTGATTCTTATTGCTGTCCTGATTCTTATTGCTGTTCTAATTCTTGTTGCTGTTCTGATTCTTATTGCTGTTATAATTCTTGTTGCTGTTCTGATTCTTATTGCTGTTCTAATTCTTGCTGCTGTTCCAGTTCTTATTGCTGTTCTAATTCTTGCTGCTGTTCTGAATCTTGTTGCTGTTCCAGTTCTATTTGCTGTTCTGATTCTTATTGCTGTTTTGATTCTTGTTGCTGTTATAATTCTTGCTGCTGTTCTAGTTCCTTTTTCTGTTCTAATTCTTGTTGATGTTCTAATTCTTATTGCTGTTCTAATTCTTGTTGCTGTTCTAATTTTTGTTGCTGTTCTAATTCTTATTGCTTTTCTGATTCTTGTTGCTGTTATAATTCTTGCTGCTGTTCTAGTTCCTGTTGCTGTTCTAGTTCCTTTTGCTGTTCTGATTCTTATTGCTGTTCTAATTCTTGTTGCTGTTCTAATTCCGATTGCTGTTCTGATTCTTGTTGCTGTTCTAATTCTTGTTGCTGTTCTAATTCTTATTGCTGTTCTAATTCTTATTGCTGTTCTAATTCTTGTTGCTGTTTTTATTCTTATTGCTGTTCTGATTCTTATTACTATTCTAATTCTTGTTGATGTTCTGATTCTTATTGCTGTTCTAATTCTTATTGCTGTTCTAATTCTTATTCCTGTTCTGATTCTTATTCCTGTTCTAATTCTTAATGCTGTTCTGATTCTTATTGCTGTTCGAATTCTAATTGCTGTTCTGATTCTTATTCCTGTTCTAATTCTTGATGCTGTTCTAATTCTTATTGCTGTTCTAATTCTTGTTGCTGTTCTAATTCTTGTTGCTGTTCTGATTCTTATTGCTGTTCCAATTCTTACTTCTGTTCTAATTCTTGTTGCTGTTCCAGTTCTTGCTGCTGTTCTAATTCTTGTTGCTGTTCTAATTCTTGCTGCTGTTCTAATTATTGTTGCTGTTCTAATTCTTTTTGCTGTTCCAATTCTTATTGCTGTTCTAATTCTTGCTGCTGTTCTAATTCTTATTGCTGTTCTGATTCTTATTGCTGTTCTGAATCTTATTGCTGTTCGAGTTCTTATTGCTGTTTTAGTTCTTATTGCTGTTCTGATTCTTATTGCTGTTCTCATTCTTGTTGCTGTAATGATTCTTGTTGCTGTTCTCATTCTTATTGCTGTTCTAGTTCTTATTGCTGTTCTGATTCTTGTTGCTGTTCTAGTTCTTATTGCTGTTCTGATTCTTGTTGCTGTTCTGATTCTTATTGCTCTTCTGAATCTCATTGCTGTTCTCATTTTTATTGCTGTTCTGATTCTTGTTGCTGTTCGAGTTCTTATTGCTGTTCTGATTCTTGTTGCTGTTCTAGTTCTTATTGCTGTTCTCATTCTTATTGCTGTTTTAGTTCTTATTGCTGTTCTGATTCTTATTGCTGTTCTCATTCTTGTTGCTGTAATGATTCTTATTCCTGTTCTCATTCTTGTTGCTGTTCTAATTCTTATTGCTGTTCTGATTCTCATTGCTGTTCTGATTCTCATTGCTGTTCTGATTCTCATTGCTGTTCTGATTCTCATTGCTGTTCTCATTCTTATTGCTGTTCTGATTATTACTGCTGTTCTGATTCTTGTTGCTGTTCTGATTCTTATTGCTGTTCTGATTCTCATTGCTGTTCTCATTCTTATTGCTGTTCTGATTCTTATTGCTGTTCTGATTCTTATTGCTGTTCTAATTCTTGTTGCTGTACTTTTTCTTATTCCTGTTCTGATTCTTGTTGCTGTTCTAGTTCTTATTGCTGTTCTAATTCTCGTTGCTGTTCTGATTCTTATTCCTATTCTGATTCTTATTGCTGTTCTGATTCTTGCTGCTGTTCTAATTCTTGCTGCTGTTCTGATTCTTATTGCTGTTCTAATTCTTGCTGCTGTTCTGATTCTTATTGCTGTTCTGATTCTTATTGCTGTTCTAATTCTTGCTGCTGTTCTGATTCTTATTGCTGTTCTAATTCTTGCTGCTGTTCTGATTCTTATTGCTGTTCTGATTCTTATTGCTGTTCTGATTCTTGTTGTTGTTCTAATTCTTGTTGTTGTTCTAATTATTGTTGCTGTTCTAATTCTTGCTGCTGTTCTGATTCTTATTGCTGTTCTGATTCTTGCTGCTCTTCTGATTCTTGTTGTTGTTCTAATTCTTGTTGTTGTTCTAATTCTTGTTGCTGTTCTAATTCTTATTGCTGTTCTGTTTCTTATTGCTGTTTTGATTCTTGTTGCTGTTATAATTCTTGCTGCTGTTCTAGTTCCTTTTGCCGTTCTAATTCTTGTTGCTGTTCTAATTCTTATTGCTGTTCTGATTCTTGTTGCTGTTCTGATTCTTGTTGCTGTTCTAATTTTTGTTGCTGTTCTGATTCTTATTGCTTTTCTGATTCTTGTTGCTGTTATAATTCTTGCTGCTGTTCTAGTTCCTGTTGCTGTTCTAGTTCCTTTTGCTGTTCTGATTCTTGTTGCTGTTCTGATTCTTATTGCTGTTCTGATTCTTGTTGCTGTTCTCATTCTTATTGCTGTTCTGATTCTCATTGCTGTTCTCATTCTTATTGCTGTTCTGATTATTATTGCTGTTCTGATTCTTATTGCTGTTCTAATTCTTGTTGCTGTACTTTTTCTTATTCCAGTTCTGATTCTTGTTGCTGTTCTAGTTCTTATTGCTGTTCTAATTCTCGTTGCTGTTCTGATTCTTATTCCTATTCTGATTCTTATTGCTGTTCCGATTCTTATTGCTGTTCTGATTCTTGCTGCTGTTCTAATTCTTGCTGCTTTTCTGATTCTTATTGCTGTTCTAATTCTTGCTGCTGTTCTGATTCTTATTGCTGTTCTGATTCTTATTGCTGTTCTAATTCTTATTGCTGTTCTAATTCTTGTTGTTGTTCTAATTCTTGTTGTTGTTCTAATTCTTGTTGTTGTTCTAATTCTTGTTGCTGTTCTGATTCTTGTTGTTGTTCTAATTCTTATTGCTGTTCTGATTCTTGCTGCTCTTCTGATTCTTGTTGTTGTTCTAGTTCCTGTTGCTGTTCTAATTCTCGTTGCTGTTCTGATTCTTATTCCTATTCTGATTCTTATTGCTGTTCCGATTCTTATTGCTGTTCTGATTCTTGCTGCTGTTCTAATTCTTGCTGCTGTTCTGATTCTTATTGCTGTTCTAATTCTTGCTGCTGTTCTGATTCTTATTGCTGTTCTGATTCTTATTGCTGTTCTAATTCTTATTGCTGTTCTAATTCTTGTTGTTGTTCTAATTCTTGTTGTTGTTCTAATTCTTGTTGTTGTTCTAATTCTTATTGCTGTTCTGATTCTTCCTGCTCTTCTGATTCTTGTTGTTGTTCTAATTCTTGTTGTTGTTCTAATTCTTGTTGCTGTTCTGATTCTTGTTGTTGTTCTAATTCTTGTTGCTGTTCTGATTCTTGTTGTTGTGCTAATTCTTATTGCTGTTCTGATTCTTGCTGCTCTTCTGATTCTTGTTGTTGTTCTAATTCTTGTTGTTGTTCTATTTCTTGTTGTTGTTCGAATTCTTGTTGTTGTTCTAATTCTTGTTGCTGTTCTGATTCTTGTTGTTGTTCTAATTCTTGTTGCTGTTCTGATTCTTGTTGTTGTTCTAATTCTTATTGCTGTTCTGATTCTTGCTGCTCTTCTGATTCTTGTTGTTGTTCTAATTCTTGTTGTTGTTCTAATTCTTGTTGCTGTTCTGATTCTTGTTGTTGTTCTAATTCTTGTTGCTGTTCTGATTCTTGTTGTTGTTCTAATTCTTATTGCTGTTCTGATTCTTGCTGCTCTTCTGATTCTTGTTGTTGTTCTAATTCTTGTTGTTGTTCTATTTCTTGTTGTTGTTCGAATTCTTGTTGTTGTTCTAATTCTTGTTGCTGTTCTGATTCTTGTTGTTGTTCTAATTCTTATTGCTGTTCTGATTCTTGCTGCTCTTCTGATTCTTGTTGTTGTTCTAATTCTTGCTGCTGTTCTGATTCTTATTGCTGTTTTGATTCTTGTTGCTGTTATAATTCTTGCTGCTGTTCTAGTTCCTGTTGCTGTTCTAGTTCCTTTTGCTGTTCTGATTCTTGTTGCTGTTCTGATTCTTATTGCTGTTCTAATTCTTGCTGCTGTTCTGATTCTTATTGCTGTTCTGATTCTTATTGCTGTTCTAATTCTTATTGGTGTTCTAATTCTTGTTGTTGTTCTAATTCTTGTTGTTGTTCTAATTCTTGTTGTTGTTCTAATTCTTGTTGCTGTTCTGATTCTTATTGCTGTTCTGATTCTTATTGCTATTCTAATTCTTGTTGCTGTTCTGATTCTTATTGCTGTTCCAATTCTTGTTGCTGTTCTGATTCTTATTGCTGTTCTGATTCTTGTTGCTGTTCTAGTTCTTCTTGCTGTTCTGATTCTTATTCCTATTCTGATTCTTATTGCTGTTCTCGTTCTTATTGCTGTTCTGATTCTTATTGCTGTTCTGATTCTTGTTGCTGTTCTAGTTCTTCTTGCTGTTCTGATTCTTATTCCTATTCTGATTCTTATTGCTGTTCTGATTCTTGTTGCTGTTCTTGTTCTTATTGCTGTTCTAATTCTTATTGCTGTTCTAATTCTTATTGCTGTTCTCGTTTTTATTGCTGTTCTAGTTCTTGTTGCTGTTCCAATTCTTATTGCTGTTCTGATTCTTTTTGCTGTTCTGATTCTTATTGCTGTTCTAATTCTTGCTGCTGTTCCAATTCTTATTGCTGTTCTGATTTTTGTTGCTGTTCTAGTTCTTGTTGCTGTTCTAATTCTTATTGCTGTTCTGATTTTTGTTGCTGTTCTAGTTCTTGTTGCTGTTCCAATTCTTATTGCTGTCCTGATTCTTATTGCTGTTCTGATTCTTATTGCTGTCCTGATTCTTATTGCTGTTCTAATTCTTGTTGCTGTTCTGATTCTTATTGCTGTTATAATTCTTGTTGCTGTTCTGATTCTTATTGCTGTTCTAATTCTTGCTGCTGTTCTAATTCTTCTTGCTGTTCTAGTTCTTATAGCTGTTCTAGTTCTTATTGCTGTTCCAGTTCTTATTGCTGTTCTAATTCTTGCTGCTGTTCTGAATCTTGTTGCTGTTCCAGTTCTATTTGCTGTTCTGATTCTTATTGCTGTTTTGATTCTTGTTGCTGTTATAATTCTTGCTGCTGTTCTAGTTCCTTTTTCTGTTCTAATTCTTGTTGATGTTCTAATTCTTATTGCTGTTCTAATTCTTGTTGCTGTTCTAATTTTTGTTGCTGTTCTAATTCTTATTGCTTTTCTGATTCTTGTTGCTGTTATAATTCTTGCTGCTGTTCTAGTTCCTGTTGCTGTTCTAGTTCCTTTTGCTGTTCTGATTCTTATTGCTGTTCTAATTCTTGTTGCTGTTCTAATTCCGATTGCTGTTCTGATTCTTGTTGCTGTTCTAATTCTTGTTGCTGTTCTAATTCTTATTGCTGTTCTAATTCTTATTGCTGTTCTAATTCTTGTTGCTGTTTTTATTCTTATTGCTGTTCTGATTCTTATTACTATTCTAATTCTTGTTGATGTTCTGATTCTTATTGCTGTTCTAATTCTTATTGCTGTTCTAATTCTTGTTGCTGTTCTGATTCTTATTACTATTCTAATTCTTGTTGCTGTTCTAATTCTTGTTGATGTTCTGATTCTTGTTGCTGTTCTGATTCTTATTGCTGTTGTAATTCTTGTTGCTGTTCTAATTCTTGTTGCTGTTCTATTTCTTGTTGCTGTTATAATTCCGATTGCTGTTCTAATTCTTGTTGCTGTTCGAATTCTTATTGCTGTTCTAATTCTTATTGCTATTCTAATTCTTGTTGTTGTTCTGATTCTTGTTGCTGTTCTAGTTCCTGTTGCTGATCTCATTCTTGTTGCTGTTCTAGTTCCTGTTGCTGTTCTAATTCTCGTTGCTGTTCTTATTCTTATTGCTGTTCTGATTCTTATTGCTGTTCTGATTCTTGCTGCTGTTCGAGTTCTTATTGCTGTTCTAGTTCCTGTTGCTGTTCAAATTCTTGTTGCTGTTCTAATTCTTGTTGCTGTTCTAATTATGGTTGCTGTTATGATTCTTGTTGCTCTTCCAGCTCTTGCTGCTGTTCTCGTTCCTGTTGCTGTTCAAATTCTTGTTGCTGTTCTAATTCTTGCTGCTGTTCTAATTCTTGTTGCTGTTCTAATTCTTGCTACTGTTCTGGTCCTGTTGCTATTCTAATTCTTGTTGCTGTTCTAGTTCCTGTTGCTGTTCTAATTCTTATTGCTGTTCTAATTCTTGTTGCTGTTGTAATTCTTATTGCTGTTCTAATTCTTGTTGCTGTTATAATTCCGATTGCTGTTCTAATTCTTGTTGCTGTTCTAATTCTTATTGCTGTTCTAATTCTTATTGCTATTCTAATTCTTGTTGCTGTTCTGATTCTTATTGCTGTTCTTATTCTTGTTGCTGTTATAATTCCGATTGCTGTTCCAATTCTTGTTGCTGTTCTAATTCTTATTGCTGTTCTAATTCTTGTTGCTGTTATAATTCCGATTGCTGTTCTAATTCTTGTTGCTGTTCTGATTCTTATTGCTGTTCTAATTCTTGTTGCTGTTCTCGTTCCTGTTGCTGTTCTAATTCTTGTTGCTGTTTTAATTCTTGTTGCTGTTCTAATTCTGATTGCTGTTTGAATTCTTGTTGCTATTCCAATTCTTGCTGCTGTTCTAGTTCCTGTTGCTGTTCTAATTCTTGCTGCTGTTCTGGTTCCTGTTGCTGTTCTAATTCTTGTTGCTGTTTTAGTTCCTGTTGCTGTTCTAATTCTTGTTGCTGTTCTAATTCTGGTTGCTGTTCTGATTCTTGTTGTTTTTCTAATTCTTATTGCTGTTCTAATTCTTGTTGCTGTTCTAATTCTTGTTGCAGTTCGAATTCCGATTGCTGTTCTGAATCTTGTTGCTGTTCGAATTCTTATTGCTGTTCTAATTCTTGTTGCTGTTTTTATTCTTAATGCTGTTCTGATTCTTATTACTATTCTAATTCTTGTTGCTGTTCTAGTTCTTGTTGCTGTTCTAATTCTTGTTGCTGTTCTAATTCTTGTTGCTGTTCTAATTCTTGCTGCTGTTCTAATTCTTGCTGCTGTTCCGGTTCCTGTTGCTGTTCTAATTCTTGTTGCTGTTCGAATTCTTATTGCTGTTCTAATTCTTGTTGCTGTTTTTATTCTTAATGCTGTTCTGATTCTTATTACTATTCTAATTCTTGTTGCTGTTCTAATTCTTGTTGCTGTTCTAATTCTTCTTGCTGTTCTAATTCTTGCTGCTGTTCTAATTCTTGCTGCTGTTCTGGTTCCTGTTGCTGTTCTAATTCTTGTTGCTGTTCTAATTCTTGCTGCTGTTCTAATTCTTGCTGCTGTTCTGGTTCCTGTTGCTATTCTAATTCTTGTTGCTGTTCTAATTCTTGTTGCTGTTCTAATTCCTGTTGCTGTTCTAATTCTTGCTGCTGTTCTGGTTCCTGTTGCTATTCTAATTCTTGTTGCTGTTCTAATTCTTGTTGCTGTTCTAATTCTTGCTGCTGTTCTGGTTCCTGTTGCTGTTCTAATTCTTGCTGCTGTTCTAATTCTTGCTGCTGTTCTAGTTCCTGTTGCTGTTCTAATTCTTGTTGCTGTTCTAGTTCCTGTTGCTGTTCTAATTCTTGTTGCTGTTCTAATTCTTGTTGCTGTTCTAATTCTTATTGCTGTTATAATTCTTATTGATGTTCCAATTCTGGTTGCTGTTCTGATTCTTGTTGTTTTTCTAATTCTTATTGCTGTTCTAATTCTTGTTGCTGTTCTTATTCTTATTGCTGTTCTAATTCTTGTTGCAGTTCTAATTCTTATTGCTGTTCTAATTCTTATTGCTGTTATAATTCTTGTTGCTGTTCTGATTCTTGTTGCTGTTCTGATTCTTGTTGCTGTTCTAATTCTTATTGCTGTTCTGGTTCCTGTTGCTATTCTAATTCTTGTTGCTGTTCTAATTCTTGTTGCTGTTCTAATTCTTGCTGCTGTTCTGGTTCCTGTTGCTGTTCTAATTCTTGTTGCTGTTCTAATTCTTGTTGCTGTTCTAATTCTTGCTGCTGTTCTGGTTCCTGTTGCTGTTCTAATTCTTGCTGCTGTTCTAATTCTTGCTGCTGTTCTCGTTCCTGTTGCTGTTCTAATTCTTGTTGCTGTTCTAGTTCCTGTTGCTGTTCTAATTCTTGTTGCTGTTCTAATTCTTGTTGCTGTTCTGGTTCCTGTTGCTATTCTAATTCTTGTTGCTGTTCTAATTCTTGTTGCTGTTCTAATTCTTGCTGCTGTTCTGGTTCCTGTTGCTGTTCTAATTCTTGTTGCTGTTCTAATTCTTGTTGCTGTTCTAATTCTTGCTGCTGTTCTGGTTCCTGTTGCTGTTCTAATTCTTGCTGCTGTTCTAATTCTTGCTGCTGTTCTAGTTCCTGTTGCTGTTCTAATTCTTGTTGCTGTTCTAGTTCCTGTTGCTGTTCTAATTCTTGTTGCTGTTCTAATTCTTGCTGCTGTTCTGGTTCCTGTTGCTATTCTAATTCTTGTTGCTGTTCTAATTCTTGTTGCTGTTCTAATTCTTGCTGCTGTTCTGGTTCCTGTTGCTGTTCTAATTCTTGCTGCTGTTCTAATTCTTGCTGCTGTTCTAGTTCCTGTTGCTGTTCTAATTCTTGTTGCTGTTCTAGTTCCTGTTGCTGTTCTAATTCTTGTTGCTGTTCTAATTCTTGTTGCTGTTCTAATTCTTATTGCTGTTATAATTCTTATTGATGTTCTAATTCTGGTTGCTGTTCTGATTCTTGTTGTTTTTCTAATTCTTATTGCTGTTCTAATTCTTGTTGCTGTTCTTATTCTTATTGCTGTTCTAATTCTTGTTGCAGTTCTAATTCTTATTGCTGTTCTAATTCTTGTTGCTGTTCTAATTCTTGTTGCTGTTCTGATTCTTGTTGCTGTTCTGATTCTTGTTGCTGTTCTAATTCTTATTGCTGTTATAATTCTTATTGCTGTTCTAATTCTTGTTGCTGTTCTGATTCTTGTTGCTGTTCTAATTCTTGTTGCTGTTCTGATTCTTGTTGCTGTTCTAATTCTTGTTGCTGTTCTGATTCTTGTTGCTGTTCTAATTCTTATTGCTGTTCTAATTCTTGTTGCTGTTCTAATTCTTGTTGCTGTTCTAGTTCCTGTTGCTGTTCTAATTCTTGTTGCTGTTCTAGTTCCTGTTGCTGTTCTAATTCTTATTGCTGTTATAATTCTTATTGCTGTTCTAATTCTTATTGCTGTTCTAATTCTTGTTGCTGTTCTAATTCTTTTTGCTGTTCTAATTCTTGTTGCTGTTCTAGTTCTTGTTGCTGTTCTGATTCTTGTTGCTGTTCTGATTCTTGTTGCTGTTCTGATTCTTGTTGCTGTTCTAATTCTTATTGCTGTTATAATTCTTGTTGCTGTTCTAATTCTTATTGCTGTTCTAATTCTTATTGCTGTTATAATTCTTATTGCTGTTCTAATTCCGATTGCTGTTCTGATTCTTATTGCTGTTCTAATTCTTGTTGCTGTTATAATTCTTATTGCTGTTCTAATTCTTGTTGCTGTTCTTATTCTTATTGCTGTTCTAATTCTTGTTGCAGTTCTAATTCCGATTGCTGTTCTGATTCTTATTGCTGTTCTGATTCTTGTTGCTGTTATAATTCTTATTGCTGTTCTAGTTCCTGTTGCTGTTCTGATTCTTATTGCTGTTCTAATTCTTGTTGCTGTTCTCATTCCTGTTGCTGTTCTGATTCTTGTTGCTGTTCTAGTTCTTGTTGCTGTTCTGATTCTTGTTGCTGTTCTGATTCTTGTTGCTGTTCTGATTCTTGTTGCTGTTCTCATTCTTATTGCTGTTATAATTCTTATTGCTGTTATAATTCTTATTGCTGTTCTAATTCTTATTGCTGTTCTAATTCTTGTTGCTGTTCTCGTTCCTGTTGCTGTTCTGATTCTTATTGCTGTTCTCATTCTTGTTGCTGTTCTAGTTCCTGTTGCTGTTCTGATTCTTATTGCTGTTCTCATTCTTATTGCTGTTCTCGTTCCTGTTGCTGTTCTAATTCTTGTTGCTGTTCTAATTCTTATTGCTGTTCTAATTCTTATTGCTGTTATAATTCTTATTGCTGTTCTAATTCTTATTGCTGTTCTAATTCTTGTTGCTGTTCTCGTTCCTGTTGCTGTTCTGATTCTTATTGCTGTTCTTATTCTTATTGCTGTTCTAATTCTTGTTGCTATTCTAATTCTTGTTGCTGTTCTAATTCTTGCTGCTGTTCTTATTCTTGCTGCTGTTCTGGTTCCTGTTGCTATTCTAATTCTTGTTGCTGTTCTAATTCTTGTTGCTGTTCTAATTCTTGCTGCTGTTCTAGTTCCTGTTGCTATTCTAATTCTTGTTGCTGTTCTTATTCTTATTGCTGTTCTAATTCTTGCTGCTCTTCTAGTTCCTGTTGCTGTTCTGATTCTTGTTGCTATTCCAATTCTTGCTGCTGTTCTGGTTCCTGTTGCTATTCTAATTCTTGCTGCTGTTCTGATTCTTATTGCTGTTCTAATTCTTGTTGCTGTTCTAATTCTTGCTGCTGTTCTAATTCTTGTTGCTATTCTAATTCTTGTTGCTGTTCTGATTCTTATTGCTGTTCTAATTCTTGCTGCTGTTCTGGTTCCTGTTGCTATTCTAATTCTTGTTGCTGTTCTAATTCTTGCTGCTGTTCTAATTCTTGTTGCTGTTCTAATTCTTGTTGCTGTTCTAATTCTTGTTGCTGTTCTCGTTCCTGTTGCTATTCTAATTCTTGCTGCTGTTCTAATTCTTGTTGCTGTTCTAGTTCCTGTTGCTGTTCTAATTCTTGCTGCTGTTCTAATTCTTGTTGCTGTTCTGGTTCCTGTTGCTGTTCTAATTCTTGTTGCTGTTCTAGTTCCTGTTGCTGTTCTAATTCTTGTTGCTGTTCTAATTCTTATTGCTGTTCTAATTCTTGTTGCTGTTCTAATTCTTGTTGCTGTTCTAATTCTTGTTGCTGTTCTAGTTCCTGTTGCTGTTCTAATTCTTGTTGCTGTTCTAGTTCCTGTTGCTGTTCTAATTCTTGTTGCTGTTCTAATTCTTGTTGCTGTTCTCATTCTTGTTGCTGTTCTGATTCTTCTTGTTTTTCTTATTCTTGTTGTTGTTCTAATTCTTGTTGCTGTTCTAATTCTTGTTGCTGTTCTAATTCTTGTTGTTGTTCTAATTCTTGTTGCTGTTCTCGTTTTTATTGCTGTTGATCTCGTCCTTGTTGTCCTTTCAAAATGGAGCGGACTGCATCCCACGTGTTAACAGTGCGGTAAGGCTACCACCTCCATTTTGAGGCCATTACCACCCCGTTAGCACCAGGCGAAGGCACTGAAAATCGACCCCAAACATTTATTTACTTTTTGAATTTTGTTGCAGTTGTTTCATTTCTCTGTGTGTGAGACAGAGAGAAGAAGAAAACTGAACAAAGTCAACATATGTGAAACAAACAAGCAGATGTCTTTGAAAGGGAATACTGGAACTTTCATTATTAATCATGATGCAATGATGAATAATTTAAAGTATAAACAAGTTCTTGCATTATTGTTACCAAACAACTCACTGAAGAGAAGGCTAAAGGAGCATTAATGACACTGAACATCTGAAAGTTACTTACATGGTTGCACGTGAAGTGATTGCAAATCTTATTTACATTTTGGTCCTGAGAGTTGTTGAGCAGTTGAAGGAGTTTTTGGAAGAAATATTGGTCAGGCCACCAGGACTAAACTTCACCCTTGTTGATTAGTGTCACAGGATCTTTATTGTTTCCCAGGATAGGGGAACAAGATCTTAATTTAACCACCCAGCCAAAAGATAGTGCCCTGATCTATTCAGAAAGACGTGAGGTAATTTCTGATTTAATTGATTTATGAATGCAAACATGCGGAATAGAAAGTGGACCTGTTTTACGGGCATAAAATAGGGACAACGAGGGCCAATTTCGGGGACCAACGTCCCGTGCACAAAGGAAGCCTGAAAGATGTCCACGCCGATATTGTGTCGGGCCGTTTCTCAGGGGCCCCTGGCAGCCACCTAAAACAGGCAATCGGCCCCTTACATGTGTAAATAAGGGGCCTAATGCCTGTTTTCAGCCCCCTTGCTGAAATTAGATATCATAGAGTGGAGGGGTGAATAGCCCCAGATAATGTTTGCATCTTGTCTTACTCCCCGCAAAAACAGAGGAACCCTTTTCAGAATACAGCTCATTGCAGTTGATTGAGGCTGTATAAGAAAGATAGATGCAAATTTTATTGTTTGAGGAATGATGAAGCTTTGCTTCCATCACACTGTCAAAGTACAGCAGATAGCTCTTGAAGGGATTAGCACTAAAATCAACAAAGTTTTGTTCATAAAAGTTAACTCTATTCATTATGACCCAAGATCTCTTTATTTGATGCAGTAGATTAATTCCCAAAGGAAGTAGGATAGATTGGGCCAAGACATTACATGATCCATCAAATATTCAATACAAATGTGGTTCAAATTTGGGCACCCACAACTTGCCAGTGAAGTGTACTGCTGACCCCAACATTATTCGCGGGGTCAACTCGTTAGCACATTGAACCAGGAGTGCAACCACCATGTAACATGGGAATAATTTGCTTGAGAGGGAGGAAACTTGTTGCTGCAGGGTTTAAAAGTCTGCATCAAGATTTTACCAAGGCGTCCACTTCACACACTGGAGGATTGCAAGGAAGGGCTCAGGCAAGTGGTGGCCGATGGAGGTGAGCCTAGAAGCTTTAAGATGTGGATTTACAGATCCTCGCAGATGAGATCTGCCAGCGGACAGCCCGCCTGCTGGGCTCGCAGGGAAGTAAACCACTTATATTAGTCACCAGAGCCATGTGGAGGGAGGGGGCAGTGGCATCTCTCTCAACCCCAGCACAGCGGAATAGTGCTGGAAAAAATACAATGACCTGAAGAGGACAGGTAAGGTAAGAGAACATCAACCTTTCCCTTTTCACTTTGGTACCATGGAGCATCCTCCACTGATCACGCTCAATTAAATGGAATGACATGTCTTCACTCACTGTGCACCATGGCTAAATGGCTCTCCAACTCAGCCACCTGCTACCTGTGTTTGGAACTCCCCTCATAAGTCCTTCTTGCATGCTGTCCCTTACAACTCCAACCTCTCATTTTACAGGATCCTTCGAACACTTGTGCTTCTGGTTACATCAGCTGTCTGTTGCCACCTAGGAGATTTCTTTCAGTGCTTATCTTCACGTACCACTGTGAATATTGCTCCAAGAGAAACGGACACAAAATGCCCAGGAAAGGCAGTCCACTGGATTTAAGAGAGCTCACAGATTTTGAAGAGTAGATTATTTGATCTCCTTTTCTAAGGAAGGATATACTTGCTTGGGAGGCGATGCAACGAAGGTTCACTAGATTGATTGCTAGGATGAGAGGGTTGTCCGATGAGGGGAGATTGAGTAGAATGGGCCTATACTCTCTGGAGTTTAGAAGAATGAGAGGTGATCTAATTGAAGCATATAAGATTCTGAGGGGGCTTGACCGGGTAGATGCTGAGAGACTGTTTCCCCTGGCTGGAGAGTCTAGAACTAGGGGGCATAGTCTCAGGATAAGGGGTCGGCCATTTAAGACTGAGATGAGGAGGAATTTCTTCACTCAGAGGGTTGTGAATCTTTGGAATTCTCTACTCCAGAGGGCTGTGGATGATCAGTCGTTGAGTATATTCAAGGCTGAGATCGATAGATTTTTGGACTCTAGGGGAATCAAGGGATATGGGAATTGGGCGGGAAAGTGGAATTGAAATTGAAGATCAGCCATGATCTGATTGAATGGCTCGAGGGGCCGTATGGCCTACTCCTGTTCCTATGTTCCTGCCTACGTTCTTGTGTTTTTATTGAGTTGCAGGAGTGGCAAGTCGCAGTAATAGTCGGTGATGGCAAGTTCGGCGGGCAGTGTCAGCTGTCGACGAGTTGGCGCAAAGCAATACCTGCACCTGCTACAGACCTCTAAAGAACCAAGCTGCAATAGAACACCAGAGCTGTCTCTAGCTCGTCACCTTATCACCCATTCTTACATCATTTCTCTTCTTCCGCAGGTCCAGCACAGTAAGAGGAAGGGCAGAAGAGGGGGAAGATGATAAGCATGATGATGATAGCCATGGTCAATTTTGATGATGATGAGGATGATGACAATGATGATGATGATGATGATGATGGCGACCATCCTGCCCCATTGACCTCTGGCTCCCATGCCCCCATGTCAATTTCACCCCCTTCGTCACCTGCTTTCTCTATCCCACACATCACCTCAGAAACTGGTGGGAGGCGGGGGGTGTTCAGATGAGGATAGATAGTATAGATGAGGATATTGCATCAGGTGACTCACAGAGCACCGATAACAGTGTAAATAAGGAGAAACTGTTTCCAGTGGCAGATGGGTCAGTAACCAGAGGACACAGATTTAACGTGATTGGCAAAAGAGCCTTTTGCAACACTGCCCTCAGGTGGTACCCAAATGCAGCACCAGGATCTGAGATAGAAAAGTATGTCTCGGCACCTGGAGAAACACATGATAAGTAGATGTGAGCTCTTTTTACAAAATAAATATGTTGCACTTTGAATCGACTTTGATGATCAATGAGCTCATGTGATAACACAAAGTCTGATCAGAGTGACAGGACATTTTAGTTCATGGAAGTCAGGAAGGCAGATGTTAAGGTATGGAATGATTGGAGTTGGCAGGAAGGCTGGGGCTCTTTATTGATGGAGTGATGGAGGATTTCGAAGGGTACCACTTTAATCCGAGGAAACTGTATAACTAATAATGTTGCTATATTATTTCCCTGGCAAGGGGCAAAGAAGAATTCTCCGAGTACTGATCTTCATGGTACTGAGTTCCAGGTTGCTCAGACTTTAACACATCCAGGCCCGCCTCCTCTTGTCATTCCATTTCCAGTCCTTCCTGAAATGTGAATTTGTGAAGGGCACAGCGAGTTACCACAATGCAAGAGGGCCATTCGGGAGCATACTCCAGAGCCCCTTCAGATCTATCAAGACAGCCTTCAGAACTCCTATAGTTCTCTGAATGACCAACCCTTGTTGATAAATGGGGTTAGTTGTAATGATGGTCTGTTTCTGAATTCAGCAGTTGAAGTGGAGTGATGGGTGAAAGGGAAACACTTTGGGGTCGATTTTCGGATGGCCGAGCGGGTGCGTTGGGCGCGGGGGGGCTCTGAAAATGGCGGAATCCCGGAGCGGGTTCGGAGCCCAGCTCCAATCCGCTCACTTCCGGGTTCCCAATGATGCGGGATGATAATTTAGATACTTATTTAGCTATTTGAGGTACTCGAAAGACCTCATTGACTGGAGATTTTGACAGAGGTGCAATTTTGAAGGATCCTCAGCATGTTTTCCGTACTGTGGGAAACACTTCCTGTTGGAGCAGACGTGTTTCAGCCAGCAGCCAGTGGGAGATGCAAAGGATTTTTTGACAGTTATGGGGAATACCTCATTTATTGCAGCAGGGCACTCTGTCACTTCAGACAACGTTTTGGCAGTAACGCCTTTGTCTTTCCACTCAAAATTATTAATTTATACCCTAAACTCTGCTGTGCAAACACATTTACCTGCTTTGCGGACCCCCTCAAACTCACACCGTCAGGATGGGGGGGGGGGCGCCATAGCTGCATTCATCACTTCATCCGAGGACGAGCAACATCTGGGCCTGCAGCAGGTGGTGAGCGAACCAACACGAGGGAAAAACTTACTTGACTTCGTCCTCACCAATCTACCTGTCGCAAATGCATCTGTCCATGACAGTATTGGTAGGAGTGACCACCGCACAGTCCTCGTGGAGATGAAGTCCCGTCTTCACACTGAGGACACCATCCAACGTGTTGTGTGGCACTACCACCGTGCTAAATGGGATAGATTCAGAACAGATCTAGCAGCTCAAAACTGGGCATCCATGAGGCGCTGTGGGCCATCAGCAGCAGCAGAATTGTATTCCAGCACAATCTGTAACCTCATGGCCCGGCATATTCCTCACTCTACCATTACCAACAAGCCAGGGGATCAACCCTGGTTCAATGAGGAGTGTAGAAGAGCATGCCAGGAGCAGCACCAGGCGTACCGAAAAATGAGGTGCCAACCTGGTGAAGCTACAACTCAGGACTACATGCATGTAAACAGCGGAAGCAACACGCTATAGACAGAGCTAAGCGATTCCACAACCAACGAATCAGATCAAAGCTCTGCAGTCCTGCCACATCCAGTCGTGAATGGTGGTGGACAATTAAACAACTAAAGGGAGGAGGAGGCTCTGCAAACATCCCCATTCTCAATGATGGCGGAGTCCAGCACGTGAGTGCAAAAGACAAGGCTGAAGCGTTTGCAACCATCTTCAGCTAGAAGTGCCGAGTGGATGATCCATCTCAGCCTCCTCCCGATATCCCCACCATCACGGAAGCCAGTCTTCGGCCAATTCGATTCACTCCACGTGATATCAAGAAACGGCTGAGTGCACTGGATACAGCAAAGGCTATGGGCCCCAACAACATCCCAGCTGTAGTGCTGAAGACTTGTGCTCCAGAACGAGCTGCGCCTCTAGCCAAGCTGTTCCAGTACAGCTACAACACTGGCATCTACCCGACAATGTGGAAAATTGCCCAGGTATGTCCTGTCCACAAAAAGCAGGACAAATCCAATCCTGCCAATTACCGCCCCATCAGTCTATTCTCAATCATCAGCAAAGTGATGGAAGGTGTCGTCGACAGTGCTATCAAGCGGCACTTACTCACCAATAACCTGCTCACCGATGCTCAGTTTGGGTTCCGCCAGGACCACTCGGCTCCAGACCTCATTACAGCCTTGGTCCAAACATGGACAAAAGAGCTGAATTCCAGAGGTGAGGTGAGAGTGACTGCCCTTGACATCAAGGCAGCATTTGACCGAGTGTGGCACCAAGGAGCCCTCGTAAAATTGAAGTCAATGGGAATCAGGGGGAAAACTCTCCAGTGGCTGGAGTCATACCTAGCACAAAGGAAGATGGTAGTGGTTGTTGGAGGCCAAGCATCTCAGCCCCAGGGCATTGCTGCAGGAGTTCCTCAGGGCAGTGTCCTAGGCCCAACCATCTTCAGCTGCTTCATCAATGACCTTCCCTCCATCATAAGGTCAGAAATGGGGATGTTCGCTGATGACTGCACAGTGTTCAGTTCCATTCGCAACCCCTCAGATAATGAAGCAGTCCGAGCCTGCATGCAGCAAGACCTGGACAACATCCAGGCTTGGGCTCATAAGTGGCAAGTAACATTCGCGCCAGATAAGTGCCAGGCAATGACCATCTCCAACAAGAGAGAGTCTAACCACCTCCCCTTGACATTCAACGGCATTACCATCGCCGAATCCCCCACCATCAACATCCTGGGGATCACCATTGACCAGAAACTTAACTGGACCAGCCATATAAATACTGTGGCTACAAGAGCAGGTCAGAGGCTGGGTATTCTGCGGCGAGTGACTCACCTCCTGACTCCCCAAAGCCTTTCCACCATCCACAAGGCACAAGTCAGGAGTGTGATGGAATACTCTCCACTTGCCTGGATGAGTGCAGCTCCAACAACACTCAAGAAGCTCGACACCATCCAAGATAAAGCAGCCCGCTTGATTGGCACCCCATCCACCACCCTAAACATTCACTCCCTTCACCACCGGCGCACTGTGGCTGCAGTGTGCACCATCCACAGGATGCACTGCAGCAACTCGCCAAGGCTTCTTCGACAGCACCTCCCAAACCCGCGACCTCTACCACCTAGAAGGACAAGAGCTGCAGGCGCATGGGAACAACACCACCTGCACGTTCCCCTCCAAGTCACACACCATCCTGACTTGGAAATATATCGCCGTTCCTTCATTGTCGCTGGGTCAAAATCCTGGAACTCCCTTCCTAACAGCACTGTGGGAGAACCGTCACCACACGGACTGCAGCGGTTCAAGAAGGCGGCTCACCACCACCTTCTCGAGGGCAATTAGGGATGGGCAATAAATGCCAGCCTTGCCAGCGACGCCCACATCCCGTGAACGAATAAAAAAAAAACATCACCAGCATCGCCAGCCTCGCCAGGCACGCCGTCCACCTCCGCCACGTGGAGCTCCACAACACAGTGCTGCACCACAGGTACCTGCACAAAATAGTCGTGCAACTACACATACACCCACTGTAGAGTGACCCAATGGGTGGCATCAAGTGAGGGTGTTCATGGTGAACCTCATGAAAGGGACTTATTACACAAGCCAGTCAAGAATGGCCAAGACGTGGCAATAGTGGTGACAATAATAATATTTAATGTGCCATGAACAAAAATCAAATATAAATAAAAAACATGACAAACCGTCAAACACCCTTGTGCATCCCCTTTGTGCTCACAAAACCTTTGCTTTATGCTTCCGACTACTCCTACATGGTGCTTCCCCTGTGACATTGTATGAGGATTGGGTTGAGTGGTAGTGGTGGGATGAGTACTGGGGAGGTGAGTAAGTGCAGGTAAGTTGAGGATCAGCTTTGAGTGGGTGTGAGGAGTGACGTGATAGAGTAGTGTTGGCATGTACAGAATGAGTTGTGGGGTGGGGGCAGTGATGTGGAAGACGGAATGTACTCACTTTAGCTGACCTAGTTAGGTCATTGAAGAGCTTTCTGCACTGGATCCAGGTGTGGGAGACGTTGCTGCTGCTGGTGACCTCCTCTGCCACCTCGAGCCAGGCCTTCTTAGTGGCAGAGAAAGGCCACTTGCTCCCGACCGCCGGATAGAAAATATCCCTCCTCCTCCTCACCCCATCCGATAGGACCTGGAGTGAGGCATCGGTAAATCTGGGAGCAGCCTTTCCCCCGGTCTGCTCCATTCTATAATTTTGGTTGTTTGCTGTCGGATCAGTCATTGGAGGACTGCCCCTTTAAATAAAGCTCCTCCAGCTGACAGCCTGTGATGCGGGTGCGTAGTCCGCCCGCTGCGCAGGTTGACAACGGGAAACCCAGAAGCCAGATTAAGTGCCTTCAATTTTCCCGCGATCGCGTGATTAACGGACGGATTTCACTGGGCGGGTTACCCACACGCCCAGTCGCCCCCCCACCCCCCCCCCTCAGCTGCCATCCCGCCTACCTGGTAATATCGGGGCCTTTGTCTCCCAGAAGCCACCCTGGCACTTCCTTACTTTCCCTGAATGGAGTTGGGAGGCTGGAGTTCCTCATGACAAAAGCATCATGACAACTCCCTGCAAATTTGGCAATTATATGCAGGATTTGTTGTAGCTAGTCATAAATAATTTGAACATTGGAGAAGTGGAATCTCTATCACTTTGATAGGATTGTACTACAGACCCCCAAATAGTCAACGGGAAATTGAGGAGCAAATATGTAAGGAGATTACAGACAGCTGCAAGAAAAATAGGGTGGTAATAGTAGGGGACTTTAACTTTCCCAACATTGACTGGGACAGCCATAGCATTAGGGGCTTGGATGGAGAGAAATTTGTTGAGTGTATTCAGGAGGAATTTCTCATTCAGTATGTGGATGGCCCGACTAGAGAGGGGGCAAAACTTGACCTCCTCTTGGGAAATAAGGAAGGGCAGGTGACAGAAGTGTTAGTGAGGGATCACTTTGGGACCAGTGATCATAATTCCATTAGTTTTAAGATAGCTATGGAGAAGGATAGGTCTGGCCCAAAAGTTAAAATTCTAAATTGGGGAAAGGCCAATTTTGATGGTATTAGACAGGAACTTTCAGAAGTTGATTGGGAGAGTCTGTTGGCAGGCAAAGGGACGTCTGGTAAGTGGGAGGCTTTCAAAAGTGTGTTAACCAGGGTTCAGGGTAAGCACATTCCTTATAAAGTGAAGGGCAAGGCTGGTAGAAGTAGGGAACCTTGGATGACTCGGGAGATTGAGGCCCTAGTCAGAAAGAAGAAGGAGGCATATGACATGCATAGGCAGCTGGGATCAAGTGGATCCCTTGAAGAGTATAGTGATTGCCGGAGTAGAGTTAAGAGAGAAATCAGGAGGGCAAAAAGGGGACATGAGATTGCTTTGGCAGATAAGGCAAAGGTGAATCCAAAGAGCTTCTACAAATACATAAAGGGCAAAAGAGTAAATAGGGAGAGAGTAGGGCCTCTTAAGTATCAACAAGGTCATCTATGTGCGGAACCACAAGAGATGGGTGAGATCCTAAATGAATATTTCGCATCGGTATTTACGGTTGAGAAAGGCATGGATGTTAGGGAACTTGGGGAAATAAACAGTGATGTCTTGAGGAGTGTACATATTACAGAGAGGGAGGTGCTGGAAGTCTTAACGCGCATCAAGGTAGATAAATCTCCGGGACCTGATGAAATGTATCCCAGGACGTTACGGGAGGTTAGGGAGCAAATTGCGGGTCCCCTAGCAGAGATATTTGAATCATCGACAGCTGCAGGTGAGGTGCCTGAAGATTGGAGGGTAGCAAATGTTGTGCCTTTGTTTAAGAAGGGCGTCAGGGAAAAGCCTGGGAACTACAGACCGGTGAGCCTGACATCTGTAGTGGGTAAGTTGTTAGAGGGTATTCTAAGAGACAGGATCTACGGGCATTTGGAGAGGCAGGGACTGATTAGGAACAGTCAGCATGGTTTTGTGAGGGGAAAATTATGTCTCACAAATTTGATTGAGTTTTTTGAAGGGGTAACCAAGAAGATAGATGAGGGCTGTGCAGTAGACATGGTCTACATGGACTTTAGCAAAGCCTTTGACAAGGTACCGCATGGTAGGTTGTTACATAAGGTTAGATCTCACGGGATCCAAGGTGAGGTAGCCAATTGGATACAAAATTAGTTTGACGACAGAAGACAGAGGGTGGTTGTAGAGGGTTGTTTTTCAAATTTGAGGCCTGTGACCAGCGGTGTGCCTCAGGGATCGGTGCTGGGTCCGCTGTTATTTGTTATTTATATTAATGATTTGGATGAGAATTTAGGAGGCATGGTTAGTAAGTTTGCAGATGACACCAAGATTGGTGGCATTGTGGACAGTGAAGAAGGTTATCTAGGATTGCAACGGGATCTTGATAAATTGGGCCAGTGGGCCAATGAATGGCAGATGGAGTTTAATTTAGATAAATGTGAGGTGATGCATTTTGGTAGATCGAATCGGGCCAGGACCTACTCCGTTAATGGTAGGGCATTGGGGAGAGTTATAGAACAAAGAGATCTAGGAATACAGGTTCATAGCTCCTTGAAAGTGGAGTCACAGGTGGATAGGGTGGTGAAGAAGGCATTCAGCATGCTTGGTTTCATTGGTCAGAACATTGAATACAGGAGTTGGGATGTCTTGTTGAAGTTGTACAAGACATTAGTAAGGCCACACTTGGAATACTGTGTACAGTTCTGGTCACCCTATTATAGAAAGGATATTATTAAACTAGAAAGAGTGCAGAAAAGATTTACTAGGATGCTACCGGGACTTGATGGTTTGACTTATAGGGAGAGGTTGGATAGACTGAGACTTTTTTCCCTGGAGAGTAGGAGGTTAAGGGGTGATCTTATAGAAGTCTATAAAATAATGAGGGGCATAGATAAGGTAGATAGTCAAAATCTTTTCCCAAAGGTAGGGGAGTCTATAACGAGGGGGCATAGATTTAAGGTGAGAGGGGAGAGATACAAAAGGGTCCAGAGGGGCAATTTTTTCACTCAAAGGGTGGTGAGTGTCTGGAACGAGCTGCCAGAGGCAGTAGTAAAGGCGGGTACAATTTTGTCTTTTAAAAAGCATTTGGACAGTTACATGGGTAAGATGGGTATAGAGGGATGTGGGCCAAGTGCAGGCAATTGGGACTAGCTTAGTGGTATAAACTGGGCGACATGGACATGTTGGGCCGAAGGGCCTGTTTCCATGTTGTAAACTTCTATGATTCTATCAAAACCCCTCATAATTTTGAACAGCTCTATGAAATCTTCCCTTAACCGAATCTGTTGTAAGGAGAAGAACCCCAGCTTCTCCAGTCTCACCACATAACTGAAGTCCCTCATCCCTGGTACCATTCTAGTAAATCTCCTCTGCACCCTCTCCAAAGCCTTGACATCCTTCCTAAAGTGTGGTGCCCAGAATTGAACACAATACTCCAGCTGAGACCTAACCAGTATTTTACAAAGGTTTGGCATAACTTCTTTGCTTTTGTACTCTATGCCTCGGTTTATAAAGCCAAGGATCCCGTATGCTTTTTTACAGCTTTATCAATTTGCCCTGCCACGTTCAACTTGTATCGTAGTATCATAGTAAGCACAGCACAGGAGGAGGTCATTCAGGCCATCATGCCTGTACCGGCTCTTTGAAAGAGCTATCCAATTAGTCCCACTCCCCTGCTCTTTCCCCATAGCCCTGTAAATTGTTCCCCTTCAAGTATTTATCCAATTCCCTTTTGAAAGTTACTATTGAATCTGCTTCCACCGCCCTTTCAGGCAGCGCATTCCAGATCATAACAACTCGCTGTGTAAAAATGTTTCCTCATGTCGTCTTTGGCTCTTTTGCCGATCACGTTAAACCTGTGTCCTCTGGTTACCGACCCTTCTGTCACTGGAAACAGTTTCTGCTTATTTACGCTGTCAAAACCGTTCATGATTTTGAACACCTCTATCAAATCTCCACTTAACCTTCTCTGTTCTAAGGAGAACAACCCCAGCTTCTCCTTCCCCCCCCCTTCCCGCCATAATTAAAGTCCCTCATCCCTGGTACCATTTTAGTAAATCTCTTCTGCACCCTCTCCAAGGCCTTGACATCCTTCCTAAAGTGTGGTGTCCAGAATTGAACACAATGCTCCAGCTGAGGCCTAACCAGTGTTTTATAAAGGTTTAGCATAATTTCCTTGCTTTTATACTCTATGCCTCTATTAATAAAGCCCAGGATCCCATATTCTTTTTTAACAGCCTTCTCAACTTGTCCTGCCACCTTCAATGATTTGTGTATGTGCACCCCCAGGTCTCTCTGTTCCTGCACCCCATTTAAAATTGTACCATTTAGTTTATATTGCTTCTCCTCATTCTTCCTATCAAAATGTATCACTTCACACTTCTTTGCATTAAATTTCATCTGCAATGTGTCTGCCCATTTCACCAGTCTGTCTATGTCCTCCTGAAGTCTGTTACTATCCTCCACATTGTTTACTACATTTCCGAGTTTAGTGTCATCTGCAAACTTTGAAATTATACCCTGTATACCCAAGTCCAGGTCATTAATATATATCAAAAAGAGCAGTGGTCCTAATACTGACCCCTGGGGAACACCATTGCACACTTCCCTCCAGTCTGAAAAACAACCGTTCACCACTACTCTCTGCTTTCTGTCCCCAGCCAATTTTGTATCCACACTGCCACTGTCCCTTTAATCCCATGGGCTTTGATTTTGCTAACAAATCTATTTGTGTATCATATTTGTGCGAATTTTATGTTAAATATATCCTACTGTTCGCCAGTGTATGTCCTGCCATTTGCAGCGTGTATCTTATGTATCCCATTGAATTATGTGCATTAAATCTGGCCATTTCCATTGTATACCTATATCGGTCCCACTCTATTCTACATTTGTGAGGCGATATTTGAAATATTGGGGTAGATTTTCAATGGAAATGAAAATCGAGTGATTTCTATAGCTGGCGGCTAATCCCCAGTGATATTTTTATGCCCAGGCGGCAAGTTGAAAATGTACCCCTGTTGTGTGCAATTATGGACATTGATGCATTGGAGAGGGTTCAGAGAGGAAGGCTACAGATGATTCAAGAACTTTGAACTGATGGAGAAACTCATACAACTAAATGTGTTTTCACCATGTACTTTTCTGAAAGAAAATTCAATTGGGTCAGCACGATCAATGAACAAAGTAATCACCAGGACTGATATTCCAGTAAACCGGTCACTGAACGCATAGTTTTTTGTTCTTTTTTTATTCGTTCATGGGATGTGGGCGTCACTGGCAAGGCCGGCATTTATTGCCCATCTCTAATTGCCCTCGAGAAGGTGGTGGTGAGCCGCCTTCTTGAACCGCTGCAGTCCATGTGGTGACGGTTCTCCCACAGTGTTGTTAGGAAGGGAGTTCCAGGATTTTGACCCAGCGACGATGAAGGAACGGCGATATATTTCCAAGTCGGGATGGTGTGTGACTTGGAGGGGAACGTGCAGGTGGTGTTGTTCCCATGTACCTGCTGCTCTTGTCCTTCTAGGTGGTAGAGGTCGCGGATTTGGGAGGTGCTGTCGAAGAAGCCTTGGCGAGTTGCTGCAGTGCATCCTGTGGATGGTACACACTGCAGCCACAGTGCGCCGGTGGTGAAGGGAGTGAATGTTTAGGGTGGTGGATGGGGTGCCAATCAAGCGGGCTGCTTTGTCCTGGATGGTGTCGAGCTTCTTGAGTGTTGTTGGAGTTACACTCATCCAGAGGTGGCAAATCAACTTCTCAATGGTCAAGGTCTTTAGCCCTATAGCCCCCAAGGCAATGATGAGGTACAGAGGCGAGTCCAAGTGTTCACAGGTTCCTTTAACAGACAACGCTGATATTACGAGTGACAACAGTATTTATCCAACCAGATGTCAGTTAATGATATTTAGTTGTTGGATTACAACCTTTTTCGGTTGATACAGACACGAAACACCGAATGGCCTCCTTCAATGCCGGAAATTTCTGTGATTCTAATTAATCAGCGCATCGTAAAGGCGGGGTCTGAGTGATCAGGTTAGGTTGCAGCCCCAGTCCCCTGGCTTGTACCGTTTGAGTGACGTGACAGTCGGGTAATTATGTTCGGTGTAGCGGCGCGTCACAGCCTGATTGGCTCCCGCGGGGAGCCGTTAACCAATACACGCTTCGGGAAGGCGGGATCCGTTATATTAAAGTTAGGGTGAGCGGGCGCACGCCTCTGCGATGGTTCAAGATGGCGGCCATAACAAGAGGGTTTCTGGTTGTCACCGTGTGGTCGATGCAGTTTTTGTGCTTCTCGGCCTTCCTCAATATTGAAGAGCTTAACGAGATGAAATACGGCATCGAGATCCTCTCGGACCCCATCATTAAAGGGCAGGCAAGTTGGCCAGTGCTGTCACAGGGGGGGTTTGTGGTAGCCGAATGCCGTTGCCTTGAATGCAATCAGATTCCGACCGGTTCACACAGTAACTGAGGTTTCTCACAGGGGAGCTGTGTTTACACTTTAATGTGGTTTCATTGTTTTGTCTTTAGTTGACTTCGTTTTGGGTTGGTTGAAGAAACGCTGGGTGTCGTTTTTGTCATAATCACATCACTGGCAAGTGACGATGATGTGATTGATATGACATTGGGTTATATGTCTCTTAGCAAAAAGTGGAGAAGATTCTGCTCATTGTCTTTTCATAAATGTTATGCCCGTTTAGTATTTCTGTTAATAGTCACCTTGTGCCGTGTGTACACCTTTTTATATTGTGTAGCAGCTTTTAATCTAACTTGAATGTATTGATAGTGAAAGGATGAACTTTGGTGAAATACAGTAACTTTTGGTACTGGCATAAGGTGGTTCTTGGGTTTTAGTAGTCTCGATGTAACTTTGAGACTGAGATTCTAAGGCAAGTAGGTGGTCTTTTAAGGCCGCCTTTGCTGCAGTTTGCACCTTACTAGTTAGTACTGACGATGAAATTAAAAGATGAAAAACTGCTGAAGTAATTACATCTACTGAGAATAAAACTTTGGAGATGCCTTATCAACAAAATTAAAAGATTGCAGAATGATGTGTAATTGGTGCTCTTTCCCTTATGGATTTTTTTTCTTGTTTTGAGTCCTGAAGGTCTGAGTTTATCCCAGCTGTTGTGTACTTTTTATGTTGCAAGTGGAACAGCACAGGCTGCATCCAATAGTATAGGTAGTTGTTTTGTGTTTACTTTGGCTACAGTGAATTCCTTATCATCTGTTTGCACAATGTGATGATATCTTACTCTGCTTTACACATTTCCTTTGGTTACATCTAGCAACTAAACTGATGGTATGGCACCTGCTATTCCCAGGGTAGTATTCCAGTGTCATGTGAACTGTATTTACGGTATAATAATTTGAGGAGTGTGTTTATAAATCCCAGACTTGTAACTGTTGCAATTTAGTATATCTCCTGGTGAGGTAATTCAGAGAAGCTGATATTTATGTATCCTTGGTAATGATTCAGAAGATTTTACTTGCCAATTAAAATAGTGAGCTCTCTGTGCAGAAGATGGTTAATGCCTCGTGTAGTTGAATATCCTCCTGGCACTCACTGTATAGGTTCACACATGAAAAATGGCCATTCAAGCGACACGCTAGAGGTGTCCAGGGACAAAAGTTGCAGGAAAAAAGGAGTGGAGAAATTGGGTTATTTGAGTCTCTGGCATATGGAGTTAAAAGTATATACTGAAGTTTGGTAGTGCTGTCTCAGTTCAGTGGATACTATAGTTGCCTTGCTTCCAGGTCAGTTGAAATAATAAACAGGACAATCTCTAGCTCCTACCCTTGCATAGCTTGCTGACTCGGAGATCCCTGCCCCCTCCAAACCCCACTGGCCTCCCACATCCAGACTTTAAGATTACTGTCTTTGCCTTCCATCCCCTTGTGGCTTTGCCCCTTCTGACCTTTTGTGATCTCTTCCTCAAACATTGTATATCAGCACACATACTCCGGTCCTTCAGTACTGTGCCAGATCTTTGTTCTCCACTCCACCATTGGCAGTTGCTCCTTCAGCCACCTTGCCCCTGCCCACCAATTGCCCACCCTCAGCATTTCCACCATGCCACCTCCTTGCCTACCTTCAAATACCTCTTTAAGACCTTCTTCTTTGACCATATTTTTGGATCCTCCTTACTTTTATCCTTCTTTCTTGTCCTGCCCTCTCCACATGCTCAAGTGTCCACTCCTATCCCCCTGTAAGAGATGTTTGAGACACCACTTCTTGTAATGAGTGTAATAGAAGTGTAAATTAATTGATTACAGGTCGTGAAAAGGAGAGCTGTTATCCCTGGCAGAGGAAAAACAGTACTTTTATGTCTTTTTAACACAAAATTATGAAGCTTTTACTTTTTGCAAATATAAGTGAACCTCCTGTGACTTGCCACAGAAAGTCACGATGAAGCTAATTTCCCTCTGCATTACTGGTGCTGTAGGCATAGATATGAAGATCAACAGCTTGTGAAGCTCCATCTAGTGATGGAAGTGGCAGGCGTGCCTGTCACTTAATGGTGATGCCCAAATAAGATGTGCATGAAATAGCGATTGTAATAAATTATAGCTTAATTTGGCAGATTGTTGGGTATAGAATTGCAAAATTAGTTATTTTCTAATGAGGGAGCAGCACTACCTTGGTGTTCCAATATCTTGTACCATGAAGTGGCAAATGTGGGTTTGTGTGTGCTGTTTGCCACATGTCAAGGGAAAGAAAGAACTTGTATTTATATGATGCCTTTCACAGCCTCTGGATGTCCCAAAGCACTTTACAGTCGATGAAGTGCCACCGCTGTTATAATGAAGGAAATGTGACAGCCAATTTGTGCATAGCAAGGTCCCACAAACAGCCACGAGCTAAATAACCATACAATTTTTTTTTTAGTGCTGTTGGTTGAGGGAAAAATGTTGGCCAGGACACCAGGGAGAAACTCCCCTGCTGCTCTTCGAAGTAGTGCCATGGGATCTCTTACGGCCCACCTGAGAGGGCAGACGGGGCCTCGGTTTAACGTCTCATCTGAAGGAAAAGGCACCTCCGACAGTGCAGTACTCCCTCAGTACTGTACTTGAGCACATAATCTAGGCTGACACTCAAGTCTCTGGAGTGGGAATTGAACCCACAACCATCTGACTCAAAGGTGAGAGTGCTACCCACTGAGTCATGGCTGACACCTAAATACACTTTAATGTCGCTGTGTTTGGAAGATTCTGTTTGAAGTAAATACAATAGGAAAAACTTCTTTGGAGGAGTCTGAACATGTTGCAAGTTCTTCAAGATAAAGTGTGCATAGATGGGTATTTTGTGCAAAACCAACATATGAAAACAAGAGAACATGATTTAGGAACATAGGAACAGGAGTAGGTCGTTCAGCCCCTTCTGCCATTGAGATCATGGCTGATCTGCATCCTAACTTCATTTACCCACCTTGGCTCCATATCCCTTAATACTCTTGACGAGCAAAAATCTTAGCGATCTCTGATTTAAAACTATTAATTGAGTTAGCATCTACTGCTTTTTGTGGGAGAGAGTTCCACACTTCTACCACCCTTTTGCATGAATAAGTGTTTCCTAACTTCTCTCCTGAATGGCCTGGTTCTGATTTTAAGGTTATGTCCTCTTGTCCTAGACTTCCCCACCAGAGGAAAAAGTTTCTCCATCTACCCTATCAATTCCTTTTCAATATTCTTAAAAACCTCAATCAAATCACCCCTTAACTTTCCATATTCGAGGGAATACAAGCCTAGTTTATGTAATCTCTCCTCATAATCGAACCCTTGGAGTCCTGGTAACATTCTGATGAATCTACGCTGCACTCCTTCCAAGGTCAGTATATCCTTTCTAAGGTCCAGTGCCCAGAACTGTACACAGTACTCCAGGTGTGATCTAATCAGGGCTTTGTATAGCTGTATAGCATTTAGTGCAGTAAACATGCAGTTCGTGCATTCAGAAAGAGCATTGGATCAATTCCTCGCTCAACAGATATTAGAGGGGAATGATCTTGGTGTAGGACGGTGATGAGATGTTAATTGGGTTCTAAAACAGGACTTGGCAGAAGGAAGGAAATGGGTTGAACAGCTTTTTCGTCTGCTCCAGCTGCTTGAACTGTCCTGTAGATCTGTGGCCTTAATTTCCAGCCCCACTTGTTCAGTTCAAACCCGATTCATTCAGTAGCAAATTTATTTGGAAAATGTTAATCTATTTACAATAATATATACACTTTAAACTCGAGTCCTGGTCCAAATCCAGGCCTCTACTTTCTTTTCCGACCACTGAAAATTTCAGTGGTGTTTAACATTGAAGCCTTTGGGTTCAATTAGAGTCTTTTTTACCACTTGCATTATTTAGTTTACTAATTGCATTGTTTCTTAAAATATATGTTGGGCACAGCATTATGAAGTGTTTAAGGAACCTGTTTACAGACTCCATTGTGATGGAGTTCAGAATGGCTGAAATCTCGCACAGGTGGCACCAAATATGTGGTACCCACTGCGAATGTTGACCGTACTGGAGACCCTTATCCTACTTGCTGAATAATTGTGTTATCATTGTATAAAACGTTTGTACAGCAATGGAAATAGTGGACTAGTAAGTCAACAAATACAGAACCCTCGAGGCACATGCTATACTTGCCTCCGACAGAAATTCGATCCCGCTGACCGTCTGGAACTCTCTGGGAGGCTGCTGAAGTCGGCGGAACCTAATTTGAAAACCAATGGCATAGCGTTTATACAGGCTCGGGTTGAGTAATGGATGAGTCAGCATTTGCTGTGATAGGATGGGAGGGGTAAGAACTGTTATACATTTGATGTGCACATACTGTGATGGGTTCCTATTTTAAAAAAGACTAAGGGATTGGAGAAAAATTATTTGCAACAAAAATACAGGTGGAATAAATCAAAAAGAAAGTTGGTTGGGAATGGTAAGTCATATTCTTCCCATGGTATTGTAGACCCACAGAAATTTGGGGAAATGCTGTTTGGTTAAAGGTTTCAGTATACGCATGTTGGTCCTGTGGTAGTGATAATGCTTGTTTGTAAACTATAGCATGTGCTCAACAGAGGCTGTTGTGTCGTGATTGGCGAGACTTTAATTGCAAAATGTTGGATTTATTTGTGTAAACACTCCATTTTTTAGTAATGTCTACTTGACAGGCACCAGTGTTTTCCCATCAGTATTGCCAGATGTAGAACTGAAAGGGTCATGTAATTTTGTCCCAGAGTTGTTGCAAAGGGTTACCAGGTCTGATTAATTCAAAATATGGAAATACTGTATTGTAGTTGAGAAACAGGCAAAGCTTAAATAAATTACAGCACCTATTGAGAAGCAGCAAGCCTGACCATTTGTATAAATGAATAGATACTGTTCCTTACAGTAGAGGAATTTAAGTTAATAGGCCAGATATTTGCATTTGTAATCTGGCCACTTAAAAATTTGTGATATGGTTATTCTGTATCACTAAAGGAGGGTCCAGGAGCAAAATTGTTTGGAGTATGTACTTGAAGGGAACTGGAATAGATCAGACTGTAATCTAATTTTTTTTTCAATGAAGTGCAGGATTCATGGGTAATCATGTTGAATGCCTGTGGGCAATCAGCAAATTCTTTACTCAATCTAGTTGCACACAATGGGAATGGAATTGGCCTTCGGCTAAAGCGCAAAAGGGGTGATAGTGAATCGGCAGCCATTTTTACACTGGACCCAATTTTCTTTTCCATTGAAAATCAGGCGCCATGTAAAATTGGCTGTGTTATATTGATGGAGATCTTTGGCAGCCAGATATCAGACTCTAGTATATTTTGCCATTTATCAAGGCAGTAGCTGTTGTCTCAAGTTAATGTTCTGTATGTGCTCCTGTCTTTGTCTTGATAATTTGTTCCAAGTACTTGAATATTTTTGTCAGTTTTATCATATTTTCTCAAACCAATTGGTAGTAATTTGGAAACTTCATCCTGAGTAGGTATAAGGTGGCTGGTGTGGAATGGGCCACAAGGAGCACTCTTTAGAGTTTAGGGTTGAGGCAATTGCTGGAGCAGTCTAGAGGAAGTTATCTTCTGTCAACCCTGTGCTTGATGCTAAATCAGGCGCACAAAAGTTTTGTCCCAAGCACTGAACCCTCATCTTGAGTACAAAAGTTATCCAAAAAAAAGTGTGATTTGTATGATTTCAGTGAAGGACAAACACCTATTTGTCAAGATCATTTTGGTTAGAAAGAAATTGCACTTTATCACATCCTCGGGTTCACAGCCAATGAATTAATTTTGAAGTTTAGTCACTGTTTTGTCAACAAACACGGCAGGCAATTTGTTTCAGTTGAGAAGAAGCCCCATGATGACCCACTGTGAGGTCTCAACAGCTGGAGAAGATCACTTCTTCCAGGTTTTTCTACAGTTAGATGGTACTGAAATGAGTGCAGACCATCTTTACTGCTCCTATGGATGTTGATTCTGGTGCTTGAATACAATTGAAAAGCTGTACAGTGACCCAAAATTAGGTCAGTTGGATAAGTATCTGAGGGGCTGCTTTTAGACTGCAGCAAATGTCTCTTGTTGAACATTTTCTCCCCCCTCTGGTCTTTTTGGGGAGAACCTGACTGAACAAACTTCATTCTCCCCAGAGTGATGTCAGAAGCAATTGAAAAGTATGTTTGTAAATAGTTTTGACTGCATGCAAAACGCTAAAAAAATAGTGTTCAGCTCCATTTGAAGAGAAAAATTGATCCATAGACTTTTATTTTGTTACTTTTCAAGTAGAAACAAGTGGTTCCATTTTTAAAAATTTCAGTAAATTATAAAAGTGGGTGTGTGAAATTCCTGTACTATTTTGACTTGATCCATGAAAAAACACCCAGCAGTGCAATTAAGGGGTTGTGTTTGAGGTTTTTATACTTCCTCCCCTACTGACGACTGATGTACTGATGGCTACATTTAAAGCGATTTGAGTATTGCACAGCTCCTCCAATGACCTAATGAGTAAGAGTGCTGCCCAGTGTAATACTGAACCATACAGGCCAGAAGGTCCTAAGTTTGATTCCCAGTTTGTGATGAGTTAACTGATCTCAATCAAAGCTACAGTTGGTCTCGCTGGCCCTGGGTGAGGAAAGGGAAAAATCAGCCAGGGTCCCCACTCTTGATTTCTACCGTCACCCTTGCTGGAAAGTGTGTGTTTGTGGACATTGTGTGGACAGGATCAAGTCAGCTGTGATGCCCTTAATAAAATAGGGCTTACAGACGCTCACCATGTAGGCTCATGCATGAAAATGGCTACGCTCATGGGTATGATACCAGAGGAGCTGCCAGTGCCAATATAACCCTGTGTAAGCAAGAGTCAGTGCCTTGAGGGCAGGAAAGGAAGAAAATTGGAGAAACTGCAACATTGAAGTATAACTAACATGATGGTGACCCTAATCTGTGGAGCGAGAAGTCAAAACTGGACTTGCTTTTTTTTTATCTGCCTTAATAAACACACCTTAGTAAATGCACCTTAATAAACAAGTCAATTTATTCATTCCAATGAGTTTACTTGTGTTTGTACTAAGCATAATTAGTATATTCATACTTTTTTAAAGAAGAAAAATACTCTGCATTGTACCAATGCACTTCTCATGCATTACTTTTAATTCATGTCAGATTGTCCTGCCACTACCAAAACTTCTCTCCATTTTTGTACAGCTCAAAGCTCTCTTCAGACCGAATCCAAGTTTGAAAAGATAAAATCTGTACTGCTGGGTGTTTTTCCATAGTTCTAATAGGCATGAAACAAAAAATTCACATGTCCACCATTACATTTTACTGAAGTCCTAGCATCAACTTTGTTTACTGTTTGCAAGTTGAAGCACGACAAGAATAAGTGGAATTTTAAGTTGTACTTTATTTAAAACAAAGGGGAGAATTCTACTTGCTGTTGCTACCTGTTGAATTAAGCAGAGTCCACTTGTACTGTCATAACGAATGAAGTGAATCAATCTTAAAAAATGTTGGTGTTGTAGCTGAACAACGGGACCTGTGGTGGTTAGTTTTCTGCTGCAGCTGTGGATTAACTGAACTGTAATTTTTTGTTTAAATGCTGAAGAATAAAATCTTTAGTTTCCCTCAGTAGCTATTTTTTTAGCAAAACCGGCTACCTTAATACATTACTGTTGAGCAATCTGGTCTAACTGGAAATCAAGGTTGCATTTTTTTTTTTATTCGTTCATGGGATGTGGGCATCGCTGGCGAGGCCAGCATTTGTTGCCCATCCCTAATTGCCCTTGAGAAGGTGGTGGTGAGCTGCCTTCTTGAACCGCTGCAGTCCGTGTGGTGAAGGTTCTCCCACAGTGCTGTTAGGGAGCTCCAGGATTTTGACCCAGCGACAATGAAGGAACGGCGATATATTTCCAAGTCGGGATGGTGTGTGACTTGGAGGGGAACGTGCAGGTGGTGGTGTTCCCATGTGCCTGCTGCTCTTATCCTTCTAGGTGGTAGAGGTCGCGGGTTTGGGAGGTGCTGTCAAAGAAGCCTTGGCGAGTTGCTGCAGTGCATCTTGTGGATGGTACACACTGCAGCCACAGTGCGCCGGTGGTGGATAGGGTGCCAATCAAGCGGGCTACTTTGTCCTGGATGGTGTCGAGCTTCTTGAGTGTTGTTGGAGCTGCACTCATCCAAGCAAGTGGTGAGTATTCCATCACACTCCTGACTTGTGCCTCGTAGATGGTAGAAAGGCTTTGGGGAGTCAGGAGGTGAGTCACTCGCCACAGAATACCCAGCCTCTGACCTGCTCTTGTAGCCACAGTATTTATATGGCTGGTCCAGTTAAGTTTCCGGTCATTGGTGACCCCCAGGATATTGATGGGGGATTCAGAGATGGTAATGCCATTGAATGTCAAGGGGACATGGTTAGACTCTTAAAGGGGCAGTACTGAATTGTCATGTGATCCTAAATCCTATAAAGGAAAATAACTACATTTATCATTGTGTTTTACATTTTTTTTAAATGATTAGAGGTAGTTGTTTTTTGAATAAACATTTTGCATGGAACCTCTGTTCTCCTCAGTAACACAAGAATGGTGAGTTGTGGGTTTTATTCTCCATTTAATGACCATCTGAATTGGCCTTCATTGCTCTCCCAGAACAGTTGTCATATAAATGGCAAAGGACATATTGCATGGAGACCAAACTGAAATAGCAAGGCAAACTGATCTTTTAGCTCCCAAACTGGAACAGATAACCTGCTGGGCAAGGAGGACATTCATTCGTTCACCCTAACTAAGTGGTGCTCTGCCACATAGCACAAGCTTTCTTCCTCTGATAGATATCCAGAGATAGACTTGCTGGCAAATTTGTGTGAATGGATACTAATTCTGTAAATCCTGTTTCAAGGATTAGGACTCACATTCAAATTCCTGTCACAATCCAATCGCTTAAAGATATTTTAGAATTCCCTCATCCTGTGGATTTTTCCATTTCTTCAGTTTGCCCCCTTTCTGTTTGGAAGTAGAGCAAATATTAATATTGTATGGATGTAAAGACAGTGCTACCCAGTGTGGATTGTATTGTAACTGACAAGACAATTGAATTAACCCTACAGCTCATCTCAAAGCATAATCACTAATTTCTGGCAGGAAAGACTACCTTCAGCTCTGGCCAAAATTTATCTTGCATATTGTAACACACTATAGCCTAGCTTCAACAGCGACCCTTAGTGACTTGGGTAAAGTTACCATGTGTCATGGGTAGCCTGGAGCCTTGTTTGACTGCCTTAGAGAGTCAGGGTAGAATTTCCCAGGGTCTTTTCCTGAAATTGGACACTAGTTTCTTCCTTGTTTTGCCTCTCCCATGCGTTAGCATTACTACTGGTTGGGGAAAGTGGTGCATGAGGTACACCGTCTAATCGATGGGGCAGGCATTGATCAGCCCAGTGGTCTTTACTTGCCTTTTTCCATTTTTATTTTATTTGCAGGATGTGGGCAACACTGACGAGGCCACATTTATTGCCCATTCCTAGTTGTCCCAAGAAGGTGTGGGCCACCCAATACCAACAGTATATTTTCAGCAGACACCTCATGCTGTGCTCAAATGAATAGAAATATCACCACCACAATTGGTGAGTGTTCACTGGAATCTCTAAACGAGCTTTCATTGTCTGAAAACTAATCTATATTTCTCAGCTCTGCTGTTCTGTGAATTTAACCTCTTAATAGCTACATTTAGCTTAATAAAACAAACTTACATTGACATAATGCACCTCCTCAGGATGTCCCAAAGCACTTCACAACCAATTAAGTACTTTTGAAATATAGTCACTGTTGTAATATAGGACACGTGCCAGCCAATTTTTGTACAGCAAGGTCCCACAAACAGCAATGAGGCAAATAACCAGGTAATCTGTTTGTGATGGTTATGGGATAAATATTAGCCAGGACACCAGGGAGAACTCCCCTGCTCCTCTCCATCTAAGAGAACAGGCAGGGCTTCGGTTTAACGTCTCATCGGAAAGACGCCACCTCCAACATTGTAACATTCCTTCAGTACTGCACTGAAGTGTTGGCCTAAATTATAGGCTGAATGCTACCACTGAGCCAAGGCTAACACTAATAGCAGTATCTTTAACATAATTGACACACACATCCTTCTCTAACGGCATAGTTAGAAATCCCAAAACATGACCGTTATATTTGGAACTTGTTTCACTACCTAGTATCATGAGGTTTTTTTTGTAGCACTTCAACACCTAAATTTCCAGTTGTTGCTGATTTTTGTCAGTTATGTGATGTTGAATTTGTCCACTTGGGTTCCTGACTGCAAAAGAAAAATCTGACCCTTTGATAGTAAGGGTTTCAGTAATAAGCTGCTGTACTCCTGATAATTCAAAGTTGTTTTTTTGTGCGAAAAAGATTTAAATTATCCAATAATTGAATTAAGCAATGTAAAGGGGACTGCAAAGTAACAATTTATTGCTTTAAAAACAAATCAAATTATACTGTATTTTGCTATTCTCTTGGTGATAACTGTACAGGCAGTTAGATGTGCTAATTGCCTGGGATAGAAACAAACTGAAAGGGGGAGAAGCAAAGAACCACATGTTTCTCTTTTTGCCCCCCCAACCCCTCCCTTTCCAGACACTGAATTTTTGGAGACCTGCTTGCAACTGGTCATCAGTTCATTTGCTGTTTGAGGGAGCTTGCTGCGTGCAAATTTGCTGCTGCATTTGAACATAAAACATAAGAAATAGGAGCAGGAGTAGGCCAATCGGCCCCTCGAGCCTGCTCCGCCATTCAATAAGATCATGGCTGATCTGATCCTAACCTCAAATCTAAATTCATGTCCAATTTCCTGCCCGCTCCCCGTAACCCCTAATTCCCTTTACTTCTAGGAAACTGTCTATTTCTGTTTTAAATTTATTTAATGATCTAGCTTCCTGGGGCAGCAAATTCCACAGACCTATCACCCTCTGAGTGAAGAAGTTTCTCCTCATCTCAGTTTTGAAAGAGCAGCCCCTTATTCTAAGATTATGCCCCCTAGTTCTAGTTTCACCCATCCTTGGGAACATCTTTACAGCATCCACCCGATCAAGCCCCTTCACAATCTTAGATGTTTCAATAAGATCGCCTCTCATTCTTCTGAACTCCAATGAGTAGAGTCCCAATCTACTCAACCTCTCCTCCATATGTCCACCCCCTCATCCCCGGGATTAACCGAGTGAACCTTCTTTGTACTGCCTCGAGAGCAAGTATGTCTTTTCTTAAGTATGGAGACCAAAACTGTATGCAGTATTCCAGGTGCGGTCTCACCAATACCTTATATAACTGCACTTTATATATTTGCCTGCATAAATAACAACAATGACTGTACTTCATAGGTAACCCATTGGCTGTGAAGCACTTTGGGACATTGAGGATGTGGAAGGTGCTGTGGAAGTGGAGTTTATTTGTTTAAGTCTGTACCAGTGACGACCTGGATCTAGCTACTTGGCGCGGTAGGCTAGTGGTTCCTGCTGACTGTCATCTGGATTTCCCACTTCTACTTTCTAACCCCCACCCCACAAAATGCCTGGCCGTCACTCAGTAATTTCCTACTGCAGCATATTTGAGATCAGGAATCTGTGCTGTGAATTGTGGGTGCATACCTGCATGTACTGTGTGGTGTAGCTTGTTGGAGCTCTCATGTGATTCAGGAAAGAGGGGTATAGGAGCTACATTTTGGGGGACTGCAAATTGCGCAAATAACTCAAGTGGGAAGCTTTAAAAACCTATAGTTTCACAAAAGATTCACTGTTCGGAGTGATTTTCAAAAAGTATCTTCGAAGTAGGAGAGTGCAATCAAATATCTTTCAAGTTATATTCCAAAATAAATAATGTTACTTCCACATTTCAGTTTCTTGGACTAGCATGGCTGACTCTGCTTTTGACTTAGTTTGTCACCTTGGCCAGACAGTCTGGTCCCTGCTTGAACGTGGGTGGTATCAGCAACATAATCAGCCCTGTTCCTCTTTTGAGGAGCCAAAATTAAACCCACCACACAGGTTTATGCAAACTACAGAAACCACAGAGAAGACAGCTTTGCAGCTGCTCCATTCTAGGACTGTTCACTGAATATCCTTCAGCTTGTGGGAACATCTGTTTATGAAAATTAGTGAAACAGGATCATTTGCAAGGCAAAATTGCTGTATTGTAATACGTTAAATGTTTGCGGAGAGCAAAAATTCAAGCGGGCATTGGTTTAAATGGTACAACAGGCATCACTACACAAGGTTAAGTTACTGGCTTTGCACTTTCAAAAAAGTGTAGTTTTGTGGGATTCCTTCCAACCATATTATACCCATGAAATGAAGATTGAACAGTCTGAGGCTCCTTTCTGTAAAAAAGAGAAGGCTGAGGGGTGACCTGATGGATTATGAAAGAGTTTGATGGGGTAGATGGAGAGAAAATGTTTCCACTTGTGGGGGAGACTAAAACTAGGGGCCATAAATATAAGAAAGTCACCAATAAATCCAATAGGAATTCAGGAGAAACTTCTTTGAGCATGATTAGAACGTGGAACTCGCTACCATAAGGAGTAGCTGAGACGAATCGTATAGATGCATTTAAGGGGAAGCTAGGTAAACATGAGAGAGAAAGGACTAGAAGGATATATGTTGATAGGATTAGATGAAGAGGGGTAGGAGGAGGCTTGTGTGGAGCCTAAACACTGGCATAGACCAGTTGGGCTGAATGGCCTGTTTCTGTGCTGTATATGCCATGTTAATCTATGTAAATTTGGAGAAAATTACATATGCTAATGAGATTTATGCAGCCCCCACTTTTTCCTCCTATTGATTTCTTTATGTTGTGTAGCAAAGTGCCAATTGGCATGTACAAGGTACCGATGATTCACTGTGTAAGCAGCAGTTGCATGTTTGCATCCCTTGTTGTGGCAAGTTTTTTTTGTAATCTAAAGATTTTTCTTTGAACGTGCGACCGTCTCGTTTTCAAGTTAGTGTCTTCCTGATATCCATGAATCTTTCTTCAATTGCATTGAGGGTGGGATGAGCAACCGGCCTGCATAATTGAACTGGCCATTGGAGGTGGGCGAAAGTGTCTGTTGACTACTCTCCCCGTGGGAGGTATCTGGCTTCCACTCGGCACCTCCCGCAGTAACATGGCTGAGGTCAGGCGCTCAGTGCTGTGGGGAATGTGTGTTTGCTCACCGCTCTGATGCTGCATGTTGGTGATCAAGCACCCTGGACCCACAGTATGACCATCATGCCAGAAGAAGACTGAGAACATGAAGTGTAACTGAATATGTAAACAGTCTTCAAAAATGCTACTACTCACTGTGTGAGGGGCAGTTCCTTTTCACTCCTGGTGTTGTTTGCCTTACTGAAATAAAGTTGTGCAGGTGCCATGTGCTCTTGTGAAGCCATTATTAATCTACGAGTCTTGATGGTGAGTTTCAGCAGGCTATTCTTGTTATGTGGATGTGGGTGATGCTGGCAAGACTGTATCTATTGTCCATCCCTAGTTGCCCTGAAACTGAGTGGTTTACTAGGTCATTTCAGAGGGCATTTGGAGTCATGTGTAGGTCAGGCAGGGTAGAGATGGCAGGTTCCCTTTTCTGTGGGGCATTTGTGAGCCATTTGAATTTGTATGCCAATCTGGCAGTTTATTTTTTGGTACCAGCCCACGATTTACCAGATTTATTGAATTCACAGTGAGATTTGAGCTCAACAACAATTACTTGCATTTATATAGTGCCTTTTAAAATAGTAAAATATCCCAAGGTGCTTCACAGGAGCATAATCAAACAAAATTTGACACCAAGCCACAAGGAGCTATTAGGATAGGTGGTCAGAGTTAGGTTTTAAGGAGTGTCTTGGAGACAGAGAGGTTTAGGGAGGGAATTTCAGAGCTTAGGGCCTAGGCAGCTGAAGGCACAGCCGCCAATGGTGGAGTGATGAAAATCGGAGATGCACAATAGGCCAGAATTGGAGGAGCGCAGAGATTGCAGAGGGTTGTAGGGCTGGAGGAGGTTAGAGATGGGGAAGGGCGAGGCCATGGAGGAATTTGAAAACGAGGATGAGAATTTTAAAATTGAGGTGTTGCCGGACCGGGAGCCAAGCACAGGGATTATGGGTGAACGGTACTTGGTGCGAGTTAGGATAGGGGCAGCAGAGTGTTGGATGAGCTCAAGTTAACGGAGGGTGGAAGGTGAAGTCTGACTAGGAAGCACTGGAATTAATCAAGTCTGGAAGTAACAAAGGCAACCTCTAAGGTTGCTAGTCTAGTATCATTACACTAGTGTATCTGATCATAGGTTGGAGCTTGAGACACGCGCACAGAGCAGGGGTTGCTGAATAGTATTCAGCACAGGACACCTAGCTATTTTCTACCTTTCTCTTTCTCCCCCAACACCCAGAGGCACTGAGTGAGACCAGTTGCATTGCATCAACTGCTGCCCTGGCTGAGAGCTAATTCATGAACCTAGTCTCTCTGGATCAGCTAATTGTTGGATAAACATGCTGGAGTTGGTTGCCAAGTTTTAATGGCACGTATCCTAATTGGCATTCTAAATTGACTTGAGATGTCGGGGCAGAAATTGCGTGGCGCATCGAACCAAGACTACTTGCTGCTCCATAGATTTATACTAACCCACTAACTTACTGTGATCTTTTTGTTGGGCACTTCCTTAAATAGGAAGCGGAGAAGAGCCCAGTGTCAGTTCAAGCACAGCTAGGACCCTGGGAGGAGCAAGAGGATCCAGGAGGCAGTCACACCCCTTAGACTAAAAACTGTAGAATTGGCACATGGTCAGAGACTGGAGGGTGTGACTGCAAGTGAGGCAGGTACGGAGCTACAGGAGGTAGCATTGCAGGAGCCTCAGCCTCTGCAGTTGTCCAATAGATCAGAGGTTCTTGCAGCCCTTGTGGACGAGTGCAGGGAGGATGAGCAAACTGACCATGGCACCGTAGTTCAGGGGGTCATTCAAGTGGGGGGAGTAGAAAGGAATGTGGCTGTAGTAGGCGACAGTATAATTAGAGGGATAGACACTGTTCTCTGCAGCCAAGAGCGAGAGTCTCGAAGGCTGTGTTGCCTGCCCAGTGCCAGGGTTAAGGATATCTCCTCAGGGCCGGAGAGGAACTTGGAGTGGGAGGGGGAGGATCCAGTTGCCGTGATCCACATAGCTACCAATGACACAGGTAGGACTAAAGAGGTTCTGCTGAGGGAGTTTGAGCAGCTAGGGACTAAATTAAAAAGCATGACCACAAAGGTGGTAATCTCCGGATTATTACCAGAGCCATGAGCAAATTGGCACGGGTAAATCGGATCAGGGAGATGAATGCGTGGTGTGGGAGAAGTGGGTTTTGATTCATGGGGCGTTGGTACCAGTACTGGGGAAAGAGAGCTGTTCTGTTGACGGGCTTCACCTGAACCATGCTGGGACCAGTGTTCTGGCAAACCGAATAACTAGAGCAGCAGAGAAGGCTTTAAACTAGAGGGGGAGAGGGTTCAGGTGGGGTGAAGTTTAGATTGATAGAGAAAAGATAAGTAGTACAGGAAAGTGATGGGGGTAATGAGTGTGTGAGGAAGGGACAGAGCGTACAAATATAAGAGTGCACTAGCAAATGGGACCGGGGTAGGAAAGAATTGTAAAAAGACAAAATTAAAGGTTCTTTATCTGAATGTGCGCGCAGCATTCATAATAAGATGGATGAATTGACGGCACAAACAGAAACAAATAGGTATGATCTTGTGGCCATTACAGAGACGTGGTTGCAAGGTGACCAAGGTTGGGAGCTAAATATTCAGGGTTATTTAACATTTCGGAAGGATAGGAAAAAAGGTAAAGGTGGTGGGGTAGCTCTGTTAATAAAGGATGAAATTGGTATAATAGTGAGAAATGATCTTGGCTCAGAAGATCAAGATGTCGAATCAATTTGGGTGGAGGTAAGAAATAGCAAGGGAAAGAAATCACTGGTGGGAGTAGTATTTAGGTCCCCTAACAGTAGCTTCACTGTAGGGCAAAATATAAATCAGGAAATAAGGGGGGCTTGTTTTTAAAAACAAAAGGTAATGCAATAATCATGGGTGATTTTAACTTTCACAGATTGGACAAATCAAATTGGCAAAAGTAACCTCGAGGAGGAGTTCGTAGTGTATTCGGGACTGTTTCTTAAACCAATACGTCGGGGAACCAACCAGGGAACAGGCCATTTTGGATGGGTAATGAAACAGGATTAATGAATGATCTCAAAGTAAAGGAACCCTTGGGAAGAAGTGATCATAACATAGAATTTCACATCCAGTTTGAGAGCAAGGATCTTTGGTCTGAAACTACTGTATTAAACTTAAATAAGGGCAATTACAAAGGAATGAAGATGGAATTGGCTAAAGTGGACTGGGTAAACAGATTAGATGGTATGATGGTGGCTAAACAGTGGCAAACATTTTAAAAAGATATTTTATGACACAAAACAAAAATATATCCCTGTGAGGAGGAATGACTTCCCCCAAAAAGGGTGAACCAACCATAGCTAACTAAGGAAGTCAAGGATGGTATCAGGTTAAAAGAAAAAGCATACAACATGGCAAAGATTACTGGTAAGCCCGAAGATTGGGAAAACTTTTAAAAACCAGCAAAGGATGACTAAAAGAATAATAAAGAAGGAGAAAATAAATTGAGAGTAAAGTAGCAAGAAATATAAAAACTGACAGTAAAAGCATCTACAAGTATATATAAAAAGGAAGAGAATAGCTAAAGTAAACATTGGTCCCTTAGAGGATGAGACTGGGGAAATAATAATGGAAAACAAGGAAATGGCAGAGGAATTGAACTGATATTTTGTATCTGTCGTCACAGTAGAAGACACTAACAACACACCAATAATAGTAGAAAATCAAGGGGCAAAGGGGAGGGAGGAACTAAAAACAATCACTATCACTAGAGGAAAAGTACTAGGTAAACTAATGGGTCTAAAGGCTGACAAGTCCCCTGGACCTGATGGCTTGCATCTGAGAGTCTTAAAGGAAGTGGCTACAGAGATAATGGATGCATTGGTTGTAATCTTCCAGAATTCACCAGATTCTGGAAAGGTCCCAACGGATTGGAAAACTGCAAATGTAACACCTCTATTCAAGAAGGGAGTGAGACAGAAAGCAGGTAACTATAGACCAGTTAGCTTAACATCTGTCATTGGGATAATGCTAGAATCCATTATTATGGACCAGCAGCAGGACATTTGGAGACCCATAATACAATCAAGGAGAATCAACATGGTTTTATGAAGGGGAAATCGTGTCTGACAAATTTATTAGAGTTCTTTTGAGGAAGTAACGAGCAGGATGGATAAAGGGGAACCAATGGATGTAGTATTTCCAAAAGGCATTTGATAAGGTGCCACATAAAAAGTTACTGCACAATATAAGAGCTCATGGTGTTGGGGGTAATATACTGGCATGGATAAAGGATTGGCTAACTAACAAAAAACAGTGTCTGGATAAAGGTCATTTTCAAAATGGCAATCTGTAACTAATGGGGTGCTGCAAGGATCAGTGCCTAGGGCCTCAACTATTTACAATATATATCAATGACTTGGATGAAGGAAGTGAATGTACTGTGGCCAAATTTGCTGATGATACTAAGATAGGTGGAAAAATAAGTTGCGATGAGGTCACAGTGTCTGCAAAGGGATATTGACAGGTTAAGCGAATGGGCAAAAATTTGGCAGATGGAGTATAATGTGGGAAAATGTGAAGTCATCCACTTTGGGAGGGAAAAAGTAAAAAAGCAAATTATTTTTTGAATGGAGAAATACTACAAAATGCTACGGTACAGAGGGATCTGGGTGTCCTTGCACATGAAACACAAAAAGTCAACATACAGGTGCAGCAGGTAATCCAGAAGGCAAACGGAATATTGGCCTTTATTTCTAGGGGGATGGAGTATAAAAGCAGGGAAATCATGCTACAACTGTACAGGTGCTGGTGAGACCACACCTGGAGTACTGCATACAGTTCTGGTGCCCTTATTTAAGGAAGGGCATACTTGCATTGGAGGCAGTTCAGAGAAGGTTCACTAGGTTGATTCCGGGTATGGAAGGGTTGTCTTATGAGGAAAGATTGGACAGGTTGGGTCTATACTCATTGGAGTTTAGAAGAATGAGAGGTGATCTTATTGAAACGTACAAGATTCTGAGGGGACTCGATAGGGTAGATGCTGAGAGGATGTTACCCCTCGTGGAATCTAAAACTCAGGGGCATAGTCTCAGAATAAGGGGTCACCTGTTTAAGATGGAAATGAGGAGGAATTTCTTCTCCCAGAGGGTCATGAATCTTTGGAATTCTTTACCCCAAAAAGCTGTGGAGGCTGAGTCATTGAATACATTCAAGGCTGAGTTAGACAAATTTTTGATCAGCAAGGGAGTCAAAGGATATGGGGGAAAAGGCGGGAAAGTGGTGTTGAGGTAAAAATCAGATCAGCCATGATCTCATTGAATGGCGGAGCAGGCTTGAAGGGCCAAATGGCCTACTCCTGCTCTTATGGTCTTAGGTTGAGGGGCGAGTGATCAATCATATCAGACTGCAGCATTTTTGACAGCTGCATTCACTGTCTCTGCAGGCTTGGAGTGTTAAACCAGGAGGTGAAAGGTACAACATTAAAATCAATGTAAAAACAGTTATAGATAGTGAGAAAGAGAGGGTAAGAAATGATTGAATTAAATAAAAGTGACAAGAGAAAAATAAAAAAGAATTTTATGACTGAAAACTATTAAAATAAGGTGTAATGAGACTCCACATTTTAAAAAGTTTAATTTTTAGTTGTTTGGTAGTCATTAAGACATACTGTGCTGTTAAAAAAATTTTTTTTTAAGTGTGCCTGTTTGATGTAATCCGTTACTTTCCAGCTGGGCAGATAATCAACTTTGCACTTTTTCAATAATTTCTGTTTTCTGCCTGCGATATACCTTTAATTCGAAGCTGTCATATCGCCAGCAAACAGTAGGAGCAAGTTCCGGATTTCCGCGTTTCACCGCGCATGGGCAAACGCCGGAACTTGCTCCTCCATTTCGCCACGAACAATGGAGAGCGCTGTTGAGCTCTGTTATTTTGCGAGCGATTTCTGCCAGTATATGTTTCTCTTAGCAGTTTTATGCCTCAATGCTTAAGCTTGTGTGGATATTTACGGTTATTGAAATCATTCACACTGAAGTTTGAGACCGGTCCACAAGTGTGTTGGTACCAATGCTGGGAATTTCCTCGGGGTTCCTCCCAACCGCTGCCATAACTTTAGAGGAGGATCAGCAGAAACCACAAACTCTGTAAACACGGTTTCTGCTGAAGTTATGGTGGCTGAGGGAATTCCTAACGTACTCCTTAAAGCTAAAGTGCGATGTAATGTTTCAGTGCCATTTTAACATCGATCCATAATTTTTCCCCTGCTAATTTGATATCCCATTCTAGGTTTAACACAAGAATTCTAGCTAGAGACTAGTTCTGTTCACTGTACAGCTTTCTCTACATTGCCAAAACCCCAAAAGAGCACCCCTCCTGCACTGACACTTCCATTTCCAAGCCAACTTTCCCTTTAGTGAGAGTGAGTTTGTCAAATAGTGGGCAGTTTTATGCAATGAATGAATTCTGCTTAGACTCCCTTTTACTGATGACTACAGTTATGCTGTCAGTACATGTGTGGTACTGGCAACCTTTTTCCAGAGTGGTGCAGTGGACATTGTGGCATTGAACTATCTCTACTTAAACTGCTGTGGGGGGGCGGGGTGCGGTGGTGGTGGTGGAGAAGAGAAAAGAAAAGAAAAGAGAGGGGTTGAAGACTTTGAAACTTGACATGCCATACTAGTGAAGTGTTGAGGTATGAGCCATGACATGTCATACTAGTGAAGTGTTGAGGTGTGTAATTGCTATTTGAAACATTATGCCTTTAGTTGATTTTTATTTTAGATGTCCCAATTTGGGAGTCTTGCACATGTGCACTTGTGTGTGATGGTTTCCATACATGCATTCCATCAGTGTGCACTGAGATGTGCTGTAGATTGACTTCCAATGTTATCAGCAATGATTGTTCTATAGTTAATGAGCAGTTCCAAAAGTACCCCAAGTTTGTCTTGTTACTCATACTGTATTTGGGATTGCTGTGAAATTAGTGACCTTTCACTGCCTGTTCACTAGCAATGTGGCAGATAAGAAGACTGACACTGACACTAAACGTGCATCATTAATTATCTCTCTTATCAGATAATACCTTACCTATTAATGTGGACTGATAGACAGCTAGGCCCTGGAGATGGAAAGCATTGCAAATTAGCATGCCACTTGGTCCCATAGTATTGCTTTTAAAGTAACAACTAGTTTCTGAAAAGGTCAAATCTAAAATTAAATACTGCAAACCAGTCGTCTGTAAACCACGGCAGTACTGTCATGCTTTTCTTTTTGTTTGATCTGAAATAGCTTGTTTGTGCACTGCACTTATCTAACATTTCTATTGCTAAATCAAGATGTAAATAAGAGCTAATGGGTGTTTAACTGTTGTAGTCATAATGTCAAGTTGTTACTGATTTACCTGGAGCCAGTCCAAGAACATGAGAATCAAAAGGGAATGATATGATGTCCTGCCCTATTTATAGACCTTTTTCTATCTGTACAGTATATATCATCCACTGCTGCAAGAGCTTATCATTCTTGTGCAAACACATATATATCGGTGCTGCCACACTAGAGATTCACAGCAATCATAGCATATGTAATGTAACTTGAACTCCAGTCCCTGAACGTGTTGTCACCTCCCAAATCCGTGCCCATCATTCCCGCAACTCCATGTTTGAATCCCTCCAATCCGGTTTCTACCCCTGCCACAGGAAACTACCCTTATCAAAGTCGCAAATGACATTCTGTGAGTGTGACCGTGGTAAACTATCCCTCGTCTTCCTTCTCGACCTGTCTGCAGCCTTTGACACAGTTGACCACACCATCCTCCTCCAACACCTCTCCTCTGTCGTCCAGTTGGGTGGGACTGTGCTCCTCTGGTTCCATTCTTATCTATCCAGTTGTAGCCAGAGAATCACCTGCAATGGCTTCTCTTCCCGCTCCTGCACCGTAACCTCGAGTTCCCCAAGGATCTATTCTTGGCCCCCTTCTATTTCTCATCTACATGCTGCCCCTCGGCGACATCATCTGAAAACACGACGTCAGGTTCCACATGTACACTGGCGACACCCAGCTCTCTCTCACCACCACCTCTCTCGACCCCTCCACTGTCTGATTTGTCACACTGCTTGTCCGACATCCAGTACTGGATGAGCAGAAATTTCCTCCAACTAAGTATTGGGAAGACCGAAGCCATTGTCTTTGGTCCCTGCCACAAACTCTGTTCCCCAGCCACCGACTGCATCACTGTCTAAGGCTGAACCAGACAGTTTGCAAACTTGGTGTTCTATTGAGATGAGCTTCCGACCACACATCTGCTCAATCACCAAGACCACCTGCTTCCACCTCTAACATTGCCTGTCTCTGCCCCGCCTCAGCTTATCTGTTGCTGAAACCCTTATCCATGCCTTTGTTACCTCTAGACTTGACTATTCCAATGCTCTCCTGGTCGGCCTCCAATCTTTCACACTCCATAAGCTTGAGCTCATCCAAAACTCTGCTGCCTGTATCCTAACTCTCACCAAGTCCCGTTCTCCCATCCCCCCTGTGTTCGCTCATCTACATCGGCTCCTGGTCCGGGAAGGCCTCACTTAAAATTCTCATCCTTGTTTTCAAATCCCCCCCACCCTATCTCTATAACCTCCTCTAGCCCTACAACCCTCCAAGATCTCGGCACTCCTCCAATTCTTGCCTCTTGCACATCCCTGATTTTAATCGGTCCACAATTGGCGGCCGTGCCTTCAGCTGCCTAGGCCCTAAGCTCTGGAGTTCCCTCCCTAAACCTCTCCGTCTCTCTACCTCTCCTCCTTTAAGATGCTCCTTAAAACCTACCTCATTGACCAAGCTTTTGGTCACCTGTCCTAATATCTCCTTGTGGCCTGGTGTCAATTTTTTTTTAATGCTCCTGTGAAGCCCCTTGTGATGTTTTGCTACATTAAAGGTGCTATATAAATGCAAGTTTCTGTAGTTGAATCACCCTGCTATTTTCACTTTTAGTACCTTGCTATTTCCATGCATCACTTTTGTCTGTGTTCTTTGTATATATCTTTAACTACAACTTTCCTTCATGTTCCTGTATGTATGTCCTGTGTTGCTACAAGATGCTAATCATCATGTTGTGCAATTTCTGCAGATCTCCAGCAGGACCCTGAATTGTCAAGAGTGTTTTTCCTTTGTGACTTTTTCTTGCATTTGGCACTGCCGTTGCCTATTTTGGGGGAGGGGTGGGGAGAGAAACGCTGTCCTTCTACCTAAAATGTTCTTTTGTCATCCCATTAGAGGTTATCAGCACTTGCCATTAGGTTTTTTTTCCTCACTTGCTACTCAGCCATTTTCACCAAAAATTGCACATCTGGAGCAAATGAACTTTAAACGAATTAAGTGGCTATTTAGATAGTTGGGAAGAGTTAAAGAATCATTATTACGGGTGTCCTTTTTTTCCCATTGTCACTAACAAAATTGAATTCTCTGAAATTGCAAGTTTGGAAGCTATGTCCTGCAGTTCTATTAGCTGTTTGTTCATCAGGGAGAATAAAGAAATACTTTTTCTATTTTTTTTGATCGAGGAATGTCTGGCCCTAAATTCCTTGAACTCTACTAGGTAGAGATGCACTGTCTGCATGCTGATTAATAATTGCAGCTCTGTGTACCAAGTAGAGAGGCATTCCCGTGTACTGGGCAAAGCACTTTGGAGGCACCAGGTGTACGCTCTTGTGCTTTGTACTTTAGGACTGGTGCAGTATCTGTTCCTGCTTCTGAATTAGGAAGATTTACTGAAGTGAAAGCCAGTAGCTCCACATATAGCACCAGTTAAATTCAACATATTCAAGCTGCTTCCCTGCTGCCTCACTACAGAAGAGTTGACCAGGCTATGCTGTCTTCGATCAGAACAAAATATGTGAGGTATTACATAGAATTTACAGCACAGAAACAGGCCATTCATAAAAACATTGCAGCACAGAAGGCGCCCATGCTGGCTGTTTGTAAGAGCAATCCAGTTAATCCCATTCCCCTACTCTTTCCCCATAGCCCTGCAAATTTTTTTGCTTCAAGTATTTATCCAGTTCCTTTTTGAAAGCCACGATTGAATCTGCTTCCACCACCCTTTCAGGCAGTGCATTCCAGATCATAACTACTCAGTTTTTTAAAAAACAAGTTTATCCCTAATGTCACCTTTGGTTCTTTTGTCAATCACCTTAAATCTGTGCCCTCTGGTTCTCGACTCTCCTGACAATGGGAACAATTTCTCTTTATTTACTTTATCTAAACCCTTTGTGATTTTGAACACTTCTATCAAATCTCCTCTCAGCCTTCTCTGCTCTAAGGAGAACAGCCTCAGCTTCTCCAGTCCGTCCATGTAACTGAAGTCCCTCATCCCTGGAACCATTCTAGTAAATCTTTTCTGCACCCTTTCTAAGGCCTTCACATCTTTACTAAAGTGCGGTGCCCAGAATTGGACACAATACTCCAGTTGTGGCCGAACCAGTGTTTTATAAAGGTTCAACATAACTTCCTTGCTTTTATACTCTTTGCCTCTATTTATAAAGCCCGGGATCCCATATGCTTTTTTAACCGCTTTTTCAATCTGTCCTGCCACCTTCAAAGATTTGTGCACATATACCCCCAGGTCTCTGTGCACCCCCTTCAGAATTGTACCATTTAGTTTATATTGTCTCTCCTCATCCTTCCTGCCAAAATGTATCACTTTGCACTTCTTGGCATTAAATTTCATCAGCTATCTGTCCGCCCATTCCATCAGCCTGCCTATGTCCTCTTGAAGTCTATTACTATCCTCCTCACTGTTGACTACACTTCCAAGTTTTGTCATCTGCAAATTTTGAAATTGTGCCCTGACACCCAAGTCCAAGTCATTAATATATATATTAAAAAAAAAGCAGTGGTCCTAGTACCGACTCCCGGGGAACACCACTGTACACCTTCCTCCAGTCCAAAAAACAACCATTCACCATTACTCTCCTGTCACTTAGCCAATTTCATATCCATGCTGCCACTACCCCTTTTATTCCATGGGCTTCAATTTTGCTAACAAGCCCATTATTATGCGGCACTTTATCAGAAGCCTTTTGAAAGTCCATATGCACATCAATATGGATGGGGTGGATGCGGTAAGGATATTCCCAAGGATGGGTGAAACTAGAACTAGGGGGCATAATCTTAGAATAAGGGGCTGCTCTTTCAAAACTGAGATGAGGAGAAACTTCTTCACTCAGAGGGTAGTAGGTCTGTGGAATTTGCTGCCCCAGGAAGCTGTGGAAGCCACATCATTAAATAAATTTAAAACAGAAAGACAGTTTCCTAGAAGTAAAGGGAATTAGGGGTTACGGGGAGCGGGCAGGAAATTGGACACGAATTTAGATTTGAGGTTAGGATCAGATCAGCCATGATATTGTTGAATGGCGGAGCAGGCTCGAGGGGTCGATTGGCCTACTCCTGCTCCTATTTCTTATGTTCTTATCAACCGCATTGCCCTCATCAGAAAACTCAATCAAGTTAGTTAAACACGATTTGCCTTTAACAAATCCGTGCTGGCTTCCCATTATTAATCCACATTTGTTCAAGTGACTATTAATTTTGTCCCAGAATAATGTTTGTAAAGGCACCCCCCCACCCCTACCGAGGTTAAACTGACTGGCCTGTGGTTGCTGGGTTTATCCTTACACCCTTTTTTGAACAAGGGTGTAACATTTGCAGTTCTCCAGTCCTCTGGCATCATCCCCATATCTAAGGAGGATTGGAAGATTATGGCCAGCACTTCTGCAATTTCCACCCTTACTTCCTTTTGCAACCGAGGATGCATCCGGACCGAGTGACTTATCTACTTCAAGTACAGCCAGCCTTTCTAGTACCTCCTTTATCAATTTTTAGCCCATCCAGTATCTCCACTACCTCCCCTTTTGCTCTGACGTTGGCAGCATCTTCCTTGGTAAAGACAGATGCAAAGGAGTCATTTAGTACCTCAGCCATGCGTAGGTCTCCTTTTTGGTCCCTACTTGGTCCCACCCCTCCTCTTACTATCCGTTTACTATTTATATGCTTATAGTAGACTTTTGGATTCCCTTTTTATGTTAGCTGCCAGTCTATTTTCATACTCTCTCTTTCCCCCTCTTATTTCATTTTTCACTTCTCTGTACTTTCTGTATTCGTCCTGGTTCTCACTTGTATTATCAACCTGACATCTATCATATGCCCCCTTTTTCTGCTTCATCTTACTCTTTTGTCATCCAGGGAGCTCTGGCTTTGGTTGCCCTACCTTTCTCCCTCATGAGAACGTACCTAGACTGTACCCGAACCATCTCCTCTTTAAAGGCCGCCCGTTGTTTGATTACAGTTTTGCCTGCCAATCTTTGATTCCAGTTTACCCGGTCCAGATCTGTTCTCAACCCACTGAAATAGACCCTCCTCCAATTAAGTATTTTTACTCTAGATTGCTCCTTGTCCTTTTCTATAACTAATCTAAACCTTATGATACTATGATCACTGTTCCTTAAATGTTCCCCCACTGAAACTTGCTCCACTTGACCCACCTCTTTCCCCAGAACCAGATCCAGCAATGCCTCCCTCCTTGTTGGGCTGGAAACATACTGATCAAGAAAGTTCTCCTGGACACACTTCAGAAATTCCTCCCCCTCTCTGCCCTTTACACTATTATTATCACAGTCTATATTAGGTTAGTTGAAGTCCCCCATTATCACTATTCTATAGTTCTTGCACCTCTCTGTAATTTCCCTGCAAATTTGCCCCTTTATATCCTTCCCACTAATTGGCATATAGAATACACCCAACTGGTCTAGGCCGGTGTTTATGTTCCTCCTCCCTCCCTACTTTGTCTAACCTTATCAACATACCCCTCCGTTCCTTTCTCCCTCATGTGTTTATCGAGCTTCCCCTTAAATACATCAATGATATTTGCCGCAACTACTCCTTGTGGTAGCGAGTTCCACATTCTCACCACACTGAGTAAAGAAGTTTCTCCCGAATTCTGTATTAGATTTATTAATGACTATTATATTTATGGCCCCTAGTTTTTGTCTCCCCACAAGTGGAAACATCTCTCTATCTATCCTCTCAAACCCTTTCTAAACTAGTCAAGCAATAGCCTGACTTAGCCATACTCAGAATCATACCCTTCAACCAACATCCCAGACTCTTCCATCATCCCTGGGTATGTCCTGTCTCACTGGCAGGACAGACCCACCAGAGGTGGCGGTACAGCGATATACAGTCAGGAGGGAGTGGCCCTGGGAGTCCTCAACATTGACTCTGGACCCCATGAAATCTCATGGCATCAGGTCAAACATGGCCAAGGAAACCTTCTGCTGATTACCACCTACTGCCCTCCCTCAGCTGATTAATCAGTCCTCCTCCATGTTGAGCACCCCTTGGAGGAAACACTGAGTGTAGCAAGGGCACAGAATGTCCTCTGGGTGGGGGACTTCAATGTCCATCACAGAGTGGCTCGCCACTACTGACCGAGCTGGCCAAGTCCTGAAGGACATAGCTGCCAGACTGGGCCTGCAGCAGGTGATGAGCGAACCAACACGAGGGAAAAGCCTACTTGACCTCGTCCTCACCAATCTACCTGTCGCAGATGCATCTGTCCGTGACGGTATTGGTAGGAGTGACCACCGCACAGTCCTTGTAGAGACAAAGTCCCGTCTTCACACTGAGGACACCATCCAGCGTGTTGTGTGGCACTACCACTATGCTAAATGGGATAGATTTAGAAAAGATCTAGCAGCTCAGAACTGGGCATCCATGAGGCGCTGTGGGCCATCAGCAGCAGCAGAATTGTATTCCAGCACAATCTGCATATTCCTCACTCTACCATTACCAACAACCCAGGGATCAACCCTGGTTCAATGAGTGTAGAAGAGCTTGCCAGGAGTAGCACCAGGCGTTCCTAAAAACGAGGTGACAACCTGGTGAAGCTACAACACAGTACTACATGCATGCTAAACAGCAGAAGCAGCATTCTATGGACAGAGCTAAGCAATTCCACAACCAACGGATCAGATCAAAGCTCTGCAGTCCTGCCACATCCAGTCGTGAATGGTGGTGGACAATTCAACAACTAACAGGAGGAGGAGGCTCCATGAACATCCCCATCTTCAATGATGGCAAAGCCGAGCACGTGAGTGCAAAAGACAAGGCTGAAGCATTTGCAGCCATCTTCAGCCAGAAGTGCCGAGTGGATGATCCATCTCAGCCTCCTCCTGATATCCCCATCTTCACAGAAGCCAGTCTTCAGCCAATTCGATTCACTCCACGTGATATCAAGAAACAGCTGAGTGTACTGGATATAACAAAGGCTATGGGCCCCGACAACATCCCGGCTGTAGTGCTGAAGACTCGTGCTCCAGAACTAGCCGCACCTCTAACAAAACTGTTCCAGTACAGCTACAACACTGGCATCCACCAGACAATGTGGAAAATTGCCCAGGTATGTCCTGTCCACAAAAAGCGGGACAGATCCAATCCGGCCAATTACCACCACATCAGTCTACTCTCCATCATCAGCAAAGTGATAGCACTGTCGACGACACCTTCTATCAAGCGGCACTTACTCACCAATAACCTGCTCACCGATGCTCAGTTTGGGTTCCGCCAGGACCACTCGGCTCCAGACCTCATTACAGCCTTGGTCCAAACATGGACAAAAGAGCTGAATTCCAGAGGTGAGGTGAGAGTGACTGCTCCTGACATCAAGACAGCATTTGACAGTGTGGCACCAAGGAGCCCTAGTAAAATTGAAGTCAATGGCAATCAGGAGGAAAACTCTCCAATGGCTGGAGTCATACCTAGCACAAAGGAAGATGGTAGTGGTTGTTGGAGGCCAATCATCTCCGCCCCAGGGCATTGCTGCAGGAGTTCCTCAGGGCAGTGTCCTAGGCCCAACCATCTTCAGCTGCTTCATCAATGACCTTCCCTCCATCATAAGGTCAGAAATGGGGATGTTTGTTGATGATTGCACAGTGTTCAGTTCCATTCGCAGCCCCTCAGATAATGAAGCAGTCCGTGCCTGCATGCAGCAAGACCTGGACAACATCCAGGCTTGGGCTGATAAGTGGAAAGTAACATTCGTGCCAGGCAATGACCATCTCCAACAAGAGAGTCTGACCACCTCCCCTTGACATTCAACGGCATTACCATCGCCGAATCCCCCACCATCAACATCCTGGGGGTCACCCTTGACCAGAAACTTAACTGGACCAGCCACATAATATTGTGGCTGCAAGAGCAGGTCAGAGGCTGGGTATTCAGCGCTGAGTAACTCGCTCCTGACTCCGCAAAGCCTTTTCACCATCTACAATGCACAAGTCAGGAGTGTGATGGAATACTCTCCACTTGCCTGGATGAGTGCAGCTCCAACAACACTCAAGAAGCTTGACACCATCCAGGACAAAGCAGCCTGCTTGATTGGCACCCCATCCACCACCCTAAACATTCACTGCAGTGTGCATCATCTACAGGATGCACTGCAGTAACTTGCCAAGGCTTCTTCGACAGCGCCTCCCAAACCCGCGACCTCTACCATCTAGAAGGACAAAGGCAGCAGGCACATGGGAACAACACCACCTGCACGTTCCCCTCCAAGTCACACACCATCCTGACTTGGAAATATATCGTCGTTTCTTCATCGTCACTTGGTCAAAATCCTGGAACTCTCTACCTAACAGCACTGTGGGAGAACCTTCACCACACGGACTGCAGCGGTTCAAGAAGGCGGCTCACCACCACCTTCTCAAGGGCAGTTCGGGATGGGCAATAAATACTGGCCTTGCCAGTGATGCCCACATCCCATGAACGAATAATAAAAAAAAATGAAGCATGGGTTTGTAAATGAGTACAGTGCTACTAAAGACCACAATGTAGACTTTTTATTAAAAAAATGTACGTTATGTTGATCTTGGGTATGTATGACGCTGACAAGGCCACATTTATTGCCCATCCTTAGTTGCCCTGAGAAGGTGGTAGTGTGCTGCTGCCTTAGCGAGGGCATTTAAGAGTGAATTATGTGGTGTGGGACTACAGTCATGTGTAGATCAGACCAGGTAGAGGTGGCAGATTCCCTTACCTAAGTGACATAAGTACCAACGTAAGAAAAACCAGCAATATATCGGGGCATCTATATCGAGCTTTCTACGCTACATTAAATGGCGATTCAATGTGGTAGTAATCTGGTGTAATGAGGGCTATTGGTGTGTTGCTGGTGCAACTGAATTGGTATCATTTTTGAGCATAATTTGTGTTGAATGATGGCTAGTTTTGTGCTGTGGAATTGTACCCACTCGTAAATAGACTGCTGCCCAAACGTTATTTCATGTAGGGTCCTTTTTGGTTATTGAAGGAATTATTTGATTTATCAGTCTGAGCTGGATTAGTTCCCAGGTCTCGGCTGAAAGAACTGCTTGATCATCTACAGCACTACGTACTCTCTCTGGTACAATTTCAGGCTGCAACTGCTGTCTAATTTAGCGCTTTTTTCTTTTACAGACTAAATCAGATGATGTTGTAATAGTTTCTTCAAAATATAAGCAGATGTATGAATGCAGGCTTCCTGCACAAGCCATGAAATTTCAACAGGACTCTGAAGATGAAGGACAATCCTACGCTGGGCTTGAGATCTCTGAGCTGTTAAAGCCAATGCATGCAGCACCTTGTCTTGTAAAGGTGAGATCAAAGTTATTTTGGAGCAATGAAGCTAAATATCTGTAGCTTTGAGTAAATTATTTGGAATTCTTTTAAACTTGTTTTTAAATGTTTCTCTCTACATATGTCTGTCTTTCCTTCCTTCCCCTCCAGCCCAAAAAAATTGAATTGAAAGGAGAATAATGATCTGCAGTGCCATAATGCTTATTAACATTTTTAATTGATGTTTGGAATGATTTCTTCTCCCCCAAACCCTTGCCCTGATTTTCCTCCCCCTGGGGTATTTACTCCTTTTCTGCAGTACAGTTCTGCTGGCATTGGAAGCCCTCTGGTAACTCATTCAGTTAGCCATTTTTCATGAGAGTCTGGACATTAATTTGGCATTTAGCTCAGGGGGCATCAGAGGCCTGATCCTGTCCTTGCCCAATGTCCACGTGTTTCAAACACAATCCTAGGATAGTGACCAGGAGGTGGAAATCGTGTTGTGTTTTTTTTCTCTCTCCTTCGCTCAAGGATGCTCCCATTGTCATTCTGGCTGAGATCGACTCACTCTGAATAGGCCAGGAATTGAATGTGGAATTCTCGTCGTCTGGGTTCAGTGCCACAGCGTAAGATCCATGGTGGAATTACCCACTGAGCTTTGGGGCCTAGAACACTGGCAGTGTCCTTTTTAATATTGTTTAAAGCGCTTCCATGTAATTAGTACAGTATCTCTTCCCATAACACTGGCGCACTGCAACCTGCTCTTTTTTGTATAAACTTTCAAAGATGGCATTTGAAATGCCCTAACACCATCGTGAGGCATTGAGGAGAGGCAGCAGTTGAAACTAGGACTCAGTCTCAATGTTAACCTTTTGGGGAGAGGGAAGCTTGGGATATTGTGGTGCTTCGCTAACAGAATCAATATCTTTCCATACTAGCCCTTTGATTTAGTCATGTTACTCAAAATTGGCATGGCAGTATTGCATGTAGAACAAAAGTTGATAATGGAACACAATACATGGGCACCTGCAAACAGGCTTTGACTGGTTACTAAACTGTGCCATAAAATGTTAATTCATACCCCTGCCCTGAAATCTTCCAAATGTAGAAGTAGTGAGGAAAGGGGATAACTAACCTGAAGAAAAAACAAACTTCTAGTGGGGGGGGGGGGGAAATCAATTGTTCTCCCTTTTCACTAAAATTGCTGTATATAGGGGTGGGGAGTTTAAGATGACTGGTTTGGTTAACTTGCTGTACAGTGTAGCCAATTTGTGTCAAGTCTGTATGTTTTATTGTTGGAACTTGATTTTCTTTGTTATTTCCTTACAGACCAAAGATTGGTGGACATATGAGTTTTGCTATGGACAATATATCAAGCAGTATCACACAGAAGGTATATGCAGGTGCTTGTGTTGTTGATGGAAGTAACATTTTTGGATCTTTCGCTAAATTATTTTGGCACTTGCATCTTTTATCACACACTCCTGCTTTTCCTTGAATTTCTTGCCACTGTGGGGGGGCCTATATAAATCCAGACAGTTTCTTGGAACTTCAACCAATTATCTTTGTCTTCCCCTCCTCTCAAATTTCAGGAGCTGGGTTTCTTCTGAGATTTTCAAACCAATTCCCCTGATTCTGGCAACCTTTCTTTTATATCCCAGAAAAGAATTACTGGGACTTTTTAGATTTTGAATATCCTCCTAATGTTTTTATAAAAGCTGTCATTCATATAAACTGAACCAATCCCACTGCAGTGTTTAAGTTGGCATTATTTCTCTCTCTATCCTTTTAACTGATGAGACTTGCAACCTTGTATCGAAATAAACTACAGGAATCTGAGCTGTAGTTGTACCTATTTTGTGCATTGCGACGCGATTTAAAGAACTAGCCACTAAGTCAAAACTAGACAAAAATTAAATGCCACATTTTTGTCAAGTATTGCACACTGAATACTTTTTGACATTTTATGCACTGCCATCAGAAATAAGATTCAAAATGCCCTCTCATATCACTGCAAAATTGGGATATATACAAAAATGTTTTCTAATATATCAGTACAGTCCCTAGCACTTGGTTGTGAGAGACTCAGAGTACTGATTTTTGAATCCCATTACCTGTGCAAGGATATGTTATTTTTCCCCCAAAGCTACACACCCATCAGCAGTTGAGAGGGTAGGTGTATAACCTGTCCCCAACCTTCTGCTAAATGTTGCTGTAATCTCATGGTGATGTTCCCACTAGAAGCTTTCTACAATATAATGCAAGAAATAATTGTGATAAAAGTGTGTGATTTTTTTTTTTAAAAACTATTTTGCCTTTTCTTATTGTGTGCCTGTATATGTCGGATGCTGCTTGGCTGCTATGTGTACTAGAGTTCGAAGTAAAATAGTCAAATGCAATTTGTTTTTTATACTGTGAACTTCTGCAGTACATCAAGGCAGCTGGTGTGCAGACTTTGCACTGTTTACTTGATGGGGCAAAATTTGGAGCACTAGCAATGAGACAAACCACTGCACCTGCAGTGTTGCTCAAGACGTGTTCGTGACTAGATTTCTGTCCAGAAATCTTCCTTAATGGTGGTGGTGGGGGGGAAATGGGGGAGGAAAGGGGAGAAGAGAAGAGGTCTGTCCAGGCCAGCAATGTAAAAACTGCAATGCTGACCTCTTAACAGGTGAGTTGAGAGCTCAGAGGCTAGAACAAAATGGTGACTGGAGGCAAAGCACTGGATGCAAACAAGTGACACAGAAAGGAACTACCTCTGGAAGGTGGTCTCCATGCTGCAGGAGTCACCCTGGACTTTGTCATTTTATATTAAAGCGCTGCTGACAGAATTGGAGCTGCCTGCGTTGCCAGCTCTGTAATATAAATGTAGTGTTCATCTAACACTGCATACAGTTCTCACATTTTTAACTCTATTTTCAAGATGGAGTTTGAATTTTAGCTGTAATTTTTTTGTTGTGTTCAGATTCTGAAGTTAAAGGAGATGTGATGTATCTTGGGTTTTATGAATCTGAATTTGACTGGAACAATGAAACTGCAAAGGTAAGGATGAATTCAAATCATAGGTAGGCTGGTCTGATGTCATTCTGTTGCAGGTCCCAATAGATCAAAGATTTAAGTACATGCTGTTATTCAGACTCGCTCTCCAATTTTCACAGGTCATCCACTTTTATTTTGACTTTGTTTTTAAGTTGAATTTCAGAGCTCTGAATTTTTAAAATTTTGATCTTAACACTTAATGGTATGTCAGCCTTGGCTCAGTGGATAGCATTCTCGCCTCGGAAACAGAAGGTTGTGGGTTCAAGCCCCACTCGAGACTTGAGCACATAATCCAGGCTGACACTTCAATGCAGTATTGAGGGAGTGCTGCACTGTTGGAGGTGCTGTCTTTCGGATAAGATGTTAAACCAAGGCCCCGTTTTCCCCCTCGGGTAGATGTAAAATATCCCATGGCACAATTCGAAGAAGAGTGGGGAGTTCTCCGTGGTGTCCTGGCCAATATTTATCCCTCAGTTAACATCACTAAAACAGGTTCTGATCATTTATCTCATTGCTGTTTGTGGGACCTTGCTGTGCGCAAATTGGCTGCTGCGTTTCTTTACGTTACAATGGTGACTACACTTCAAAAGTACTTCATTGGCTGTGAACTTCTTTGGGACGTCCTGAGGTCATGAATGGCGCTATATGAATGCAAGTTCGTTCTTTAACGTAATGTTTCTCCATCTTAGTTACTGCAATACTGGATTGTGCGCAAATATCTATCTCCAGCTTACTTGCCTTTATAAGTAGAAGCCACGGGGTAGAGTTTCCGATAGATTGCCCTGGTTTTATCAGCGCAATCCGGCCGAACCAGATCAAGATCAAGGAATTTGAGTTTCTGCAATTTAAAAATCAATGCGCCGAAGCCAGCCACGCCCCATGAACGAAATAATGAGGATGGCGAGTTTCCGCGGATTGCGGCCGTTCGAGGAAGGTCTTCAAATTAAGCTCATTTTCTTAGGCGCACAGGCACTTGTAGGCATGTTTTAAAAGTTTTTACGTATTAAATATTTAATTTGCAAAAAACTGACTAGTGTACACCAATGAAACTAGCAAATGATTCCGTTTAATTTTATTAAGTCATTTTCAGTGATTTTAAAATCAGGTTACTTAGATGGTGGACTGGATGCTGATTTTAAAAATGCTTATTTTTGTGATCAACCCATTTTAAGCTGTATTAATAAAACTGCACCAGGTTACCACTCTTGAATACATCAAAGAATATTTTTTTTTGCAAAAAGAAAATAAACGATTACACTCTGTTAAGCTGCCGGATTGCGCTGGTTCATAAAGATTTTACGTTTGTGATTATGCAAATACATTTTAGCAGAAACTCGAACTGTAACCCAGCTGGCGCAATTTTCGGGTGCAATTTGCGCCCAATTCCCAATTGCACCCAGTTCCCAAAGCATGAACTCTATCCCCCATATATTTTTGTTTTGTTCTCTTGGAGTACTGCAAGCCCATGGGACATCAAGGTAAGATCACAGGGAAGTGCCAATTTACAGCATTTAATGCTTGAGCAGCTTTTAACTTGTTTGTTCCTGTTTTGTGGGTGTGGCGAGTGAATGTTAAATAGAAATTTTGAATTTTTTTTTCTTAAATGCCGAGTCAAATGCTAAGCTCGCCTGCTGGTCTCCCAGAGAGTTACCTCCTTTCAATAAAAAGGCAATAGGTGCTTTTGTTCAGATATAAACATTGTAATTCACTAACTTTTGAAATGCAATTTTTTAAAAAAAGCATACAGAATATTTGATATCTTAAATTGTAAAAGTTTTAAAGATGATATATGTGTGAAACCATTGATATTTCATTTCCTGTTTCCAGCCCGCACCTTTTTGAATATGTAGTCATAGCTGTAAAATTAACTACACAGGCACCTATTTCCTCATTTGTTGGGATAGCTGTGCCATTGTATCAAATCTTTTTTTTTCCCACTTGCCACACCCTTAATGGCTCAGCTAGTTAAGATAGCAAGTAGCTGAGCCATACAGATGGAGAGTCCCAGGTTCAGTCTTTGGCCTATATTGAGTTGTCTGATCTCAGTCAGGGTAGAGGTAGGAGTGCTACAATTGGTCTTTTGAGTTGGGGAAGCGTAAATTGCCCAGGGTTCCCAATCCCAATCATTATCCAGTCACTCCTGCCGGAAGTGCACTGCCTGGATGTTGGGTGAGGACATCATCAGACTTGGCTGCAATGCGCTCCCACCCCTCCCCCAGGATTGACTAACCCGCTGAGACGCATGAGCTCAGACATGAAAAATGATCTCTTAAGCAAGGCCCTGGAGGACTGCTGGTGGCCGTGGAATTGTAGCCAATAAGTGGTGCGAGGGCGGAGAACTAATTATATTCAATGCAGTTTGCTTCCATTGACATCCTAATTTTTATCAAGGATATAACCATACACTGATTAGTTGTAGTTTTATAATTGAATGCCTTTATTAATTTGCAATTTTGAAAGCTCAAGTTTATATACTTCATTTAGAGCCACTCTTTTATTTGCAGGCTTCAAAGCAACATAAATTGAAAAGATATCACAGTCAGACTTATGTGAATGGATCCAAGTGTGACCTTAATGAAAAGCCAAGGGAGGCTGAAGTGAGGGTAAGTTTACCAGCTCTTGTATCCTAGAAGCTGGCTGAAGCTTTATACGTAAATCCAGAAATCAATCACTTGTGTTCAGACGAAGCAGAGAAATCAGCTTAATTTGTTTCCAAGAAGACTTCCTTTCCAGATTATTTTAGCATTGCTTCAGTATTTCCTTTGGATTTTTTTTTATTGCCACTTCAGGTGAGAGATATCCGTGCTTAGAAATGGATCATTTATCCCGGTGTAGGTCACTGTTATGTTGGGGTCACGACATGCTACTGAGGCAAAGGGAGTTTAACCCATGCTATACCTGACCAAGTACTCTGGTCAGGTATAGCATGACTTAAACTCCCTTTGCCTCAGCAGCATGTCGTGACCCCAACATAAGAGTGACCTGCTACCCTCCATTGTGTGCAGTGTTCATAAAAGGGGTACGTTAACCTAGTGGTTACAATACTGGACTAGCAACTCTGAAGTCATGAATTCGAATCCTATTGTGGCAAGTTGTGAAATTGAATTCAACAAAACTGGTAATTTGTGGGCTGGCTCCAGGTAGAAAAGCTACGAAATGCTGGATTGTTATATTGTTCACTAATGTCTTTCAGGGGAGGGAACTTGCCACCTCTACCTAGTCTGGCCTATATGTGACTCCACACTGCGGTTGACTTTTATTGCCCTCAGAGCAACTATGGGTGGGGAATAAATACTGCCTTGGCAGTGTTGCTCACATCTCATGAAACAATTTTCTTCATTTATTCTTGTCAGCTGGTCTTGTGGCACTTGAGTGAGCATTGTGCAGTGGACTGCTCAAACTTCAGGCTGTCAGTGGAGACTTTCATGCCACCAGTCTAGCTGGATTCCAGCCAAGGCCTTTAAGACGAAAGGCTTTCCTGTACGCTGCCCCATCTCTAACTGTTTGATATTAAAAGGGGCAATCTGGCCTTGTGCAGTAAATCCCTAACATCCTTCATGTTTGTATATGTTTGCCTTTATTTGCTCTCTTGTGGGTGGAGACCCATAAGGGAGGGGAACAAAAACACAAACATGTACAAACAGTGGGATCAATGTTAGACTCCTTCAAACTCAGCTAACCACAACGTGTTTAAGGTGGTGTGTCTGTCATTATGGATTAATAGCTGGATAATGCTTCAAATGAGCAACATTAAATCTGATAAAGCTTGGTTTAAGATGGTCTTTGAGTAACTAGAAGGCCCAAGACTGGAGTACTTTAGGTGTAGCTTCACTGTACTGCCTGTTTTTTCCATTTTGAGTAGGGCAGTGCTAGTTTTTTTTTGTAGTGCTATACCTAAATTCTCCACATGGTGTCACTAAATGCCTGTAGTACACACTGTCTAAAGTGTTTAGTAGAGGAGGAAAAAAATTGAGATTTATAATTAGATTGGAAAAAAAAACACTAACCCTTTAAACACATGGTGCTATATTTATTTTTAAGAGTGATACTTCAAAATAGGTCCCATTTTTAAACCAAATGAGGGAGACTTGACCAGCCTGCTAGTATGCACAAGTGTGTTGAATCTAAATACATATTGTATAGTGAAGCCTACATGAAGAAAGTAACTAGTGATGGATAGCTTGTGATTAGCTTTCAACCCTTACTTCTCCCTCCTTTCAAGAAATAGATCCCTATGGGTAATTGGTATGCTATGTGAAAGAAGCAAGCAGATGTTATTTTGGTGCCAAGAGGCTTCATGGAATGTGTCCACTTCCAAACAGCTGTCCTGTTTGGACCTTTTGTCATCATGCCCCTCGGCCTAAGTTTTTGTTAAAACATGGTTCCTCTTTTTGTTGGCCACTCTTCCCTCCCAAATGCTGCCCAACATTGTCCATAACTCATTCAAAAAGCATGTGTTTCTGGATCTTTATCCTAATTGAGCATTCAGCAGTGTACAGAAATGCCCACTGAACATCAGCCCCCTGCATTCTTTCATCTCCTATAATCAACATATGTAGAAGGGTGATATTTTACTCCATTCCTATCAAATGCTGGTGTTTTTAAAAACTTGTAGGTGATAATGAAAATTGTCAATATTGATTGTGCTTGGGGAAATCAGTGAATCGCTGTGATGTAGATTACAGGAACAGCTCCATTTGAGAAATCTGGCAGTTGATTCTGAGCCATTGGAGCCAGGAAAGGTCAGTATTGGCTGGGTTCAGCTATGTATTCAGCCAATCTGGACACTGCCCTACCCGGATGCCTCCAAGTTGGCATCCAACCAATCTCTGCCCCAGAATTCCAGGTTTCTATATGGAGGAGCTCCTGGAGCCATATCAGTGGATCAGCTCCTTGATGTTTGGGCAAATCCTGAAATGGTGAATCACTTTGAAGGGGGAGTTGATCATAGTTGCATGGTGGATAATAAGTTACATTAATTTTACTAATATATCCATGGGCTAACCAATAATTTCCTTTTTTATTTTTTATAGTTTATGTGTGAGGAGGGATCGGGGGATTACATAGCTCGAGTGGATGAGCCTCAGTCTTGCAATTATGTGCTAACAATACACAGCACTCGGATCTGCCACCATCCTTACTTGCGTCCCACTGTTGTTTCCAAGCCTCAACCAATTAAATGTCAACCTGCCCTCAGTCCAGAGCAGTATGTTGAGTATGTCAAGGCCCAAGTGTGTAAGTATTGAAATTTTAATACCTTCAATCCAACAAGGGTGGACTAACTAGTACACATAAATAGACTTGTACTAGCACTAGTATTTTATATACTGTATTGTATTTCCTTGTGAAGGTGTGTTTCTATAGTGAAGCTTAGTTAGTGCTGTGGCTACTCTGTATCTGAATTTTAGACCTTTTGATCTATCCTACAGTAATGCTTTGTGCCCTGCAACTTTGGAACCAAGAGGGAAGCAGTTATAGTGAATAGGAATTGGGCAGTAATAAAGGTTTGCACCCAATCTATAGGCAATGAAGCAATATTAAATGAGATGTTGAGTGTATGGGATGTGTATTCAGTACAAAATACTTCCTTTCCTCTTCCCTGCCCCCCCCCCCCCAAATAAAGTTTAAAGGGGAAAAAACACTCATCTTGTGGAAGTTTCTTTTCCCTTTGCTGTGGAGACCTTTGCTTTCAATACTGGTTTCCTCAGTTGGATGCTCTGACCTGCACTTTTTTATCTCTTCCTAGCTTGAATGCCTGTTGATTCTGCATCAAAGAGCAGATATGATGCCAGTCCACCTTACTCCCCATTGGAGCTGTTTGCTGGCAGGACTGGTCACTGACATCAGCTGAACAGGTCTGATTATGGAGACCGGTCTGAAAAGAGCTGGGTCGTGCAGGGTAGGGAAAAGAACAGTTTTTAAAAAAAAATTATTTATAAAAAAAACTCTACTCACCCAAGGTTTTTTTATTGAATGCTTCATCTTCTGCACTTGCCTTCTCATGGACGCTCCAAATCCGTGTTCTTGGAATTGATTCCAGTGTTCAATCATAATATACTTACAAATTGTGATTAATTGATGTTGAAATAAAACAAAAGTCCAGCTTGAATTTCAGAGAACTGACTTATAGGGCATGATTTTAACTCTGAAAAACAGGTGGGGTGGGGGGAGGGCTGGCGCAGCAAAATAATTTTTAAAAATCTGAAACCCGCTTCCAACTGTAGGCCTCCATTTTGACAGATTTTTTGTTTTTAACCCCTGGGGCCTGGATTCCTGGGCCTTCTACTTCACACCACGTGTGAGGAGGTGAGAAGGCCCAAAACTGCAGGTAAGTGCCTTTACAGCACTGCTTGTGGGCCCAGAGGAACAGGAGTGCTTCCCCCCCCCCCTCCCAAGCCCAACAAGCCTACCTGCAGCGATCCCACACATGCGATTGACTACCCCCCCCAGCCATCTTCCCAGCTCAGTTAAAATTTAGGCCATAATGGTGAAACTATGACTTCAAACTTCTGACTTCAGTGGCTGAGTAAGAGACAGCAGCTTATTAGAATGTCCATTTTTCACCCACAAATAATGTGTGCATGTGTCCACTTGGCAGTCAGATGTCCCTCCACTCCCATTGGACCAGCTTACTTATTGGGTTGTATATCTAGTTTTTTTTAAACTGTCTGATCAATACTAAACCAATCTCGCAAAAAGGAAAGCTGCAGTATTTGTTTTTCCTGCTGGACATCTACATTCTGTGCCATAATCTAGGTCTTTGTAAACAATTTTACAACACCAAGTTATAGTCCAGCAATTTTATTTTAAATTCACAAGCTTTCGGAGGCTTCCTCCTTCCTCAGGTGAACGAAATGAAATGGTGTTGTAAAATTGTTTACAATTGTCAACCCCAGTCCATCACCGGCATCTCCACATCATAATCTAGGTCTGACATGATTGGATGTGCATTTAGTATCACTTAGTGGGAAGTGAGCTCCTTGTGTATGTGTTGGTTTTTTGTAAATCTGTTCTTAAATCATTTAAGGCTCCTCCATAGTTTACCTTCAGTGATCTATCGCTGTGGTGATGGTTTGAAATCTTCCTGTCTTTAAACTCATTAACATCAGGTCAGACCTGATGTTAATTGCTGTTTTTGATTTGGCACTGAAACACTGCACAAGTTTCTCATTAATGACCCTAAAGTCTTGAGTTTTTAAAAAAAAAGGATTTTTTTTTTTGTTTAAAAAACTAGCTTTTTACTACTGCTGACTAATCCTTTTTTGAGAGGTAAGAATACTCAGCGCTGTTAAACACTGGAGAATTGTCAATTAGCACTTATCAGCATGCAACTTTTTTTTAAGTCACATCTACTGGTTTTGCAACAGTTAGTAAAAGGGGGCAAAAGAGCCCAAGGTTGCTCCATTTTCTTCTTGACTCTACACCTAAAAGACAGGAAAATCTTCATATGGTGAAAAATCAAACCGTGGCTCCTCTGATGACTCAGTTTTCATAGGAACATAAGAATTACTAGATGAAAAAGACTAAGGTCCATCCAGGTCACCTTCTGCCATCTTGGTAGTCGCATGATACAATGATAATGGAGTTGTTGACTAATAATAGCAATCAATCTCTATCAATTAATCTACAACAGACCCAGACATGACACGAGGGAAACCCCCAGTGGTGGAGAGCTTTGGGAACCACAGGTCCAAAGTCACCAAGCATGCTACACTTGCCGTATGTCATGTCTCAAATTACTCATACACTGTATCCCAAAATGTTATTTTCTGAAAGAAAACTATCTAATTTGCATATGAAATTTCTCCAGTAAGTAGCTTAGCTATACAGGCCGGGAAGGTCTCTGGTTTGATCTCTGGCCTGAACTCAGTTGGTCTCTGCACTGCTGGGTAAAGGAGGGGAAAATCAGCCAGCATTAATGCGCTTGACCTGCCATTCTTGCCCTCTGCATGTGGAATTTGGATAAGGATGGGATTGTAATAGGGATTGCTTGTGACTTCTTCCCCCTCCCACAGAGGGGCAGAATAGCCTGTCAAGACTATCTGGTCACATGAATAATGAGCCACAGTAACTCAGTCATTTTCTGTGAAACTATAACCCCAACAAGGAGTTGGTGCCTTTGGGAGAGGAGGAAATTATCCAAAAAAAAACATCTTGTTGCCATTCTACAGAAGTTAACTTTTTAAACAAAGTTCAAAGTAGAAATTAACTTGCACTCAGGAAAAGCTGGTAGTTAACTGGGCCTGTAGGTTTTGATGAATTTATATAAATGGCACCAAGCCTCCCTACATTGCAATGAGCTGCAATCATATATGCCAGCCTGTACTATACTGTGCTACTGGATTTTCATTTTTACATTTAACAATCTGCATATTTTAATAGCCTTTGGTCTTTGAGGAAAACATTTGGTTGTTACTGGGAGCTTAGAATAGAAAGGGATAGCCAAATTAAAATATTCTGCTCAGATATTTATCTTGAGCAGAATTATCAAAATTCCACAATGTGATGGGACAAATAATTTTGTTAATTTAAATATTTCATTTAAAAATAAACATTGAGCTGCATACTCTGCTACTGAAGTACCCTGGGATCAAGACCTTGTCTCGGGCAATAAGGTGTGCATAAAACCGGCTGCTAATTCAGCTCTCCTTTTTACTTCTGAGAATTACCAAATTATAAGCTGCTCGTTGTCTAATGCTTGACATTGAGTATCCTGACCTTTGCTGTCTGTCTCTGACCAAGATGGACAACCAGTGCTTATGATGGGGACTCTGAACTGTTTAAGCTGGAAAGTATTTGAAGTCACAGCAAAAAGTCTGGCCATCTTGCCTGCTGATATGATACAAATTGTCAATGTTTGGGTGGATATTCTGCTCAGTAAGCAATGCTAGTTCAATGTGTAATTGCTGTAGCCACACAAACGCTCAATGTTCTCACTTTATTAACGTTTAAAAATAAATTGTTTTTGATTTGTAATTTATAAGTTATGTTGTAAGTGTTTAACTTGCACTGTTCCTACATTTCAACCCAGGGTAAACTTGTTCTTGACTAGATTATTTTTACAGTTACTCATTTATTAGTTGGTAGTAATCTTATCTACATGTACAGTTCTGATGTGCCACCTGATTCAGCCTGAGATTGTGGTCGAGCACCCAATGACCCCAAGTCCATTCTAATGCCTCACATGCAGTTATTTATGAAAATGTTTTTGTAGTAATTTTAGCTATGGGGAAAGATTGGATAGGCTGGGGTTGTTTTCTTTGGAACAGAGGAGGCTGAGGGGAGATTTAATTGAGGTGTATAAAATTGAGGGGCCTAGATAGTGGATAGGAATGACTATTTCCCTTAGCAGAGGGGTCAGTGACTGGGGACATAGATTTAAAGTAATTGGTAGAAGTATTAGAGAGGAGTAGAGAAGAATTTTTTTCACCTGGGGGTGGTAGGGGTCTGGAACTCGCTGCCTGAAAGGGTGGTAGAGGCAGAAACTCATTTTAAAAAGTACTTGGATAGGCATTCGAAGTGCCATGACCTACAGGGCTATGGACCAAGAATTGGAAAGTGGGATTAGGCTGGATGGCTCTTTTTCAGTTGGCACAGACACGATGGGCCGAATGGCCTCCTCCTTCTGTGCTGTAAATTTCTATGATTCTGTGCAGTTGACTTTTTTTCCCCAATATTGCCTTTAGCTGACACCAAACGGAAAGTAGAAAAAATCTCAGAAGAATTGAAAACCTTGGATGAAATGCTGTTGAAAGACCAAAGTGCACCAACAGAGGAAGAGAATGGTCTGACTCAGGAACCTGAAAATCAAACTGAGGAGCTTCCAGGCAACAATGAGAGTGTATTGGAACCGGAAGGTATACCTGACCCATTTTTATACATTAGTGGGCTGACATTCCCAAAAAAGAGAGACTCAAATCCTCCCACTCACCCAGAATTATATAGAGCAGTAGTATATTTTTACAAGTCTCTTATTCTGGGTATGGAAGGGTTGTCTTATGAGGAACGATTGAACAGGTTGGGGTCTATACTCATTGGCGTTTAGAAGAATGAGAGGAGATCTTATTGAAACATACAAGATGCTGAGAGGATGTTACCCCTCATGGGGGAATCTAAAACTAGGGGGCATAGTCTCAGAATAAGGGGTCGCCCGTTTAAGACAGAAATGAGGAGGAATTTCTTCTCCCAGAGGGTCGTGAATCTTTGGAATTCTTTACCCCAAAAAGCTGTGGAGGCTGAGTCATTGTATATATTCAAGGCTGAGTTAGATAAACTTTTGATCAGCAAAGGAGTCAAAGGATATGGGGAAAGAGTGGGAAAGTGGAATTGAGGTAAAAATCAGATCAGCCATGATCTCATTAAATGGCGGAGCAGGCTCGAGGGGCCGAATGGCCTACTCCTGCTCCTATCTCTTATGGTCTTTTCTCCTTTTAACCAACTGTGTACTAATGTTACTTTTCCTCAGATATGACTGACAAAATGGGCCTGTTGATGTTTGTTTGCACCAGTGATTTAAGCTTGCTGCTTTGACTCCAGTAAGCTGCTACTGGAAATATGGTTATCCCAATTTGAAATTATTTATAGGCTCCAAAGACCTGGGTGTCCTTGTACACCAGTCACTGAAAGCAAACATGCAGGTGCAACAAGCAGTTAGGAAGGCAAATGGTATGTTGGTCTTCATTGCATGAGGATTTGAGTACAGGAGCAAGGATATCTTACTGCAGTTATACAGGGCCTTGGTGAGACCACACCTGGAGTATTGTGTGCAGTTTTGGTCTCCTTACCCAAGAAAGGATATACTTGCCATAGAGGGAGTGCAGCGAAGGTTCACCAGACTGATTCCTGGGATGGCAGGACTGTCGTATGAGGAGAGATTGGGCCGACTCGGCCTGTATTCACTCGAGTTTAGAAAAATGAGAGGGGATCTCATTGAAATATATAAAATTCTGAGGGGGCTAGACAGACTGGATGCAGGGAGGATGTTTCCCCTGGCTGGGGGGGGTCCAGAATAAGGGGTCGTAGTCTCAGGATACGGGGTAGGACATTTAGGACTGAGATGAGGAGAAATTTCTTCACTGAGGGTGGTGAACCTGTGGAATTCTCTACCACAGAAGGCTGTGGTGACCAAGTCACTGAATATATTTAAGAAGGAGATAGATAGATTTCTAGACACAGAAGGCATCAAGGGGTATGGGGAGAGCAGGAATATGGTATTGAGATAGAGGATCAGCCATGATCATATTGAATGACGGAGCAGGCTCGAATGGCCTACTCCTCCTATTTTCTATGTTTCTAATATACTACACTCTCTCCTGTCTCTGCTTGTCTGCCACTTTCTAATATTCAGTCACTCCGTGTCTCTCAGGTCATCTCTGTATCTACCTCCTGTCTTTCTCCTCTTCTCATGTATATCTCTCATTGGGGCTGGGAAGGGTGGGAGAGAGGGTTTTGGGGATTTGGAAGGCTTTATGAAAACTCATGCCGGGAGTGCAGGGATTGTCCCTGGTAACTATGTAATACAACAAGTCATGTGGTTAGCGGAGACCAATCAAACGTTGCCACCTACCAATGGGACGCACGATTTCGGGTCACTGACCAATCGGGTATCCAGATCAGACAGATCTTTTTATATTTTCAATTTTTTTTTAGGATTTATGCTGAAACTGCCCCAGATCATTTCACAAGAACTTAACAGCTGGCAGAAGGAGGAGACTTTCACCCCAGCAGTGTAGCAAATTCAAACCTAAATCCCTTGGTGTGCTAGTTCACTATATTACCCCAGTAAAATTGTAGCCTTTTTAATGGAAAATACTCCTTTACTTTGACTGGACCTGTAGTGAATCCATCTTTTACTTAAATCACATGCAGTATATAAGGAGCACCTCTGACTATTGACTGACGATTGGGGTTTGATTCATTTCCAGGAAGTGAAACCATCAATCCACAAGAGGTGACTGAAGAGGATAACTATGGTGAGGACTTCTGGAACAAAATCAGCAAACCAGAGACTGGCGATGGACCTTTTTCAGAAGAAAGACAAGAAGGGGTATTGACAGGAGTTTTTGTTTATTGCAATGAACCTCATGTTGGGAGAGCAGTGGATGAAGTGATATGTTCTTAATAACAGAAACTAAGAACATAAGAAATAGGAGCAGGAGTAGGCCAATCGGCCCCTCGAGCCTGCTCCGCCATTCAATAAAGATCATGGCTGATCTGATCCTCACCTCAAATCTAAATTCATGTCCAATTTCCTGCCCGCTCCCCGTAACCCCTAATTCCCTTTACTTCTAGGAATCTGTCTGTTTCTGTTTTAAATTTATTTAATGATGTAGCTTCCTGGGGCAGCAAATTTCACAGACCTACTACCCTCTGAGTGAAGAAGTTTCTCCTCATCTCAGTTTTGAAAGAGCAGCCCCTTATTCTAAGATTATGCCCCCTAGTTCTAGTTTCACCCATCCTTGGGAACATCCTTACTGTATCCACCCGATCAAGCCCCTTCACAATCTTATATGTTTCAATAAGATCGCCTCTCATTCTTCTGAACTCCAATGAGTAGAGTCCCAATCTACTCAACCTCTCCTCATATGTCCGCCCCCTCATCCCCGGGATTAACCGAGTGAACCTTCTTTGTACTGCCTCGAGAGCAAGTATGTCTTTTCTCAAGTATGGACACCAAAACTGTATGCAGCATTCCAGGTGCGGTCTCACCAATACCTTATATAACTGCAGCAATACCTCCCTGTTTTTATATTCTATCCCCCGAGCAATAAAAGGCAACATTGCATTGGTCGTCTTGATCACCTGCTGCACCTGCATACTAACTTTTTGATTTTCTTGCACTAGGACCCCCAGATCCCTTTGTACTGCAGTACTTTCCAGTTTCTCGCCATTAAGATAATAACTTGCTCTCTGATTTTTCCTGCCAAAGTGCATAACCTCACATTTTCCAATATTGTATTGCATCTGCCAAATCTCCGCCCACTCACCCAGCCTGTCTATATCCCCTTGTAGGTTTTTTATGTCCTCCACTTTCCCTCCCATCTTTGTATCATCTGCAAACTTTGATATGTTGCACTCTGTCCCCTCCTCCAAATCGTTAATATAGATTGTAGAGAGTTGGGGACCCAGCACCGACCCCTGCGGAACACCACAGGCTACTGGTTGCCAGTCCGAGAATGTACCATTTATCCCAACTCTCTGCTTCCTGTTAGATAACCAATCCTCCACCCATGCCAGAATATTACCCCCAATCCAGTGGTTCTTTATCTTGAGCAATAATCTTTTATGTGGCACCTTGTCGAATGCCTTCTGGAAGTTTAAATACACTACGTCCACTGGTTCCCCTTTATCCACCCTATACGTTATGTCCTCAAAGAACTCAAGCAAATTTGTCAGACATGACTTCCCCTTCGTAAAGCTATGCTGACTTTGTCCTATTAAATTATGTTTATCCAAATGTTCCGCTACTGTCTCCTTAATAATAGACTCCAAAATTTTACCCACCACAGATGTTAGGCTAACTGGTCTATAATTTCCAGCCTTCTGCCTACTACCCTTTTTAAATAAGGGTGTTACATTAGCAGTTTTCCAATCTGCCGGGACCTTTGCCGAGTCCATAGAATTTTGGAAAATTATTACCAAAGCATCCACAATCCCTACTGCCACTTTCCTCAAGACCCTCGGATGTAAGCCATCAGGTCCAGGGGATTTATCCGCCTTGAGTCCCATTAATTTACTGAGTACCAAGTATTTTAAACTCTGTTGGTGATGAGGCGCGGATGTTTGAGTAACTATACAGACCTTGCAGCAAATTGCTTATTTGAAAACGGTGAAAATTCAGCCATAGCTATCAGTGATAATTGAACCGTTTATTCCACTAGGAAAATGGGGGCAGTGCGTTAAATGGACCATGCCTCCTTCCTCTCTGCCAGCCCTGCGCACACCAGTGTTCTGCTGAAAGTTGGGATTTAATTATTCAAAGCATTTTCATCAACAAATGTGGCAAACCCGAAGTCAGTTTATTTTTATCAACAAGACAGAATTCTCAAAATAGTGTTCACTGCCTCTATTTCTAATAGAGATCATGATAATGCAGTGGAAGTCTGAGGATACTGCAACTTTGAAGTCACTATATCCTATGTGTGTAATAACTTATAATGGATAAGGATTTATCCCTATGGACATTTCAACATTGTTCAAATTTGGGAGCACTGAAACTTTGGGAAATTGGAAAAAGTAATAGGGCTATAAGAATTGAAATGAGTGATTCCATTCGTGTAAATAGTGTTAAAGAACAGGAGCATCTTAAAATTAAAACTTGTTATTTTAACCATCCCTTAGTTTTGAAACCCCTCTTTCCCTTATGTTATGTGCTACATCAGTGAGTTTGGTTTAAATTTGTTTGTGATGTGCTTCTTAAAAAAAAAACTGGGAGGGCTTAATCAGGTTTTTTAAAATCCTGAAGGAGATTGGTGAGGTGAATGTAGGAAAGTGCTTGGTACGGAAGCAGACGAGAGCTGAGGGGCATGATGAATAGAGCATTTGGTAACTACTTCATACTTATGCAGTGAATGTAGGCTTTGTTGAAAGGAATGTGCCAAGATAAGCCTGCATGCTGGCCTTAAACAGGCTCTTGGTATACCTTTGACACATAAAGTGCTTGCGTCACACGGTATGTGATGTCACAAATGCAATGCACATGGGACATGGTTTTCAACATGAAACAGAGTTCAACAGTGATCCTTATCTATGTAATTGCCAAGTACATAAGCCAAACCCAATTGTAACAGTGGACCTAGGTTTGGACTCCTGTGAAATTAAGAATTCAGGGCTTTTCCTTGTTTGTTCAGATACTTCACATTCAGCCCCTGTTAAAATATTGTAAATAGTTATGAACTGTACATTGTGCATTTTATCCACATGTACTTTTCACTGTTCCATATAGCAACAGGTGAAGCCTCATAAAGATTAGAAGTGCGCTTCACTTCCAAAGAACGAGAAGTTAATGTACACTGGTGGGGGGGGGGGGAAGAAAACTTATTTTCTTATCCACAGTAATGTCCACTAACAGTTTTTTTAAAAAAAATAGAATTGAGAAAACGTCTGTTACTTTATCTTCCCCCAAATCCTAACTGTTCTTTACCTTAAACTTGGTGTTTATGGCATTATTCTATGCTTAAGTGTGTGTTTTACCTGGGCCACTGCTGAACTGTGTAAATAATTGAACTGTCATTTAGCTTAACTGCCTTTTTAAAGTCCTTGCTTGTTTTCTTGACTTCTTGTAATGTTCCAAATAAAAACTGATTTTTTTCTCTCTCTCTACCTCTACTTATCTGGGTTTTTTGGGGTCCAATTTTTTTCATGCAAAAATAGATCCTGAAAAACACCCTAAAATGCTTTTTTGAATATGTGGCAGAAACAACTTTAGTGATCCTTAAATCATTTTGCAGTAAATATGTCAAAGTGGCTCAATGGGAAATGTACAGAACTGTCCTCTCTAACTTCAGGGATTAACAGTAATGGTGTGTTTCTTTATTCATTAGGCTGACTCGAAATTGAGCGATGCAGTTAAAACGGAGGATGGCGACCTTCTGGATGATCAAGGTAAAATGAAAAGCTATTGTCCTTTTTCCTGAGCTACAAACCCCTGAAAGCGGAAGGGCAGAATAGTCCATCCCACAGATACAGTTTTGCAGGCATGAAATGGGCTGTTTCCGTTCGACTATTTCTCTTGCACATAGTTGACTTGGGAAAAAACTACAATCTTTCAGTTTTAACATTTAATGCACTTGTAACTTTTACTGCTGAACAAAGTTAATTTTATTTCAAAATTAAACCAAGTCGCTTTCCAAAGCTCAATTCCAAAGAGACAATGATCTTGTAATGTTGCTTATTTTTTTTTCCCCCCCCCCCCCCCTTTTTCAGGCAATCAGAATGTGCAATTCAGAATAATACGGAACCCTGACGATCTTGTAAAATTGGTTCAAGAATTAAAAGCCCAGACTAAAAAGGTACTGATGGAACCTTCTAATGCATTCTGTCATAGTCCTCAAATGTTGATCTTGAAGCAAAGACATGTTTACTTATGAGAGTTTTATTCTTTTTTGATAGTGTTCTGGTGTTCTGTTTTAGCAATTGTAATTTGCTTGACTATCCATCAGCTGACTGGATTTTGTAGCAGTTTAACTTAGCCCCTTTTCTGTGCTTTAGCCACGTGATGGAATCCATTTTTCATTTTTCCTGCCGACATTTGTTTCAATGAAAATTACTGCCCCTCAATGTGTTTTCCCCAGGAAAATGTACTAAATTTAAGTTGCTGAGAGAAAAGAGTGACAATCTTGTAGGAAACCTTTTCTGAGGTGGTGCAAATCCAAGTGAGAGGATTTCAAAGCCACCTGTGTGTGGAAGTATTTGCTTCATTATCATAACTACATCTCAATTAACGGAACATTTTTTCCTCCAGCTTCCTGATTTTCCCACCTTAAGCCTTCCACTCCAAAAAGGAGGCAACTCATGGGATATAATTTGACAGGCAACAGCAGACCTGCCAAAGGAGCTTGGATAGTGAATGTTGGCTATTCAACTGTTACAGCTGAGCTCGACCTTGTTCACACACGTTTTCAGCAGAGGTTAAACCTAAACTAACTTCCCCATGTCCCTCCACTTCCCTTAGCTTGGGGATGCCAAGGCCAATTATGACTGGCTAAATCAGCACAGACTGGCAATTGAACCTGGGACGTTCCTTGATTAATTTGCCTTTGCACCACATGCTGAGTTATTTTGGAGAATAGAGGGAGCTGTAGAAGGTATTTTAGATTTGCTATTGTTCACTATATATTCTGAACAAAATTTTAAATTTAATTTTAAAGGTTCCAAAAATGTATAGCCTAAAAGTGGTGATACCAACAGGTAAACATTTAACATGTTTATGACATTCCTCTGTATGCTATTTTAAAAGATGCATTGACCCATTTAATATAAATATAACATCTACATTAAAGTAGCACAGAGGAATGTCTTACAAATACATTGGGTGTTCACCTACTAATTTCATTGTTACAAATTCAGGGTCTGCTGTAAATACCTTCTCATGTTCAGTGATTTCAGCCGCTCCGTAAGCTGATCCCACACCCCTTACGTTCTGCAGTGGATTCACACTGCCCATAACCCAATGCATCCCCCATCATACAAACTGGATACCATGGGCTCGATTTTAGGGTCGGGTTTCCAGCGGGGGGGCCCCGAAAATCCCGATATGAGGTCACGTGACCGGATCGCACCGCGATCCCGACCACTTCCGGGTTCCCCGATGACGTGCGGGGCTGCGTGCGTGACCCCCGCTGGTGGGAATCCCGCAGGCAATTGAAGCCAGCGGGGTTCCGCTTGAGAGTACTTACCTTGCTTGTTGAGGTCAGTTAATGAGCTGAATCAGCTGTCAAAAGAGGAAGTGTGGGATTTCACCTGCATCGCAGCGTGTTTCCCACACTGGGGGAAACAGTCTCTCTCCAACCAGGCGGGTTGCAGCCAGCAGCCTGTGGCAGGTGCCAAGGTGCACCCCACGGGGGAGAGCCCTCACCCACGCAGGAGGCCACCGCGTCACATAGGGCAACCCCTGCCCCCCACCAAGCCAGAGGACAGACCGACACGAAACTGCAGCCCCAGTCCGAGGAACCACCCACCTACCCTGCACAACCGCTCGGACCAACAACGGCCAGATGGGTGGTGCGTGGACACCCTCGGAGGACGAACAGCATGACCAGCCTCGCAGTCCATGCCGTCCGCCGCAGAGACGTGGAGCCCCCCAACACGGGGTTGTTGCACGCCCACCTGCACAGCAGGAGGGAGGGCTACCGCAGAGAGAGACACATCGCAGAGGGCACTACCCTCGCCACATGGTCCACAGACCGAGGCGAAGCTCCCCGGACCTCTCCGAGCAGCAGTGCACACGGAGGCACAGATTCGCTCGACATGTAGTCGTGGAGATCTGCAGGCTCTTTCATGCCGAGCTGCTCCTGCCTGGCCCCAGCAACAAGTGCTTACCTGTCGCTGCCAAAGTCACCACTGCCCTCCACAACTTCTCCTCTGCATCCTTCCAGGGTGCAGCCGGCTACACCGCCGATGTCTCTCAGTGGTCTGCGCGGAAGAGCCCTGCAAATACACCTGCACCTACTCTGCAGTAACACGATGGGTGGCATCAGTGGTGGGTCCTCATAGTGATACCCAGGAGCGGGCATTATTGGACACAACAGACAGTATTCGCGGAGACATGGCAGTGGTGGTGCCAATATAATGTGTGCTGTTTGTTGCTCTGAAATTCAATATAGGTACCACCCATGGCAAACCCTCCGACACCCTTGTGCACCCCCTTCATGCTCACGAAACATTTGCCTTACGCTGCCTACTGCACATGCAGGCTTGGGCTCATAAGTGGCAAGTAACATTCGCGCCAGATAAGTGCCAGGCAATGACCATCTCCAACAAGAGAAAGTCTAACCACCTCCCCTTGACATTCGACGGCATTACCATCGCCGAATCCCCCACCATCAACATCCTGGGGGTCACCATTGACCAGAAACTGAACTGGACCAGCCATATAAATACTGTGGCTACGAGAGCAGGTCAGAGGCTGGGTGTTCTGCGGCGAGTGACTCACCTCCTGACTCCCCAAAGCCTTTCCACCATCTACAAGGCACAAGTCAGGAGTGTGATGGAATACTCTCCACTTGCCTGGATGAGTGCAGCTCCAACAACACTCAAGAAGCTTGACACCATCCAAGATAAAGCAGCCCGCTTGATTGGCACCCCATCCATCACCCTAAACATTCACTCCCTTCACCACCGGCGCACTGTGGCTGCAGTGTGTACCATCCACAGGATGCACTGCAGCAACTCGCCAAGGCTTCTTCGACAGCACCTCCCAAACCCGCGACCTCTACCACCTAGAAGGACAAGAGCAGCAGGCACATGGGAACAACACCACCTGCACGTTCCCCTCCAAGTCACACACCATCCCGACTTAGAAATATATCGCCGTTCCTTCATCGTCGCTGGGTCAAAATCCTGGAACTCCCTTCCTAACAGCACTGTGGGAGAACCGTCACCACACGGACCGCAGCGGTTCAAGACGGCGGCTCACCACCACCTTCTCGAGGGCAATTAGGGATGGGCAATAAATGCTGGCCTCGCCAGCGACGCCCACATCCCGTGAACGAATAATTAAAAATAAAAAAAAAATGCCCTGTGGCTGCAGCACAGGTGGTGGCAGGTTGAGTGAGGCTGGCCGTGAGGGAGATGCACGAGAGGGTGAGTATGGGATAGAGCCATGAGATTGTATGAGGATTGGGTCGCGTGTTAGTGGCAGGATGAGTACTGGCGAGGTGAGTAGGTGGAGGTAAGATGAGGATGGGGTTTGAGTGGGTATGAGGGGGTGATGTGACAGAGTAGTGTTGGCGGTGCCGAAGGAGATGTGGGGTTGGGGCAGTGTTGGGGCAGATGGAGTGTAGGGGAAAGACTTTGTGTTCTCACTGTGGCTGACCTACTGAGGTCATTGCAGCGCCTACTGCACTGTATGCAGGTGGGCGATATGTTGGTTGCGCAGGTGACCCCCTCTGCCACCTCGAGCCAGGCCTTCTTGGTGGCAGAGGCTGGCCTCTTCCTCCCGCCCGCCGGGTGGAAGATCTCTGTCTTCGCCCTCCTCCTCACCCCATCTGATGATACCTGGGGTGAGGTATCATTAAACTGGGAGCAGCCTTCCCCCTGGGCTGCTCCATGCTGCAATTTGTTCCATTGGTTGCAGCATCTGTCAGTGGAGGACTGCCCCTTTAACTAGAGAGCCTCCAGCTGACAGATCGTACTGCGCATGCGCAGCCCGCCCGACGCGCAGACCAGCAGCGCGGACCCCGGAGGAGCAGGTAATTGATTCCTATTAGTGTTTTGCCTGCTACGATCGCGCGGGCAACCCACTAATTTCACCGAGCGTGTTGACCACGCTCCCGAAACCCAACCCGCCGGAAACCCGCAGGCCTGGTAAAATCGAGCCCCATAAACTTGCAAATGCCCCCAAGTGCGCCTTTCCAAACTTTCAATAGGCCGAACTGATGAACACTCTGGAGAGACGAGGTCGATGACTGATCAAGAAGCTGGTTTATTTTGCAGAAGACACCTGACTAAACAAAAGCAGCAATTCCATATATTTTAAACTTCTCCCTACAACGCTTCTTGTCACAACATAAAACAACAAAATATGCTACATAATCCTGTAGTGGATGCAATATTCACTCTCACTCCTATTGTATTTCCTTTCGGCTCAGCTTCTCGCTGGAGAAACCTGATCTGATGTACCTTCATTCTCAGCTCAGGCCCAGACTTTCCTTCTTGCAGCCTTTATTTGACCCGACTGACCCTGAACGTGGGGTTCTCTTCCCCTCTTTGTTAATTCTGACCTCAAAGCAGAATCTCACCAGAATACCCTGGCAACTACCCCCTGCTGAGCTCAACTGAATCAAGTCATCTCAACCAGAATTGGTGTGAACAATCACTGAAATATCCAAACTAACTTTCATTGTCTGCCGGCTCAGACACACCATCTGAATTCTAATTTACATTTCCTAATCCTGCTGTACTGTGGATTTAGCCCATTTAGTACTAAGTTTAACTCAGTAGTAGAATTTTTAACATTTATTATACCAAGGTCCTACCATGGAGGCATAGCCCAAAATGTGACAATCAACAGCAGTCATTTCTAGGCTTATTACGAACTTGAATAGGTTGTGACTTTTTAATTTATAGTCATAGCATCAGAAATAGAAATAATGTGACAACTTGAATTCTACTATTCTACAAAAACTAATGTTCAGGCAATAAGTTCTTAGTGTTACTTTACATGCTACTTATGCACATCTAATTTGTGGAGCAATAATTCCATCAGCTAGGTTACATTACGAGTAACAATGTACTTAAATCAATCATGATGTGTAGAAATTCTTGTCATGCCTCCTAGTATCTTGGTAAATGTGCCTAGGTTTAAATATACCCAGGTGATGGCAAATACAGGGGAGAGTGAGGTGATGTTTCTAGTTGTACATCTGTCACAATTCAAACCAGTTTGTTCTTTTTGGTGCATGAAAGCAGAAAGGTGAGGAGGATAAGGATCCAACCACAGATGATTCTGCAGGGTATTCTGAGGAATCCACTGACCAAGACTTATCAGAAAAACAAGATGGGATGGTTGATGAAGAAAATGAGCTTATTAAAGACTTTGAAAAGGAACTGGAGGATGTGTCTCTACCAAAATCCAAGATGTCTGAAATTAAAAGGGAAGTGAAGGAAGAAATGGAAAAAGAATTTGAAAATCTTATTGATGAAGTGAGTAATTTAATACTGAAGTTTCATATATATAAAAATTAAAATCACTAGCGCTTGTATGATCAGACCGGGCCTGAGCAAACTTTTTTTTTGAACTTGGTGCTAGTGACCTACTCTGTGCTGATAGGTTATGTAAAATGCAAGGGGACACACATCAAATAATCATGAATAGATCTGTAGTGCTGCAGACTGTGTGTTGGGACAGCAGTAGTGGTTACATAGTTGCTGCACTGATTATCCCAGTACCACGTGTGTCGTGATTTGTTTCAGTGAGAGATGCTGATTCCAACAATTCCCAGCTTCAGCCCTGACTGACAGTATTTCAATGGTGTATGATAGCCCACTGAGAGGACAGTGGGCTAGTGAAATAAATCTCTACAGGAAGTCAAGGTTGGACTCTGTCTGCCCTCATATTATTTAAATCAACAGATTAAGTCAGATTTAGATTTCATATGTTCAGTATACAGAGGAAGATTAGTGATTATGCGCTTTCCCTCGAATATTCTTCGAAGTGAAAACCTATTAAATGACTCATCCTATTTAATCAAGAGGATTACAGCCAAACTTTGGTTAAAATCAGAGGGAGGAAAATTGATCAGAACTTCATATGACTGTGTTCTCTTGCTCTCACCACACTGGACAGATTTATAGTGCATACTAACAATGTTCTGTTCACCATTTCCTATATGCAAATTTTCCTTGTGCATGTGAGTAGTATAGGTAGAAAGCTAAATTTGGGCATTTTGCAGCAATCTCCTTCCTTCTCAACCACTATACATCATGTTAAACTCATACAAATTGGGAGTATTCTAATGTTCACAAGAGTCCCTAAGTTTTTGGGGCACTATTACACAGGTTTGCTGATGTAATCCAAGAGGGTGATTATTCAGAATACAGTCAGTATTTTATTTCCCCCCCGCCCCCCCCCCCCCCCCCCCCCACCAAAAAAAAAATGAAGTAGTCCCTCCACAGTTACTTTGCCAGATTTTTAGGGGTGAGGAAGGGAGGACAGCAAGAATATTGTGGTAGAATGACAATCTAGTGTTTTCATCCTTTTTTAGTGACGTGTTGGTCATACCTGGTTTGTCTAGTAGTGCATTGTTGGATTTGACCCCAAGACCAGCCTTTTACTTTTTAGACCGCAGTAATATTTCTGCACTGAATAAAACTAATTGCCCAAATCTCTCGTTTGATTAGTATGAATAGGAAGGCCCGAGAAAAGAGCCATGTTGCAGCAGTCACTGTCCTCTACAGCTCTTTTTCATTCCTAACTTTCTGCATCCTTTCTGCACGGCAGTTTTCAATTCCGCTAATGTAACATTAATGCCATGAGCCTTCACAACCTTTAGTTTCCCTTTGGAGACTTTTCATCAAATGCCTTCTGAAAATCCAACTAAATTATATTCATTGGATCATCCTCACCCATTAGCTTAGTTATGTAAGGAAATATAGTTTCCACAGGAAACAGCCTTAGTAATAGTGGTTAAAAAACACAACCATGCTATCTGAGGCAAAAAGTGAAATAAAGGATGGGCCTCTAGTTACCACCTCCAGAGTTGGTTTGACCAGCAGAAGAAACTAGGTTGAATTACTGAATGTGTTTGCTGGACATCTGTGGATTTTTTTGGAGTATTGAACTTGTAGTCTTATTATCTAGTGGGATGTGATCTGGGACCTGAAGATAAATTGTAAACAATTTTACAACACCAAGTTATAGTCCAGCAATTTTATTTTAAATTCACAAGCTTTCGGAGACTTCCTCCTTCCTCAGGTAAATGTTTCAGGAGCTCCTTGAAGCCTACGCATTTATACATATAGAACAATACATGGTGTTTACAGACTGCCCCTGCAACTGCCCGTTGCCAAGGCAATCACCGTGTTCAGACAGAGAGGTGTCACCTGCAGAACCCCCGAATACACATTCAACAAAAAAACAAACAGGGAAAAAAAAACAGAGAAAAAAAACAGAGAGGCAGAAACATCCGGAAGGCAGAGAGAGCCAGCAAATGACCCATTATATTAAAAACAGATAACATTTGTTCGCTGGTGGGGTAACGTGTAGCGTGACATGAACCCAAGATCCCGGTTGAGGCCGTCCTCATGGGTGCGGAACTTGGCTATCAATTTCTGCTCGACGATTTTGCGTTGTCGTGTGTCTCGAAGGCCGCCTTGGAGTACGCTTACCCGAAGGTCGGTGGATGAATGTCCATGACTGCTGAAGTGTTCCCCGACTGGGAGGGAACCCTCCTGTTTGACGATTGTTGCGCGGTGTCCGTTCATCCGTTGTCGCAGCGTCTGCACGGTCTCGCCAATGTACCATGCTCTGGGGCATCCTTTCCTGCAACGTATGAGGTAGACAACGTTGGCCGAGTCACAGGAGTATGAACCATGCACCTGGTGGGTGGTGTCCTCTCGTGTGATGGTGGTATCTGTGTCGATGATCTGGCATGTCTTGCAGAGGTTACCGTGGCAGGGTTGTGTGGCGTCGTGGACGCTGTTCTCTTGAAAGCTAGGTAATTTGCTGCGAACGATGGTCTGTTTGAGGTTGGGTGGCTGTTTAAAGGCGAGTAGTGGAGGTGTGGGGATGGCCATAGCGAGGTGTTTGTCCTCATTGATGACATGTTGAAGGCTGCGGAGAACATGGCGTAGTTTCTCCGCTCCGGGGAAGTACTGGACGACAAAGGGTACTCTGTTGGTTGCGTCCCGTGTTAGTCTCCTGAGGAGGTCGATGCGATTTTTTGCTGTGGCCCGTCGGAACTGTCGATCGATGAGTCGAGCGTCATATCCCGTTCTTACTAGGGCGTCTTTCAGACGCTGAAAGACGCCCTAGTAAGAACGGGATATGACGCTCGACTCATCGATCGACAGTTCCGACGGGCCACAGCAAAAAATCGCATAGACCTCCTCAGGAGACTAACACGGGACGCAACCAACAGAGTACCCTTTGTCGTCCAGTACTTCCCCGGAGCGGAGAAACTACGCCATGTTCTCCGCAGCCTTCAACATGTCATCAATGAGGACAAACACCTCGCTATGGCCATCCCCACACCTCCACTACTCGCCTTTAAACAGCCACCCAACCTCAAACAGACCATCGTTCGCAGCAAATTACCTAGCTTTCAAGAGAACAGCGTCCACGACGCCACACAACCCTGCCACGGTAACCTCTGCAAGACATGCCAGATCATCGACACAGATACCACCATCACACGAGAGGACACCACCCACCAGGTGCATGGTTCATACTCCTGTGACTCGGCCAACGTTGTCTACCTCATACGTTGCAGGAAAGGATGCCCCAGAGCATGGTACATTGGCGAGACCGTGCAGACGCTGCGACAACGGATGAACGGACACCGCGCAACAATCGCCAAACAGGAGGGTTCCCTCCCAGTCGGGGAACACTTCAGCAGTCATGGACATTCATCCACCGACCTTCGGGTAAGCGTACTCCAAGGCGGCCTTCGAGACACACGACAACGCAAAATCGTCGAGCAGAAATTGATAGCCAAGTTCCGCACCCATGAGGACGGCCTCAACCGGGATCTTGGGTTCATGTCACGCTACACGTTACCCCACCAGCGAACAAATGTTATCTGTTTTTAATATAATGGGTCATTTGCTGGCTCTCTCTGCCTTCCGGATGTTTCTGCCTCTCTTTTTTTTCTCTGTTTTTTTTTCCCTGTTTGTTTTTTTGTTGAATGTGTATTCGGGGGTTCTGCAGGTGACACCTCTCTGTCTGAACACGGTGATTGCCTTGGCAACGGGCAGTTGCAGGGGCAGTCTGTAAACACCATGTATTGTTCTATATGTATAAATGCGTAGGCTTCAAGGAGCTCCTGAAACATTTACCTGAGGAAGGAGGAAGTCTCCGAAAGCTTGTGAATTTAAAATAAAATTGCTGGACTATAACTTGGTGTTGTAAAATTGTTTACAATTGTCAACCCCAGTCCATCACCGGCATCTCCACATCCTGAAGATAAATGGCATTATGCAATGGTACTATAGCCATATTAGTCGCTTCTGCAGCATATTACTAGGAATTGACATATACTTAGTGATCAGGTCTTCCTTACTCATAGGATAAACTACATTATCCCTCTGAACTAAAGTGCCTTCTTCAAATCAATGATTTGTATTCTCCATACGTATTATCTAACCTCATCAGTTCTCAGTTGTGTGCTCTTATTTTGGGGGAGGCATCATTTTCTGATTATACTCTGATTGCGTTTTTCCAAACGTAACACCCCTATTCAAGAAGGGAGTGAGACAGAAAGCAGGTAACTATAGACCAGTTAGCCTAACATCTGTCATTGGGAAAATGCTAGAATGCATTACTAAGGAAGTAGTAGCAGGACATTTGGAGACTCAAAATACAATCAAGGAGAGGCAACATGATTTTATGAAGGGGAAATCATGTCTGACAAATTTATTAGAATTTTTTGAGGAAGTAACAGGCAGGGTGGATAAAGGGGAACCAATGGATGTAGTATATTTGGATTTCCAAAAGGCATTCGCTAAGGTGCCACATAAAAGGTTACTGCACATCATAAGAGCTCGTGGTGTTGGGGGTAATATACTGGCATGGATAGAGGATTGGCTAACTAACAAAAAACAGAGTCTGGATAAAAGGGTCATTTTCAAAATGGCAATCTGTAACTAGTGGGGTACCGCAGGGATCAGTACTGGGGCCTCAACTGTTTACAATATATATCAATGACTTGGATGAAAGAACAGAGTGTCGTGTGGCCAAATTTGCTGATGATACTAAGATAGGTGGAAAAGCAAGTTGCGAGGAGGACGCAATGTATCTGCAAAGGGATATTGACAGGTTAAGCGAATGGGCAAAAATTTGGCAGATGAAATATAATGTGGGAAAATGTGAAGTCATCCACTTTGGGAGGAAAAATAAAAAGCAAAATATTATTTGAATGGAGAAATACTACAAAATGCTGCGGTACAGAGGGATCTGGGTATCCTCATACACGAAACACAAAGTCAATATACAGGTGTGGCAGGTAATCCGGAAGGCAAATGGAATATTGGCCTTTATTTCTAGGGGGATGGAGTATAAAAGCAGGGAAGTCATGCTACAACTGTATAGGGTGCTGGTGAGACCACACCTGGAGTACTGCGTACAGTTCTGGTGCCCTTATTTAAGGAAGTAAATACTTGCATTGGAGGCGGTTCAGAGAAGGTTCACTAGGCTGATTCCGGGTATGGAAGGGTTGTCTTATGAGGAAAGATTGGACAGGTTGGGTCTATACTCATTGGAGTTTAGAAGAATGAGAGGAGATCTTATTGAAACATAATATTCTGAGGGGACTCGATAGGGTAGATGGTGAGAGGATGTTACCCCTCATGGGGGAATCTAAAACTAGGGGGCATAGTCTCAGAATAAGGGGTCACCCGTTTAAGATGGAAATGAGGAGGAATTTCTTCTCCCAGTGGGTCGTGAATCTTTGGAATTCTTTACCCCAAAAAGCTGTGGCGGCTGAGTCATTGAACACATTCAAGGCTGAGTTAGACAAATTTTTGATCAGCAAGGGAGTCAAAGGATATGGGGGAAAAGGCAGGAAAGTGGTGTTGAGGTAACAATCAGATCAGCCATGATCTCATTGAATGGCCAAATGGCCTTCTCCTGCTTCTATCTCTTATGGTCTTATGGAATTATGCATAACAATGTTTCTTAGGCACAAGATGAACTTGAAGCAGAGGGTCTCAAAGGGGAATTTGATCGAAATCAAGCCACCAAGACCTTGGCTACTACCCTAAACAAGCTCATCGACAAGCTTGAAGGTACAGCAGATTCATACGAAGAGGAGGATACGGACACAGCAAGGGGTAGTCCCAGTCGCGCTCCAAAACAGACAGCAGGTACAAGACTCTCATTTTATCAATTCCCCTCCATGATCCTTGTCTTTTTTTTCCCCTTGACCTTTTCTTCTGTCATGAAAAGGACAACTAGTGTTGGGGCTCAAGCCTTCTCTTGGCAGACATCATCTGGTACTGTGCTCAAGCAGGAAAAAATATCTGCTCAAAGATGCTGAGCCCAATTGTGCATTTTCATCACCAGCCTGGCTGATATCTGCTAACTCTGTTGAGACCAGGGATCAAACCGAGCATCTTTGCGCTCAGTATAAATAAGTGCCACATCACGTGATTCATTTGCTGACTGAGCCATCTGGGTTTTTCCTGTATTTCTGAAAGTTAGAGCCCTGGAGAGAATCTGTACAACTTCTGTATCAAAACCCAGCAGTGTTGGCATATAAAGGTTTAATGTGTTTGTCATTTTGGAATGCCAAGTACACTTTCAACTCCATGTGAATTGAAAATTCTACTGTTATAAGGGTCATGGCTTTTTATGTCTTGAGCTCTGACCTACAAATGGGGGGTAGGTCAGAATCAGTAATCTTCTCAGTGGACCTATAGGTATTACCCAGTTTCTGTTGCTAGAGTATTTATTTAGGATCACAAGATAAATATAATGAGGAAGGCCATTCAGTTAATCTTCATTCATTAAACTATAAAAGACCCTCCACTTCTTATCTCTCCCTCCCATTGCAACATCTTTTTTTTCTTGAATGATTCCAGGGTTTTTGCCTCCAATACTTATACTTATCTGGGAGTCCATCCCATATATTGATCACTTTGTGTGAAGAACTTCCTGACATCAGTCCTAAATTTCCCTTTTTTTATTAGTTTGAATCCCCACTGTCCTATACTCTCAATTTAGTGACCTTTTCCATACCGTTTACTATCTTGTACACCACTGTACACTCACCTCTTGGTTGTCTCCTTTTAAAAGCTGAAAAGTCTAGTCTTTTCCCCATCATTCAGACCTCTGATTCCAGGAATCAGTCTCATTGGCCTTCTCTGCAACACCTCCAGTGCTTTGTGACCAGAACTGGACATAAGGTTGGTCTAACCAGGGCACTAATGATCTGAACATGACTTCATCTGACTTGTACATAGCCAATACAATAGAATACTTCAGTACTTTGTTTGCTTTATTGATTACTGCTCTATGGTGGTTGGATATGTTGAGCTTTGAGTTTACTGAGACCCCTAGGTTTTTTAATTTCGTCCTTAACTATTTTGACACCATTCATGGGAATGTGTGTCATGGGAGTATATTGCCCTTTTTTTCATCCAGTATCAACATTATATTTCATCTATCTCTAATACACTTACATATTTTGTCCCCTTATTTTGTATTTCCTGAGTTTCCTCCTCAATTAACTGTCCCTTCCTCCTAGTTTTGTATCATAGAATCATATAGCACAGAAGGAGGTCTTCGGCCCATCGTGCCTGTGCTGGCTCTTTGGTAGAGCTATCCAATTAGTCCCACTCCCCCGCTCTTTCCCCATAGCCCTGCAATTTTTTCCTTTTCAAGTACATAGCCAATTCCCTCTTGAAAGTTACTATTGAATCTGCTTCCACCACCCTTTTGGGCAGGTACATCTGCAAGTTTGACCAATTTATAATGAGTTTCTGAATTCAACTCACTGATGTAGATAAGAAACAGTAGTGGTCCCAATACTGATCCCTGGGGCATGCCACTCAGTTCTTCTCACCCTTACATAACTCCGTTAACGAGTACCTGCTGTTTTCTACCCTTCAACCAATTTCTTAGCCATTCTCAAGATTCCCCCCGTATCCCCACAGTTTTGAGCTTGAATAGTTGCCTTCATGTGAAACCTTGCGAAAACTTTTTGGAAATCTAGGCACACCATGTTGTAGGGCTTTCTGCAATTCACTTGGGTTGCCACTTCCTCTAAAGTCAAAGGTTTGTCAGACAAGGTCTACCCCTTCGGAATCCATGCTCACTGCTGTTTACTAGGTCATTACAGATAACCTTTTAAGTTTACTCTTGATCAATTCCATTATTTTACACTATGTTGAAGTAAGATTAATGGGTCTGTAGTTGCCAGTATTTGTTTTGTCACCCTTTAAGAAAATGGACACTGTTCACCTGTTTCCAGCCAACTGATTTCTCCCCAGTGTTCAATGACTCCCTCAATCATCATCAATGCCTCACAAATTTCCTCCCTTGTTTCTCTTAGTACTTTGGGATGAATATCATCTATCCCTGGTGATTTAATTTGCTTCGAGCTCTTTTAGCCTGTCTAGAACTTCCATTTCATTTATATCCAAGTCATTAATTCTACTTGGGGTTTATCACTACTTGAGGGCATGTTGCTCACGTCGTCATCCCTTGTGGCTAATTGGAGGAAGTAATCATTGAGAATGTTAACTACCTTTTTATGCTCATCCTGTTGCCTGGGTTATTAGATAATCCTTAAGTTTACTCCTGATAATCAATTCCATTATTATCATAAGTGCCATGGGACATTTTACTACATCTAAGAACATAAGAAATAAGAGCAGGAGTAGGCCATCCGGCCCCTCAAGCCTGCTCTGCCATTCAATAAGATCATGGCTGATCTTCGACCTCAACTCCACTTTCCCGCCCGATCCCCATATCCCTTGATTCCCTTAAGAGTCCAAAAACCTGTTGATCTCAGTCTTGAATATACTCAACAACTGAGCATCCACAGCCCTCTGGGGTAGAGAATTCCAAATATTCACAACCCTCTGAGTGAAGAAATTCCTCCTCACCTCAGTCCTTAATGGCCGATCCCTTATCTTGAGACTATGTTCTCTAGTTCTAGACTCTCCAGCTGGGGAAACAACCTCTCAGCATCCACCCTGTCAAGCCCTCTTAGAGTCTTATGTTTCAATGAGATAAAGGTGCTATATAAATGCAAGTTGTTGTTTCAGCACTATTTACATTTTATAGTTCTCTCCTCCACTGTCCTTTTTTGTAGTAGAGAGAATTTCTTACTGTTATATTTTACGATTGCAGTTACACATTTAACCCATGTATCTTTGCCCCTTTACCTTGCTCCCCGCAGGATTTGTAGAGATTGTTCTTCCTCAGTTTATTTTATTTTTGTTCATCTATTTAGGGCCACACTTATTTAGTCTTTGCTTGCTGATCTTGGGTATGTTTTTATCCTGCATGCTCAGGATTATGCTTTTAAAGGCACTTGTCCATTACAGAAGTGTTGTTGAATAGTACCCACCGATCAGTTTCCTTAAGTTGGTCAATCATTTCTTTTGAAGTTAGCCTTGCCAGAGCCTAGACCAGGATACCCACAGGTTTCAGCCAAATGTTTCCAGGCAAGTGCACCACCAGTGGAACTTTACCTTTTCTTTAACATCCCAATCCTAACCAATGATGTTTTGCATTCAGTTCTGTGTCCTGGTGGTGACTGTTAAAACTACTCACTCTTTTATCTAGATGACTGATGGCAGCTATCTGAAGTATAGGGGTACTTGTACCCCTTTTTGTGGAAACTGAAGGTGTTTAAACATTACAAGATCCTAGGACTTATGTACTGTAAAATCTATAATAGCCTTTGTACCTTTGCTACTGACTACTTACTGCATTTCAGAAACTGATGAAGAGACTGAGGGGCACGTTAAAGTCCGAGTCACAAAAATCAACCCAGGCAGTCCACTACATAAAGAGATGAAAGTGCGTGAAATGAGTGGTACAGACCCCCAGCTCCGACAAATTCAGAATGTGGTGAAAGAGCAGCTGGAGAAAGCTGGATTAAAAGCAGAAGGTAGTTCTGACTTATTTATACTGCAACAAAAACCTTCCAAAATTCCCTCTACTGCAGTGGGAACCAAGATGTTATTTTAAAATGAGACAGCGAAGGACTTTAATCACACCACCTGAAGTGGCAAGAAATAGATTTGCTTTACTCTAGCGCCTGGGTGTTTCAGAGCACTGCCCTTTTGTCTGACCTGAATTTGGATCTGGCCCAGAATGATGGGGTGAATGCCTGCCAGCTACAAGGGTCTCAAGTGAAATGAGTTCAGCCAATGTCACACCAGTTTCTGTGACATTAAACCACAAAAATACCCATAATGGGGCACTACATTGTCAGCTTTGCTGAGTCATGAAGCTGGCTGATGCTGTGGGAAATTTAATAATGCACACTCTGTGGAAGGGAGTACTTACTCTGAAGTCGTGCTTAAAGAATGTTGGTAAAAGTAAAGGCAGTTTTTCCCTGTATCTAATCCTTGCCTATGGGAGTGTTTAATGTTGACAGTGGTTACCTGAAGTGGAAATATGTTCCAATCCCCAGCATTGACCTCCCTCCCCTTGAGTGTCCAAAGGTGCAGAAAGGAAAAAATGCATTTATTAAAACTGCACTGTTATCTAACCTGACAGCAGGCTTAATAAACCACACTGTTTTAGTTTGTGTGTTTGAACCATTTCTGTATAAGTTGCATCGCTGTATGTAAGGGTTCTAAATGTCATTTTAGGGGTTACTGATTGGCTGCCACATTAAATGCTTTTGATTTGGTTCTGTTTAATTTTTCATTTTGAAAGATAAAGGCCTTGAGAGAAAATATACACATTGGGTCAGATCTTGCTGGAGTGGGGAATCTCGTGGTGTGCGCCATTAGATCGACTTTTTCCTGCACCCTTGCGCTGTAACTTGCTGAGAGTGCGAGCTGATAACGGCGAGGACAACGGGGTATCTGGGTCCTTAGTGAACGATGGGACCAACAGTCTATCTTCTTAATCAATGAGATTTAAGGATTGAGAGAGAAACTGAGGAGGATGAATTAGAGTTCAGTCAGGTACAGAAAGAGAAATAAATGGAAAAAGATTGGATTAAGAGAGAAAAGAGACTAAGGAAAAGTAAGATTTGAAATTTTTAAAAAATCTCTAACAATAATTGACTACATGCAGGAATGAGACTCAACAGTTTAAATAGTTCCCTTTCTGGGCCGGAGAGGTTGATTGGCATTGCATTAACAATTATCACGTTGTTAAAAAGGTACGTGCGCTGTTAAGTTCCAGCCCTAACTTTCTGCGGCGAGTTTAATGGGCAATTAATGTGCAAATCCAGCAAGTTCTTCAAAATAACGGGGAGGCTAAGGGCAAGATGACATTTGTGCAAAATAAATCAACCAGCAAGTTCTGAAGATTCAGAACTAGCAGTATATCTCTTAATCCCCTGAACTAGCTGGCCGATTTGCACATTAATAACGGCCTGCGTCGTTAACATGCTGTTGTTTTTCCAGCAAGATTCAGCCCAATGACTTAGTTGAAGTACCTATTTCAGCCACTATAAGCCACATGATTGACTACTCCTGATAATTCCGTGCTGTTCTTTGCACAAAGTTCAAATTACCCAGTAATTGGAATGAACTGACTTCCAATTTAAGAGGAATAGACTATCTGTAAATGTTGCCTCTGGCAGGAAGAAGGGATGAAAAATACAGCCTTGCAAGGTGCTGTTCATTTCCTACAAGTTTTGCAAGACTTTACAGGTTCAACTTAATTTTTTTTCTTAAATCAATTAATCCAGATCATAAACTAGTGGAATTTTCAATCCTGAAACACTAATTCAGTTGGATAAGCAAGGTTTTAAATTATTATAAGCAATGAATCTTTATAATGTGGTTGACTATGATGATCTAAGTTTGATGGGTTAACTTGACTGTAGTTTTTATTATTTTTAATGTGCTATATTCCTTGTACTTTCAGTTGTGCAGTGTTTTTCGATTTATTGTCATCCTCCATTGATCCATGTGCTTGAGTAGGTATTCCTTTCTACCCCCCAAACATCACTCTAAAGCAACTTACCTGTTTAAAAGCGGATGGTACAGAAGAATCAGAGTTGAGGAATGTAGCTTGTTCTGCATCCTACCTTCTGTACAACTCCCAAAATATGCAACAATATTATTTGCCTGATCACTTATTCAGTGTGGTTTATGTGGAAAAAGGTCTTTGATTTTGTGTTTTTTTTAAAAAATCGTCCTGAAATTTAAATTTGCCATTTCGCGCGTACTACTTGCCAGACTGCCTTTTATACTGCACATGAGCCAGCCCCCATGTGGTCTGACAATGCCTTGGTTTGACCTCCTTCCCCCCCCCCCACTGCTCTGTGTGTTTGAGGAAGCACTTTGCTGCTCATGTTCCAGTAAAGAATGGGGAGTTAGTGTACTGAAGTAATTCCTAATTCTTTCCATGACTACCTTTCCTCTACATTTAATTATTGTGAGCTTTTTGTCATGTTTCCTATCACTTAGGGCAGTTTATGCTCACTTAAAATTGTTTTGGTTTCCATAACATGTTTTTTTTTGCTCAGAATGTTTAAATATCATTAGAGCCCATCAGATTATTTCACAGATGATAAATGTGAAGGAGGGGTAGACTGTATACAGTGTTTCAAACTAAGGTGCCCAGGTATTTGTTCACTTTACTTGCATGTTATTTCAGTTGCTGTATACTAATTTTTTTTTCGCCCTGGTGGAAGCAGAGTTTTCCCTTTTGGATAGCTGGCATTGTGTTTCAGAAGTTAGGTTGGAAGTCCTGAGTGTGCGAATATTTGCAGGGGATCCCCCACACGAGTGATATTACAGTGGCGACATAATTTACCACAATTCTTGCAAAAAGATTGGCAATTCATGCATTTTGAATATGTGAGCGCAGCCGAGTGAAATAGCAGAGGAGTGGTTAGATGAGGGGGAAGATGGAGTGAAGCACTGCAAGAAATTCACCCACTTAGATGTAGCTCACCTCCAATTACTTGTTGAAATGCTCGACATTTAATATTCACCGTATTGTATTGAATTCTCATGTGAATCTGTCCTTTTGTGCAATCAGTCTGACCTAAAGTAGCTAGTGGCAATTGAGTAAAATTAGGGATTCAAATAAACTTTTAATTGTGGTTTTACAGGCTGCAAACAGATATTTTAAATGGTTTTTTAAATAGCATTGCCGTTTTTGCAGAGTAAACTTTATACAGATGCAGTGACTATTCACTGTTGTGAATAAACACTGGATTTTTTTTTCAGGTAAAATCGAAGTGAAGATTGTAACAACCGGATCACTTGGGGACGATGATGATATGCACTGGCTATCAGAAGAAGACACCAAATCCTTCAGAGAGCTTCTCATCAACTTACTGGTGAGAATGTTTGTTCAGTACTGTTATTAGAGAATTTGGAATGAGCAAGATTGATGCTGTTTCCTCCCCAAAGGGTGTTCAGAGCAGTGATCTCCACGTGCCTTTTCAATTCTTAGACGTGAGGTGGAATTTGCTGAGACCCTGCCCCACCAGCAGGACCTCACACAGTGGGCAGCTTCCAGAAAATCCCAGGTGCATTGCATGCTATTATGTTAATACCTATTAATACAGTGCACCCACGATTCTCTGATTCGCTCACTGATGGTGCGGGGCTCTGAAAAATCCACCCACAAACTCTTGCAATCTATTATTGGTCACAGTTCTTAAAACACACTCTAAATGGAGTGTTTTGGTTTTGAGGAATGATTTATATCTAAACTTGGAGAAGCTCAGTATGGATACTTTCAATATAATAATGGGAAATTGGCTAAAAATATGCAACTTACAACATTGACCTCTTCTGTCCATCACCTCCCTTCCCTTTTTTATTGTTTCTCTTCTCCCTCTTCCCACTACCTCCCCCCTCCTCCAAACGACCTGTTGTATTAATCCTCCCATTTAGTACCCATCTGGATGCCAGTGTGAAGGTATCCAAGCCAAGTCAGTGAGGGGTAACTGCTTCTTGTGGTCTGTGTGCATGAGAAAAGTTCCATAGGCAAATGCAATAATGTATCAGGATTAACAGCAGCCTGGTGATGAACATTCGGTCCTATCATCTGAAGGAACATGAGTGGCATTTTTCCCTGCTTTCTGAAATCTGTCATGCCATGTGGAAATTGGAGGTTTTTCATCTGTGTTTACAAATGGAAACATGCATTAAGTGTGCATAATTTAAACTATTTATACTTTTCAAACAGACTGGTGGGAGTGAAGAAGTTTACAAAGAACAACAGAGGCAACAGCAGTTAGAGGATAATTACCGCTTTGTGTGGGGAAAAAGCCAAGAAGAAGCACCATCATCGAGCAGCACAGATTCTGATGATATGGACTTCTAGGGACACAAGACTCTCTTGGTTTAAATCAGACACATCTTAGGGTGTTGGCACAAGAACCAGTCAATTTGCACTTTGCCATGTGTAATGGCACATTTATTGTGATCGCTGATCACAATCGATAATAAATGAACCTGCAGAAGAACGGTCAGAATTTTGTATTTTTATTGGAGTTAAAAGTGGAATTTTATGTGTTTATCTGATGCAATTTTTTTTTGTGTTGGAAATGGTGTGTATGGGTAATGCTAAAATCTTATGAATGTGTTTCTTGGTAATGAACCTTACCACCAGAACACACAGGCAGTCAGACATCCTCCTTGACCTACAGGCAAATGTGTTTCCATGAGAGGTAAGGACTGTTCATTAATGTGGAGAGTGGACACTGAATGTAATGTTTTTATCCCAAAATGGATGTGTCTCTTTAATGAAAGTAGAAAACTGGACAGGTGAAGAATCTGTAAGGGTAAGAAGGCTGAGCAACCTGATGGCAGAAATCTTTGGCATTGCTGTGCATCAGCATAGTGGTAGAAACCTGGACTGTGAAGCTTCAGATAAAGCCAACAGTTCCAGCCTTTAGATGCCATCACTGGCTTCAAGCTGTTTGGGATGTATTTCTTTCCTGATGGTAATGTTTCTGCCATGTTAGCCAAAGTCAGAGACCATAAATAAACTTTTTTTAGGCTAACCAATACCCAATTTATGCTTGAGGTTTCAAGATAACACATCTGATCCTTTTTTTAATGTCCAAACCAATGACCAAGATTGTCTTGTGGCAATCTTGAAATGGCAACTTGCTGCTAAAAGTATAGCCAACCTGGCAATCGCATCCACCTTGCCTTAGCAATTAGATATCGTGGCTACCAGATATTTGTCTCCGGTAGCTAACCAGTCATTTTATTAAAGTTTGTGTATATGTTTGATTGTCTCATCTTTAATATGAATTTTTTTGTGCTAGCTGCTTTGTAATTCAAGAAAATATGGATTTGCTTTGCGAATAATGCAGCAATTGCAATGAAAGTTTGCCATACTTAAGAAGACCAAGTAGGTATCTACTTTCTCAGAGTCTTAAAATATTTGGGCAGCACTGTGATTTGAATAATGTTTAATAAAAACACAGTATCCTGTTTATGTAGTGTTTAACCTTTTTTCCTGAATGAAGCACTTAATGGGTGAAAGACTTCCTTGCATGTATTGGATTGACTGTCGTATCATTTAAGTCCACTTTTGGGCAAGTGGAAGCCTGAATGAGAGCCCTCCTTCCTTCCTTCCCCGCCCCTCACGGTACGCAAGATATTCCCCCTCTCGCTCAATTATTCCCTGTGCTTCAATAAATATTCCTGTAGGATACCTGTTAGTGGATTTTTTTTCCTCTGTTACTGTATTCAACAAAGGGTTGTTAATCCTTCAACAATAACTTCCACTTGATTCTGGCCTGAGTGGTTATTAAACAATGAGCTTTAATAGATTGACAACAGTATTAGTTATAATATAACTGTCTTCAGATTACATTAAATAACAAGCAATTAAGACAACCTGGTTTGTCCGTGGACCTGATCAGATTTGACCTCCGCAGCAGCCTGGGAGAGGTGGATTTCCAAATGTCCTCTCGAGAGCTCTAACCTTTGGGAGGGAGCATGCCCTATCTTTATACTGTTCGGCTGCGTTGTTCTGCACGTAAGCATCTGATCTTATCTCCTAGTTATAAGTCATCCCACCGTGCTGACGCCACGTTAGCAACTCAAGCTTATGGGGGTTATATTGGATAGCCCCCCGAAAACGGGCGCTGGGATCACTGCACAATTAACCAATGTCTGGTTGCAATGCAGGCAGCGCGTAACATTCGTGCTGCCTGATAATTTCAATGATTGATGCATGCAGCCAGTGCTACCTGCGCTGTTGATTGGCGGCATGCACCAGCAGGAGGCCTTGATATCTGGAGTGGCTAGCTCTACTTAAAGGCAGCCTGCACCTCTTAAAGGGGAGGTGCACTGTGACTGCAGGAAGACCTTTTGGGAAGTGCTCAGATATTGCAGGCCCAGCCATCCTTCGAGAGCGCGGCACCAAGGTTCTTGGACGGTGCACTAGAGGCCTTGGTGGAAGAGGTGGACAGACTGAGGGCCATCCTATATCTGCAGGGGGGAAGCAGGCCCTCTAGATATATGCTGAAGAGGCAGTGGGCGGCTGTGGCAGAAGAAGTAAAAGCCAGGAACATCTCACCACGCCATGGATGCAGTGTAGGAAGAAATTCCATGATTTGAAATGAGTGGTCATGGTGAGTGAGTTCAACTGTAATCTGTCATATCTTACCACTAGCCTCATCCACTGCTCCACGCACTACACCACCCCACTCCCACCAACAAACTTTCAATCAGTATGCAACCCTGCAAATCAGATGCTGCATCTCACCCTCCCACGTTACCACTGTTGCAAGCCGCACACTCTCAACTCAGATCTCACACACTGGCAACTATTCAACCATGACAGCCACATCACCCAACATGTTTCAGGACACTCACTGACACACTTCCCCTTTTTTGCAGGAGAAGATGGTGCACAATACTAGGCAGCAGGAAAGAACTGGGGGAGGACAGGCATGCCTACACATCCTCCTCTTCATCCTCCCCTCCCCCCCTCCAATGGAGGAGAAGGTGCCGCCCATCTTTGGACGGGCCATCGCCGTGGCCATTGGCTGTATGGGAGGTATCGATGGTGAGGGTTTCTGCATACCTAATCCTCCTCCTCGCTTCCAACTTCTCCCTCAGTCCACAATCTTTTCTGACTGGTGTTGTGGATGGTGTAAGCATGCACGTCCTGCTTTCTCCTCTCCCTGCACCACAACTCAACCCGTGTCCCTTTGTCATTTCAGATACCCAAGAACTGGAACTTGCACAGAGGCAAAGGAAGATGACTGTGATGATGCAGACACACCATCACTTGATCTGACACTCGCAGCCAACAGCTCAGATACTGACACTGTGTCAGTCTAGGATAGAGGCGGGATCTGCAGGTGGGGCGACACCAGGCACAAGGGTGGGGGGGGGTGCGCAGATACCACAGGTGCTAGCTCGCCAGAGGACAAGGTCGCACACTAGTTCTGCTGCAGAGGAGTCAGATGATTACTTTGATGGGCCAGTCTACAGATGAAGGCTGTTGGGCATACACAGCCAAATGCTTTGTGCACTGGAAAGCCTGCCAGAAAGCCTGTGCACGACGTCATAGGGCAATTGGGAAGGCAAATGGTATGTTAGCCTTTATTGCAAGGAGGTTGGAGGATAAAAGTTAAGGAGGTCTTGCTGCAATTATATAGGGCTCTGGTGAGACCACACCTGGAGCACTGTGTACAGTTTTGGTCTCCTTACCTAAGGAAGGATATACTTGCCTTAAAGGGGATGCAACAAAGTTTCACTAGATTGATTCCTGGGATGAGAGGGCTCTCCTTTGAGGAGAGATTGAGTAGAATGGGCCTATATTCTCTGGAGTTTAGAAGAATGAGAGGAGATTTCATTGAAATGTATAAAATTCTGAAGGCTTGACAGGGTAGATGCTGAGAAGCTGTTTCCCCGGCTGGAGAGTCTAGAACGAGAGGTCATAGTCTCAAGATAAGGAGTTGGCCATTTAGGACTGATGAGAAATTTCTTCACTCAGAGGGTTGTGAATCTTTGGACTTCTCCACCCCAGACGGCTGTGGATGCTCAGTTGTTGAGTATATTCAAGACTGAGATCGATAAATTTTTGGACACTAAGGGGATCAAGGGATATGGGCATTGGGCGGGAAAGTGGAGTTGAGGTAGAAGATCAGCCATGATCTTAGTGAATGGCGGAGCAGGCTCAAGGACCCCTATGGCCTACTCCTGCTCCTATTTATTACGGCATGGAGGAGTCCAATTCTAACTTGGCACAGGGCTTTGCGCAGAGCTTGGAGCCCATCCATTCCCACATGGAATGGGTGGTCACCTCCATCAGCACACATGTGGAACCCACTATGTGCAGTATCTGATGACCGATGTCTCAGCTTCCATTGCAGCACAAACATCTGCTGTCCAAGGTCTGACTGCTGCTTTGGAAGCTGTTATTGTACCTCTGGGTTCCACTGGAATAGGGCTTCACAGCAGTCCAGCAATCTGTTCTCCAGCAGATCACCAGGATTGCTGAGACGCCACCCCAGGAGAGTGGCAGTGATGCCATGGAAGACCAACCTGCTGTTCTCTCCCAGGATGACCGCATTCCTGCTCCCACTCCTGCCAGTGCCCTTGCTGTTGCCAGCCAGGCCAGACTGCTGCAGCCCAGGCCGAGATGGCCCTCCTGGCCCAGAGCTGCTCGAGGTCGTCCTCCAAGGCCATATGCACTCTCCTCCATTGAAGGTCAGCAGCTTCCCACCACCCATGCTCCAGCCACTGGAGATGCACCTCATAGGAGCACTAGGAAAGGTGAAGGCATTAAGGGAATGCACAAGGGTGAATAGTATCAGTTTGTTTGAATCATTTCATGTGTAAATCCATAAATGTGGTTATGAATTTGTATTTGGTGTTGGTTTTCATTTCTGCGATGAGTTGAGGGAGGAAACAATGTGCAATCATGAGGACGATTTGGTCATCTGGGAGAGGAAAGGTAAGGAGTGTGGGACTGTTGGGGAATGGGGAGGTGTTGAGGTTACTGATATCGCTCATTAATCATCTGATCGCAGAGCCCTGGCAGACAAGGCCTGTCTACCTTGTTGCCTCCTCCTCCCTCTTCTGGCAGCTTGTCCTACTCTGGCCTCTCTGCATGCTCCCAGTCATGCTCAATTCCCAGAGGAAGCCCTAGCAGGCCACCCATGTCTGGAAGCAACTTTGGTCAGCACACTATTTTAAATGTCACTAACAGTACTGCAAGACCAACCAGACCACTCTCTCTAGAATATTGCAACTTTCTCCAAGTATAGTAACCTACAAACACACAATTGTACCAGCATCCAGAATAACTAACCTGTAACTCCTGCATGATCCCTTTAAATAGCGCTGGTAGGGGGGTCCTCCATGCTGTTTAAGTCCTGTTCAGCTGTGTGAGGTTGAGTGCGTTGGCTGGAGCGGGGAGTTCCAAAATGCTGCTGGCTGCTTCAAATCAGTGTTGCACACTGATTTATGTCATCATCTCCCTACTCTACATATTGCCGGCATTCGTTAGGTACATGTGCGCAAACACCTTTACCAAGATGGCGTCCTGCGCACTTCACGCCAGAAGTGTACGCGCATCTCGGACACCATTTTCGGGGCTTAGGAGTCAGCGTAGCACTTACAAAACTGGCGCTACACAGTCCAGTTTCGCCCCAAGCTGTTTTAGCTAACGTAGCTAATGACCTCGGTTTACAAGCTGTTACTTTTTGAGGAATGCATAGCCTTCCTTATGAGTACATTTCCCCCCCCCCCCCCCCCCAAGATAAAGGGGGGGGGGGAAATGTACACAGATCCCTGCCAAATTCAGCCTTGCAACAGCCCCACCAATGACAGATGTGGTTGCTAAGAAACAAACATTGTTTTGTTGTAAACCAACTGCTGACGTTAATGTTATCTATTCTATGGCCTCCCTGATGTTGCCCTGTGTAAACTGTCCTTGTTCTCAGAGATGCTGAACTCTGCATACCCCCCCCCCCCCCCCCACAACTTTAACATTTGTCCTCTTGCTAAAATGTTTTTGGCAATATGCGAGCCGGTATATTTGACAATCTTATTTTAAACCATATTCTTACAATTCCCATTAACTGTTTTATTCTGCTGTTCAACTGGAACAAAACCAGAGTGGGCCAGTAGCTTGAGCAATAAGAAATATTTGGCTCCCAACCAGAAGATTTTAAGTTCAAACTCTAGATTAAGTCTGGTCTACATATTACTCCAACTTCCAAGCCAAGGTTAGATAGTTAAAGTACACCTTTAAATAAGGTTATCCAGTAAATAATATATGTGCTTGACATAATATTGAATGTATATGCCCACTGGTTGTAAGAGCCAATAGAACATTTTATCACTTTCTTGAACTTGTACTTTATGGATCCACTTCTACACTCTGTCCATCTGCTGACATCCCAATCTCTCCATATAATCTTTTTTCCAATTACAAGAAATAAGAGCTTGGCAAGTATGGGATCTGTGGGCAAAGGCAAAAAAATTGTTGGGATTGTGCTTCAGATCAGGTGTGATGCTGTGCAGAGGGACAAATGTCACTCGACTGTAAAGTCGTGTTAGAGGAGCCTCTTGGGATGGTCAAGAAGGGATGTGTATTTTGGGTGTGGAGACCTATGAGATCTTTATTATCTAATAGGACAAGTATACTGAACCTCAGCTTATACCTTACCCAAAGTTCGGTGTGGCCCCACCCCCATGACATTGCAATGGCGTGTCAGGATTGGGTAGAGAAGTCCCATAAGTTATGCTTGTTTGTACTGTCAGCCCTGTTTTTTTCCCCTCTACCCCTTTCCCCCTCCTCCACCCCCCCCCCCCAAAATGCAGAGAAAACTGACACAACATTGATGTAATTCAGCAAATTACTTCACGTACTTTAATTGTGTAAGCTGTAGTTACCCAGGCCCTTTCCTGTTGCTCACAATTTTACTTTGTCATTAAAATCCCAGTGTCATCCTAAGTGAACAAGGGCAATAATTAAGTTACCGTCTCTATCCTACATTAGATCTGGCTTTAATATGCAGTGTTTTGATTGGGGAGTGTGTGGGAAGAATCAACGTTGGTTCGGTGTTTAACTGTTTTGACATAGTTTTAGATATAGGCATTTAAAATATCAAGGCAAAATCTGGACCATGGAAATTTCATCTTGGTCTGTAAACTAAATGTTATATTATAACCTGTCTGTTAACTTAAAAAAAAAAGTGGAGACTAAAGATGTGTTGTGTGGAGTGAGAAAAAAAACATACCCCAGCTCAGGGAATGACTGGTGTTCTGCTCCTTGGTCTCTGCTACAGCTGCTCTGTAGCTGACCGTTAGGAGTTTATGCAAGAACAACCTTTGGTTCCTTCTCTTTGGTCTTGCCAGATTTTCTTTGCTTTGTATTGCTCCCTTTGAGTGAAATAGTGGGTGTGAACGTACCATGTACCATCATGCAGTGTTTGTATGTGCTACCATGCTGCCAAATTCAACACTTTTCCTATTTTCTCCCCTTCCCTTTTCTCCTGAAGGCCTTGTTGCACTCGTGATTTTTTTTTTTGTAGAGGGTGGGGGGGTGAGGAATTCTGTACCTTGCCCATTCTTAACGTGTGGACCTCAATATTGAGTCAGCTGGTTATTTGACTGATCCCATTGCATTTTCCTGTCTTTACCTGCAATCACTGTGCACACACTTCCAGCAGAGGGCTACTGGACAGCAACTGAGAGCAGGAACCACGGCTGAGATTTTTCCATCTCCCTACCCTAAGGGGACTGAAGCTAATTGCAGAACCCTGTTGCCATTGGATTAAAAACAGACCAGGATTCAACCATGTGCATTCCTGGTCTTGACTGACTGTAGTATGGGGTGCCATTCATGAGATACAGTAACCTTCCAAATCTTTGGGCTCTGAAATGCTATTGCAGTCCTCAAAGTTTGATTGATTTATATTTCAACATCCCAATTTATCCTTTTGATCACTTTACTCACTAAGTACAGCTTAATTCTCTAATAGCTAAAAATTACTTCATTAGCTGTAATCACTTATTAGATGCTAGTCATTAATCTTTGCATAAAAACCGTGAAGATCAGGTGGTTTAATTTTCTCTGGTTAACAGATTTGCTACTTTAAAGCAGTCATTAATCTGTTTTAATTGGATTAATGACTGTTGAATAGGATGCAAAAGAATTTTACACCAACCTGTTAACTAGTGTTAATTTAAATTCTCAGTTGCCTCAGTGGCAGGCTGGTGATATTGTGAGGTGTTGACCAATTTGTTCCATTACAGTGTGGTAAGACCCAAGTCTTCACCTCCAATTCCCCAATCTCTGTCGAAGAGAAATTCATGGGAAAAGAGCCACTTCTCAAGGTATGTAGGGGGTGGGGGGGGGTTGATAAATGAGTCAAACCAGAGCCAGAGCACTCTTGCATGGCTCCTGGTGACTGGTTAGAGTGCTATTTAGAGCAGTTGCTTGCTTTCTTGGTTTGGAATGGTATGTTTTTGAGAACATCTGAAAAGGTAGAGGATCTGTCATCATGGAGCAAATACTGGATGAGAACCTCACTGTGTCAAAAGGCAATTTCCTTTTGCTGGGTTTGTATAGACCCATCCTGGTAGTTTTCAGGGTTTTTTTTCTCTTCACATGTAGTATGATCATATTAAACTAGTTGGTGAGCTTGATTTTTGGTCTCACTTTGACATCTGCTTCCCACCCCCTTGCTTTGTATCTAATGCACCTGTATACATTATCAGCACCATTATCTATCTCATGCCACATCTTTATCCACTTACAGTCCTTATTATTTATCTTATTGCAGTGCATCTCCTTTTGAATTATAGCCTTCACCTCCCCTGGCCTGTGCTATGCTTCATCTAATTTTTATCCTTTTGCATAGATTTTTTTTGAATTCGTTCATGGGATGTGGGTGTCGCTGGCAAGGCCAGCATTTATTGCCCATCCCTAATTGCCCTTGAGAAGGTGGTGGTGAGCCGCCTTCTTGAACCGCTGCAGTCCGTGTGATGAAGGTTCTCCTACAGTGCTGTTAGGAAGGGAGTTCCAGGATTTTGACCCAGTGACGATGAAGGAACGGCGATATATTTCCACTTGAAGGCCCCATGGACTAAAGCTTCTAATGTTCTTTTTGGCATGCTGCCATTAGCTGCTGCACTTACTTATATTTGTAATGTTATTTTGAATGAAATAGGTGCATTGGGGTATGTCTGATTAAAGCTTTAACAGTCAATAGGGTTTAGATAATAAACAAATTAAGCCATCTGAACTGATCGTTACAACTTTGTAATCCATGAAGCAATGTTACCTTTTTATTTGTGTCTGTGGTAAAATTGGAGTTTATCAGAAAGGACAAACTTGCATTTCTGTAGCACCTTTCACATGCTCTGGACGTTTTGAAGTGCTTCACAGCCAATGAATTGCTATTAGAGTGTAGTCACCGTTGTAACACAGGCAAACAGGGCAGTCAATTTGTGCACAACAGCAGTGAAATAGCTAGCCATCTAATCTGATTTTAATCATGTTGGTTGAGGGATAAATATTGTCCAGAACATTGGGAGAACTCCCCTGCTCTTTTTAAAATAGTACCATTAGATCTTAAACTGAGGCTACATCTGCCCTAACGTCTCATTTGAAAGCACTCCCTCAGTACTGCACTGAACTGTCAGCTTGGATTATGTGCTCAAAGACTCTCGAGTGGGACTGGAACTCACCACCTTTTTGACTGAGGAGAGTGCGCTAAAAGTGGTACCACTGAGTTACGGCTAATACTTAAAAGCACATAAGGTTGAGATGCGTGTGAACCACTGGCGTTTTGGCGCACTCAGCCATTTTATTTTCTATTAGCATAGCTGATCTGAATTTTCTACCTACCTTACTTATTTGGGTAGAAGCTATTTTCCATAATTAGTCTAAAATCATCAATTAGAGGATGCATCCAATTGACTTTGCACACCTGGGTTGGGGTTTTCCGGATCTGTTTGCCAACCCATGATTTTCCTGCCATTAACTAAATTTTGGGGAGGGGGGATTGGTGAAGAAATCACAGGCTGACAACACAGCAGAAAACCCCAGTCTGGGGAGAATAACATTGTAAATTATTGCATGTCATAGCTTTATTGTAACTAATTATTTGGGTGAACCAAGTTTTTTCATAAATTTGAGTGCAACAATATAATTAAAGTTATGCAAGTACAATTGAATCAGATCACTACTGTGAAGACATTTTAAAATGCACACTTGAAGTTAGTCATTAATATTTACAAAACAGTACAATTCACCACATTTGGTACATAATGCATGGTATGAAAGACCATTGCATGTGACTGAATATTCCACACTTGGCATTCAATAGCTTGGTTGTAACTGATACAGAACGAAATAATGAACATTAAGCAGCTGGAGAAATGGCACAGGTAAAGAAGTAAAAAATGAACCCTTTTATCCCAAAGTCACTAAAGGACCTTGCATTCACAACTTGAATTGACACCTTGGGCTCGATGTTAGCAGGGCTGCAGGTTGTAGGGGAATGAGTAAGTGTACTCACTTTGGCTGACCTACTGAGGTCATTGGAGCACCTCCTGCACTGTATGCAGGTGCACGATATGTTGGTGGTGCTGGTGACCTCCTCTGCCACCTCGAGCCAGGCCTTCCTGGTGGCAGAGGCAGGCCGCTTCCTCCCGCCCGCGGGAAGATCTCTGTCCTCCCCCCTCCTCCTCACCCCATCTATTGATACCTGGAGTGAGGCATCATTAAACTGGGAGCAGCCTTCCTCCTGGGCTGCTCCATGCTGTAATTTTTTCTATTTGTTGCAGCATCTGTCAGTGGAGGACTGCCCCTTTAAATAGAGCTCCTCCAGCTGACAGATCTTACTGCGCATGCGCAGCCCGCCCGACGCGCAAATCAGCAGTGGGGAACCTGGAAGACAAGGTAAGTGGATCCAATTGGGCTGCGATCGTGCGGGTGGCTGACTAATTTCACCGGGCGCGTTACCCACGTGCCCAATAGCCCCCACCCCACATCTCCTTCTGCACTGCCAACACTACTCTGTCACATCACTCCTCATACCCACTCAAACTTCATCCTCATCTTACCTGCGCTTACTCATAAGAACATAAGAAATAGGAGCAGGAGTAGGCCAATCGGCCCCTCGAGCCTGCTCCACCATGGCTGATCTGATCCTAACCTCAAATCTAAATTCATGTCCAATTTCCTGCCCGCTCCCCGTAACTCCTAATTCCCTTTACTTCTAGGAAACTGTCTATTTCTGTTTTAAATTTATTAAATGATGTAGCTTCCACAGCTTCCTGGGGCAGCAAATTCCACAGACCTACTACCCTCTGAGTGAAGAAGTTTCTCCTCATCTCAGTTTTGAAAGAGCAGCCCCTTATTCTAAGATTATGCCCCCTAGTTCTAGTTTCACCCATCCTTGGGCACATCCTTACCGCATCCACCCGATCAAGCCCCTTCACAATCTTATATGTTTCAATAAGATCGCCTCTCATTCTTCTGAACGCCAATGAGTAGAGTCCCAATCTACTCAACCTCTCCTCATATGTCCACCCCCTCATCCCCGGGATTAACCGAGTGAACCTTCTTTGTACTGCCTCGAGAGCAAGTATGTCTTTTCTTAAGTATGGAGACCAAAACTGTATGCAGTATTCCAGGTGCGGTCTCACCAATACCTTATATAACTGCAGCAATACCTCCCTGTTTTTATATTCTATCCCCCTAGCAATAAAAGCCAACATTCCGTTGGCCTTCTTGATCACCTGCATACTAACTTTTTGATTTTCTTGCACTAGGACCCCCAGATCCCTTTGTACTGCAGTACTTTCCAGTTTCTTGCCATTAACATAATAACTTGCTCTCTGATTTTTCCTACTCACCTCGCCAGTATTCATCCCGCCACTACCACTCAACCCAATCCTCATACAATCTCATGGCTCTATCTCATACTCACCCTCTCATGCATCTCTTTCACAGTCAGCCTCACTCAACCTGCCACTACCTGTGCTGCAGCCACAGGGCGTGCATCACATATGTGCAGTAGGCAGCGTATGGTAAACGTGTCGTGAGTATGGAGGGGATGCACAAGGGTGTTTGAGAGTTTGTCATGGTTTTGACTTATATTGAATTTCTGACCAACTCACGTTACATATTATATTGGCACCACTACTGCCACGTCTTTGCGAATCTTGTCTGGTTTGTGCAATAATGCCCTTTCCTGAGGATCACAATGAAGACCCACAACTGATGCCACCCATTGTGTCACTGCAGAGCTGGTGTAGGTGTATTTGCAGGGCTCTTTTGTGCAAACGGCTGAGAGACGTCGGCGATGTCCCCGGTGGCACCCTGGAAGGATGCGGAGGAGAAGTTGTTGAGGGCAGTGGTGACTTTGAGAGCGACAGGTAAGAAGATGGTGCTCGGGCCAGCCGGGAGCAGCTCGGCATGAAGGAGGCTGCAGATGTCCACGACTACATATCGAGTGACTCTGAGCCTCCGTGTGCACTGTTGCTTCGAAAGGTCCAGGAAGCTGAGCCTCGGTCTGTGGACCCTGTGGCGAGGGTAGTGCCCTCTGCGACACATCTCTCTCTGCGGTTGCCCTCCCTCCTACTGTACAGGTGGATATGTCACAGCACTCTGTTGTGGAGCTCCACGTGTCAGAGGTGGACGGTGAGGCTGGTGATGCTGTTCGCCCTCCGAGGAGGTCATGACTGCAGCTACGGCGGCCCCCATCCGGAAGATGTACATCTGAGGGGGTCCGCAAGGTAGGTAAGTGTGTCCTCGCACCGGGGTTGCGGTTCCAGGTCGGTGAATTTTCTAGTTAGGAGGAGGGTGGTGGAGGCCAAACTTTGTCCAATGTGACGGAGTGGCCACCTGTCGAATGCACCTTTGCAGCTGCCACAGGCTGCTGGCTGCATAACCTCCGTTTGAACTGGGAGTGTTTCCCCCAGTATGGGAAACAGTCTCAGTTCAGTGGAAAATCCCATCCCTCCTAATAAAACAGTGCAATCAGGTCTATAAACCACCTGAACGAGCAAGATAAATACTTTCAAGTGGCATCCCGCTGGCTTTAATTGCCTGCGGGATTCCCATCAGCGGGGGCTGCGCGCGCACGCCGGCGCGTCAGTGGGGAACCCGGAAGTGGGCGGGTTGGAGCCGGGCTCCGGTCCCGCTCCGGGATTCCCCGATTTTCGGAGCCCCCCCCCCCCCTGCCAGGAACGCACCCGATAGCGGGTGCTAAAATGATGCCCCTTAAAGCTGAATGTTGTCTACAATATGTCTTGTGAAATGAAAATGACTACACAAATATTGCAACGTTAATAATGTAAATATCTAACTGTTAAATGTTTTTTGCCATTTTTAAAGACTCTTTCAAGCCATTTAGACTTTTTTTTACAGAATATAGCTATTCCATTGCCAATCTTTGAGAAGCATCTGCAATGGCAGTATCCTCCGACATTGGTCTGAATAAAACGCATCAGTTGTGATGTTGGTGGATAATGTCGAGACATTCTCCTCAATATGACCCTTTGCTAATTGTAGGCGTCTGAACAACATCTTGGTGCTGTAACGAGAAAGGCCAGCTCCTGCCAATCATACAGCAAACCACATTAAATCATATTGAAGGGTTTTCAGTTTGCTCTATTCCCTGACTTGGGGCTTAGTTTCCTCTTCTAGGATTGGATGAGGGGCTTGGGGATGATGGGGGTTGGGGGGGAGAAAAGAGATGGTTAAGTAATGTGCCCTCTCATTACTGCACCCTTCTATCCCATGATAACCCTGTACAGGATACTCCATACGACAGCACCAAGTATCTCACAATATCATACATGCCAACCATTAGCTTTCCAACTCATTTGTCTGCTTGTCAGAATTCCACAAGAAAAATCAGCTTTTTTTTTCCCCCACTGGGTTTGGAGGTTGATTCATATTGCCAATCAGGTTAATGGAACCCACAACGGTCAAACAGGCAGATCAGTTGGAGGGAAAACTGAAGGTTGATGGAACCAGTTTTCTCCCACTGTGCACAAACGTGAGGTGGAAAAGTTTCAAGATGGCCTGCTGTGTTTGAGAATTGCAGTTCATTTTAGTATTTCTGTCCAAAAAAGTTGTATGTAACAAATCATGTACTAAAATGCAGCTTTTATAAACTCTTTTCTTTACATGAAGGTTTATTTTCTTGAAGACCAATTATAGCTTTTTTTTTAGATGAGAATATTGTCTGGTGTGATGCATCAACTGGCTTTATTGAGCATTCCTGTCACTGCACTAGTGGAACTGCCAGTGTTTGGAAACAGAACAGGTAGAAGTGGTGAACTCTAATTGCACAGAGATTCCCCTATTTAGCATTTTAGTAATGTATTTTTTGTGATGTGTGATGCAATTACTAAAATGCTAAATATGGGAATCTCTGCAATTTGTTACATTCTGTGCCTTAGCTGTTTACAGATACTGGTGTGATCCCTTTGTTCCTGTGAAATAACCAGAAGTCCACACCACCTGTATTAGAGTGGCTAATATCCACGGGGAAACAAAAGGAGTGACATTAATAATCAATAAGAATATAATAGCTGCTCCAAGATGAGCCAATTAGGGGAATCTTGTACTCTTGGGTGCACCTAACAACACAAGGGGCACAAAAAGCATACTAAAAATACTGCAGAACCAAGGGGTAAAAGAGTGAGGAACTTAAAACAATTAATATCACTAGAGGAAAAAGTACTGGACAAACTAATGGGACTAAAAGCTGACAAATCCCCTGGACCTGATGACCTACATCCGAGGGTTCTAAAAGAGGTGGCTACAGAGATAATGGCTGCATGGGTTATGATCTTCCATAATTCTCTAGATTCTGGAACGGTCCAAGTAGATTGGAAGGTAGCAAATATTACCCCGCTATTCAAAAGGGAGGGAGAGAGAAAACAGGGAACTACAGGCCAGTTAGCCTGACACTGGTAGTCAGGAAAATGCTGGAATCCATTATTAAGGAAGTGGTAACACGGCACTTAGAAAATCATAATATGATTAGGCAGAGTCAACATGGTTTTATGAAAGGGGATTTGTGATTGACAAATCTATTTGTTTTTTGAGCATGTAACTAGCAGGGTAGATAAAGGGGAACCAGTGGATGTAGTATATTTAGATTTTCACAAGGCATTTGATAAGGTGCCATATTAAAGGTTGTTACATAATGTAAGGGCTCATGGGGTTGGGGGTAATACAGTAGCATAGATAGAGGATTGGTTAAAGGACAGAATACAGAACGTAGGGATAAATGGGTCATTCACAGGTTGGCAGGCTGCAACTAGTGGGGTGCTGCAAGGATCGGTGCTTGGGCCTCAGCTATTTACAATCTATATTAATGACGTAGATGAAGGGACCATGTGTAATGTATCCAAGTTTGCTGATGATACAAAGCTAGGTGGGAAAGTAAGCTGTGAGGAGGACAGTCTGCAAAGGGATAAAGACAGATTAAATGAATGGGCAAGAAGGTGGCAGATGGAGTATAATATGGGGAAATGTGAGGTTATTCACTTTGGTAGGAAGAATAGAAAAACAGAATATTTTTTAAAATGTTGAGAAACTATTAAATGTCGGTGTTCAGACTTGGGTGTCCTCGTACAAGAAACAAAGTTAGCTTGCAGGCACTTGGGAAAGCAAATGGCATGTTGGCCTTTATTGCAAGGGGGTTGGAGTGCAAGAGTAAAGAAGTCTTACTACAGTTGTACAAGGCTTTAGTGAGACCTCACCTAAAGTACTGCGTACAGTTTTGGTCTCCTTATCTAAGGAAGGATATACTTGCCTTAGAGGCGGTGCAATGAAGATTCACGAGATTGATTCCTGGGATGAGGGGGTTGTCCCATGAAGGGAGATTGAGTAGAATGGGCCTATACTGGCTGGAGTTTAGAAGAATGAGAGGTGATCTCATTGAAACAAAAGATTATGAGGGGGCTTGACAGGATAGATGCTGAGATTGTTTCCCCGGCTAGAGTCTAGAACTTAGGGGGCATAGTCGCAGGATAAGTGGTCGGCCGTTCAAGACTGAGATGAGGAGGAATTTCTTCACACAGAGGGTTGTGAATCTTTGGAATTCTCTACTCCAGTGGTCTGTAGATGCTGAGTCATTGAATATATTCAAGGTTGAGATGGATAGATTTTTGGACTCTAGGGCAATCAAGGGATATGGGGATCTGGCAGGAAAGTGGAGTTAAGGTCGAAGATCAGCCATGATCTGATTGAATGGCGAAGTGGGCTTGGGGGACTGTGTGCCCTCCTGCTCCTAGTTCCTAGTTCTCATGTTCTTATTAACTAAACCTTCTTATTAACTAAACCTTTAACATTTGCCTCCTTCAGTAATTTTGATATTCAATAGCGCTGCACACTGCACTTTTATGAACTTTAGGATTTTCCCCTTCCATGGCACTATTTCAAAGGGGTTGGAGTGCCAGATCATCGACACAGATACCACCATCACACGAGAGGGCACCACCCACCAGGTGCATGGTTCATACTCCTGTGAATCGGCCAACGTTGTCTACCTCATACGTTGCAGGAAAGGATGCCCCAGAGCATGGTACATTGGCGAGACCATGCAGACGCTGCGACAACGGATGAACGGACACCGCGCAACAATCGCCAGACAGGAGGGCTCCCTCCCAGTCGGGGAACACTTCAGCAGTCAGGGACATTCAGCCACCGACCTTCGGGTAAGCGTACTCCAAGGCGGCCTTCGAGACACACGACAACGCAAAATCGTCGAGCAGAAATTGATAGCCAAGTTCTGCACCCATGAGGACAGCCTCAACCGGAATCTTGGGTTCATGTCACGCTACACGTTACCCCACCAGCGAACAAATGTTATCTGTTTTTAATATAACGGGTCATTTGCTGTCTTTTCTATGTTTCTGCCTCTTTTTTTGGTGGTTTGTATATTTGGAGACCTTGTAGGTAACACCTGTCTGTCTGCACACTGTGATAGTCTTTCCAACTGCCCATTGCCAAGGCAATCTGTAATCACCAGATATTGTTCTGTGATTTATAAATGCGAAGGGTTCGAGGATTTCATTTCCACAACATTCACCTGAGGAAGGAGGAAGCCTCCGAAAGCTTGTGCATTTCAAATAAAATTGCTGGACTATAACTTGGTGTTGTAGAATTGTTTACAATTGTTAACCCCAGTCCATCACCGGCATCTCCACATCATGACTATTTCAAAGAGTAGGGGAGTTCTCCCTGGTGTCCTGGCCAATATTTATTCCTCAACCAACACCTTAAAAACAGATTACATGGTCATTATCTTATTGCTGATGTTGGGACCTTGTGTGCAAATTGGCTGAAGTGTTTCCTACCTTACAACAGTAACTATACTTCAAAAGGTCTTAATTGGCTGTAAAGCGCTTTGGGACGCCCTGAGGTTGTGAAAGGTGCGGTATAAATGCAAGTCTTTTTAGACAATGAGACTTCTATTAAAGGAGTTGGACTCCATACTATAAAATGTGTATTATGTACTGCAATTTGGCCTCAGCAACCTCTGAGTTAGGGCAGTATAGTCGCTACTGCGCGCGTGTGTGTATTCTTCCAGTAGTGAGAAAGGGTCATGGCCTACAACGTAAACTTCCTGCCGCCTTCCGGAGATGCTGACTGTAGCAGCTGTAGTATTTTGCTTTATAAACTGTGAGGAGTTTCGTTTTGCCCAACCTAGTTAGCAGTTGCTAGACCTTATGCGCATATACAGCTTAGGTGGGCGCTGACCGCCTCTTTAATGAAGTCTGATCCAGCGGCCAGGTCAATCGGACAATGGGCACGAGTAGTTTGCGAATTGTTTATATAATATTCCAAACCTCCTTACCCTCCAACTGCACGCCGCAGGTAAAATATTGCCACCAATAACCCAGTACAGCTTTCAATTAGGCACTCTGGAGCCGCTGTGACCGATTGTCTGTGTGGCTTTTATTTCACATAAGATACTCACAGAATTGTAAACATATTGATACTTATGTGTAATAATTCAACATTGCCAAATGTTCCTTGGTAGTTGGTACACTCCTTGGGCTGCCAGGTCGGTAGGCAGGACTGGGTTGTGGGAATGATTGACAATGTCTCGGCCAATTGCGAATTGAGCGTGGAGAGGCGGGAGTTCCGGGGCATGTTGCCAGTTATAAGGCTGAACTGGGGCAGGCTGTCCGTGTTAGTTATCGCCAGGGATGAGAAGAGCCGGATTTGGTAAGATTGAGCAGGAACTTGTGTATGCCTTTATGGAACTTTCAGCAAGATTAACAATAAGGAATATATTTCGATAAAACAATATTTTTATGACCTGAATAATTTTTCAACAGACAGGATTGTATTAATATATATTTGTAGATGACTTAGATGAAGGAATAGAGTTGTATATCCAAGTTTGCAGATGACACTAAGTTTGCTGATGACGCTGTTAGGTGGGAGCAGGAAATTACAAAGGAACATTGATAGATTAAGTGTGTGGGCAAAACTGGCAGATGGAATTCAATGTGGGGAAGTGTGGACCAAGAAAGATAGATCATAGTATTTTCGAAATGTTAGGCTAGGAACTGTGCAGAAGCTGAGAGATTTGAGAGCCCCTCGAGTGTAGAAGTTTAAGGGGTGATCTAATTGGGGTGCTTAAGATGATTAAAGGAGTTGATAGTTTCTTTTTATCTACCCAATTTCCTCTAATGGGAGAGTCCAGATAGATTTTTGGACTCTAGGGGATATATGGGAATCGGGCGGGAAAGTGGAGTTGACGTCGAATATCAGCCACAATCTTATCACGTGGTGGAGCAGGCTCGAGGGGCCCCATAGCCTACTCCTGCTCCTATTTCTTTCTTATGTTCTTTGAACAACTGGGCGTAACCTTTAAAATTAGAGCTAGGCCATTCAGGGGTGAAATCAGGAAGCACTTCTTCACACAAAGGGTAGTGGAAATGTGGAATTCTCTCCCCCAAAAAGCTGTTGAGGCTGGGGGTCAATTGGAGCTTTCAAGACTGAGATCGATAGATTTTTGTTTGGTAAGGGTATTAAGGGATATGGAATTGAGGTACAGATCAACCATGATCTAATTGAATGGTGGAACAGGCCCGAGGGGCTGAATGGCCTCCTCCTGTTCCTATAATCCTAGTATCAATGAACAATTTTAGCTTTAAATGCCAATTTTGTTTTTCTGGACTTTGTGTCACAGCCATTTAGTCAGAGGGGGTGTAGACTGTGGCTGGGTCTCTGGAAAGTGTGTCCATTATGAAGCGGTATAGTGTAATTTGTATTAGAGAAAGGCATGCAGGCAAAGTGTGTTCTTGAATATGCAGAAATGTGCCAGTTTGCTGACCCACTTGTACCATACTCATATAGTGATGTACTCCAGGGCGATACCAGTTCATCGCTTAACCTGCCGCTTTTCCCTCCTATAGCAAAGCCTAGATTTTTCAAGTATCCTCTATTAAATTCAGGCCCCATGATGTCCACAGCCACCACCACTTGCTCCTCCTCACTTGTGCTGTGTATCATCTGATGCATCCTTCTGTAATTCACTATCTAAACCCCCGGGTGGATGTACCTGTGCTAGTTCTTCTGGTAGAAATGAGTAGTGCAGAATGTTGTGAAGTGTTGGTGTCTTGTGAGCCACTGGGACCTGACACTGCCTTCTGTGGCACTTTTAGCAAAAGTGAAGAGAAAGATATGGATGTCTTGCTTTCAATATTGCTTACATGAGAACAGACTGTGTAACATGGCATTATGCTTGACTCTATGTCTGCGTAGAATGCGACTCGTGATACTTGCCTTAACCTTAGGGAAAGTCCACAACTTCGCTTCCTCCACTCCTTCTGTACCCTCTGGCCTAATGATGTGCAGGTTGGCATCCTCAAATATACTCAAGGGCTTAATATTACATGGTCCTCCTCCAATTTGTATCTGCTCTCTTGTTATGCTCCACCTTGCCCTGGAAGTAAAGAAGCAGAGTTAATATTATCTAATTGTATTACCATCCAACGATACATAAACCTAAAATATTAAGTTATGGAACTGTATAAAATGTATATTAGATATAACTATATCTGGTTATACATTAAACACATTGTAATGTATGTATTTTTGCCAGGGTTTTCCACTTCTGCCATTACCAGAGAAAATCCCAGCCATAAAATTGGAGTTGGTAATGCCTAGAAAAGAGATTGAGGAGATCTGATAGCGATCTTTAAAATTATGAAGGGGTTCGATTAGGGTGGATGTGAAGAAATTATTTCTGTTTGTGGGTGAGTCCAGAACAAGGGGCATAAATACAAGATATTCACTAATAGATCAAGTTAGGAATTTCTTTACACAGAGAGTGGTGAGAAACAGAACTCGTTGCCACGTGGAGTGGTTGAGGCAAATAGCATAGATGCATTTAAAGGGAGGCTTGATCCATACACGAGGGAGAAAGAAGTAGGGGGATATGGGGCAGGGTGTGACGAGGGGGGAGGAGATTTGTGTGGAGTAAAAACATCGGCATAGACCAGTTGGGTCAAATGGCCTGTTTCTGTGCTTTTGATTCTATGTAATCTCGTTTATGGGATCTTGCTCTGTGCAAAATGGCAACTATTCCACAGCAGTTGCTGTAATTCAATGTATGTCAGGTGCTTTGAGATGTGATGACGAACAATCTAAATGCAAGTCTTTTTGCAAAAGCCACTGACTGAAAGTGGACATAGAGCCAGTGTTATAAGTGCAAATCCCACTTTAGCGAATTGAATTTAATAAATCTGGTCATTTGTGGGCTGGTGCTGGAATAAATGACTATGAAGATTGTTGTAACTACCCAACCGGTTCAGTAATGCCCTTCAGGGAAGGGAGCCTACTATCTCTACCCGGTCTAGCCTACAGTCCCACAATACATGGTTGACTCTTAATGCCCTCCTGAAGAGGCCTAGCAAATCACTGAATTGGAAACAAGGTAAATAGGAATGGGTGACAAATGCCATTGTTGCATGTATCCCAAGAACAAAATATAAAAACACTTCCCATGTGAAGCACTAAGCCCAGTGGATTTTATTTTTTAAACCAACCCCATGAAGTGATTGTGTTATATCTCCAAATTAAGAAAGCATAGACTGGCTGAGATTTGTTGTTAAACAGTCCCTTAAACCAGTGACTGTCACTGCTGAATCTTCAGCTTACTAGATACACGGGCCATGTTATTCAGAGAGGTTGACTGAGCCTGTGAAAGGCTTTGGCAAATGTTCAGGTCGATCACAAATGAATCACCAAGCTGCTCAAAGGCAAGGTTCAAACTGCGCAAAATAAGCAATGCCAGTGGGAACAGCCAGGCCAAAAAACATACTGGCGATTGTGGACTAGCCAGAATGTTCACGGTAATAGATAATTTGAGAGCAGCTTGGATAACTTTGGAAAGTACTGATATATGGGCAAAAGGATAATGGTTGGAAAGTCAAGGGGGACCAGTGTTCTTAGGGAGAGAATGAACATGGACGAGGAATAGAAGAAACTGCATAGGGCAAATAAGTTAGGAGGTAAACGAGATGAGCACAATAGGAGAGATGCCAGCAGGACCAGAGGCTTTATTGGAATCGAGAGAGTGGAGGGCCTGAGAATTGTTATGAATCCATTTGCTAAAAGATGGGTTGGAGCCAAGGTCATAATCGTTGTGATTCAGTTTTTGTATTTGTCTTTTGACAGGAAACAGGCACACGGGGGTAGCTACTGGCAAATGAAGGCAGAATCATGGTGGCAAACAACTGCAGGTCATGGATGGCTTTTTCCCTCGGTGTTCTGTTTGGAATATTTATTTTGTACTTCTTTGCAAATTGCTTTTCATTTATGAGGCACTTTATCCTCCAGCCTGAGATTCAGACTGTAAGCAATTATTCACAAGAGCCAAGTGGAAGACAGGCCCAGGAACTAGGAGACAGTCTGTTTTCCAGCGGGGCTCCGAAATCTCACTTAGGTACAGTAACAAGCTATAGTGCTGGAACATTGTGAACTCCAGGTTAGGATCTCAGTCAATTGAGGAAGAAAGGGGCTTTTGTGTTCTTCCCAGTTTTCATACCGTACATTTTTCAGTTATCTTTTCCAAACACCTTCTGCAGCTGAGGGAGCAGGTGATCTACTCATATGCTGCCATCAATGCAGTTCTAAAATCCACCACCAGGGGGTGGACAAGAGCAGCCTGCGATGCCTTCCTCCCCATTTTCCTTCCCCGTAGGGAATGTTCGGCATCTGCTGCCTGACACAGCTAGTCTTGGCATTGCAAACATCGTAAACCCAAGCTCCACCATTGTATGGCTGCTCCCACCTGAAGGACTAACGTCTCCAATTTTTGAATTTTGAATCCTGCAACCAGGATCCCACTCATTATTCTACCATATGCCTCAAATTCCTTGGGCTGTGGTCCAGGTGGTAAGTTGGAGTTTGTGGGATCAGTGGGAAGGCACCTAATTTGAATGAAGCAGGTCTACACGAGTGCCACCATAGATGAAATAGCTGGTGCCCACTTGCCCCATAAACTCTGGTGCCTGCCTGCCCTCTGCCATGTTTTTTAATTTAAAAAATCAGCCATTTTTGAGGGGGTTCAATAGCCTAGAACCTACCAGTGAGGCTCACTATTGCCCTTCTGAAGGTCAGTATGCCTCTATTTGCTTGGCGTACCAGCCCGCAGAGATGAACTGAGTCCAAGTTTGAGCCAGGTTAGTAGGACCTCCCAGCGTGGGGAGTCTTCATGCCCTTGGAAACATTTTTTTAACACAGCGAGTTGTTATGATCTGGAATGTGCTGCCTGAAAGGGCGGTGGAAGCAGATACAATAGTAACTTTCAAAAGGGAATTGGATAAATACTTGAAGGGGAAAAATTTGTAGGGCTATGGAGAAAGAGCAGGGGAGTGGGACTAACGGGATAGCTCTTTCAAAGAGTTGGCACAGGCACGATGGGTCGAATGGCCTCCTGTGCTGTAAGATTCTAAGTCAGAACCTCCAGGAAATGGCAGGGACCCAGTGCAACCGGGTCTCGCCGTATTACAAGGGGTTTATGCCGGTCTCCAGCTGGAGCTACAGCAGGAGACCAGCAGACTATCTGAGGAATGTCTGCCCCTGTGGAGTTTTGTTTCTGAAAGTGATCATTAGTAACTTTCAGTCTGGGTTTCTGTTCAGTTTCAAGCAAGGTTTGATATGCGACCTGATTATATAAGCCCAATGTCCCCTTGGAACTTGATGCTATGGGCCTTACGTATTTATTTATTTGGTTTGTCTGTGTGATAAATAACAGTTTACTGTTTAGGCAACCATTAAGATGCTTCCACTGTGATCATGCATGGTTATTGAGTCTGAGGTCAATCAATTTAATGTGACCTGATTGACTTCATATATCCGACCTGAACATCCTATAACCTTAGGTGAAAATTGTTTCCAAGTTTTTTTTTAACGCAGTGAGTTGTAATGATCTGGAATGCACTGCCTGAAAGGGCGGTGGAAGCAGATTCAATAATAACTTTCAAAAGGGAATTGGATAAATACTTGAAGGGAAAAAATTACAGGGCTACAGGGAAAGGGCAGGTGAGTGGGACTAGTTGGATAGCTCTTCCAAAGAGCTGGCACAGGCATGATAGGCCGAATGGCCTCCTTCTGTGCTGTATCATTCTATGATTCTAGGTATCTTTTTCTACCCATTCTTGTATTCCTAATCTCACGCCAACCTTAAACAACTGGCTGCCTGCCCTAACTAGCTTGCTCTTTTCTGGCAGGCTTTTTTTTTTAATGCCGCCTTGTTGAAACAGGGAAGAAAGGCACTGACCAAAAAGCAAAATGCTGCAGATCAAACGAAAACACCAGAGACACTTGGCAGGTCAGGCAGCATCTGTCGAGAGCACACAAAGGCAGTTGATGAGTTTTAAATGAAAATCACAAGCTTTTGGAGGCTTTCTCCTTCGTCAGTTGAGCGAGTGACTCGCTCACCTGACGAAGGAGAAAGCCTCCGAAAGCTTGTGATTTTCAAATAAAACAGTTGGACTATAACCTGGTGTTGTAAGATTCCTTACATTTGTCAACCCCAGTCCATCACCGGCATCTCCACATGATGAGTTTTAAGGAAGGGTTATACCTGAATCATGTTTTCTTGATCGACGCTGAGTATCTTCACAAAGAAATTCAGCTTTAAGGCTGCCACCCTCGATGGAATGCTCCATGAGAAAATTCTGAATCAGTGGTCACATTAAGATCCTGTCGGTAGCAGCACCTAATTTTAATAGCGATGTATTATCACAGTCACAACGTTACCTGTTTGCAACTGTTTAATCCATTGCCTTTCTTCTCGTGCTTTTTTTTTAAAAAAAAGACAAAAAATGATTCCTGTACGTGATGCATGTTTTAAATTTCTATTGGCTGGAATTTGTTCATGATGTAATCAATATATTGCTCTTTGGGTGTGGAGAAGAGAGAGAATCATGGGCTAGATTTTCCACCAAACTAGCACCAGAGCTGCACTTCCTCCCTACTGGTGTTACACTGCTGGGAACCAGCCCAGTTTTTTCCTTGGTGCACCATCACTACATATTCACAGTGGATTCTCGTTGCCATTAGTGCCCTGTGGGTGGGTAAGGTGGGTCCCGTACTGCTGCAAGGGCCAAGGCAGCCGTTTTGTGCCTGTAACAACGTGACTAACCGCAGTGTCTGAGGCTGCTGCTTCTTCAGGTCACTGAGCTTGCAGACTCCAGTTGAGGTGTTACTGTCTGTAATCCGGCAATGGAGGCTCCAGCTTTTTCATCCTGAGGGAAGAGTGCCCATGAAAGGCATGATCCAGGCCCCATAGAAGGAGGCGGCCTTAGCAGTGAGTGCCAGTCGGCCTCATCCATTAGTGCCCCCCCTCACCCACCCGGAGGGCACTAATGGCCTCTCCAGTGCAGCCAAGGTTACAGGATGCATTTACACCTTGTAACAGTGCTCTGTAATAAGCAGCTTTCCCTAGTTGCACCACCTTGTCCTCACTGCATCAAACACCATCTGTGACTTCCTACCCACGTGCAGGAGGTCCCCTATTACCCTTCACACCCCCTTCTTTTCCCTGCAAGTGTTCCATTACTCACAGCTGAACATGGGGAAGCAGTGGAAGGCTCTCGTGGTAGGTATTTCATTGCCAACACCCATTCTCACTCTGATTTAAGGGAGCCTCGGTCGCTGTGGAGGAGAGTGACATGTCAGCAAGCAACTGAGTTGAGCTTGTTACCAAAGCGGGGACCGTGGCGGCAGAATTCATTTGGCAGTGGTTTCAGATCTTAGTCAGCTGAAGGTCTCCCTTACGAGCTGTGTCTGCAGCTGTCTGGCACCTGGCACAACTCAGTTACTGTTTTGTGAGGAAGGTGCTGCCTTCTCACATATTGCTGAGGGGTCACAGTGCAGTAGCAATATCACTGATACCCCCATTATATTACAGCGCTGTCACCAATGGCAGCCCTGACTTCAACCACAACGCTATAATGGGAATGAAGTGTCGCAAGTGCCATCTGAGAAGCTAAGAAGCCCCTTAGGAGGAAGTGGTTTTCTGTTGCTCTTTCAAGTCATTCATCGCCAGCAGAACTGGACGTTGCTGGCTGACATTTTTCAAGTTGCAGTTGGGCTCTTCACTATCAGTTTTTGCATTGCTGACCTGTACAAAACCTCTCGCAATTGTTTCTTGGTGAATGCTAGAATTTGAAATCTGCCCCACAGTGTAAATGGAACCAACGCAGAACCCCATTCCAAGTGTGAGACCACAGCTACACCAGTCAGTGTGGCTACCAGTGTGCCCACATAATTGACTTCTGTTCTGAGCGATTTTAAATATTGTCAAGTGATGGTGTTCGGCACATTACGAAAGTTGTAATGTGATACTAAATACATGACTAATAAGCTGGTGGTGTTATGTTACTCTTTACAGTGAAGACACCAGGTTATTTATGTAGTTTAATTAGTGACTGGCATGGCCATTTGTTGGGAGTGGAAAGATGAGCTCCAGCATTGAATATCAGTTCTTGCTCATTGCTGACCTCTCAACAGAATGACCACTTTCAGGTTTGAGATGATGCAGAGCAGATATCGGGACGAAGCGGAGGGTACAAATCCTCTCAAAATCCAAACCGATACAAGTGTATACTTGTACTGGACAGTAATCAACCTTTATACAACAGTAATAGTTGCACTTCATTGGTGCAAAGTGCTTTGGGACGTCCTGAGGTTGTGAAAGGCGCTGTGTAAATGCAGGTATGTTCTTTCTTTGTATGACTTTTTTTGTGTTTTTTGTCTCTCCTTTTTGCCCCGCCCCCCCCCCCCCCCCCCCATTTTGTTTTAGGCGAAGATAGTGAAATAGCTGACCGTCTGTACAGAAAGGTTCGAATCCTGTGCTGGGTGATGACTAGCCCGAACACACTTCACACTAAAGCCAAACACATCAATGCCACTTGGGCTCGGCACTGCAATATTGTGCTTTACATGAGTTCAGTGAAGGACGATGCATTTTTCGCCATTGAATTGGGGACCGGAGAAGGCCGGGACCAGCTGTACTGGAAAACCATTCGAGCGTTCCAGTATGTCCATGAGCATTACTTGGATGAGGCTGACTGGTTTATGAAAGCTGACGATGACACGTATGTCATTGTGGACAACCTGCGATGGCTTCTATCAAAGCACTTGCCAAGCAAGCCAATTTATTTTGGGAAAAGATTCAAACCCTACGTGAAGCAAGGCTATATGAGCGGCGGAGCAGGTTACGTCCTCAGTAAGGAGGCCCTAAAGAGGTTTATCGAAGGCTTTAAGGCAAACATATGCAGCCATACATCATCTGTGGAGGATCTGGCCCTGGGCCAATGTATGGCCAAAGTGGGAGTTGAAGCTGGAGATTCGCGGGACACAATGGGAAGGGAAACATTCCATCCTTTCATTCCAGAATATCACCTGATTCCCAGAATCCTGCCAAAAAGCTTCTGGTACTGGAGTTACTGCTATTACCCCATTATCGAGGTATGTGCTTTTAGGGTGTTTTGTTTTCTTTTAATAGGGAAGCCATTAGTGGGGAGAGAAGCTGTTTAGACATTGTATTCGCCACAGGATGCTAAAACGACCTTAAGGGATCAATGGTAAAAGTATGTTGAAAGTATAATTGAGAGTTGAACACTCACAGCTTCCCATGTAATAGGTTTAATCTTTGGGAGGAGTTTAGCCCTTTTGAATAGTGCAAATTAAGTGCATTCTACCAAATTGTCCTATTATTCTAAGAGAAATAGCTGTACTCCTTTTGGCATCTCTTCTTGTCTTAATGAATGCTTTAGAATTGCGGTTTAGAGATACTTAGTTATGTACTGGGGAAGCCTGGCAGAAACAGAAGATTTGCCCTTTTCCTAATGGACACAAAGTGCTGAAGAGTCAAACCTGCAATGTCTGATGTGCCCTTGTCCCCCTTGTCCTACCTTAAAGAATGATGAAAGCTTTGGTGCTCAAGGTAGTAATTCTGAGATTTTTCACCAAGATATAAGCCTACTGCTCTGATGCCCAGGCTGCAAGGGAGCTTCTACAGAACAATGTTGACTTCATGGGCATGACTTCTGATCCAGAATTAGGATATTATCAAGTGGGTGTTAATGAAATCTTGTAAACGTGGACAAAGTACAAATGATTTTGAATTCCTTTTAAACTCTGGTGACTCTTTAAGAAGAACCTGGCTGTGAAACTGGGGCAGTGTCAGCCTTCCATTTGTCCTGTTCCTTGCTTGATCTTTCTTCTCCTGTAATGATAACCCCATTAGTGTAGGAGACTGCCTGCAGTAACACAGCAACAGGGAATTTCAAAAATTCTAGGCCAGAAAGCAGTAAAACAATGCCAAGGACATGAAAAACAGATTGCAGAGACCTCCTGTGCCACTTGTTGATGGCTTCTATAAGCCTATTTCACAGCAACTGAAGGTCTTTAGTACTTTTCTCCCTTACTATGGTGCTCTCTTCCCCACATTTGCTATTTTTTTCCTCTATTTTAATCGTTCTGTTTCTTCTTTCCCTCTCTGATTTATTTTGCTTTTTCTTCTTTTACATATCCTTCCTTTCCCTCTGCTTATTCCTTCCTTTCCATTTAACATTAACAATAAGTCAGGAGTTCTTGGGTTTTAATCTGAAATGCTGCATTTACTGAGAAGAAAGCAACCAGAGTTTAGATCACCACTTAAACTGATGCTATGATGTCTTTCAGGATTTAACTGTCGGAAGCTTTGGCGCGTGTAGGTTTTTTAATATATTATTCGTATCTGTTAATTACTATTTCAGATATCTATTCATCTCTTCCTCCATGGCAGCCTGACTTTGTACAATTCCCTGGGTTAGAAGTGTGGAGAATCAGGCTGAGACTGTTCCATCTTGGTGCCTAGAATGGGGGATGTAGGAAGGTCCACAGAGGATCAAATGTAATTGCAAACATTTTGAAAAGTAATTGCTGAGTAATCTCTGTAATCTGGAGGTTACCACTTACTGCGCATAATAATTACCCCTCAAGCTTTCCTCCCTTTTTACGTCACCCTGCTGAGCAGACCAGCTGATATCAGACCAAGTAGTTACTGGTGCATTGTGACCATACTGGATCAGTTCATTTTTTAAAAAAAATCCAGGCTCCTGCACAATAATCTGTTGCTCAGTTGGGTTGCACAGGTTTTGTACAATTTTCTCAAAGATATTGTGTTTATATAACACTTTTCACAGCTTCAGGAATTTCACTTGTGGGCGAGTCCAAAACTAGGGGGTCATAAATATAAGATAGTCACCAGTAGGGAATTCAGGAGAAACTTCTTTACCCAGAGAGTGGTGAGAATGTGGAACTCGCTCCCACAAGGAGTAGTTGAGGCGAATAGTGTAGATGCATTTAAGGGGAAGCTGGATAAACACGAGGGAGAAAGGAATAGAAGGATATGCTGATAGGGTGAGATGAAGTAGGGAGGGAGGAGGTTTGTGCGGAGCATAAACACCAGCATAGATCAGTTGGGCCGAATGGCCTGTTTCTGTGCTGTACATTCCATGTAATCCAATGAAGATGTGAAGTACAGTCACTGTTACGTAGGCAAACATGGCAGCCGATTGCTCGCTCTTTTTTCCTCAGTCTTCCCATCCCTCCCCCCAATCTTGACTTCTTGGAGCTAATGTTTTTTTTTTCTATTTTCTTTCTAAATCCACAGGGTCCTCAGTGCTGCTCCGGCCTTGCAGTCTCTTTCCACTATGTTGATCCGGCCCTGATGTACACCTTGGAGTATTTTGTTTACCGTCTCCGCCCATACGGATACTACTATCGCTACTTTCCCGAGGGGGGCCTACAAGGTCACTTGAGACTGATGGAAACTGCAAATGGCCAAACCAGAGTGGACCAATTGGAGAGCAGTCATGGACCTGGAAAAGAGAATATCACAGTGACCAGGAAGGTGATATTATGATAAAAGGCACATGCTATGTCTATGGGTCTGCTGCTTCCTTCGGTTACTCGTAAAGGAGCAATGCAGAGAGACCTACCATGCTAACTGCCTGTTATTAAGCAGGCAGCTTTTCATAGAGCTAACGGGACCCACAGCAGAAATAACCACCTGAGGCATGAAATCAGACTCTGGATTAAATGGCCACTTTTAAAATCACAGGCACTGTTTAAAGTGGCCTTTGTGGTTGGATTTGGGCTGTACAGCAACTTTTCAGTTATGTCGGTCTAGATTTTTATTACACTGGAAACAACCTCCTGCCTTAAGCAACCAGTTTGATGGTGACAGCTTGGACCTGGTTTTCGTATCACTTTATTTTAAATTGCCATTGTCTACTGTTTTTCTTTGGAAAGCAGCAGCACTTGCTGAAAGGGGCAGCTCCATTAAGAATGGTGACCCAACGTCTGTTTTGATTTTGAGATGCTAAAATAACATTCTTTGTTTAAAAAGAACATTTGATTTCTGGGGTGCGCACGCCGCAGCCTGTCAGCCAAGACATTGTTGCACTGTGCATTTACCAGACGGGAGTTTACAGGCAGCGTCCCTGCCTTATCAGCTATCTAGTTTTCTTTCAGTAAGGAAGTGAGAGAATGTGCAGATTGTTTCAACCTGCTGGTAATTATTAAAATCAATGAAAATGTTTAGATTCTTGTCATTGATTTTAAATAATCTTGTTTTTCCTTGATGTGTTAAGGAAATGAATTTTTAAGGTACAGCGGGTGATGTCCTGAATATGTGGGTTTGAGCATGCATCCTTGCCAGCACAGCATGCTCGATTGGGCGGTTTATATACTGCAGCCAATGCACAGCAATAGCGGAACAAGTTTTAATGTCCATATGTTTGTCAAGTTTCTGCTAGTTTTAGCATCAATGCAGCACCCACACCAAAAATGTACTACAATACAATATTAAATCTCAACATTATATCCATTAGATACTAACGTTCCAGAAATGCAGCGACACATAGAGCCTAGGTATGTTTCAATATGTGACCAGTCTGGGCTGTTTTTGTTACCGTGTATGGTGCTTACCCATAAAAGCCTTTTTATTTTTTTAGAAACATTTTTGTTTCAGTATTTGGCAGAAATGTTCTCTATATTGAATTTTTAAATGTCTGCTTTAAAGACTTCAATCCTATTCACTTGTCTTTAACAAATTAACAATGGGAAGTAATATTGGATATTTAGATAGCTGATTTAATGCACTTTGTTAAGAATTTGGATGTTGCACTGTAGTTTAAATATTTAAGTGTTTGTAAGGGGGTGGGTATCTTTCACAACTCGCTGCTGTGATGTTTTTAGGGTGACTTAAGGAACCGTTTCCTCTTGTCACCGTTTTGCTGCACTTCCCACAAGTGGACCTTGCACCTGCTATAAGCTGGAAGCTTCAGCCCTGTGTTTTTATTTTTGCCCCTTGCACCCTTCAGGAGACTCAATCCTCGAGCTCTAGTGCTCATTGCACTTTATCTCTCTCTAAGCCACACAGTATAATCAACATGCCACATTTGAGCTGGACTCAGATTCTGGATTAAATAAATTTATTTCCAGAAATTAAGCAAGTTGGACTCATTCAGAACAGCACATGTTTCTGGGCCACTAAAGTGGAGAATCTCTTTTTTATATTTTAACTTTTGCTATAAGCAGCAAACCCTCAAATTTTTGTTGCTTTTTCATGTTTCATGAATCTTCTGGTAAACCATGGCACTGACTGTACAGGTTCCCTCTGCTTCTTCCCTTCCATAACAGGACAGACCAGGACCTGTGCATTCAACGACATGTATGCTTATGACTTCACCACCATCCTTGACCCCACATTCACCTCTGTTGTCAGACTGCCTATCCTGATATTAGATCACAGAGGAGCAAGCACTTTCTCCAGTTGAATATTGGGGAAAACGGAGTGCTATCTTCCACTCCCGCCAAAAGTCAGTACCTTTTTGCCTTTGATTCCATCCACCTCCTCACTTGCTCACTCAGGTCAGACCTGAGCTTAGCTTCAAACTCCATCAAATCTTCAAATCCTGTACATCATCAAGATTGCTTATTTCCACCTCTGCATCCCTACCTCAGCCCTGCCATTGCTGAAACCCCTATCCACACTTTTATTTCCTCACTATTTCACTCCAATGCCTACGTTGCTGATCTGTCGAGCTCTAACTTGTGCAAAACTCTGCTTCCCCACTCTGTCCCATCCTGGCTTGCCCACTAGCTCCCCATTCCCCCAATGGCCAGGATCCAGCAGGCATCCCTTCCATCCAGTATCGCTATGGCACAAATAACAGGAAATACATAATTTTCAGAGCATTGATTACATTTCTTCCTCTGTCTCACGTCACTTCTGATGAGAAGTCCCAGAAGTGGTTAGGGACAGGCAGAGTGGCTCCATCAGCATAATACTCCTAGCAGACAATCCAGACCCTTGTCTGTGCCTTCAAATTGTCAGCCCCTGCCCCACTCCACCCTACTTCCGTAACCTCCTCCAGCTGTACGTCCCAGACCGTACCCCTTGGTCCTCCGACTCTGCCCTCCTGTGCGTTTTCACCCTGCCCCACTCCACCAGCACTAACCGAGCTTTCATTCACTTTAGCCCTACCCTCTCAAACTCCCTTCTGCTTTTTCTCCCCTGCCTTTAAAAAACACCTTTTCAAAACCTCTTTTAAACCATGCTTTTGGTGATCTCTTGTAATCACTGCTTGCTGTCCACACTCTCCTATGTTATCATATCAGAAATGCATATTGTGGTTTAATTTCCTGTGCACTGTTTTCTGTGTGCCAGTTAACCCGTTTGTGTAAATTCATTTGAACGCGCTTAAAATAAACGAGTTAATGAATGGATTAAAATAGCAGACTTGAGTTTGCACCAACAGTAAGATAGCCCAATACGAATCCACTCGAACTAAGTGTGTAAGATGCCTGTTTGATGATTCTCACTGGTGAAACATAAAGTCTGGAGTGAGTTGTGCAGAACATACACTGAGTACAGATTGAGGAGAGACTGAGCAACTCACAGCTTCATCAGTTATGTTGACCCCAATCATAAAAAAATTTCCATGTTCAGCGGTTTACCAGTGAGCTTACATGTGGCATAATGTCTGATTGCTCCGTCCTATAAGTGCAATGTTTAAGAATATACCCCAGGATCAGCGGGGAAAACCAGTGGACAATTTTTCTCTTGTAAACAAAAAAAAATTGAAAACTTGAAATTTAAAATGTGTTTATACCTGAAGCATTAACTGTTGATGTTTGCCAGATTTCCTGTTGCAGCTTATAATCAATTTGTTTTGTAATGTTTATTTTCTTGAAATAAAAATATTTTTTTCGGGTGAAAGGGAGTGTGGTGACAGCACAATGTGTTCTATCCCCAGCACCTTGCACCATGTCGTTGTACCGTACAGGTTCCTGAGTGATTTGTCCATGTGCTGATCTGTGCTTTCAGGAGGTTGGACTTGCAGTTTTAGGGAGTAGTATCATAGCCACCATACTGGTGTTGTGGTTATGCTCTTGGGTTCGTAACCCAGCGGTTGCGAGGTCATAACATCTAGGGCAAGTTGAATAAATCGGGTGAGTTGTGGGCTGGCACCAGAAAATGGCCATGAAAGCTGCCAGATTGTCGTGAAAAACTCAAAGGGTTCAGGAACGAGGAAGTCGCACCCTTACCTGGCCTTGCCTACATGTGACTGCAGCCTCACAGTACAGACCACCCATTTCACTGTTAACTGCTCTCTAAAGTGGCTCAGTAAGCCACTCGGTTCAAAGGTTGTGGGTTCGAGTCCCACTCCAGAGACTTGAGCACAAAATCTAGGCTATCACTTCAGTGCAGTACTGAGGGAATGCTGCACTGTTGGAGGTGCCGTCTTTCGGATGAGACGTTAAACCGAGGCCCTGTCTGCCCCCTCAGGTGGACATAAAAGATCCCATAGCACCATTTGAAGAAGAGCAGGGGAGTTCTCCCTGGTATATTTATCCTTCAACGAACATCACTAAAACAGATTATCTGATCATTATCTCATTGCTGTTTGTGGGATCTTGCTGTGCGCAAATTAGTTGCCACATTTCCTACATTACAACAGTGACTCCACTTCAAAACTACTTCATTGGCTGTAAAGCACTTTGGGAGGTCATGAAAGGCGCTATATAAATACAAGATATTTTATCTAAAGAGTTGGTACTTATGCTCAGTGTAGTTTAGATGTGTATCTTTCACTTTTTTTCCTGCCTGCTCCTCAGTAGGCAGTGACTCGTGCTGCCGTAGAGTTCCACAGGCTGTAACAGCACTCTGCTACCTCACTCAAGTACCGACTTGTTATACATGGAGCCTATGCACCGAGTGTCAGCAGGCTATTTAAATTATAGGAGCACCACTGCTGTACTTGATCCTGTCCTCACTCAGCATTCACACCCAGGCAGTGATTAGGAATGATAACCCTGGTTAATTTATATTTTTTTCACCTAGTTCAGAGACACAGGTCAATTGTAACACCCCAGAGATTGAACCTGGGACCTTCCTGAATTGTATAGCTCAGTCCTACTCCATACCTGGATGGGTGCAGCTGCAACAACACTCAAGAAGCTCAACACCATCCAGGGCAAAGCAGTCCACTTGATTGGCACCTCACCCACCACCCTAAACTCCACTACCGGCGCACTGTGGCTGCAGTGTGTACCATCTCCAGGATGCACTGCAGCAACTCGCCAAGGCTTCTTCAGCGGCACCTCCCAAACCCGCGACCTCTACCACCTAGAAGGATAAGGGTAGCAGGTGAATGGGAACAACATCACTTCCAAGTTCCCCTCCAAGTCACACACCATCCCAACTTATAGAATCAAATAGCACAGAAGGAGGGCATTCGGCCCATCGTGCCTGTGCCGGCTCTTTGAAAGAGCTATCCAATCAGTCCCACTCCCCTACTCTTTCCCCATAGCCCTGAAAATGTTTTCCTTTTCAAGTATTTATCCAATTCCCTTTTGAAAGTTATTATTGAATCTGCTTCCACCGCCTTTACAGGCAGTGCATTCCAGATCATCACAACTCGCTAAGTAAAAAAAAATTCTCATCTCCCCTCTGGCTCTTTTGTTAATTACCTTAAATCTGTGTCCTCTGGTTACCGACCCTCCTGCCAGTAGAAATAATTTCTCCTTATTTAGTCTATCAAAATTCATGATTTTGAACACCTCAATCAAATCTCCCCTTAACCTTCTCTGCTTTAAGGAGAACAATCCCAGCTTCTCCAGTCTCTCCACATAACTGAAGTCCCTCATCCCTGGTACCATTCTAGTAAATCTCCTCTGCACCCTCTCCAAGGCCTTGACACCCTTCCTAAAGTGTGGTGCCCAGAATTGGACACAATACTCCAGCTGGAGCCTAACCAGTGTTTTATAAAGGTTTAGCATAACTTCCTTGCTTTTGTACTCTATGCCTCTATTAATAAAGCCCATGATCCCATATGCCTTTTTTTTTACAGCTTTATCAACTTGTCCTGCCACCTTCAAAGATCTGTGTATGTGCACCCCAAGGCGCCTCTCTTCCTGCATCCCCTTTAAAATTGTACCATTTAGTTTATATTGCCTCTCCCCATTCTTCCTACCAAAGTGCAGCCCTTCACACTTCTCTGCATTAAATTTCATATGGCATCTGTCTGCCCATTTCACCAGTCTGTCTATGTCCTCCTGAAATCTGCTACTATCCTCCTCATTTGCAAACTTTGAAATTAGCCATGTATCACGTTCGTTGTCACTGGATCAAAATCCTGGAACTCCCTTCCTAACAGCTCTGTGGGAGAACCTTCACCACACGGACTGCAGCGGTTCAAGAAGGCGGCTCACCACCACCTTCTCAAGGGCAATTAGGGATGGGCAATAAATGGGGCCTTGCCAGCGACGCCCACATCCCGAGAATGAATTAAGAAAATGAACAGACTCTGCATTTAATCAGCACTTCATGAACCTGCCTGGCATCATCTGGAACCTGTGAAATTTTAATCGAGCGAATTGGAAGCTTTTAAATCCCTTCAGCAAAATCCCACTCCGAGACAATAAGTGAGCGTAATTAACAGAAAGTTAAAAATAATGCATACAAGGGATCGAGCGTTCTCATAATTTTATATTCTTATATTTTTGCATTCAGTTTGAATATAAGAAACTACAGAGTGAGAAACATTTTAATATCAGTGAACAGCCTGCCTCTGCGCTGGAACATTCCAACAAACTGGAGTATGATTTTTTCATCTCTGAACTCGTAGAAGCTAATGTGGCTTGGCTCTGGCAATTAACCTAACTATAGTAAATTGCAGCAGTAGGAGGGTTGTTAGGACATGGAATGCCTGATCAGAAACAGTGGGGCAAGCAGAATCCATAACAGATTTTAAAAGAGAAGTGGATAAATATTTGAAAAAGAAAAGTACAAAAGGGCACAGGGAAGAGCAGGAGACTGGGACTATATGAGAAGAGGGCAGGTCAATGTACTTAAAACTATTTACTCGCCTGGCAGGTAAATGCCTACACAGACTGCTTGGGTTAAATGGCTCGTTTCTGTGTTGTAGCTTCTGTGTATTTCTATGTAAGTGGAGAGCTTTTTCAGAGAGCCAGCACAGGCATGGTGGGTCAAATGGAGAAAGGGCAGGGGAATGGGACTAAGTGGATAGTTCTTTCAGAGGGACAGCACAATGGGCCAAACGGCCTCCTTCTGTGCTGTAAAATTCTATGATTCTATCTAATCTGAGTGATCTATGTAGTGAATTCCAGGAGCTACAAGGGCCTTCACTGTCCTACAGTACACAAACGTCAACCTGGCCAATGTCACCCAACTTATTCAATCACCGGAGGGACCTGGGTAACAGCAAGTAAAACCTTCAAGAAGACAAGATTTTTCCCTGACTCCTAAAGATAATTGAAAGCTCCAGATGTTTGGTATTTAACTGTCAATCTCACTCATACAGAGGCCTGTTGTGGAAAGTGTAAATAGGACAGTCACACTGGTGCAGTGGGGTTGCTGTTCTAAAAAGTAGGAAAAGGCACTTTGTTGTGACAGAATAAGAAGACACAGGCTCGATGGGCCGAATGGCATCCTTCTGTGCTGTATCATTCTATGAGTGATGTGCTACAATTGACCAGGGTGTGTTTACTGCTGATAATGGGTCATCAATAAAAAGGCACTCCATTCCCCAGTGTTGTCGTTCCCCCTATTTAATGAGCATAACATTTACCCCAAACCAGCTAAAATGGGTAAAATGTCCTCCATCATCAGGTTTTGAGTAAATAAGGAGAAACTGTTTCCAGTGGCAGAAGGGTCGGTAACCAGAGGACACAGATTTAAGGTGATTGGTAAAAGAATCAGAAAGAAGATGAGAATTTTTTTTTACGCAGCGAGTAGTTCTGATCTGGAATGCGCTGCCTGAAAGGGTGGTGGAAGCAGATTCAATAGTAACTTTCAAAAGGGAATTGGATAAATACTGGAAAAGGAAACGTTTTCAGGGCTATGGGACTAATTGGACAGTTCTTTCAAAGAGCCGGCACAGGAATGATGGTCTGAATGGCCTCCTTCTGTACTGCATCATTCTATGATCTTGTGATCCAAGACAATGTTCTTCTAATTTGTGCAGTCATTCAGAATACAGAACGTTACAACAGTGACTATACTTCAAAAGTACTTCATTGGCTTTAAAGCCTTTTGGGACTTCCTGAGGTCGTGAACGGCGCTATATAAATACAAGTCTTTCATTCTTCAGTTACTTTCAAATTAGAGATGGAGTATCTCCTACTTCCTGTTGGTGGCACTGCTGAGCTTATCAAGCTCCTCAAAGCACCACTAAGTGATGCTGCATTCATATTTCTCGATCATTCGTAACTTTCGTGAAATATTTGAAAAGGCAACAACATTTAAAATTATAGATGAACAAAATTTGTTTTGTCTTTTTTGTTTCCTGACCCATGTTCCCCGGGCTAGAGGTGTGTGAGCAACGATTAAAACCCAAATCCCCTTTGATGTTGTGGGTATTACAGATCAAAGGGACAGTGCTAGTTGTTAACCTAACAAAGACGCCAATCCTCTTACACAAAAAGATAAACAGAAAATGTTGGAAAATGTTGCCAATGTCACTGTGGCTGTTGATTCCTGTTTGACAATTCCTGTTGATTAATTTTCCACCGACCCCTGAATTTATTTGAATGATTTTTTAAAAATTCTTTTGGTAATTTTTTTGTACTTACCGAGGTGAGGTTTTGTAGAATGGACTTTTCCCACTTGTGCCAAATACAGAAATGTTATCCTGTCACGGTTGTGTATATTTCTGAAATTGATGTCTTGCTCATTTTGTAATGGTAAAATGGATGCTATACTGAGTTCCTATGTCATAGGGTAGCTGCTGGCGCCGTGCTTTGATCTGATGTGTTAATTGGGGACAGCTTGAATGCAAATGTGGGGAAGGCAGACATCAACAGCTGTGGGGACAGAAGGTCCACGTGTTGTGATGTCTCTATTCCCCGAGACAGAAATACGATCCAACCCCACAGGTGGCTGATAGAAGCTGTGCCTTGTGAAACCCTCGGTTCCGACAGCGCCCTCGCAGCATTGTATCTTAAAGGGGTCCATCTCCGAATTCTACAGATTTTCTTCAGACTAATGCATGCAGTTTTAGGATAATAATAGGGATGGAGGAATAGGAAAATTTCATCTTTATTATCCTCCAGTTTTGACAAAGGGCACACACATCTGAAACATTAACCCCCCTCGGTTTTCTTCTTAGATGCTCAGTGTTTCCAACATTTTCTGTTTATCTTTTTGTTTAAGAGGATTGGCGTCTTTGTTAGGTTAACAACTAGCACTGTCCCTTTGATCTGTAATACTCACATCAAAGGGGATTTGGGTTTTAAACTGGACTGTGAATGCTTGTAAACAATTTTACAACACCAAGTTATAGTCCAACAATTTTATTTGAAAATCACAAGCTTTCGGAGGCTTCCTCCTTCCTCAGGTGAATGTCAAGAAATCCTCGAACCTTTCGCATTTATAAATCACAGAACAATACCTGGTGATTACAGATAGTCTTTTCAACTGCCCGTTGCCAAGGCAATCAAAGTGTTCAGACAGAGAGGTGTTACCTACAGGGCCACCGAATATACAAACAACCAAAAAAAAACAGAGAGAGGCAGAAACATAGAAACATCCGGAAGGAAGAGAAAGACAGCAAATGACCCATTATATTAAAAACAGATAACTTTTGTTCGCTGGTGGGGTTACGTGTAGCATGACATGAACCCAAGATCCTGGTTGAGGCCGTCCTCATGGGTGCGGAACTTGGCTCCAGTTCATTTCTCAACCTGAGCCTGTCAGAATGAACAGCTCTGTGTCACAAGCTGATGTAACACACACAAGGGAGACTTCAACAAATGGAAAGACAGTTCTGAAGTAGTATTAGACTGTTGTTGCCATTAAAACTACAGAATATTTCTTCATTGGGTGCTCTACAGTCGAATTTATAGGTCCATGTCTGTGGTTGATGTTGCCAAGGGGAAGCATGTAATGAAAAAGAGGGGGCCATGGATAGATCCTTGGGGAACTCCAGAGGTAACGGTGCGGGAGTGGGAAGAGAAGCCATTGCAGGAGATTCTCTGACTACGACTGGATAGATAGGAATGGAACCAGGCGAGCGCAGTCCCACCCAGCCGGACAATGGAGGAGAGGTGTTGGAGGAGGATGGTGTGGTCAACCATGTCAAAGACTGCAGACAGGTGGAGAAGGATGAGGAGGGATAGTTTACCACAGTCACACTCACATAGAATGTCATTTGTGACTTTGATAAGGGCCGTTTCAGTACTGTGGCAGGGGCGGAAACCTGATTGGAGGGATTCAAACATGGAGTTGCAGGAAAGATGGGCACGGATTTGGGAGAAGACAACACGTTCAAGGACTTTGGAGAGGAAAGGGAGGTTGGAGATGGAGTAGTAGTCTGCAAGAAAAGTGGGTTCAGGGCTAGGGCGGGGGCAGGTTTTGCTTGGTGGGCAAGGGAAAGGGAGGGATGTGGCACAGGGAGCTGAATGGATGGTCTCAATCTTAGTGACAAAGAACGTCACAAACTCCTTGCATTTGTTGTTGGGTGGAGGGGGCAGGGGAAAGGGGTTTAAAGGAATGGTTGATCATGGAGAAAAGAAGCCGGGAGTTATCGTTTATCTCCAGGATGATCGTCGGGTGGACAGTTTTGGCAGAGGAGAATGAGGAACCAATAGTGCTTGGTGAGATCCAGCCAGATGTGGTGCTGGATGGCTAAACCAGGTGTGCGCCAGATACACTCAAGTCTGTGCCCCTTGGACTAGGTGGGATATTAAAAGATATGAGAATGAGGTGGCTGATATGGAGAAAAACACCAGCATGGACTTGATAAGCCAAATGGCCTGTTTCTGTGCTGGCACATTCTATGATTCTAAAGAAATCACCGCCATTGAATCTATACATATGATTTTGAGGCACTTTAGTATAAAGAATAAAACTCAGATGTATTTATTGTGTACAATATGCAAAATTTATTATGCATGAAGTGCAGGCTGTGCTATAGTTAAACGAACACTGTTTTACGATGTGCAAAGTACTCCAGAAAAGAGCAAACACTTACATTTATATATCTACTGTGCATCTATATCGAAACCCATGTTCCACACATGTAGCACACTGATAACCCACATTATTCTGTGGCCATTGTCAATCTCCACAAAGTCTGATTTAATAGCAGCGAAAATAACAAGATTACAGACAACACATGTGCCGAGTGTAACGATCTCAGCTGTGTCTCCGCTCCCCACATCTGGCAGGACACGCGAGGATGTTTCCTAATCTTATTGTAAGTGATGGTATCATCACTTCATTCTGGTTATTAATTAAAAGATCAAACATTGTATCAAATCCCACTGGAGATTCGTTTGTATTGCAGCAAGTAGTTCCCTGCACACATCATGTGCTGTTTTACATTACAGGCTGTTTCAGGACCCACACTTAGGACCAACTGGCTCTCACTGTCCCTTTAATTCTGAGCTCGACAGTGACCACAGAATAAACACCCAGCGACAGTGTCTTCTGGTTCTTCCAGGCGTGCAAGGCGTCTCACTCGCACACTTGCACACCACTCTGGTGACTTCATGGTTGTGAAAGAGCAACAGTAGTGCATCGTCAGCAGTCTGATGCTGAATATACTGGGAACACTCAGGAACTCTGAGGACTGACACAGGCTGCAAACACATTTAAACAATCGGGGGCTGTGTTTATTTTGAAGTGACATACATCAAAATCAGTTACATTTTTAAAGCATGAGTGACTGTCGGTCCGAATGAATGATGATAGGTCTGTGCACTCCCTCCTGGGGGCTAGGTGACATTCTGTCGAAAAGGATCTGGTGATCCCTTTTCTTAGTGATCTGGTGATTATTGGAATCCCCAGTTTCTTTTTCCAAGATATCCCCACAAGAGATCTAGTTTTTTTTTGCGGGTGGGGTGTTTTATTGTAAATTTTTAAATTTTCATTATGTTTTTCCCATTTGTCTCCCTTCATAGGTCTGGTGTCACTGCCACTCTGGACCTGGAGGACAAGGCACTCAACACTGTAGCTTGGCCATGACTGCTGAGAGTGCCCTCCTACAGTTGACTAGGAGGAGGCGCAATTCAAGCAGAGTTCCACCTCATCCCCGCTCCTCTCCCATTCCTGAGACGGAATGCCATGTCCTCCCAGCCTTCTGGCCAGAAACAGGTTGGACCTTACTCATGAATAGCACATTGGTGGTTTGCATGGAGGCAACGATTCCTTTGCAATGAGAGGAGCAATTTCTGCCGCAGCCCATTCTGAGTCACTCGGTAATTACTGTTGTCAAATAATACAATGCACCTTTTATAGCAAGGAGTTATTTCTATGAAGAATTATCGCTTCCACTACCATTTAAAATATAAATAATTGGTAAAATGTTAGGCTTGGATGAAGATTATTGTGGAATTTCATCCATGGCAGTTAATGGGACTGATCTGTGTGACAAAAATGGAGCTTTTTATCCATAGTTTATGGGTTTTGACTCTGCTCTGTGTTTCTTAGCTTAAAAATCTTAAATGTCAAGAAAGCATGGGTAACAGTCACCAAGCACACCCAAATACTAGCAACAATTAACGGATCACACCAGGCTACAACAGAATCCAATCAGGATAGCACTAACATACACAGCATTTGTTAAACACCATGCTTTTGTGTATGTGCTATGTGAGGAAGAGGGTGACATCCCATATTTCTTTGGGGTAAAGTGCCTCCGTCTCACAGACTGACTTCTCAAAGACTGTTTAAAAGGATATAGATATGAGAATGCAACAATCTTGATGTACCAATTAGTTATGGTTTTGACGTGGAGGCAAGATGCAACTCATTAATGACAAGAAGGACTGGTTCAAAATTGCTCTGTTATTTGGACTGCCTTCGAATGAAACTGTTTTGTAGTTTATTCTGTTATGAAAGTGTATGACGTGACTGATAATCATTGCAGAGGCAATAAATGGGTCTTTTTTTTTTGCTCAACGCACACTACCCCAGATTACTTTGCGCACAAGGTCTTGCTTAAACTTATAGAAAGCTTGGGTCTGCTGATGGATAGTTGCTTTCAATATGGGTATGAGAAAAAGCATCTGGAGAATCTCAAATTGTACCAATTTGGTGCATTGGAATTCTGTATAATTGGAAGGGATTTGTTGAATTGTAATTCAATATAATAGGATGGAAGAACTGGGCTCTTACCATTAATCACACATTTCTTCTTCATTCCCTTGGCTAGTAATGATGATTGTCACTGAATCCCTCAAACCAGAGTCACTGAACCCGCACGGGGTTTGAATACAAACGTAATTCTACTGTAAATGTAATTCTCAATTGAATAGAACAAATTTACGGGCTTATTTGGAAAGGTGTGCACTTTGGCAGATGGAGCATTCACTTTCTTCAAATGGTCCCGATTCCTTTTGAGGTTAAATGGACCCGCAAGCCCTAAAGACAGAGCAGAGCTTTGTTTAATTTACGTTTTACAGATGTATTGAGAGCACAAACCAGTGAAAAACCATTCACTTCGAAGCCTGGTTTTGTCCCCTTATGAAATTTTAAATAAGCAAAAAAAACACTACAGTGCCTCTGTCGGTAAATGCATGACCCGGGGAGGGGTAGTACTGAGTCCTGCAGACCAGGAAGTTCCGAGGTCTGTGCTGAGATAATTGATCTCAACTAGAGGCTGCACCAAAGGCACTACAATTGGCCTCAGCACCACTGGGCTAGGGAAGGGGATATAAACAAAAAGGGAGAGGTACAAGGTTTGGATGCGGGTGAGGACAAGATTAATGTGATGCCCTGTGAGATCAAATAGAAACATAGGAACAGGAGTAGGCCATTCAGCCCCTCGTGCCTGCCAACACTCACTGTCTGGGCTGACACAGGAAGAACGGCCATTTGGGTGAGGTAACAGATGAGCCACAACTTTCAGGAGAGGAGGAGAGAAAATTGGGGGGGGTGGAATGTAATGGTAAAAAGGTAAAAAACAGTAGATGTCCAAAGGGACTTAGGGGTTCAGGTACATAGATCATTGAGGTGTCATGAACAGGTGCAGAAAATAATCAAGAAGGCAAATGGAATGCTGGAGGACTGGAGTACAAGGGGGCTGAAGTTATGCTGCAGCTATACAAAACCCTGGTTAGACCGCACCTGGAGTACTGTGAACAGTTCTGGGCACCGCACCTTCGGAAGGACATATTGGCCTTGGAGGGAGTGCAGCGTAGGTTTACTAGAATGATACCTGGACTTCAAGGGTTAAGTTACGAGGAGAGATTACACAAATTGGGGTTGTATTCTCCAGAGTTTAGAAGGTTAAGGGGTGATCTGATCAAAGTTTATAAGATATTAAGGGGAACGGATAGGATGGATAGAGAGAAACTATTTCCGCTGGTTGGGGATTTTAGGAGTAGGGGGCACAGTCTAAAAATTAGAGCCAGACCTTTCAGGAGCGAAATTAGAAAACATTTCTTCCCACAAAGGGTTGTAGAAGTTTGGAACTCTCTTCCGCAAATGGCAATTGATACTAGCTCAATTGCTAAATTTAAATCTGAGATAGATAGCTTTTTGGCAACCAAAGGTATTAAGGGATATGGGCCAAAGGCAGGTATATGGAGTTAGATCACAGATCAGCCATGATCTTATCAAATGGCGGAGCAGGCACAAGGGGCTGAATGGCCTACTCCTGTTCCTATGTTCCTATGTAATTTTTAAAAAGTGGTGTCCAACAGATCTGATCTTGAAAGACCACAGGATAGTCAATTCAACTTGAAATAACTTTCCAAATACACATGCTGTGCAAGGAACAAGGATTAGTTCCTTGACTTTCAAGACTGAGACTGATAGATTTTTGTTCGCTATGGACATTAAGGACCCAAGGTGGATAAATGGAGTTGAGGTACAGATCAGCCATGATCTGATTGAATGGCGGAACAGGCTCGAGGGGCTGAATGGCCTCCTCCTGTTCCTAGGTTCCAATGTTCCTAGTCGGAGCAGCGCCTCAGCTGACCTCTTTTTTAAAGTTACTGAGGTGGTTTGATGGCCAGTAAGTCGTGAAACAGCAACTTCCTAATCTCAACCAAGCTATCAGGAGGAAGGGACTTCCCCAAACAGAGGGAGGGCGAAAAGAAACAGGACACAAGTCAGCTCACTGCCCTGTGCAACTCTTAGTGAGCAGCCTCAGAGCAGCTTTGACACAGGCCTAGGAGCAGGTCGGCTGGTTGGGAGTCTCAGTCAGGGAAAGGAGGCTAAACAAAGAAAAACAACTTATAATAATAGTTTGCTGTGAAATTATGTCACTTTTAAGGAAAACATTTGAAAGACATAAAATGATTACCTCAGCTTGCACTTGACGGGAGTGCTGGGTCCTTTTGTCTCTGCAACATCTCCGTTTAGAGCAGCTGATTCATCTGTTTAAATGTGACATTTGAAATTATTATTTAGACTTTTGCTCACTTTTCAGCTGTGGCTCAGTGGTAGCACTCACACCTCTGAGTCACAAGGTCATGGGTTCAAGCCCCACTCCAGAGACTTGAGCACATAATCCAGGCTGATACTCCAGTACAGTACTGAGGGAGTGCTGCACTGTCGGAGGTACCGTCTTTTGGATGAGACGTTAAACCAAGGCCTCATCCGCTGGTTCTGGTGGATGTTAATGATCCTCTCGCGCTATTTGAAAAGCAGGAAGTTCTGTGTCCTGGCCAACATCCCTTCATTGATCAAGACCATCGAAAAAACAGATGAACTCATTAATTGGTCTCATTGCTGCTTGTGCGAGCTTGCTGTGCGCAAAATGGCTGCCGCTGCACTTCAAAGTAACTCGTTGCAGGTGAAGGAGGTCGAGATGTTTCTGTGAGCTATCATGAGGTGCTCTGTAAAAGCAAGTCTTTCTTTTTTTAAACTGGTTCGCACCAAATTCCAGTTATATAATGGGTTAATGCCTGCATTAAAATAGCACATAGAGGACTTGGAAAGCTTTGCGTTAGCAGTTTGTTGAAAAGCTGCGCAATTGCCATTTCTGCTTGAAAATCTTTAGTTTGATATTTTTCACATACACGAAACACCAAGATTGATGGATTAAGTTTGTTTATTCCCACAATTACATCTACACACCCTAAGATTTCAAGTTAAAAAAAAGTCAGGATCAAAATTGTACTTATTTCTGAGTTCCATTACTTAGCAGTTAGCAGCTAATCCAATATTGACAATTTAAAAAACACATTAGTTGTATAACACTGGCAGCTAAGTAAAAACAAATTCTAGAATTTTCCCCCCCAAGTCATGCCACCACCATTCAGCTGGCACCTGCCAGGATGGCATAGGACAAGCCAATGTGAAACTGCAATTGTTTTTAGTCACCTACCATTCCTACATTATATCCACCCCACCCCCTGCCATTTTTAATGGTTTAAGAATGTATTGTTTGCTTAACAAGTTAATCTAGCTTAGTATCACTCACTGACTTTTTTTTGCCAAGGGACACAATCTCAATCAATGTCTTTCTGGAGGGCAACTCTCAGGACACAACAGGTTATAGGACACAGGTCTGCATCTGTGATTCCCCACGCAATAAGCTCCTGATTCCATGTAACTGGATGCCAAGTGGAGGCCCAAGGACTCCCACAGGAAGGGGGAAAAAAACCACAGGGTCAATTGTTGTATTTTAATAGGGTCCTTTTATTTGTTGTGTGCAAGCTGCCTCCTGACTTTTTTAAAAATTCATTCTCAGGGATATGGGCATCGCTGGCAAGGCCGGCATTTATTGCCCATCCCTAGTTGCCCTGGAGAAGGTGATGGTGGGCCTTCTTCTTGAACCGCTGAAGTCCGTGTGGTAGTAGTTTTTTTACAATTGCTTGGCCACTTCAGAGGGCAGTTAAGAGTCAACCTCATTGGTGTGGGACTGGAGTCACACATAGGCCAGACCGGGTAAGGACGGCAGGTTTCCTTCCCTAAAAGGACATTAGTGAACTAGTTGGGTTTTTACGACAATCCGACAGCTTCATGGTCACTTTTACAGATACCAGCTTTTTATTTCCAGACTTTTTAAAACTGAATTCAAATTCTCAAACTGCCATGGTGGGATTTGAACTCATGTTCTCTGGATTGCTAGTTCAAGTAACATAATCACTATGCTACCATACCAATAGCGTGCCCTTGTCTACTTTTGGCGGAGAACAAGAAAAGAAGAGGGAACAGCATTAAATCCCAGCTCAGGCAACATCTCACAGCCAGCCAGACAAGAATGGAAGCCCCAGGGCACATGGAGCAGCAATCCTGGTCAAAGCCACATAATTGGGGGGGTGGGGGGCACAAGTTATCACTGGGGATAGCACTGGTGAATTGCTTTCTGGTGAGTTTTGGTATTGACAAGCTCTGGTATGTCAGCTCCATCAGTGAGAAAACATACTTGTGTCCATAATTTCACCCACAAATCTTGACAGGATTTACCAAAGTGCTCTGACAATTTCAATTGATTCTGCTTACAGTTCACAAAATGCACAGGGTGGTGGGGGGGTGGGGGAGATTGGCTTGTTTGTGATAAGGTTATTGCACAGTTACTGCCTCTAGCAGCACCATTGTTTTGGTGGTAACCCAATTTGTTCAGTCATTACAGCGGACTCAGATTTTCCAGTCAATGTCAGTTGCGATGTACTAACTCAGGGTTGTCCAATATAATAGCCACTAGCCACATGTGGATAATTGGGAATCCAGATGTGGCTAATTGCATTTCTGATTAGTAAATAAAAAATTAGGACTAGCCACTGTCGTTGGGCATGTGATCTCAATACTTACATTTGCACGGAGTATGCATGTGAACTTTAACCTTTTTGTGCGTTTGTTGGTAAAACGATAAGATGAAAAGCAATGTGTGAGTGTTTTATGATCATTGTAAATAATTTACTTCCTTGGTTACTGAATGGTGATAGATGTTTGTTAAGTAAATATACACGTGAAGTACATTTATCTGTATTGTGTGTAAGGTGTTTTCTACTAAAATTAGTGCATGTGGCTAAAATGGTGTCACTGTAGCGACATCTGTGGCTATTCAGTGATTTCTATTGGACGATACTGGGCTAAAATACCAATTAAGCCAAGTAGGAGAGGAGCAAATATGAGCAAAATAAGCCAATTGGGAATTTTCTGCAACTTTTTGTACACTAATTGTGTGGAATAAGGTGTATTTGAAGCAGAATTTAAAACCTCTCACACTGCTAGATAAATGCCAAAAGCAAATCTGCCCTGTGTATTGTGCTGTAAATGTCACAACTATCTGTGTCCGATTCCTGGAAATGTAGTGGTGTAGGTGGCATACAGGTGAGTGTGCTTCCACATTCACTAGTGACACAGTAAGGGAGAATATTTCATATTTCTTGCCAGGCTACAGGATTGCGATTGGATCTCTGCTTTGGGTTGATCTGAATTATACAGGCTCCTGAGACAAAATGGTCAAAAAAAAATCATGCAACTTGAATGCTTTTTTTTTAAAAAAAAGGCTGCATATAGTGACACCACAAGTCCCGGCCAGAATGGAGGTGATTGGGTAATTCCCCCATCAATCACGCCACTGCTGTAAGTGACCGGGATTGATTTTACGCACATAATTTGTATTGTGTAACTATCCTCCACTCACTGCATTTTACTGGAGAAATAATCCTGCTTTTATGGAGAGACCTTGCTGTAGTTCGTAGAGACTCTTTAAATAGACTTTGCTGAGTAAATAGACTGTTTGTTGTAGTGCCCTGTTTGAATAGACACTGTTTGCTGTGAGTCCTGCCATAAGTCCCGCCCTGCCTCCAACTCATTGGCTGACACAATGGTATCAATATTCACTTTGGTTTTTTTTAATAAAGCCCTTTAATTAGCTTCTTCACATCCAAAAGCAACACATCTGCCAAGAAAACTCAAGGTTAGAGCTAATAAATAACTTCAAGAGTGTCATCCTCACCAAATTCCATGTTTCGTCTTCCCATCAGGCCAACAAAGAAATCATGCATGTCTCCTGCAGAAAAAGGAAATGTCATTCCTCTAATAATATATTGGCTTTACAGCTGTCTGTTTTATTGTGTTTTTCAGTTCCAGGTACCCAACCCAACACTTGAGTAGGTCTGGGCTAAATGCCCTATGCCAGGGTTATCTGGGGTCACACACAGCCCCCCCTGCCCACTGGCAATCTGGTCCTCAAAGCCCAGGTAACTCGGTTCTGTTTGTGCTGATATTTCTTATTCACTGGTTTGTCCTGTTTTAATTTTGTGGACCTGGAGGTTATGAAAGGGCTGTTCTCCATGCTGTTGCCTCATTGGTGGATAAATCCTAAATGAGGACACCGAGATCTGTCAATATCAGCAACTTGGGAGATCTCCAAATTAATGGGAACATGGTTTTAAACTTTAGATGTGGCCCATTAGGCCCCATGATAATGCACCTAAACAGCCCATGAAGATAAAAGCTTGGATAAAAGTAAATAAAGAGGAACTATTCCTATTAGCAGAAGGGTCAAGAACCAGAGGACACAGATTTAAGGTGATTGGCAAAAGAACCAAAGGCGACATGAGGAAAAACTTTTTTTTTTTAAACGCAGCGAGTGGCTATGATTTGGAATGCGCTGCCTGAAAGGGTGGTGGAGGCAGATTCAATCGTGGCTTTCAAAAAGGAATTGGATAAATACTTGAAGGGAAAACATTTGCAGGGCAACGGGGAAAGAGCGGGGGAATGGAACTAATTGGATTGCTCTTACAAAGAGCTGGCACAGGCTCGATGGGCCAAATGGTTACAGCACAGAAGGAGGCCATTCTATGATTCTGTGACCTCTGCCCTATGTTTCTTTTCCCCCCACTATCCTCCTGAAGGTGACTTGTGCTGGGCTACAATTCTACGATTGCCAACTGACCTCCACTGTCTTGTACAGATGGTCATTCTTAATGTGTAGGACCAGACAGCGAGGGGGTGAATTTCAACTTGGACAGAGACGCTAAACGGGTGGTAATGGATAGGCCATCCGTTAAACACTCCACTCAATTTTCCTTCCCATTGATTTCTTCCGACCTTTAATCTCACTTGACATTGTTCATTTTAAACCTGTGCCCTCTAGTTCTATACTCAGTCTAAATCAAATACCCCATTTATATATGCATGATCCATACCTCTTAACATTTAAAAAAACCTGGATTATGTCCCCTTCTTATCGGCTTTTGTCAAATATCAAGTTCATCTCCATGAAATAAATATATCTTTATCCCCATTAGAAACATGATCGCTTTAATTTTACCCATAATCCATTGTAAGCCACCTCCTCTTTCCTGCACCCCGCCCCTCCCCCTCCACAAAGGCCAGGCCAAATATGGCCATATTATGTAAATGGAGCTGACCAAGCTTCACAGGCGCTAAGAAAATACTGTATGACCAACGCCTAATGGGAAAATCTGTTTAAGAACACTTACGTTTCTGAGCTACAGGAATTTCCTTTGTACCTGCAAATAAAGAAAGAAATTTCTGTTTGTGTGAATTCACTGCATTTCTGTCCATATTTACAATCTTCAGAGTCTTTTTATGGCAAGCAGTAAAGTACTTTCTGGTATAATTTTCTCATTAATTTTCTCCCTCTTGAAGGTGTTGATTCCTTGCCGGTGAATTGTTCCACAGGTGCCACTTAGCTCCATTACATTGCCCCTGAATTCCCATTCTTCATGTGTGAGCCTTTACAGTGAGCTTTGGTAGGCTATTCAACTGGGTGGGGTGTCACGGTGGAACCTATACTTGTCCTCACAGGTGCACTACCAGCAGGTGTCACTGGATAGCAATCAGGAGTGGGAACCCTGGATGATTCCCCGCCCCAACCCAGGGACGCCAAGGCCAATTTTTGCTCCCTTCACCACTGCTTTTGCCTGAGCACAATTAGGTGAACACCTCAAAAAGTGCTTCCGGCTTTCATGCCAGTGGTGGAGCAGGCCTATATACTTCATTGCGGAGTTATCGAAGGTCGTTCCAACTCAAAATCAAATGTGCCGCATTCCTGGTCTGTATGGCTGCAGTGTGTGCCATCCACAGGATGCACTGCAGCAACTCGCCAAGGCTTCTTCGACAGCACCTCCCAAACCCGCGACCTCTACCACCTAGAAGGACAAGGGCAGCAGGCACATGGGAACAACACCACCTGCACGTTCCCCTCCAAGTCACACACCATCCCGACTTGGAAATATATCACCGTTCCTTCATCGTCGCTGGGTCAAAATCCTGGAACTCCCTTCCTAACAGCACAGTGGGAGAACCTTCACCACACGGACTGCAGCGGTTCAAGAAGGCGGCTCACCACCACCTTCTCAAGGGCAATTAGGGATGGGCAATAAATGCCGGCCTTGCCAGCGACGCCCACATCCCATGAACGAATGAAAAAAACTCACCGCATAAACCTGCTGAGCCACTTGGAATACACTTACTCCCAGGGGTCCGTGGTTCTGTGTACAATTTGTCATGTACCCCATGACACACACCCCATGACACACACACACACTTGTGCGAGATCAAAGATGACAATAACTCGATGGCATGCTATTGGAACACTAAACCAGTGCCATTCATTGACAGCTTCCTTGTATGCAGTGTCATAAAAAAATAAATCACCGTCAGTGCAACCATATAATACCAGGGCAACGCCAGACACTGGGGGAGAAAAAGGACCTGGTGACATCTCAGACCATTATATAATTAATGCCACTGTCTCCTATTTCACTCTAGTAACATAACCACTACACTACCATCCTGTGCTGTAGGGGTATGGTAACATACTGGTTATGTTACTGGACTAGCACTAGCCTGCACTAATAATCTTGTGAACATGAGTTCAAATTCCACCATGGCAGTTTAAGAATTCAAATTCCGTTTAGAAATATCAGGAAATAACAATCTGGTAAAAGTAACCATGAAGATATTGGATTTTCCTGTTAAAAACCCAACTGGTTCACTATTGTTGCCGTCTTTACCAGGTCAGGCCTATATGTGACTCCAGTATCACACCATTGTGGTTTGACTCTGAACTGCCCTCTGAATTGGCCTAGCAAGCCACTCAGTTCAGGGCAATAAATGCTGGAATTGCCAATGACGCCCACACCCCGAGAATAAATTTTAAAAGTTTAATTCTAGATTTTCTAGTTGATTTTGGACTTACCAGCCATTCTCCTCCCCATCAATCCCACAAATCCATCATAGGAAAGACCATCAGAGAAACGCTTCAGGAAGAGCAGTTTCTCTGCATTCGGGTTTCCCTGCAACAGAAGACTGGAGATTCAGCACCGCAACCATGGGGTGTCCAAACATATCCTCCATCATCACACAGCCTCACCACCTCCAAACCTTGTTCCTTTCACTTTATTTATTCCTTATTTTCTCTGTTTATTTGAATGTATATTTTCTCTGGAATTTCCTGCACATGCTTATGCCAGCAACAAAAACAAACCCGACTTCCTTAAGGACAATAATGTCATCCTTATGATTCCAATCACACGCAAATTTATGCTTTTAATACTTTCATCAAGTTCATTTTCTAAATATTGTGAAGAGCAGACGTCCCAGGACGGACACCCAGGGAACTGTCCAATTAGAACTGCTAACGGAAACAAGAACTGCTACCATTGGTCACTATTATTCAGCCAGTTTATTATTGGATGTATAACATCCTCTTTTATCTCAAAAGCTTTCATTAAAGACACAAATCACTTGTGAGGCATCTTATTAAATACATTCTTAAAGCCAAAATATATCTCCCATCAATCATGTTACCATCATCCACCAATTCTGTAAATCCGAAAGAATTCCAATCAATTTGTTGGCATGAATTGCCTTTTATAAACCCAGAATTGTTTGCAATTATAATCTTTATTCTTGTTTAATGCTCTTGAATTGCTTCATTTATACCAGAATCCAGTGTATCTCCCGCAATAGAAGCCCAGCTGACAGGATTCCCAAATTCAAGCTTAGAATCAGATTCTCCAGCTCAAGTAATGTAGATAAGAAACAACAGGGTCCAAAGCACTAACTACTGTGGCACTATCCCCCACCAGTCCAAGACTACATCTCTCACAAGTACTGTTTCTTGTTTTTATCCAATTTCTTATCCCGTTCCATGTTCCACCCTGGATTCCCATGGTTTTTAGTTTTATTAGAAGTCTCTCATGTGGAACATTGTCAAAAGCTTTCTAAACAAACATCCAAATTAACTTTATCATAGGGAATTCCATGATCAACTTTATTTGGAACACCCTCAAATTCAAGGAGGGTGGTTAACAGGACTTTGCCCTCCTCAATCCTTGCTAGTTGTAATTCATTGCTATACAGGTACCTCCCACAGCCTATTCCCTAGGCTGGTTTCCATTATTTTACCCATTAATGATGTTGCCTGGGTCCAGTTGATCCTTTTTTATATACAAGTACTGTGTTTTCTGCTATCAATCTTGCAGAGCCTCTCTGGAACCCAATAATTCTTTCATAGCTATAGTAAGTGCCGTGTAAATCTCCCACTAGTCTCCTTCTGCACCCTGGGATATACTATCTGATCAAGTGCATATGTTAGTCCTTATTCCTTTATCCTGTCAGGTACCTCCTCCTCATTGATCTCAATCCTCTGGGATATCCACTGTACTCGAATAACTGGATAATGAGCAAGTGTTCTCCTCCCTAGTGAATATTTCTAGAAAATAAGTAATTCTACTGTTGTCCTTTACTCTTCAGTTACTCCACTTTTATAGGAGTTCCTCCCTGCCCTTAGCTTATTATTATTTCTCTCAGATATACAGTGGTCTTGCATATTAGATTTTTTTTAATGTTCCATTTTTCCTTCACTGAAAATATCTCAGCAATACATCTCTCTATTTCTTTTACTCTCATTTTAGCTTGTGTTTTTACAATTACTGCCTTGGTCTTTCGTGACATTGATTGTCAGTTAACCTCAACTGTGATCATATTACGGTCGCATAGCCCAAGAGGTTCGACCCTGGTTACTCAGCAATCCTAATTTTAACTATTAAAGAACATGTCACCGAAGTTGTCTTGAACAGTGGCCATGCGTATTTCATTGACTCCCAAATCAACCTCACTGCTTTTGATCTGTTTGCACTTTGTTTGACAGGTGTAAGATTCAGCCACCACCATTGTCTTGCATTTACTATGTTTAGTTAACAATAGTTTGCTGAGTGTTATCCCACACAACGGAATTAGAAAGATCTCCAGAACGGCGGAACAGTTCTAAATTGGTATTCTCAAAACGATTTTAAAAAAAGGTAACATTTTTCAAAAAATTGTCAAGAGTTCTCGGGAGGAGTGGGAGATGGGAAACGTGCCTAACCTTGGTCAGAACTTCGCTGTTTGCCAACTGTCCCTCGTGGTTTCCCCGACAGATTTTCAGCAAGATGGAAAGTAACGCCAAAGCAATGAAACTTTTCATTCTTGCGTGTCTCCCTGTCAGGTGAATCTAAACGAGAAGAAATCACAGGAAAAACAATTGGAGTGAAAATTTACCAAACTGGAAGGGGCTAGATCCTAGGAAATATTTCTTAAAAATCTGCAATTGCAAGTTCTAAACGATAATTCCAATTTAGTGCAATTTTTTTCCCACACAGTGTACATGCTCACCCATTAGAAAAAAAAGAGGGGGCTGCTTTTGATACTTTCTCTCCCAGTCGGAGTAATGCTCAATAATTGTTTCAAAATTCCTTAACCTGGTAGAAATATTCCAGTTTCTGGGTCTTCCCTCTCTCTAAGGTGTTACTTTGCTGATGCCAGCTGTGGAAGTGACACCAAGCATCACCATCGAGAATCTTGTGGGTTAATGTCCAAGTGGATACTCAGTCAGTACTGAATGTTCTCAGGCTGGAATGTTCCGTTATTGATCTCTCAATTATTCTATTTTACTCAGGATGTCCCAGCATTTAGACAGCGCTGTTAAAATCGCAAGCTGTCAACATCGGCTGATTTGCTGATTCTATAGAAAATCGTGTTCCCACCTCCAGCACTGACCCAAATCCCACCCTTTTAACACACCGCAGGTTGAGAGGTAAGGGAGCCAGCCCCGATCCCCAATCCACAGGCTTCCTGACAAAGCTGCCTGGAGATTGAAGCAGCTACTTAGTGGGGGGGGGGAGATCTCCTCAAGAGAGGGGATGGGGTACAGCAAAGTGCTGATTCCTCAATTGAGTGCTCTCAATGAGGAGCAGCACTCAGGAAATCATAAGCCTACAGCCTGAGATCTTCCATCCAATGTGAAATCAGTCTTTAGTACAGCAGTGTTGTCACTGGGCTTGTTTAGCCTATTGATACCAATAGTCTACAGGAAAAAACACATCTAAGCCAATACACATTATACTTCTTGTGTGTGATACTCATTGCCCCAAACTGTTCCAGCACAACTGTTTCCACCCCTAGTGATAGACCTGTGCCCACCAGTACTTCATCTTAGTGTCATATAGCTCAGAATGCTCTTTTACGACTCGACACAGTTCACATATGAAAATTTCACATGCCCAACATTACTGAAATCCTAGTGAGGACAAAAAAAAACTGCCTAAAAAGGAGTCACATCGAAAATCGTCCCCCTTTCCCCCCTCACTTTGGACTTTACTGAAATCCTAGTGACAACTGCACAGCATCTCCTACCAGGCAATAGATTTTTAATTTATTTTTAACAATGTATTTAGATGGGGAGAGTTACATTGAAAACATCTGACACACCCTTCTCCTTTAAGTGTCTCCAAGGAAGGTACTTGGTCCATATGTTACACTACTTTAATTACATTCAAGTCTCCACTTACTATTTGAAGACATCCCCTCCCAGGAAACCATATCCCAAACAAGTAACCTGCACATTATTACTGAGCTACCAGGTTTCATGTTGTTTTGTGGACGGTCTCTGAAAAGGAATTGTGTTTTAACACCCAACGTTCTGATTGTCCCTTCCTCTGTTGGGAGAAAGAGAGGAAGGTCTTTAACAAATAAACTGATAAAGATCTAGGAGGCTCAGTTCATTGAGTCTGAGAACACAATGATTATATTGGAGGACTAAAAATTAGTACTCTCTCTCTCAGACTTTGGCTTAAAACTGTATCGATGGGCAGGAGTGCCTGTTTTCTTCAAAAGAAACTTCTCTTTTACAGCAGAGGGTTACATTGAGATAAAAGAAAAGAAACGCAGTGCTGGAAATCTGAAAGAAATACTGGAAATACACAGCAGGTCCATGGGCATCTGAAAGAAAAAAAAGACAGATTAATGGTTTGGGCGGGTCAGGACTCTTCAACATCTTTCATTTAATTCAAAGTGTTTTTACAGTGCTTTTTCTGACCATTTGGCTTTTATCATCTAACATATAATTTCCACTGTTGTTGCCTTAACCCCTAGCCTCTCAGCAGGTCCAGAGAAACTGGTTTTTGAATCACATATCATGACATTAAAATAAACACCAATATTACAGTAATAAAGCTACACGAACATCAGGAATAGTTCTCTTACTGTAATCGTAATCCTAAACTGCTAAATACTTTTTATTTTTTAAAATTTTTGCTTGCCATCTTCTCTTTTCCCCAATTTGCATTATTTATCATTACCTTTTCCCCCCTATCAAATCTCCTTAATTTCTATGCTAACCCTTTTCTCTCTGTAAATAAGTTAAATACGTTTCCCTTACCCGTTCATTTCAGAGGTGAGAACAACTTCCGAGAAGAATCGATCTTTGATTGGCTGAAAACTGCCTCTAAAAGGTTGTACCTTAAGGGATGTTCCATCAATGCGCTCTGAACCACACCGTGCCCAAATAAGATAATTCATCTGCGGCCTTGGTAAGGGTTAAAATTGTGTATGGTCTCCTTTAAAAGATAACCCTCTGGAATTCTCAGAATTTGTCTTGTTGCTTTCCTCTGACATTGTTTCTCAGTTAAAGGAAAGAACAAACTTGCATTTATATAGCGCCTCATCACATCCTCAGAATGTCCCAAAGTGCTTCACAGCCAAAGGATTAACTTACTGAAGTGCAGTTGCAAGCAAATACGGCAGCCAATTTGCGCACACAAGATCCCACAAACAGCAAATTAATGAATGGCCAGTTAATCCGCTTTTAAGTATGTTATTTATGGGAGGAATGTTGGCCAGGACACAGGGGGAACATTCTGCTCTTCTTCAAATGGTGCGATGGGGGCTTTTGTTTCCACCTGCACAAGCAAACTGGGCTTCAGTTTAATGTGTCGGAAAGACAGTACTCCCTCAGTACTGCACTGAAATGTCAGCCTAGACTATATGCTTAAATCCATAGTGAAAGAAAGACTCTAACACTTATATAGTGCTTTTCACCAACTCAGAACATCCCAAAGAGCTTCACAGACAATGAAGTTCTCTTGAGGTGCCGTCGCTGTTATAATGAAGGAAATGTGGCAGCCAAATTATGGACAGCAAGGTCCCACAAACAGCAATGAGATAAATAACCATATAATCTATTTTTTTTTAGTGATGTTGGTTGAGGGAAAAATGTTGGCCAGGACTTTGAAGTAGCACCCATGGGATCTCTCACATCTGCCTGAGAGAGCAGACGAGGCCTCGGTTTAACGTCTCATCTAAAAGTCGGTACCCCCAACACTCCCTCAGTGTCAGCCTAGATTATGTGCTCAAGTCTCTAGAGTGGGACTTGAACCCACGACCATCTGACTCAAAAAGGTGAGAGTACCACCACTGAGCCACGGCTGATGCTTGACAAGCTAAACTCCAGCACTGTTGTATATTAATTCTAACTGAATAACAAAAAAAAGTCATTGCACTGTATCTTTAAGAACATCACACAGTCACTTTTCCTTTTATTTATTCTGGTTTTCATAATTATCTAACAATTGCAAAATGGTGATTAGCAAATGTACTTCTGATCAGATTGACGATCAATATTACCACACAGAGCACTTATTAGACCCTTGTTAATACAAAAGGTTGTTTAAAGAGGACCTTTGCTCAGGCTCCAAGTCAGTCCGCATACATCCCATGCTGTGTACTTAACAGGAGCAATTGGATAAAGGGAACACTTCACTCATTAGGGAGTGTAGGGTAGATTTTGACTTTGTGCGATAGTATAAAACGGGTGTTAGCGAGTCAGCAGCCCTTTTTACATCTCTCCCCATTTTTACTTCCATTAAAGTCAACGGAATCGGGAGAGATGTAAAACGGGCTGTCGACTCGCTATCACCCACCTTACGCTATCGCACAAAGTCAATATTGACCCCTGTGTCTCCATTGTACATGATTCTTACAATATTAGAGAAAGCCCCCCCTTCAAGCCAGCTGTGTCAGGGTTAAAATCATTTAATTATGTTACAAACACTTCTGCGACACGAAAGAATATTTGTTAAATGAACTAGAATGAGACACATTGTGAGAATTATAGGAACCATTAATGGAGAAAAATGACAGACTTCAATAACTAAGAGCAAAATACAGTACACTGAAAAGAACATTAGGCTGTAGCCAGATCACAGCACTTTCCCCACACATACAGCATTGTCCTCATTCGATCAGGAAATAAGGAAGAGTACTCAATTATAGATAGCAGAATTTAGAAAAAAAGTTCACCCTTTTGAGAGTGGAGATAAAAGAAAATACTCAAAATCTGAAATCAAATCAGAAAATGCTGGAAATCCCAAAAAGACTCATCAGAACTTGGAGCTGGTGATGTGTTGCACGCAAAAGGTTAACTTTTCCTTTCTCTTTCAGGTGCTGACTGACCTGTTGGGGACTTACAGCATTGTTATTTCATTCTTTCAAGCATCACAGCTAAGCCTGCTGAAAGTAGAAAGCCTCACAACATAGTCAAGGAGATATTCCTGTTGTCGCATATTAATGAACTCTCATGAAGGCTCTCCACCTGAGATATTAACCTGGCTTTTCTCTGCCCCATGCTGGCTGACCTGCTGTCCATTTCCAGGTTTCTTTTGCATATTAATATTTACATTGTTATTGAATATAGATTTAAATGTAGTGTCTCCAAGTTAGGACATAACAAGCAACCAGACTTTTAATAAAATACAAGATCACAGTAAAAGTAAAAGAACTCAAAGAAAAAGATTGACAGTGACTCACAAAGCAGCAGTGCGATACAGCTATTGATTGGTATCATTATACAATGTATTAAAAAGAACAATTCATGCACATTTAAACAACATTATTTCAGAAAATAAAAAAAATCTTTTAAAAATTCAAAAATGCAATATGATTTATGGTTATTTAAAAAACATTTTAAAAGGAAACTCATAAAAATGCACGATTAGAAATTTTAAATATAAAATTGCACAAATACCCACAACACAGAAGTAATGAGCACAATTTTTTCATCTTTTCAATATAAATTTGAATAAAATTGGAATGAACATGCAAAAAATATACATCAATAAAAAAACTTTACTACAATTATTATTCAGCAAACCTTGCAAACTGCTCAATTAAAACTTTCTTCTGGTAAATTCACTGCTCTGAGCCCGTCCTTGCCTGGTCCCTTAGATACATGTGGAGTAGCTCGTTCCTTCTCCTTTATATAACTCTGCCGCCACAGCTGGGAGGAGATGATTTTCTGTCTGTCTCTTTGCTCAGCTTATTGTGGCCCTTCTGCTTGTGAATGGAGAATTGAGGACCAATCACAGCTTGCTGTGGGACGTCAAAGACTGCCCACACCAAATCTACCAATCAGGGACTAAGCAGCATCTGCCAGGGAGGTGTTAAGTGCTCCCTCTTTTCTTTTGCCTCCATTGCTGCATAAGAATTAGTCTCAAAACTACCAGTAGGTGTGCAACAAACAACTTTAAAATATCAAAGTACTTCAGATTGCAGATTATTCAATGGTCAGATCTTTTGTTCTCATACTTTAAACCCCTCTTGCTTTCTGGGCAATGGTTTTGGACGAACAGTTCATGTTATTGCCAACAGTGCCGCTGTTTGAATGACACTTTGGTCACGTTGGCGTGACAGGAAGTTGGCATGATGACGTTCAGGCTCAGCGATGGCATCATCACTGCCAGCCTGTATATTGGCACATAGAATTAGAAAGAATTTACATCGAATGTACAGCACAGAAACAGGCCATTCAGCCCAACTGGTCTATGCCGGTGTTTATGCTCCACATGAGCCTCCTCCCTCCCTACTTCATCTAACCCTATCAGCATATCCTTCTATTCCTTTCTCCCTCACATGTTTATCTAGCTTCCCCTTAAATGCATCTCCACTAATCACCTCAACTACTCCTTGTGGTAGTGAGTTCCACATTCTAACCACTCTCTGGGTAAAGAAGTTTCTCCTGAATTCCCTATTGGATTTATTACTGACTATCTGATATTTATGGCCCCTAGTTTTGGTCTTGTAAAGGACAATTTTCACTGTGTCCTTTAGTGTAAATAAGACAACAGTCACCATTTGTACTTTAAGGAGGCGTTGCTTTTGTGCCTAGGGAGGGAGAACGGCATTGCTTTCATCACAATTACTTTTTTTTCAGGAGGGGGTGGGGGGCCCAATCTTGCCCTCCCCTTGCCCAAAACTTCTGGAACCCTGGCTGATTTTTCCTCCCTCTAGCCGGGGGTGCTAAAACCGATTGTAGTGCCCCCATCACTAAATTTCGACCAGCTAAGATCAGAGGTTCTGATTGCTATCCAGTGACTCCAATGTTAGGAAATGGCCAATATATATGCTAAGTAGAAAAAAAAAGTCCAAGAACTGACAATCTGATCCTCGATGAGCAGCACCCAACTCATACACAGACTTGGGATAGGATGGTTGTTTGTTACCTGAGAGGAAATAGTTTAACTGAGATAAAAAGGAAAACTATGATCCCTGAGCCTGAATGTTGAGGCCCAAGATGCACCCAATATTGAGCCATGGAGCTAGGAGGAGCACTCCTACTCTTTCCGACTCCACAAAAAACAAAATGTTGGCAGTTTCGAGGCCGATTTTTGAGCGGCCTCCAGCGATCCCTTTAACGACCACTGGTTAGGCTGCTTAAGACTTGGAAATTGCGAATCGAGAGCCCTGACTAGGGCAAACAAATTGAGGAGTCCGGGTCTGAAACAAGCACAGGAGCCTCATTTCAGGCAGCTGCCAGGACCGCCTAGGAAAAGGCCCCGATCAATTTAGCAGTGGCCCGAACTCCCATGCAGATTGGGTGCAGGCCTCTGCCCTGCTAAATTGGTTATGATTGCACCCATTTTAGGCCCATAAAATGGGTGCAACGATGTTAAATTTCGACCCCTGGATGCCTGCAGTGGGAAAGTGTTTCATTCCTCGGCATTAACGGGCCTCATCCTGTTGTGTACAAAAATAAAATTGCCAATAACAGAACTAAAAAAAGAGAAATAAAAATAAATGTAAAAGAGCAAGCCTGCTTTATCTACTGCCGGGACAAGTGAAGATTTTCACCTTCAGTTGAGGAAATGGGAGGAAAGCAACACAAAGTTCACAGGTCAGCTTCCTCACATTGCTCAGTGGGTAAATGCACTGCTTTGAGCCATACTAGACCAGGAAAGTCTCAGGTTCAACCCCCGATCTGTGCTGCATTCGTTGATCTAAGACTAGGCTAGGGAAGGGTGGGAAAATCCTCCAGGATTGCCACTCCTGTCCACTATCCAGTGAGTCTGACAGGAATGTGCAGATGCGCGGATATCAGCTGAGAGCGGGATCAGGCTCGTCGAATTCAGGAATTTCCTGCCTAGAAGGGGATTGTGAAAGGTGCAGTTCTAAGCTTTAAATGGTTTAATGCCTGTTTCAGAATCAATTTAACCTCATCAAAAATAAAATGATCACAATTACTGTAAGTGTTATGATTTAGTATTTCAGTAATAATGATTTAAAATTCATGTTTAATACATTAATATTTACTTAAGCACTCATTTTCTAATGATTGTCATAACTGCTTGAATTATAATGAGAATGTCCATACATTTATCAATATTTGCATAGTTTAACTGCAGTAGCAATGGGGGTCATGGTAAGCTGTTTTTGAAATAAATTATCTCACTGATAATTAATGACATTTTTTCTCTTCAAAGACTCACTTCAGGGTTGCGTCCTTGAAGTCTGCTACAGAGACCGATTCCTGCCCTTTTAAAATGGACAACCCCCCCCACCCCCCCGCCCCTTTCTCCTCTCCAGGAGCTACTTCCGCTGGAGTTCGTGGGACTGTAGGTTTGCAGAAACTATGCAAAAGTTCAGCGAGAGTCTCAGGAGAAAGAGAAAGGAAAATGAAAAGAGGGAAAAATAGTCGAACAGCACAGCAGAGGGGATTTATTTTTCAGCATGCTTCGCTGAGGGGTCAAAGACAGAATCTATTTGGTTCGAATTAAGGAACAACAGAGAAGCTGTTACGCTGCTGGGTGTATACTACAGGCCACCAAATAGTGGGAAGGAGATAGAGGAGCAAATTTGTAGGTAAATTACAGAAAGATGCAAGCACTATAGGGTAGTGATAATGGGGGACTTCAATTATCCCAATATAGTCTGGGATAGTAACAGTGTAAAGGGTAAAGAGGGGGAGGAATTCCTGAAATGTGTACAAGAGAACTTTCTGGAACAGTGTGTTTCCAGCCCAATGAGGCAGGAAACCGTGCTGGATCTAGTTCTGGGGAATGAAGTGGGGTAAGTGGAGCATGTTTCAGTGGGGGAGCATTTGGGAAACAGTGATCATAATATCATTAGGTTTAGAATAGTTATGGAAAAGGACAAGGAACAATCAAGTGTAAAAATACTTAACTGGAAGAGGGCTAATTTCAGTGAGTTAAAAAGGGATCTGGCCCAGGTGGATTGGAATCAAATATTCGGAGGCAAAACAGTAATTGAACAATGGGAGGCCTTCAAGGAGGAGATGGTTTAGGTACAGAGTAGACACAGTCCCACGCGAGGGGGAAAGGAAGGGCATCCAAAGCTAGAGCTCCCTGGATGACTAAAGATATAGAGATTAAAATAAAACAGAAAAAGGAGGCTCATGATGAATGTAAGGTTCATAATACAGTAGAGAATCAGAATACAGAAAGTACAGAGGAGGTCTAAAAAAGGGAATCAGAGGGGCAAAGAGAGAGTATGAGCATAGATTAGCGGCTAACATAAAAGGGAACACAAAAGTCTTTTATAAACATATAAATAGTAAAAGGGTAGTCATAGGAAGGGTTGGACCATTTAGGGACCAAAATGGATGTCTTCTCATACTAAATGAGTACTTCACATCTGTCTTCACTAAAGAGGATGCTGCCATTGTAGCAGTAAAGGAGGAGGTAGTAGCGATATTGGATAGGATAAAAATAGATAACGAGGAGGTACTAAAAAGGTTGGCAGTACTCAGAATAGAAAGGTCACCCAGTCCAGATGGGACGGTTCCTAGGTTACTGAGGGAAGTAAGGGTGGAAATTATGGAGGCTCTGGCCACAATCTTCCAATCCTCCTTAGATATAGGAGCGGTGTCAGAGGACTGGAGGACTGCAAATATTACACCCCTGTTCAAAAAAGGAGAGGGATAAACCCATCAATTACAGGCCAGTCAGCCTAATGTCGGCGGTGGGGAAACTTTTAGAGACAATAATCTGGGATAAAATTAATTGACACTTGGAAAAGTCTGGGCTAATAAAGAAAGTCAGCACGGATTTGTTAAAGGAAAATCGTGTTTAACTAACTTGATTGAATTCTTTGATGAAGTAACGGAGAGGGTTGATGAGGGTAGTGTGGTTGATGTTGTGTATATGAAATTTCAAAAGGCATTTGATAAAGTACCACATAATAGACTTGTTAGCAAAATTAAAGCCCATGGGATTAAAGGGACAGATACAAAATTGGTTAAGGGACAGAAAGCAGAGAGCAGTGGTGAACGGTTGTTTTTCAGACTGGAGGGAAGTATACAGTGGTGTTCCCCAGGGGTCAGTATTAAGACCTCTGCTCTTTTTGATATATATTAATGACCTGGACTTGGGTATACAGGGTATAATTTCAAAGTTTGTAGATGACAGGAAACTCTGAAATGTAGTAAACAATGTGGAGGATAGTAACAGACTTCAGGAGGACACAGACAGACTGGTGAAATGGGCAGACACATAGCAGATGGAATTTAAAGCAGAGAAGTGTGAAGTGATGCATTTTGGTAGGAAGAATTAGGAGAGGCAATATAAACTAAATGGTACAATTTTAAAGGGTGTTCAGGAACAGAGAGACCTGGGGGTGCACATACACAAATCTCTGAAGGTGCCAGGACAAATTGAGAAGGCTATTAAAAAAGCATATGGGATCCTGGGCTTTATTAATAGAGGCATAGAGTACAAAAGCAAGGAAGTTATACTAAACCTTTACAAAACACTGGTTAGGCCTCAGCTGGAGTATTGTGTTCAATTCTGGACATCACACTTTAGGAAAGATGTCAAGGCCTGAGAGAGGGTGCAGAAGAGATTTACTAGAATGGTACCAGGGATGAGGGACTTCAGTTATGTGGAAAGACTGGAGAAGCTGGGATTGTTCTCCTTAGAGCAGAGAAGGTTAAGAGGAGATTTGATAGGTGTTCAAAATCATGAACGGTTTTGATAGAGTAAATAAGGAGAAAATGACATAGGTAGAACTAGGAATGAGGTTCTGCTGAGGGAGTTTGAGGAACTAGGGTCCAAATTAAAAAGCAGATCCTCAAGTTTATAATCTCTGGATTACTACCTGAGCCACGCGCAAATTGGCATCGGGTCAAACAGATTAGATGGTTAAATGCATGGCTGAAAGAGTGGTGTGAGAAGCAAGGGTTTCGATTCATGGGGCACTGACACCAGTACTGGGGATGGAAGGAGCTGTTCCGATGGGGCGGGCTCCACTTAAACCGGGTTGGGACCAGTGTCCTGGCGAATCAAATAGCTAGGGCGGTAGATAGGGCTTTAAACTAAAAAGAGATGGGTGGAGGGTTCAGATAAGGGTAAATTTATAAGTCTAAAGTGAAAAGTCAAGGCTGTAGAACAGAGTAGCAATTTGGGTAAAAAACAAGCAGAGTGTGTCAGGAAGGGACAGAGAGTTTAACAAAGGTAATAGGGCATTAGTGATTAAGGTCACATCAGGGAAAAATAGTAAAAAGTTAAAATTAAAGGAGCTGTATCTGAACGCACGAAGCATTCATAACAAGATAGATGAATTAATAGCACAAATAGAGATAAATGGGTTTGATCCAGTAGCCATTACTGAGGCATGGTTGCAGGGTGACCAAGATTGGGAACTAAATATTCCAGGATACTTGACTTTTAGAAAAGATAGGCAAAATGGAAAAGAGGGGGGCGGCAGGGTGGTAGTCCTGATAATAAACGATGAGATGAAGGCAGTAGTGAGAAAGGATCTTAGCTCAGAAAATCAGGATGTAGAATCAGTATGAGTGGAGCTAAGAAATAACAAGGGGCAGAAAACACTGGGGGGGGGGGGAGTAGTTTATAGGCCCCCTAACAGTAGTTGTAGTGTTGGACAGGGTATAAATCAGGAAATTAGAGGAGCATGTAATAAAGGTAATGTAATAATCATGGGGGACTTTAATCTTCATATAGACTGGGCAAATCAAATTGGCAAAAGTAGTTTGGAGGACAAGTTCATGGAATGCATTCGAGACAGTTTCCTAGAACAGTATGTCGAGGAACCAACGAAAGAACAAGCTATTTTAGATCTAGTATTGTGTAGTGAGACAGGATTAATTAGTGATCTTATAGTTAAGGATCCTCTGGGGGAGAGTGATCATAATATGATAGAATTTCATATTGAGTTTGAGAGTGATGTAGTTAAGTCCGAAACTAGGGTCTTAAATTTAAACAAAGCCAATTACATAGGAATGAGGGGCGAGTTGGCTAAGGTAGATTGGGAAATTAGATTAAAAGATATGACGGTAGATAAGCAATGATGAACATTTAAAGAGATATTTCATAATTCTTAATGAATATACATCTCCTTGAGGAATAAAAACTCCATGGGAAAGTGATCTAACCGTGGCTAACTAAAGAAGTTAAGGATAGTATTAGATTAAAAGAAGAGGCTTACAATGTTGCCAAAAAGAGTAGTAAGCCTGAGGATTGGGAGGGTTTTAGAAATCAGCAAAGGATGACCAAAAAATTGATAAAGAGGGAGAAAATTGAATATTAGAGTAAACTAGCAAGAAATATGAAAATAGATTGTAAGAGCTTCTACAAGTATGTAAAAAGGAAGAGATTAGCAAAAGTAAACGTTGGTCCCTTAGAGGCAGAGACAGGAGAAATTATAACGGGGAACAAGGAAATGGGGCAGAGACGTTAAACAAATATTTTGTATCTGTCTTCACAATAGTGGGGAACCAAGCGTCTAATGAGAGGGAGGAACTTAAAGTAATTAAGATTAGTAAAGAAAAAGTACTGGAGAAACTAATGGGACTAAAAGCCGACAAATCCTCTGGACCTGATGGCTTACATCCGAGGGTTCTAAAAGAGGTGGCTGCAGAGATAGTGGATGCATTGGTTGTGATCTTCCAGAATTCTCTAGATTCTAAAATGGTCCCAGTGGACTGGAAGTAGCTATTCAAGAAAGGAGGAAGGGAGAAAACAGGGAACTACAGGCCAGTTAGCCTGACATCAGTCACTGGGAAAATGCTGGAATGCATTATTAAGGACGTGGTAACAGGACACTTAGAAAATCATAATATGATTAGGCAGAGTCAACATGGTTTGATGAAAGGGAAATTGTGTTTGACAAGTTTATTAGAGTTTTTTGAGGATGTAACTAGCAGGGTAGATAAAGGGGAACCAGTGGATGTAGTATATTTGGATTTTCAAAAGGCATTTGATAAGGTGCCACACAAGAGGTTGTTACACAAGATTAGGGCTCATGGGATTGGGGGTAATGTATTAGCGTGGATTGAGGGTTGTTTAATGGACAGAAAACAGAGTTGGGATAAACGAGTCATTCTCAGGTTGGCAGGCTGTAACTAGTGGGGTGCCACAAGGATCTGTGCTGGGGCCTCGGCTATTTACAATCTATATTAATGACTTAGATGAAGGGACCATGTGTAATGTATCCAATTTTGCTGATGATACAAAGCTAGGTGGGAAAGTAAGCTGTGAGGAGGACAGTCTGCAAAGGGATATAGACAGATTAAGTGAGTGGGCAAGAAGGTGGCAGATGGAGTATAATGTGGGGAAATGTGAAATTATCCACTTTGGTAGGAAGAATAGAAAAGTAGAATATTTTTTAAAAGATGAGAGACTAAGAGATTTTGGTATTCAGAGGGATTTGGGTGTCCTTGTACACAAATCACAGAAAGTTAACATGCAGGTACGGGAAGCAATTAGGAAGGCAAATGGTATGTTAGCCTTTATTGCAAGAGGGTTGGAGTATAAGAGTAAGGAGGTCTTGCTGCAATTATATAGGGCTCTGGTGAGACCACACCTGGAGTACTGTGTACAGTTTTGCTCTCCTTATCTAAGGAAGGATATACTTGCCTTAGAGGGGGTGCAATGAGGATTCACTAGATTGATTCTATGAGGAGAGGTTGAGTAGAATGGGCCTATACTCTCTGGAGTTTGGAAGAATGAGAGGTGATCTCATTGAAACATATAAAATTCTTAGAGGGCTTGACAGGGTAGATGCTGAGAGGCTGTTTCCCCTGGTTGGACAGTCTAGAACTAGGGGGCATAGTTGCAGGATAAGGGGTCGGCCATTTAGGACTGAGATGAGGAAAAATTTCTTCACTCAGAGGGTTGTGAATCTTTGGAATTCTCTACCCCAGAGGGCCGTGGATGCTCAGTCGTTGAGTATATTCAAGACTGAGATCGATAGATTTTTGGACTCTAAGGGAATCAAGGGATATGAGGATCGGGCGGGAAAGTGGAGTTGAGGTAGAAGACCAGCCATGATCTGATTGAATGGTGGAGCAGGCTCGAGGGGCCATGCAGCCTACTCCTGCTCCTATTTCGTATGTTCTTATGTTCTTATGAAAATGTTTCCAGTGTCAAAAGGATTGGTAACCAGAGGACACAGATTTAAGGTGATCGGCAAAAGAATCAGAGGCAACATGAGGAAAAAGAATTTTACGCAATGAGTTATGATTGGGAATGCACTGCTCGAAAGGGCGGTGGAAGCAGATTCAATAGTAACTTTCAAAAGGGAATTGGATAAATACTTGAAGGGGAAAAATTTACAGGGCTATGGGGAATTGGACTATTTGGATAACTCTACCAAAGAGCCGGTACAGGCACGATGGGCTGAATGGCCTCCTTCTATGTTGTATCATTCTATGATTCTATGATTCAATGATTGATGATGCACTCTGAGTGCATGTTAGGAGTGGGATTGGGGTGAATGGCTTTACAGACCCCCAGACCATGTTTTTTAGTTGGAGGGAGGAGAGGTAGTAAGTACTCTGATTGAACAAAGTAATGTCATCACTAATATAATTTCAGGTTAATCGCTCACAAATGGCCATTCCATATTTGGAGCAGGGTTTGCCCATGACAAAGAGAAAAGGTTCATTTTGCATTTAACACTTCAGTGTCAACATCTTCAGGGAATCCTATACCTCCTCGCTGGCCATTTTTCTTTGAAGATTTCAGTTCATATGCACTTTGTTTTTCTATTTTCCTTCGTGTTCTCCTTCCCACTCTAATCTCTCATTCTTCTACATTCTCTATACCACCTTTAAAAGTCCCAAGGCTCTTCGCAGAGGCGTAAGGAAAAAATGGACACTGAGCCACATAAGGAGATATTAGGAGGGGTGACCAAAAGCTTGGTCAAAGAGGTGGGTTTTACGGGCGGTCTCAAAGGAGGAGAGGGTGATGGAGAGGCGGAGCGGTTTAGGGAGGGAATTCCAGAGCTTAGGACCTAGATGGTTGAAGGCACGGCCGCCTATGGTGGGGTGGAGGGAGGGGAAGACGCATAAGAGGCCGGAGTGGGAGGAATGGAGAGTTTAGGGGGAGTGATGAAAGGTGTTGACCTTTTCAAACAGGACGTCCATCACTTGTTTAATAGAGATGTACCTTACAGACTGCCCCAAGTGGTACGTCTCTGAGGTTCCTTGGAAGTAGCAGCAAAGTTTCATGCTTGGTAACCTTCATTTCTTAATACTTTATACGGTGCCATTTAAATACCTGCAGCAGCCTGGATTACTGAAGGAAAGCAATGGCAGTAAAAAGAAAACATCAAAAAATGGAACAAAAGTCACTGTTTCCAGCGAAAATAATGAATGCATGGGGTGAAATGCAACAACATTGACCAAAGAATGCAAAAGAAAAGCCTTCTCTAATGGGCACAACATCTTTAAGAGGCCTACTTGAGCAGGCTAGGCCCTAAGATTCCCCAATGCAGCCATTTTAACTGTATGTATGCAGCAGGCTGTGGGTGGTCCCTCACCCCTCAGTCAGCAAGGGACCCTATTTGCATAAATAACCATTTAAATAAGGACTGCGTGGGCACATCAATTGACTGAATTTAAAGTAATTGCTGCAGCAGCAGGAGAAACAGACCTGAGTGAGGCTTCAGTTGACTGCTGGTCACTGCAGCGGCAGGTCATTAACGCTGGATTCATGTGACCACGTGCCCAAATTTCTGGGCGCAATGTGATGAACACCCCACAACGGGCACAATCAGCGGAGACGCGCCATGCCAACCTGGGGGCGTGGGCAGTTTTGTGGGCAAGGGCTGCTTCGGGCGAAGGGACTTTTGAAACAGCGTAAAAGATCGCGGAATCCCCAGCGTAAAGTGGTTATGGGCGCAACTCACTTACGCTTAAAATTCCGCGATCTTTAGCACTATTTCATTCGATTCCGCTCAGATTGCGCTGATATCTGGACGGAAATCATGCAGATTTCATTGCCAGGCCGATGTCATTGTAATATGTACACAGAATTTTTTAAAATCCTGATGATATTCACTCAATATCCACATACGTAGGGGTCATTTAAAAACATGCCTCCTCAGTGGCTTTGTAGGTAAATTCACTAGTAGTGATGAACGTGGAGCCCCGGCTTGTTCCCAGCTGTAGAATTCTCTTATATCTTTTTCATACGAAATTAAATAGGTCAACATATTGTGAATTTAAAAGGAAACTGCTAGCTCCTTTCTGAAAGGAAATCTTTTGTCTCGATGGAGAAGGAAGGAGTGAGTTCAAGCAATACTGTCTAGCGATGTAAACATTTCTGTGGGGGCTACTTCTCCTGGAGGGAAGTCATTACTTGTTAATTGCATCAAGAATTCTCTCCTGTCTTTAAAGTGTTGGATGCACGCAAAACTTGCAGACACATGGTTACAAAAGCATCTCAAAACCAAACTGTTTGATGTGCAAAGTGTCCATCAAAAGCAAACATGAAATGCATCAAAATCAGAAGGCTGCAATTGACACTTGTCGACCTGAACAGGAAAATTGATTAATAATAAAATACCTATCTTAGGGGTAAGAACTCCTATGAACTGTGGTGGCTAAGCCTTTGTGGAGAAATATAAGTCTGGCAGACTTTCCGTATTCTGGAGTTCCTTCATTTCAACCATAGGAAAGACATGCACCTGGGTTACAATCATCAAAGAGTTATTCTTGTGACAGTTTAAAGTAGTATGTAAGTCAAACATTGTATAATTGCATACAATTGTCTCTGTCGTTTATTTTCATTTATTGCGATTGTATTTACATAGACTATCAAGTCAAGCGTGTTAGCAAATAGCCCCATTTCTGACCTTACGATGGAGGGAAGGTCATTGATGAAGCAGCTGAAGATGGTTGGGCCGAGGACACTGCCCTGAGGAACTCCTGCAGCAATGTCCTGGGGCTGAGATGATTGGCCTCCAACAACCACTATCATCTTCCTTTGTGTCAGGTATGACTCCAGCTACTGGAGAGTTTTGCCCCTGATTCCCATTGACTTCAATTTTACTAGGGCTCCTTGGTGCCACACTCGGTCAAATGCTGCCTTGATGTCAAGGGCAGTCAGTCTCACCTCACCTCTGGAATTCAGCTCTTTTGTCCATGTTTGGACCAGGGCTGTAATGAGGTCTGGAGCCGAGTGGTCCTGGCGGAACCCAAACTGAGCATCGGTGAGCAGGTTATTGGTGAGTAAGTGCCGCTTGATAGCACTGTCGACGACACCTTCCATCACTTTGCTGATGATTGAGAGTAGACTGATGGGGCGGTAATTGGCCGGATTGGATTTGTCCTGCTTTTTGTGCTCAGGACATACCTGGGCAATTTTCCACATTGCCAGGTAGATGCCAGTGTTGTAGTTGGGAGGGTGTTCATGGAGCCTCCTCCTCCCGTTAATTGTTCACCGCCATTTGCGGCTAGATGTGGCAGGACTGCAGAGCTTTGATCTGATCCGTTGGTTGTGGAATCGCTTAGCTCTGTCTATAGCATGTTTCTTCCGCTGTTTAGCATGCATGTAGTCCTGTGTTGTAGCTTCACCAGGTTGGCACCTCATTTTTAGGTACGCCTGGTGCTGCTCCTGGCATGCTCTTCTGCACTCCTCATTGAATCAGGGTTGATCCCCTGGCTTGTTGGTAATGGTAGAGTGAGGAATATGCCGGGCCATGAGGTTACAGATTGTGCTGGAATACAATTCTGCTGCTGCTGATGGCCCACAGTGCCTTGTGGATGTCCAGTTTTGAGCTGCTCGATCTGTTCGAATCTATCCCATTTAGCACAGTGGTAGTGCCACACAACACGTTGGATGGTGTCCTCAGTGCGAAGACGGGACTTCGTCTCCACGAGGACTGTGCGGTGGTCACTCCTACCAATACTGTCATGGACAGATGGATCTGCGACAGGTAGATTGGTGAGGACGAGGTCAAGTAGGTTATTCCCTCATGTTGGTTCGCTCACTACCTGTTGCAGGCCCAGTCTGGCAGCTATGTCCTTCAGGACTCGGCCAGCTCGGTTAGTAGTGGTGCTACCGAGCCACTCTTGGTGATGGACATTGAAGTCCCCCACCCAGAGTACATTTTGTGCCCTTGCTACCCTCAGTGCTTCCTCCAAGTGGTGCTCAACATGGAGGAGGACTGATTCATCAGCTGAGGAAGGGCGGTCGGTGGTAATCAGCAGAAGGTTTCCTTGCCCATGTTTGACCTGATGCCATGAGATTTCATGGGATCCGGAGTCAGTGTTGAGGACTCCCAGGGCCACTCCCTCCTGACTGTATATCACTGTACCGCCACCTCTGGTGGGTCTGTCCTGCCGGTGGGACAGGACATACCCAGGGATGGTGATGGAGGAGTCTGGGACGTTGGCTGAAAGGTATGATTGGCTGAAAGCTGTGAGTATGGCTATGTCAGGCTGTTGCTTGACTAGTCTGTGGGACAGTTCTCCCAATTTTGGCACAAGTCCCCAGATGTCAGTGAGGAGGACTTTGCAGGGTCAAACGGGCTGGGTGTGCCTTTGTAAAATGAAATTTAATCTCCCTGGAACGTAGTGATGTGAAAACTCAAAGACACCGAAAAAAGTCAAAAACAAATGAATAAAGAAACGTATCCAATAAAATACATAAAAGGGGAGTCAAAGAGTGAAAAATGCAATCCTGTGAGAAACAATCCTGAACCAGTACAACTCAACATCAAAATGGAGTCAGTAGCTCTACCGCCCTATTAACACTGGTGATGCTGCCACCTCCATTTTGAACACGCCCGCCTGATTCAGGTGATAGGCCCCTTTTAAGATGGAAATCAGGTTCGTATGGCGTAAGTAGGGCCCTGGTTGCCACTTTAGGCTGGAACCGGGCGGAGCCTGCCGACCAGCTCCACAGGCGATGGAACCAAAGAGGCCCGGAAAAGGTAAGTGTCGAATGGAGTGCTCC